>NC_067440.1:12731069-13331069 GCF_009764475.1 Pristis pectinata
TGATCCAGTTTTAATCAACTTGCTTGCGCAGTGATTGCTTGTGATTGCATGACTTCACTAGTGATGTTTGCAAGCTCTCTCTCTGACCCAAAGGCAGGTCCGGTCCCCTGTGAGTGCAGAAACCAAGCCGGATGGAGAGTTCCCAGGGTTTGCCATCCCTTTTAGTCTGGGACAGGTGGTGACTCTGTTTCCTGACTGTCCTGGTTTAATTTGGAAACTTTACGGGATATGACCCCACCAGAGAGGATGCAGAGCTGACTCTCAAGGATGGAACTGGGGCTGGAGGCTTACAGTCTGGGCCACTGCTGAGGCTTGCAGGTGGTGTAGGACAAGAGACAAGGTGAGTTGTGTATGGGGCAGCCTGGACACAGTGAAATAACAGCGACCTGTTTACCCCAAGCAGAGGGGTGAATAATTAGGGGTAGACGAGGGGAGGTGAGTAACACATTTTATTGCCCAAAGTCCAGTGACTGGTGGGGTTGGAATTCACAGCTTGATAGGGTGGTGAGCCAGAAGTCCTTTGAATCTAATTGGCTTTATTTTTGCCCAGCATGCATGGGATGGGCCAAATGGCTGGCATTGTAAGTGTCACAGCAAGAATTTCTAAAGGGTTTTAATTGAAGTGGGGTGATTGAGCCAAAGCTCACATGGTTCCCAGGCTACCACCAGCAGAAAGGCACTCTCAGCCTCCAGCATCCACCCGGATCTCCAGGATGTGTGTACAGGAAAACCATGGAACTACAGCTGGCTCCTTCGAAGCCTCCCAAGATGTCAAAACAGGTGAGTTCAAATAACCATTGAGTTCAGTTCTGTAGGGTGGACTGTTGAAGGGTTAATGGGTCTTTCAATGGTGCCGACACAGCCAGGCAGGTTGACTTTGGGAAGTGTGTAGAGCTGGTATGAATAGTAACTGTGGTTCCTATGGGTATCCGTGCTGGGGTTACCAAGGAAGAGCATGGATACTTGAGATTGAGTTAAAATTTATTCTCGGAATATGGGAGTCTTTGAGGAGATCAATGTTTCCTTAATTACACTTGGATTTCGGTGACTTACAGGCAACTTCAGATGGCAGTTAAGAGTCAATCGAACTACTGTGTGTCTGAAAATTGGGAAATTGGTTTATTATTGTCACACGTACTGAGATACAGTGAGAAACTTGTGTTGCATACCATTCATACAGATCAATTCATTACAACAGTTCATCGAGGTAGTACAAGGGAAAACAATAACAAAATGCAGAATAAAGTGTTACAGTTACAGAGAAAATGCAGTGCAGGCAGACAATAAGGTGCAAGGTCATAACAAGGTAGATTGTGAAAACAGGAGTCCATCTTATTGTACTAGGGAACTGTTCAATAGTCTTACAACAGCGGGATAGAAGCTGTCCTTGAGCCTGGTGGTACGTGCTTTCAGGCTTTTGTATCTTCTGCCTGATGGGAGGGGGGAAGAAGAGAGCATGTCCAGGGTGGGAGGGGTCTTTGATTACATTGGCTGCTTTACCGAGGCAGTGGGAAGTGTAGACAAGAGTCCATGGAGGGGAGGCTGGTTTCTGTCATGTGCTGAGCTGTGTCCACAACTCAATGCAGTTTCTGGCAGTCACGGGCAGAGCAGTTGCTGTACCAAGCTGTGGATTGCATGCTCAAGGTTGGGTGGGGTGATAGATTTCTTCTGAGAGACAAATTAGTTTTTCTGGTAGGTTCAAGGTGGCATTAACAATAAATTGATTTAAGCTCATTGAATTTAAGTTTCCCAGCTGCCGTGGTGGAATTTGAACTTGACTCTCGATCATTATTCCGAGCCTCTGGATTGTGGTAATGTCTGAAGCTTTAGGAAATGGGATCCTCTGGCGTGCTGCCTCTTGTAGTTGAACTGCCAAGGACAATGTTAAAGAGCAAATTAAATAAATTAAGTGCTGGGGATTTGAATAGAAGAGCTGTTGACATTTTTGCATTGCAATTCTTATCATTGCAGAATGAACCTCATGTCAAAGTGCACAGATAGGCATTGGTTGTCTAAGAGAAAGCTTCAGTGGTGTAGGAGTTAGCATTGCTGCCTCACGTCTCCAGGGACCTGGTTCGATCCTGACCTTGGGCGCTGTCCTTGTGGAGTCTGCACGTTCTCCCTGTGACCGCGCGAGTTTCCCTGGTTGCTTCGGTTTCCTCCCACATCCCAACGACGTGCAGGTTGGTGGGTTAATTGACTGACGTCTTAGTATAGGTGGGGGAGCAGGTGTGGGGGTGGCAATGAGAACATGAGAGAGGAAAACCGGATTAGTGTAGTGGATTCCTGCCCAGAATTACTCCAGGAATGTAATCCTCACGAGGCTGCATATTCCTCTGCAGGCAACTAAATTAAGTAGGGACCCTGGCTGATTTTCGTCCGGGTAGTGTGAACAAGGAGAGACCGGATAGGCTGGGCTTGTTTTCCCTGGAGCGAAGGAGGCTGAGAAGAGACCTGATAGAGGTGTATAAACAGGTAAAATCAAAAAATTAAATGTTTATTATTGTGCCAAGGGACAGTGAAAAACTGTTTTGCATGCCATTCATACAGTTCATTTCATTATGCAGTGCATTGTGGTAGTACAAGGGAAAACAATACAGAATGCAGAATATAGTGTTAGTTACAGAGAGAGTGCACTGCAGGCAGACAATAAAGTGCAAGGTCACGACGAGGTAGATTGTGAGGTCAAGAGTCCATCTTATCATGCTAGGGACTCTGGCAAATGATGAAAGGCATAGATCGGGTAGATGGTCAAAATCTTCTTGCATGGTCGGGGTAACAAAACGAAGGTGTAGGGTTAGGACGAGAAAGAGTTTTAAAGGAATTTGAGGGGAGTTTGCACAGTGGTTGGCATCTGGAACGCACCGCCTGAGGAGGTGGCGGGATCGGGTACAATCGCTCCCCTGAAGAGGCATCTAGACATGGGCAATGTGGAAGGATACAGTCTTAATGCAGGCAAATGGGATTCGTGTAGATGGGCAAAATGGTTGACATGCCCGTGATGGGCCGAAGGGCCTGTTTCTGTGCTGTGGGATTCTGAAGTCCTCGTGGGGAGACACGAGGCTGTGCAGGGAGCTGATTAAAGCGATGTCTGGAGTGCACTGTCGCTCATCTAACATGGGCTGGGAGCTCGTCTACAGAACTGGGAGCAAACGACTGCTCGGGACGGAGGCACCCCTTGAATCGGCAGTTGTTTGCTGCCAGTTTACTGTATTACACGATTGCATAGGTGGGACATTCAGTCCGTTGTGAGGAGGGCCCCATCAGTTCCCGGTGTCCGGCCCTGCTCCCAGTGTCCCTTCATCCAAATCCCTTTTTAACTATGATGAGGGTTTCTGCTTTCACCGACCCTTCTAATGCTCCCCACCTCCCCACTGCCGTTCGACTCCAGATCCACGGGAGCTGACACCTTCCCTGTAGTGTTCCTCCAGCTCTGAATCCAGACCACAGACTTGGGAGGAGACCTGCTCAGCTCCTGACCTGCTCGGCCATTCAACTAACTCGGGGGGGGAAGGGCGTTGTCGTTTGCCTGCACTGGCCAGATACACAATGTTCTGGGCCAGCGGCTCCAAGTCTCAAAGGTCATGTTTGCTGCCTCTGCAGTGCTGTCTCCCATGTCTGAGGCTTGGCCACCATCCCAGTCACAAGGTGCTGTCACTGAATCCAGCGGTGGAATCGGGTACACCAGGTTATCCAAACAGATGTACTGAAGGGATGGTGCTCTGTGAGAAACCAAGGACCGCAGATGCTGGAACCCAAATGAAAACCATGATGGTGCTGGAGGAACTCAGCAGGCCAGGCAGCATCTGTGGAGAAAAGCAGGCGGTCAACGTTTTCGGTCAGGACCCTTCCTCAGGACTGCAGATGGGGAAAGGGGAAGCCTGATATATAGGAGGGGAAAGCAGAGCAGTGATAGGTAGACAAAAGAGGGGAGGCGGGGTGGGCACAGGGTGGTGATAGGCAGGTGTGGGGGAGGAGGGGAGAGCAGATCCACTGGGGGATGGGTCAAAGGTTAGGAGGAAAAAGGGAGGGGGGGGTAGAAAAAAGAGACTGGGAAAGGGAAGAAAAGAAGAGGCCTGGTTGGGCGCAGATTACTTCAAGCGGGAGAATTCGATGTTCATGCCGTTAGGCTGCAAGGTTCCAAGACGGAAAATGAGGTGCTGTTCCTCCGGTTTGTGCCGGGAATTCTCCCGGCAGCGGAGGAGGCCGAGGCCGGACATATCAGTGATAGTGTGGGAGGGGGAGTTGAAGTGACTGGCAACGGGGACATGTAGATCGCAGTTATGGACAGAGTACAAGTGTTCTGCGAAATGGTCACCTAGTCTGCGTTTGGTCTCACAATGTAGAGGAGGCCATACTTGGAGCACTGAATGCATGCAGGTGAATCTCTGTCTCACCTGAAAGGACTGTTAGGGTCCCTGGATGGAGGTGATGGAGGTGGTCCAGGGGCAGATGTTGCACCTATGGCGGGGGCAGTGGAAGGTTCCCGGGTTGGGAGCAGGATGGGTGTGGGTGGGAGGAGTGAACGAGGGAGTCACGGAGAGAGCGGTCCCTGCGAAAGGCAGAAAGGGGTGGGGAGGGGGAGGTAAGCTTGGTGGTGGGGTCCTGTTGGAGATGGCGGAAGTGGCGGAGAATGATGTGTTGGGTACGTAGGCTGGTGGGATGAAATGTGAGAACAAGGGGGACCCTATCCCTGTTGGGTCTGGGAGGGGTGGGGGTGAGAGCGGAGGTGCGGGAAATGGCAGAGGTATGTGTGCGAGCTCTCTCGACCACAGTTGGTGGGGTGGGGAAGCCACGGTCGGTAAAGAAGTTGGACATCTCGAATGTCTTGGAGTGGAAAGCCTCATCGTGGGGGCAGAGATGGAGAAATTGAGAAAAAGGTGTCATGTCCTTGCGAGAGACAGGGTGGGAGGAGCTGTAGTCGAGGTATCTGTGGGCGTCAGAGGACGTCGCTCTGTGAATGTGTTGTTGAACCAGGAGCCCTTTGAATCTGATTGGGTCCGTTCTTTGCCCAGCATACATGGGGTGGGCCGAATGGCCAGCACTGTAAAGTGTCACAGCAAGAATTTCTAAAGAATTTTATTGAGGTGGGGTGATTGAGCCAAAGCTCACATGGTTCCCAGACTACCACCAGCAGAAAGGCACTCTCAGCCTCCAGCATCCACCCGGATCTCCAGGATGTGTGTACAGGAAAACCATGGAACTACAGCTGGCTCCTTCGAAATCTCCCAAGATGTCAAAACAGGTGAGTCCGGGTCCGTAGGGTGGGCTATTGAAGGGTTAATGGGTCTTTCAAATTGTGCTGACACACCCAGGCAGAATGACTGGGAAGTGTGTAAATCAGTTTATCATTATCACGTGTACCAAAGTACAGTGGAAAACTTTGTTTCTCATGCCATCCAGACAGATCATTTCAACGGTTTTTGTTGCTTAAGGTCTGTCTTTATGTTGTACAGTTGGAGTTAAACCACATCCAAGAGTTGCAGGGGAGATCCTCCAAATCCTTCAGGGTTCCTGGCTCAGCTCCCCCGGTAGAAGTGGAGAGGGGTCCTGGTTCCCAGAGGCTTGGTAATGCTCGCTGTGGAAAGCACAATGCAAAGAATGGAGGCCAAGGTCCAGGTGGGTCAGGATGTGCTGAGAAGTGGCCAGGGCTGTGGGTGGGGACTAGGACCAGGAGTGAGTGGGTGACAGGCTCTTGTATTTGTGCTAGGGCCAGGACCATAGAACATAGAACACTACAGCACAGTGCAGGCCCTTCGGCCCACAATGTTGTGCCGACATTTTATCCTGCTCTAAGATCTATCTAACCCTTCCCACCCACATAGCCCTCCATTTCTCCATCATTAATGTGTCTATTTCAGAATCTCTTAAATATCCCTAATGTATCTGCCCCCACAACCTCTGCCGGCAGTGCGTTCCAAGCACCCACCACTCTCTGTATAAAAAAAACCTGACCCCTGACATCCCCCTTATACCTTCCTCCAATCACCTTAAAATTATGTCCCCTCGTGTTAGCCATTGATGCCTGGGGAAAAGTCTCTGACTGTCCACTCGATCTATGCCTCTTATCATCTTGTGCACCTCTATCATGTTACCTCTCATCCTCCTCCTCTCCAAAGAGAGAAGCCCCAGCTCACTCAACCAGAAGGGCGAATCCATCGTACCCATGCCAGCTCTTTGGGAAAATCTCTCTGGTTGGACAGCACTGCAGGAAGTGTTGCTGCTTACCTCCAGTCCCCACCTCCGGCACTGTCCGTGTGGAGTTTGCACGCTCTCCCCGTGACCGCATGGGGTTCCCCCAGGTGCTCCGGTTTCCTCTCGTGTCCCTACGACCCGTGGATTGGTGGGTTAATTTTCTGCTGTAAATCGCCTGTGGTATTGGTGAGTCAGGGGAGTGTGAGAGAGGATGGGTTACAGGGGAATGTATGGGGGAATGGGATAGTTCTGGGAGCTGGCACAGATTTGATGGGCCGAACTGCCTCCAGTATTGTGAGGAAAGAGTTCTTCTCCCACGATCCTGCAGATCTTTTCCCAGATTTTCCAATTCCCTTCTGAAAGTTCCTGCGGGATACACTTCCAGGCAGCACATCCTGGATCCCCACAATTTGCAATGTCACTAAGTAAATAAAGCAAATCCTCCCCCGTTATCTAAAGTCCGTCTCCTTGTGTTACTGACCCTTTACAGCAGGGACTTCACTGGATTTTACTGTATCTAGGGATGTCCTCTCGATGCCGGAGAGAAATCCCCTGTCCTGCCGATCTTCAGGAACCCTCCTCGACTTGGCCTCAGGATGGGACAGAGCCCGCCCGATCTGTGGGCGCAGTGTGGCATGGAGTCGCACTGCGCGAACCAGGCCCTTCGGCCCCTCGTATCTGGGCCGATCATCACGCACACCCCTCCCAGGGCCTCAGCCTCTTTGGCCCACCCCCTCCCCCACCTGGGGTCACGACCTGTTCTGTTGCCAATGGAACCAATGGCAGCGCCCGCAACAATGGGACATTGTGACCTTGCTTGCAGGAGGCTGCCCGCTCTCAGCCAATGATGGGAGCCTGGCCATGAGACAAGGGGAGCAGCCAGGCAGCCTCCAGCTCTCGGGACACAAGGTAACGGCCGTGGAGCCGATGTCTGAAGCCAGGCTGGGTGTATCCACTCCCTTGTTACCCTCCCTCCACCCAACCCCATTCTCTCGCCCGTTCCTTCTCAACCCTCTGCTGTCTGGAGGGTTGGAGGTGTGTTGTGGAACGGAGGGTCTCCGCGTGACTTCCGCGGCCAGACGTTTCTGTCAGGGGAAGCTACTGGTTATGTTACCAAACCAGAAACCCCAGTCACCTCCAGGTGTGGGTTCGAATCTCACAGCAGCCACTGGGGAATTTAATTAAAAAGGAATTGGGAATGTGGCCATGAAAGTGTTGGATTGTTGTAATAATCCATCTTGTCCTTTGGGGTGGGAGGGTTCCGTGGAGGCCACATGACACCACAACTTTAATTGACGGCTGAAATGACCACTCATTTCAGGGCCACGTGGATCTGGACCGTGGTCACTGACCTTGCCTGTAACACGAGCACACATCGTCATCTGTGAAACTGAACATGTGGTTTGTCCAAGCCTCGTAGAATCATACAGCCCACCTCATCTATGATAGCCCAGTCCCATTTGCCGACCTTGGGCCTATATCTGACCTCTCCTTCCCTATCCCCGTATCTGTCCAAATATCTCTAAAACATCGTCGTTGTACCCGCCTCTACTGCTTCCTTTGGTAGCTCGTTCAAAATAACCACTGCCCTCTGTGTGGAAAACCCACCCCTCGGGGCTCCCTTAAATTTCTTCTTCCCACCTTAAACCTGTGCCCTCTAGTTCTAGACTCCCCAACCCTGGGGGAAAAAGGCTCTATTCTGTCTATGCTCCTCATAATGCTGTAAATCTATCAGGTCACCCTCAGCCCCACGTCCCAGTGAGGACAAACCTGGCCTGTCCAATCTATCCCTGTAACCACAGCGCTCCATTCTGGGCAACATCCCATCTCCTCTGCACTCTCCCTGTTGCTACCACATCCTTCCTGTGGTGTGGTGACCAGAACTGTCCACAGTACCTCAGTATGGTGTCACCAACGTTTTGTACAACTGCAACGTCACGTTCCAACTCTTGTACTCGATGCTTCAGCCTGTGAAGGCAAGCGTACCGAATGCCTCCTTCACCACCCCATCCACCTGCGTCACCACTTTCAGGGAGCTGTGGGCTTGCACCAAGGTCTCTCTGTACATCAACACTCCCAAGGTCCCTGCCAGAACTTGAACCCCCACCCCTAAAGCACATCTCCTCACACTTGTCTGGATTAAATTCCATCTCTGCCCAACTTCCCAGCTGTTCTGTGTCCTGCTGTATCCTGAGACAACCTTTCTCGTTACCCACAACTCCACCAGTTTTTGTGTCATCTGTAAAATTGCCAATCAGACCACCCACATTCTCAACCAAGTCATTTATGTCGGTGACAAGCAACAGTCCCAGCTCTGCTCTCCGCAGCGTGCCCCTGCTCACAGACTGCCAGTGGCTAGCTGTATTGCATCCATTGTGTATAGACCAAGTTTCTTGAACATTTTTACGACATAGGAACCCCTTGGGTACACCAACTCTCAGATCAGACCCATTCCCATTCCCAGCTATCCACACACACACACACACACACACACACACACACACACACACACACACACACACACACACACACACACACACACACAGCGCCGGAGGTGAGGATCGAACCCGGGATTCTGGAGCTGTGAGGCAGTGGCTCCTTGCAGTCACAGATTTGATTTCAAGACCCTGGAGTAGGGAAGGGGAGGACAAACAGCTGGGAGCTCCTGCACGATGGCCCGTTGAGCTCTCCCCTCCATCCACAGCCAGGCACCGGGGGTCCGCACTGTTCCTGTGGTTGACTGGTCCCTGTGAATGGGTTGTGTGTAGGTTGGGATGGGACCACCTCCCCAACCCAGCAGCAGAGGGACGGAGGCTGCAGGTGGTGACGCGCTGGTTCCCTGGCTCGATTTCGGTTCCTGCCTCAGGAAATGAGGCCGTTCCTTCTCCAGCGACACCGGGGCTGATGGGTCACGCGAGAGGGGTGGGATCTTCTGTCCGCAGCCACTGTGCTAGGTGCCGGTTAGTCTCTCTCTCACTGACCCTGTCCTGTCGGTGACTGTCCCACACTTCCTGACCCCTGCGCAAAGCCCCGGCAAAGTATCCAGGGGTGTGATGCCGCTTTTCCATTCCCCTCCCTCCTCACACCCATTCCCTTTCTCCGACACCTCACCACCTGCACAGTGACTGCAACGGGATCAGGAATTTTGCCAGACTGGCAGTTGTGACGATGTTGAACCTCTGGGATTCCCACGGTGGAGGGTGGGAGCCAGGAATGTTGCCTCCGGCATTCCCGTGGTGGTGATTACTGCCTCGTCCTGTTGTACCCACTGCCCTTCCCCAATGATCCACCTCCGTGGGGTGCCGGCAGGCTCCTCCTGTACAGCCCTGGTTACGGTGCCTGTACGCAGTAGGGAAGAGGAAGATCCCACGGGCCCGCTGGACAGACAGTCTCGTTACAAGGCAGGACTGGGCAGTCCTGGCAGCCCACAGCCACAGTGCTGTCGCTGCAGAGGGTTGACACAGAGCATGAAACGGCACAGGAACAGGCCCTTCGGTCCACAATGTCTATGCTGTCCGTGGTTAGGAAGTTGTGGGCGTGCTATGTTGGTGCCGGAAGCGTGGTGACACCTACGGGCTGCCCCCAGAACACTGCACAAAAGGTGCATTTCGCTGTGTGTTTTGATGTACATGTGCCTAATAAAGAGATCTTCTTATGCCAAATCAAACTAATCCTATCTGCCTGCAGGTGATCCACATTCCTCCATTCCCTGCGTGTTCATGTCTCTGTCTAAATTGCTCTTAAATGTCACTGTTGTATCTGCCTCCAGGCACCCACCTCTCTGTATACTTTCTAAAAAAAAGCCTCACAAATCTTCTTTAAACTTCCCCCAACCCCCTCAGGTTAAAGCTCTGATAGTTGACATTTTCACACAGGGAATAAAAACTCTCTCTGCCTACCCTATCTATGCCTCTCATAATTTTATAAGCTTCCATAAGGTCTCCCCTCAGTCACTGACGCTCCAGAGGAAATAACCCAGGTTTGTCCAACCTCTCGTAGCTCATGCCCTCTAATCCACGCAACGTCCTGGTGAACCTCTTCTGCATCCTCTCCAAACCCCCCGCATCCTTCCTGTAGTGGGGGAGACCAGAACTACACACAATACTCCAGATGTGGCCTAATCAAAGTTTTATACAGCTGCAACACGACTTCCTGACTCTTACACTCAGTGCCCTGACAGATATGGCACACCTTTTTACCCCCCTCTCTACATGTGTTACCACCTTCAGGGAGCTATTGACCTGAACCCCAAGACCCCTCTGTACGTCAGCGCTCTGAAGGGTCCTGCCATTTACTCTACACTTTCCCCTTACATTTGACCTCCCAAAGTGCAACACCTCACACTTGGCCAGATTAAATCACACCTGCCATTTCTCTGCCCACATTTCCAACTGCTCTAAATCCCGCCGGACCCTTTCAACGACCTTCCGTGCCCCCCACAGCTCCACCAACTTCTGTTTCATATGCAAGCTTACATTTTCATCCAAGTCCTTTGGGTGATCCCAGCACTGATCCCTGCGGAACGCCGCTGATCACAGACCTCGAGTCAGAATAACACCCCTCCACCACTGCCCTCTGTCTCTACAGCCGAGTCAATTCTTCATCCAAGCTATCAAGTCACCGTGGATCCCATGTGCCTTCTGGATCAGCTGACCTTGAGGGATCTTCTCAAATACCTTCCTGAAGTTCATGCCAACAGCATTCACCGCCCTCCCCTTTCATTCGTCACCTACTCAAAAAAAAAAGTCAATCAAGTTCATAAGGTGTTAAAAAGCCTCACTGACTGAAGTTTGGGCGTGGGTGGGAGGGGGTGTAAAACATGTTCACACTGGCGTGGGGTGTTTTAGAACATAGAACAGTCCAGCACAATACAGGCCCTTCAGCCAACAATGTTGTGCCGACCTTTAAACCTCGCCTAAGACTATCTAACCCCTTCCTCCCACATATCCCTCTATTTTAAATTCCTCCATATGCTTATCTAGCAATTTCTTGAATTTGACCAATGTAACCGCCTCCACCACCGCCCCAGGCAGCACATTCCATGCCCCAACCACTCTGGGTAAAAAAACCTCCCTCTGACATCTCCCCTGAACCTCCCACCCATTACTTTAAAGCCATGCCCTCTTGTATTGAGCATTGGTGCCCTGGGAAAGAGGCGCTGGCTGTCCACTCTATCTATTCCTCTTAACATTTTGTGCACCTCTATCATGTCTCCTCTCATCCTCCTCCTCTCCAAAGAGTAAAGCCCTAGCTCCCTTAGTCTCTCCTCATAATCCATACTCTCTAAACCGGGCAGCATCCCGGTAAATCTCCTCTGCACCTTTTCCAACACCTCCACATCCTTCCTATAATGAGGCGACCAGAACTGGACACAGTGCTCCAAGTGTGGTCTAACCAGAGTTTCATAGAGCTCCATCATTACATCGCAGCTCTTAAACTCAATCCCTCGACTTATGGAAGCTAACACCCCATAAGCTTTCTTAACTACCCTATCCACCTGTGAGGCAACTTTCAGTGAGCTGTGGATATGGACCCCCAGATTCCTCTGCTCCTCTACACTGCCCAGAATCCTGCCATTAACTGTGTACTCTGCCTTGGAGTTTGTCCTTCCACAGTGCACCACCTCACACTTCTCCGGATTGAACTCCATCTGCCACTTGTCAGCCCAGCTCTGCGTCCTATCAATGTCCCTCTGCAATCTTCGACAATTCTACAGATGATGTGTCCGGTGATGACAGGAGTGAAGTGAGGAACATGGGGACGGCAGAGCCTCACCGGGACGCTGGCCAGCAGAGCCCCGCCGGTGGCCACGGGAGCGGCGGCAGTGAGCGGACCCTCTGGGTGACGGCTGACGGGTCCCGAGGATTGGCCCGTACCCCACAGCCCAGGGAGGAGGGAGCGGTGCCTAGCGGGAACGACCAGCACAGCATCACCGAGCTGCTGAACTTCTGCGAGCCCTGCCACATCAGGGGTTCTGGGGATGCCGAGCCGGAGGCCCCCCTCCATTGTCGAGTGGTGAACGTGGGCGAAGGCAACGAGATGGTAATTGGCCGTGGGATCCTGCTGTGCGGCTGGGGGAGGGGCAGTGGCGTGTGGGGGAAGGGCGCTGGGCTGTGAGTGACAGGAAACCGCAGAGTGAAGTTTATACATTGACTAACCCCTGGAGTGTGTGACGGGACTGTGTGGAGGGAGCTTCATCCTGTGTCTGACCCCGGGAGCATGTGATGGGACGGTGTGGAGGGAGCTTCACCCTGCGTCTGACCCTGGGAGTGTGTGACGGGACGGTGCGGTGGGAGCTTCACCCTGTGTCTGACCCCGGGAGTGTGTGACGGGACAGTGTAGAGGGAGCTTCACCCTGTGTCTGACCCCGGGAGTGTGTGATGGGACAGTGCGGAGGGAGCTTCACCCTGTGTCGGACCCTGGGAGTGTGTGACGGGACGGTGCGGAGGGATCTTCACCCTGCGTCTGACCCCGGGAGTGTGTGACGGGACGGTGCAGAGGGAGTTTCACGTTTGAGGCTCATTCTGCTGATAGATTTTTTAGATGATAGGGGTCAGTGCGGGAGAGTCGTCTTGAGGTCAAGGTCAGCCTTGGTGTTATTGGAGAGCAGATTTGGGGGGCCCGATGGATGTGAGCATGCGGACGGATCACTGTGGCTTGTGTGCTGCCCCTCCCCTCCCCGGGGTTTACGCGCCGTGCTCTCCCTCCGCAGGTGATCTACGGGTACTGTTGGAGCTGGTGGAGGGCAGCTCTCTCGGCCCTGCTCACCCTCCTGTCCTGTGGCCTCATCCTCGTGGCCTTTTACTGGAGGCCCCAGTGGCACATGAGGTGTTTCTGCTCCCCCTGTGACCTGCAGGACGCCGAGTACGTCCTGATGAAGACCACGGTGAGAGGAGGGGAGGGGATGGTGAGAGGGGTGAAGGGGGTGGGGGGGTGCAGGGGGAGGGGGCACTGGGGGAAGGGGGAGAGAGACACGTGGAGAGGGGTGTGGGGGACAAAGGGAGGGGTTGAGGAGAGGGGAGGGCAGGAGGGGGCGAGGGGAGGGGGCAGGGGTGGTGGGGGGGGAGTTGGGGGGGAGGAGCGGCCGGGTCAGTCGGGTTCGGGGCGGGACTATTTGGCACAGAGGAGCTGCAGCCCCTCCCACTGAAGGCCACAGTCGCTGATTCTTGGGTGTTGGGGGGAGGTAGGGGGCAGTGAGATTGGCTCAGGACGGTAGCACAGTCGATGGGCTGAACTGCCTCCTGCTCCTCGCGTTAAGGGGGATAGGGGGTGGGGCTGGAGCAGGAGGGAGGGGACGGGGTGCCGTGACCGGTGGAGACGTTGCGCTTTGTGTCTTGTTTTGCTCAAACTCTCTCTCCCTTCCTCCACTCCCTCCCCCCATTGTCCATTGCTGCCCCCCACCCCCTCCCCCCTCCCCCGGAACAGGACGAGTTCCAGGAATGGCACCGTCAGCGGGTGAAGTTCATGTACCTAAAGTACAGCCCGCAGGTGGACCGCCGGGACCCCGGGGCCCCCGAGGACGTCGACGAATTTTCCCTGCTGCGGAAGAACATCTCCTTCACCGGGATACAGGTGACCCCGGGGGTGGGTCGGGGAGCAGGAGACCAGTGGTGGGGGGAGGGGGGAATCGGGACGTCCCATTGTGGGAGCTGCCCTCACTGTTTTATTCCCCCTGTGTTCCCACAGATCCGCTACCTGCAGCACCAGAGCATCCGGTACATCTGGGACCCCAACAAGAGATCCTTCTTCATGCTGAGGTGTGATCTGACCCCAGAACGTTACCCCAGTTATTTACACACCTCATCCTGTCCAGCGGGGTCTCCCCTGCCCCACCCCCCCCCTTCCCACCCCCTGATTATATCTGAATTGAATTGCTTTGTTACTGTCACATGTACTGAAGTACGGTGACAAGCTTTGTTTTGCATGCTGTTCATACAGATTGTTTCATCACATCAGTACATCGAGGTAGTGCAGGGGTAAACAATACCGATTACCTGTTTGGTAGGATGGAAACCTACCGGATACTGAAAGGCCTGGGTAGAGTGGACGTGGAGAGGGGGTTTCCATCAATGGGAGAGTCCAGGATCCGAGGGAACAGCCTCAGAATGAAGGGACGTCCCTTTAGAACAGAGATGAGGAGGAATCTCTTTAGCCAGAGGGTGGTGAGTCTGTGGAATTCATTGTCACAGACGGCTGTGGAGGCCACGTCACTGGGTGTATTTAAAGCAGAGGTTGATAGGTTCTTGATTAGTGAGGGTGTCACAGGGAGAAGGCAGGACAATGGGGTTGAGAGGGGAAAATAAATCAGCCATGTAGGAATGATGGAGTGGACACAATGGGCCTAATGGCCTAATTCTGCTCCTATGTCTTATAGAATGTCTTTAACAACGCAGAATAAAGTGTTACAGTTACAGAGAAAGTGCAGTGCAGGCAGACAATAAGGTGCAAGGCCATGAGGTAGATTGTGAGGTCAGGAGTCCATCTTATACTAGGAAACTATTCAATAGTCTTACAACAGTGGGATAGAAGCTGTCCTTGAGCCTGGTGGTACGTGTTTTCGAGCTTTTGTATCTTTGGCCTGATGGGAGAGGGGAGAAGAGAGAGTATCCCAGGTGGGTGGGGTCTTTGATTATGCTGGCTGCTACACCAAGGCAGCAAGATGTATAGAGTCCATGGAGGGGAGGCTGGTGTCCGTGATGCGATGGGCTGTGTTCACAGCTCTCTGCAGTTTCTTGTGGTCCTGGGCAGAGCAATTGCCGTCCCAAGCCGTGATGCATCTGGATAGGATGCTTTCTATGGTGCATCGATAAAAGTTGGTGAGGGTCAAAGGGGACAAGCCGAATTTCTTTAGCCTCCTGAGGAAGTAGAGGCGCTGGTGAGCTTTCTTGGCCGTGGTGTCTACATGGTTGAACCAGGACAGGCTATTGGTGATGTTCACTCCCAGGAACTTGAAACTCTCAACCCTCTTGACCTCAGCACCGTTGATGTAGACAGGAGCATGTGCACCGCCCCACTTCCTGTGGTCAGTGACTAGCTCTTTTGTTTTGTGGACATTGAGGGAAAGGTTGTCATGACACCATGTCACTAAGCTCTCTGTCTCCTTCCTGTACTCCGACTCATCGCTGTTTGAGATACGGCCCGCTACGGTGGTATCATCTGTAAACCTGTAGATGGAGTTACAGCAGAATCTGGCCACGCAGTTGTGCGTGTGCAGGAGTAGAGGAGAAGTCTGGGACTCGCTCCTGACTCTGTTTTCCTGCTGTTTTCTAGAGGTCTGGAACAGAATGTGTCCTGCTCTGATCTCCACAAGAACTACCCGGATGGTTTAGTTTACCAGGAATCTCAGAACAGGTTGTTGGCAAAATATGAAATTCCCGCACGCCGGAGACTATTCCTTTCCCTGTTGTTTTGCCTCATGTTTAATTCTACTTGTTTCACAACTTTCCACCCAGGAAACTGATTTATGGCCCCAACGTTATTGCTGTCCAGGTCCCTCCATACTGGAAGCTCCTGGCAAAGGAGGTGAGAACAGTCCCAGCAAACTCCTGTATCCCACTGTCCCAGGATAGTCTGTCCCTCACTGGGGGGGACGGGTCCCAGGCGCACACACTGACCCTCACTGGGGGACAGTCATTACAGAATGTGCCCGTTTCTCAACCTCTCACCCAAGTCCTTCCTGCATTAATATAACTTTATTTAATAAAAACTGCAGATGTTGGAAATCTGAAATAAAAGCAGGAAATGCTGGAAACACTCAGCAGGTTGGGCAGCATCTGTGGAGAGAGAAGAACCGTTAATGTTTCGGGTCTGGCACCTTTTGTTCTGACGAAGGGTCTTGGACCTGAAACATGAACTCTCTTCCCCCCCCACAGACGCTGCTCGATCTGTGATTATTTCGGGGGCTCTGTTTGTGGTCCTGCCCACGTTGACTGGTGGGGGGGGAGGCAGGGGGACGGGCAGTGTTGGGACCAGATAGTTACAGCGTCTGGGAGGCATTGAAACAGGCAGGGACCAGAGGGATGTCAGCCGTGTGCGGGCTGATGGGGCTGGCATCGTGGCCGGCAGAGACAGGGTGGGCCGAAGGGCCTGTTCCTGTGCTGTTCTGTGTTCTGCTGAGCTCTTCAAGCCCCAATTGTTCAGGTGACGAAAGGGGGAATTTGTAATTCTACAAGAGTGCTGCAGCAGTGAGAACATCAGGAGTGCATCTCCCACCCCGTGGCTCCGCAGAGAGCTGTCAATGTGTGCACAGCGCAATCCCACAATCGGGGCTCAGTGAGGAGGGGTGGAGTCACCGGCCCTGGCAATCTGAGCTGCTCCTGTCTCTCTGCAGATCCTCAATCCGTTCTACGCCTTCCAAGCCTTCAGTGTCATCCTGTGGTTCGTGGAGGCTTATTACCCCTACGCTGTGGCCATCATCGTGATGAGCATCTCGTCCATCGCGTTGTCCCTGTACACGGCACGCAAGGTAAGGGAGGGGTAGAGGGGGGACTGTGGGGGGGGAGGGGAGGCGGTACAGGGTCAGAGGGAGGTGGAGGGGACTGGATGGGGTTACAGAGATGGAGGGGAGGGAGGGGGGTCACAAAGACCAGGAGGGGTGTGGGGGCTGGAGGGGGTTACAAGAGATGGGGAGGGGTGTAGGGGCCGGAGGGGGTCACAGGTACGGGGGGGGTGGGGGGGGGTGGTGGCTGAATTTGCTCTTGGGTGGTCTCATCGAGTCAGAAGCTGATCTTGGTTGGGATGTGACCTGCCCCTCGGTGGGGAGGGATGGGGAGGGGAGGGAGTTCCTGCCCTCCATCCTCAGCTGTGAGGGGGGAGCAGGTTCCAGGAGGATGTGGTCGGTGTGGGATCATGCTGTGCCCCAGTGAGGGGGGAGGTGGGTGTGGGATTGTGCTGTGCCCTGGTGAGGGAGTAGGAGGAGGTGGGTGTGGGATCATGCTGTGCCCTGGTGCTGACGGCCCTGCCCCGCTCCCTGCAGCAGTACACGATGCTCCATGACATGGTGCAGTCCCACAGCTCTGTCCGGGTGTCCGTGCTGCGCAAGGGAAGTGGTGAGTGCTGGGCTGCCCTCACACAACCTCAGAGACCGCCGCGGAGGGTAGGGTCCCCCCGTGACTACAGGCGGAGGGTAGGATCCCGTGACTACGGGTGGAGGGGAGGGTCCCCGTGACTACAGGCGGAGAGGGGATGAGTCAGGGGGCCTGAAGTCGTGAACCAGCCCAGAGCGCCTGTAACTGGGGGTGGGTGGGGGGAGTGTGCAGGGGTCAAGGGTCAGGGATCGCACCATGCCGTGGGAGGGGGAGGGGCGGTGTCTGAGGTTCAGCGCCGTGGGGGGGGCGGTGGGGCAGTGCCGAGGACGGTGTCCGAGGGGGCTCGGCGCGGTGGGAGGGGCGGTGTCTGAGGTTCAGCACAGTGGGGGTCGGGGGGGGGCAGTGCTGAGGGAGGGGCGTTGCCTGAGGGAGCTCGGCCCCTTAGGAGGGGCGGTGCCGTTTCGTCGTCCTCCTGACCTTGACCATCCGCCCCCCGCAGCCTCGGAGATGGTGAGTTCGTCGGAGCTGGTTCCCGGCGACGTGATCGTTATCCCGGAGCGGGAGATGATCCTGCCCTGTGACGTGGTGCTGATGAATGGGGCGGTGGTGGTCAACGAGAGCATGTTGACAGGTAGGACCCCTGTCCCGGGACACCCACAGGGAGCGGGACTGTTGTAGGGTGGGGGCGGGCTGGGTGGACACAAAACACCACCGTGGTTCTGAAGGGGGGGGGGGGGTGCAGGGAGGGAGGTGTGTGGGGTCTGAGGGTGGTGTAGCGGCTTGAGGGTGCGGGGAGGGAGGGGTGTGGGGGCTGGGGGAGGGTGCTGCGAGGGAGGGGTCTGTGGGCTGGGAGAAGCGCGGGCTGTGGAGAAGGTGGTTGGCTGTTACTGTTACCGAGCACCTGTAGCCAGTGCGCCCGGGGTAACGGGGAGCCTCTGACGGTGTGTCTGCCTCTCCAGGGGAGAGCGTGCCGGTGACCAAGACTCCCCTTCCCGACATCTGTGAAGCCGGCAACTACAACGACCCGATCTTCTGCCTGCAGGACTACAAGCGGCACGTGCTGTTCTGTGGGACGTTGATTATCCAAGTTCGGCCCTACGAGCAGTATGTGAAGGCAGTGGTGATCCGCACGGGTAAGGTCTCGCTGGCGGGGTCGGTGACCACCCCTCAGGGTCCCGGCCCCTGCACTCACCCTCCCTCTCCTCTCCTCCTCGCCCAGGCTTCCTCACCACCAAGGGGCAGCTGGTCAGGTCCATCCTCTTCCCCAAGCCTGTTGACTTCAAGCTCTTCCGTGATGCCAAGCGGTTTGTGGTCTGCCTGGTGCTCGCTGCGGTCCTGGGCTTCGTCTACACGGTTGTTGTCAGCTGCATCCGAGGGGTGAGTGCGTACTGGGCCCCAGGGTCGCCCGGGTCCCCCTATGTGGGCTGAGGGATCTCGGGCGCAGGAGGCAGGTGTTCACTCTGCAAGTTCTGTCCCGCTGTGGTACGGACATCAGCCGTGACCCCAGGGTACCCAGGGTGAGCCCCTCCTGGGAGGTGTGCTTCAGAGTGACCCCTTCCCTGGGCTGCAGCATCTCAACATACAGGTACGTGGTTTCCTGAAAGTGGTGTTGCAGGTAGACAGGGAGGTGAAGAAGGCATTTGGCATGTGGCCTTCATCGGTCAGGGCACTGAGTACAGGAGTTGGGGCAAAATATTGCAGTCGTACAGGACGTTCGTGAGGCCGCATTTGGGATATTGTGTTCAGTTCTGGTCGCCCTGCTGTAGGAAAGATGGTGTTAAGCTGGAAAGAGTGCAGAGGAGATTTACGAGGATGCTGCTGGGACTCGAGGGACTGAGTTATGGAGAGAGGTTGAGCAGGTTGGGCCTTTATTCGTCAGAGTGTAGGAGACTGAGGGGTGACCTTATAGAGGTGTATAAAATCCTGAGGGGCGTCAACAGGGTGAATGCATACAATCTTTTTCCCAGGGTTAGGGAATTAAGAACTAGAGGGCACAGGTTTAAAGTGAGAGGGGAGAGATTTAAAGGGGACCTGAGGGGCAACTTCTTCACCCAGAGGGTGGTCCATATAAAGAACGAGCTGCCAGAAAAAGTGGGTTAGGCAGGTACATTGACAACATTTAAAAGACACTTGGATGGGTCCATGGATAGGAAAGGTTTAGAGGGATATAGGCCAAACGTGGGTGAATGGGACTGGCTTGGATGGGCACCTTGGTCATTACGGATGATTTGGGCCGAAGGGCCTGTTTCCATGCTGTGCTGTATAACTCTGACTGGCCACATCAGCCTGAGTTTAGGAAAAACCCTCCCCACTCTGAGGGTTGGGAATCTTTGAGGCCCCGCCCCCAGGGTTGGCCGGATCTCTCTGTGGTTGGGATCCAGGCCGGGATCAGTGGATATTCGGGGAGTCAGGAAGGGGGCAATGGGCTTCAGGGACCCAGTGTCTCCTGGATCCGGCCAGCATCTGCTCACTCAGGTGGGAGAGAGAATTCCGGGGGTTCGCAGCTCGAGGAAGGAATATCTCCCCCCAGTGCTGCTGGTTCGGGAACACCCTGCCCTGTGGAGCCCACCCTCCCTGTCTCAGTGGGGTTGGGGATCATAGAATCATAGAACAGTCCAGCACAATACAGGTCCTTCAGCCAACAATGTTGTGCTGACCTTTAAACCTCGCCTAAGACTATCTAACCCCTTCCTCCCACATATCCCTCTATTTTAAATTCCTCCATATGCTTATCTAGCAATTTCTTGAATTTGACCAATGTACCTGCCTCCACCACCGCCCCAGGCAGCGCATTCCATGCCCCAACCACCCTCTGGGTAAAAAACCTCCCTCTGCCGTCTCCCTTGAACTTCGCACCCATTACTTTAAAGCCATGCCCTCTTGTATTAGGCATTGGTGCCCTGGGAAAGAGGTGCTGGCTGTCCACTCTATCTATTCCTCTTAATATTTTATGCACCTCTATCATGTCTCCTCTCATGCTCCTCCTCTCCAATGAGTAATTATGGTGGGTTGTTGTCTGCTGATGGCTCCTTCCCCCCCACCCACTCACCTTCCACCCCCCCACACCCACCTTCCACGCCCCGCCAGGAGCCCATCCCGGAGATCTTGCTGAAAGCCTTCGATGTCATCACCATCGTGGTCCCACCCGCGCTGCCCGCCGCCGTGACGGTCGGTGTGGTCTACGCACAGCGGCGCCTCCGGAGACGGGGCATTTACTGCATCAGCCCCCACCGCATCAACCTGTGTGGCCAGCTCGACCTGGTCTGCTTCGATAAGGTGGGTCCTGGTTTCCCCCCTCCCCTCTCCCTCCCCGTCCCCCTCCGTGGGGGAGGGTGGGGGTCTCTGTGTTTGACCCCTGTTCTCTCTCCACTGCAGACGGGGACCCTGACGGAGAACGGGATGGACCTGTACAGGGTGGTGCCGGCCAAGAACAAGAAGTGAGTAGTTGGGCTGTTGGTGGGGGTGAGGGGGTGGAGGCTGCTACAGTCGGACACACGCTGACGGGGGCTCCCCCCGCTGCGTTCCACTCAAGATCCAGGCGACACCCACGCCGGTCCCCCCCCCCCCCCCCCCCCAAAGCTGGTCCTCCTGTTTCCTACAGGTGGACCCCCACCCACCCCACGCCAATCCTTACGCCCACTACAGGTGGACCTCCCCACCCACCCCCTACAGGTGGACCCTTCCCGCTCCCTGCAGGCAGACCACCCCCCCCCCCTGCACCCCATCAATCGACACACCCGCTCTGTGGGTTGACCCCATCCACAAAGTGTCCCTGACAACGTCCCGCTGTGATCGACAGCTTCCTGTACAGCGACAGCACGCTGAGGATAAACGTGTTCACCGAGGACGAGGTGCTGGCTGCCATGGCGACCTGCCACTCCCTGACCCTCACCTCGTCCCACAGCACCCTGCAGGGAGAGCCGCTCGACCTCACCCTCTTCCGGGCCACCAACTGGGTGAGTACATCCCCACCCCCAGCCTGATGGTTCTGTCCCAGCGAGGGGGCGGCGCTTTGAGGGAGGGGTGGCTGAAGGATCGAGGTGGTGAGGGAGCGCTGTGCTGTGGGAGGGGCCGCAGTGAGGGAGTGGCACGCTGTGTGAGCGGGTGCGGTGGGAGGGGGTGGTGGTGAGGGGGGGGCCCCCACTGATAATCTCTCGACCAACGTCCCTGAAGGGAAAGCAGGTTGCAATTTGTGGGATCTTGCTGTGTAAGCATCGGCAGTCCCCCACAGGTTTAAGGCAGTGACTTTTCCCCCAAAGTACTTCGTAGCATTAGCCCCCCTCCCCCCGGCTCCCCCCTCAGAATGGGGGTTCAGTTGTGCTGGGGCAATGTTGTGTTGGAGGCTGGGGCAGTGAGGGGGGTGTTGGGATGGATATTTGGGGAGCGGCTTATGAACAGGCTGGGGGGAGGGAAGGGTTCCGGGGGTTGGGGGGGGGCAGGATCCAGTGCGGGGGAGGGACAAGGGTACCAGTGGGGAGGAGTCCCGGTGAGGGAAGGGGTCCTGGGAAGGGGGGAGTCAGAGAAGGGATCCCAGTGGGGGGAGGGGGGGAAGGGCGGGGGCAGGTGGAGGGGTCCGAGGTAAGAGGGTCTCTGAAGAGGTGGGAGTAGTCCGTGGGAGGGGTCCTGAAGGGGGGGTGGGAGGTCCCAGAGGGGCTGGGAGGGGTCCCAGAGGGTTGGTGGAAGGAGGTGGGAGGGGCCCTGGAGGGGGAAGGAGGTGGGAGAGGTCCTGGAGAAGGGGGTGAGGGGGAAGGGGATGGGGGTTCCCGGAGGGGTACCAGGCATTGGGTGCAGTTTCCAGCGATCAGTGGAACCTCCGCCTTGTGGTGTCTGAGAGACACTCGGCGCAGACACACAGGGAGAACGTACAAACTCCTTACTGACAGCGGCGGGAATCGAACCTGGGTCACTGGCGCTGTAATAGCGTTAGGCTGACCGCTGCACTACCGTGCCTGCCCAAGTGGGTGGCCACTGGGAGGTCCTGGCTTTTGCGGCGGGCGGAATGAAGGTGCTCGACGAAGCAGTCACCCAGTCTGCGTCGGGTCTCACCGATGTAGAGGAGGCCACACTGGACGCAATAAATGACCCCCTCGGGACTCGCAGGTGAAGCGCTGCCTCACCTGGAAGGATAGTTTGGGACCCTGAATGGGGGCGAGGGAGGGGGTGCGGTGAATGGGGGCGAGGGAGGGGGTGCGGTGAATGGGGGCGAGGGAGGGGGCGCGGTGAATGGGGGCGAGGGAGGGGTCGCGGTGAATGGGGGCGAGGGAGGGGTCACGGTGTGGTGAATGGGGGCGAGGGAGGGGGTGCGGTGAATGGGGGCGAGGGAGGAGGCGCGGTGAATGGGGGCAAGGGAGGGGGCGCGGTGAATGGGGGCGAGGGAGGGGTCACGGTGTGGTGAATGGGGGCGAGGGAGGAGGAGCGGTGAATGGGGGCGAGGGAGGAGGAGCGGTGAATGGGGGTGAGGGAGGGGGTGCGGTGAATGGGGCGAGGGAGGGGTCACGGTGTGGTGAATGGGGGCGAGGGAGGAGGAGCAGTGAATGGGGGCGAGGGAGGAGGAGCAGTGAATGGGGGCGAGGGAGAAGGAGCGGTGAATGGGGGCGAGGGAGGGGGCACGGTGAATGGGGGCGAGGGAGGGGGCGCGGTGAATGGGGGCGAGGGAGGGGGCGCGGTGAATGGGGGCGAGGGAGGGGGCGCAGTGAATGGGGGCGAGGGAGGGGGCGCGGTGAATGGGGCGAGGGAGGGGTCACGGTGTGGTGAATGGGGGCGAGGGAGGGGGCGCGGTGAATGGGGGCGAGGGAGGAGGCGCGGTGAATGGGGGCGAGGGAGGGGGCGTGGTGTGGCTGCAGGGATAAATTGCCCGGAGCGGGATCAGTGGGGAGGGACGAGGGGACAAGGGAGTCGCGGAGAGAGCGATCCCTGCGGAGAGGGGAAGATGTGCCTGGTGTGGGATCCCATTGGCAGTGGCGGATGTTGGGGAGAATGATGTGTTGGATGCAGAGGCACGTGGGGCGGTAGGTGAGGACAAGGGGAACCTGTCCCTGTTATGTCGGGGGGTGGGGTGGAATGGGGTGAGGGCAGATGTGCGGGAAATGGAGGGGTTGCAGGTGAGGGCTGCATTGCTGGTGGGGGAAGTGAAACCCCGGTCACCGAAAAAAGAGGACATCTCGGATGTCCCCGAGTGGAAAGCCTCATCGTGTGAACAGATGAGGTGGAGGAACTGGCAGAAGGGGATGGCGTCCTTACAGGTGATGGGGTGGGAAGAGGTGTAGTCAGGGTAACTGTGGGTTTGTGAAAGATCTCAGTGGACAATCTGTCTCTGGAAATGGAGACAGATCCAGAAAGGGGAGAGAGGTGTCGGAGACGGACCTGAGGGCAGGGTGACAGTTGGAGACGAAGTTGATGAAGTTGTCGAGCTCTGCACGGGTGCAGGAAGCAGCCCCAATGCAGTCGTCAGTGCGGCGGAGAGAGAGTTGGGGGGCGTTACCGGTGCAGGCTTGGAACACGGGCAGTGAGGTTTGTGGATCTTGGGGTAAGAGGTTGGAAGGGGCAGGCTGGGGTTGGAGGCTGTCGGTGGGAGGTCTCCAGAGGTGGTGAGGTCGGTGATGGTGCGGGAGACAGTGGCCAGATGCCCCTCGGTGGGGTCCAGGTTGAGGGGTGTCCGAGAGCTGACGTCTGGCCGCAGCGAGATAGCAGTCAGTCGGCCGGACTAGGACAGCAGTGCGTTTGTATTGGAATTGGTTTATTATTGTCACTTGTACCGAGGTGCAGTGAAAAACTTGCCTTGCAGACCGATCGCACAGGTCAGTTCATTACACAGTGCAGTTACAATGAGTTAGTACAGAGTGCATTGAGGTAGTACAGGTAAAAACAGTAACAGTACAGAGTAAAGTGTCACAGCTACAGAGAAAGTGCAGTGCAATAAGGTGCAAGGTCACAACAAGGTAGATCGTGAGCTCAGAGTCCATCTCATTGTATAAGGGAACCGATCAATAGTCTTATCACCATGGGGCACAGTTGCTGTCCAGATGCTCCAGAGCTGAGTGCAGGGCCAGGGAGATGGCGTCCGCTGTAGACCTGTTTCGGCGATAGGTGAATTGCAGTGGGTCAAGGTTGTCCGCAGGTTTGAGGGTGAGGTTCCAGCATCTGCAGTCTCTGTGTTGGCGGAGCAGGGACCTCCTGCCCCCTGCAGGCAGCCAATCGTGTCGCTCCTTTGGCCACGGGGGCCACGTCTGACGTTTGTCTGCCTCAGGTGCTGGAGGAGATGGTGTCTCAGGCGCGGTGGCTGAACCGGATGAATCCGCTGATCGTCGTCAAACCGACACGTCCCCTCAACGCCAGGCCCAGCCCCTCCGGTGAGGTGGTGAGTGAGGTGAGGGGGGCTCTGTCCCCACTCAAACCATCCCAGTCCCTGCCTCCCCCCTCCCCGCCGACGGTCACTCAGGCTCTCCCCCCCCATTGCCCCACTCCCCCTCACGTCCCCTGTGACCCTGTCTCCCCCCCTGACCCTCTGCCCTCCTCCCCTGACCCTCTGCCCTCCTCCCGTTCCAGGTCTGCCGGTTCCGGTCCGGGATCGGGATCCTGCGGCAGTTTCCCTTCTCCTCCGCCCTGCAGCGGATGACGGTCGTCGGCAAGAACCTGGACGAGCAGAACCTGGTCGCCTACTGCAAGGGGGCTCCTGAGACCGTGGCAAAGCTCTGCAGCCCCGACTCAGGTGGGGGGGGGGGGGAGTCAGGTCCCAGGGAGGGAGGGAGGGGCAGAGGGAGGGTCTGCTCCGGCAGACGTGGGTTTCCAGGAGCCACTTCCCCCACCGACCCAGCCCTGCACCCCCCCCCCCCCCAAGGCAGCCAGCGCGGGCTGGGAACAGGTTGGGGTCGGACCCCTCGCGGTGCGCAGTGAGGGAGGGCAGGGGGGCGACGGAGCCTGCGGCAAAGGGGCAGATCGGGGGGCATCTGCTTTGAGGGAGGACAGGCAGTCTCTGGGACCCCTCCGCGCCCCCCAGCCTCCCCTCCCTGCCCCCCCACCGCTCCCACCCGGTTCCTGAGCTGCTCGTTGGGTTTCCATGGTAACACTGCTGTTCCCGTTTCCTGGAGCAGTTCCCGATGATTTCCAGGCGGTGATGGAGAGCTTCACGCAGCGTGGTTACCGAGTCATCGGGCTGGCCTTCCGGGAATTCAAGGGCTCCCTCAAGGAATCCGACGTCAAAAACGTCAACAGGTGGGTGAGGGGCGTGTGTGTGTGTGTGGCGCGGGGTGCGTGCAGGACACGTGTGTGTGAGGGGCGGGCGTGTGGGGGGCGTGAGTGCGTGTGTGTGACAGGTGGAGTGACGGTGTGAACCCCGTGATGTTGGACTGTGCACCGTTAGTTGGTGTGCCAGCCCTCTGCCTGGCTGTGACCCCCTCCACTGATCACACGGCCCCTGGGGATCCCAGTCGCAGAGTCGTACGGCACGGAAGCAGGCCCTTTGGCCCCAACTTGTCCATGCTGACCAAGACACCTTGCTGAGCCTGTCCCATTTGCCCGTGTTGGCCCATATCCCTCTGAACCTTCCCTCTGCGCGTACCTGTCCAAACAGTGTAAACACTGCAATTGTCCCCGCCTCTACCACGTCCTCTGGCAGCTCACACCCACTGCCCTCTGTGTGGGGAAAGAACACTTGCAGCTCCGGTCCCCTTTAAATCTCTCCCCTCTCACCTTAAACCTGTGCCCTCCAGTTGTAGACCCCTGTACTTGGTGCCCTGGGCTCTGGGCCCGTGTGTTGTGGGGATGTGTTGGTGTACGGGACTGCGTGTACGCGGGCCTTCTGTTGGCAGTAACCAGCATGGCCGCCCCATGTTTGGGTTCTGACCCTGTTCCCCTCCTGGTGCCTGGGCCCTGCTCCATAATGGGACCCCGGACCCCGGTCAGGAGGTGACCACAGGGGTGACTGTGGCTGTGACCGTGTTGCAGGGAGTTTGTGGAGCAGAACATGACCTTCACCGGCCTGGTGATCCTGGAGAACCGGCTGAAGAAAGTCACCTCGTCCGTCTTCAGGGAGCTGCTCAAGGCCGGAATTCGGCTGGTCATGATCACAGGTACGTGGGGGTGGGGCGCCCGGTGAGGGTGAGAGGGTGGGAAAGGGGTTGAGGGGAAGGAGCGGTGTTAGAAGGTGGGGGGAGGAGGGGGGGTGAGGGGGAGGAGGGTTTCCAGCCCAGGTTCCTTGCACCTCGTCGATTTGCCCTGTGAGTCAGAAGCTGCCGGAGTGCAGCTGCTCAAGGCCTGGGCTGTTTGACCACAGAAGCCCTCACTGTTACCTCACTGGTGAGTGTTCGGGTGTTTGGGTCCCTCCCTCCCTCCCTCCCTCCCAGCAATGGAAGCCGTGCGCAGTCCCTGCCACCCGTGTTCATCGTATCTGTGGTGGTTGGTGCCGGCCTGCAGCTGACCCCTCACTGGGCCCCTCGTCCCCCTCACCCCCAGGCCCGTCAATGGGCCTCGCCCCCACGCCCTGGGCCCTTGCTGGGCCCCTCGCCCCCGCACTCCCAGGCTCCTCGGTGGGCCTCGCCCCCGCACCCTGTACAACTGTAACCCCCTCGTGATGAAGGCAGATTTGCCGTCGGCTTCCTCTCGCTCAACATCAGTGAAGCTGAAGAACTAACGACGGGTTTGGGAAGGGGAGGAGGGCGAATGTGCGCCGGTCTGTTGGGGGGATCAGTGGTGGAGAGGGTCAGCAGCTTTAAACGTATCAGGCGACCTGTCCAGGGCCCAGCGCACAGACGCAGTCACGGGGAAGGTGCACTGACATCTTTTCACTTGGGAGGTGAAGGAGGTTCGGCCTGACAGGCGTTTGTCTGGACTCTCTCTCCAGGTGACAGCACTCTGACTGCCATCCAGGTGGCCAAGGAGTCCGGAATGATTGGGATGACGGAGAAGGTCGTCCGGGTGAAGGCGAAGTCACCCACGGCCACCTCCAAGGCTTCGGTCAGCTGGAGGAGTGTGAAGGAGCCACAGGCCAGGGAGCTGAAGGCGTCTGAGCAGGTGAGGACCCTGGTCTGTACCCCACCTCGACCCACTGCAGTCCGCACCCGTACCCCACCTCCCAAATATTCCCAGTGCCCCCCCCACCCCCCTACCCCCCCTCAAGTTATCCAGTCTTCTGGGGCACCGATCATGAGGCAAAGCCGGTACATTGGCAATAAGTTGATCAAATTCGGAATTAAAACGTAGTGTCAGCCATACAGGTGTGTCGCCTCTGGGATTTGTTCAAAACACAACTTCGGGTTCACTGATCCCATCAGAGAGGAACTGTCGTTGTCTCCCTGCCCCTGGTTACTCCAGACCCATGCCTATGTGGTTGGATTTTATCTGCTGTCTCCGTTAAGGGGGTAATTGGAGATGGGCAGGTAGATGCTGACGTTGCTGGTGACAACCACATCCCGTGAATGAATGAAATTCCTTTGAAATAAAAAGACCAAGAGGAGGGCGCTCGGTCCCTCGAGTGTGATGGGACGGTGCGGAGGGAGCTCCACTCTGTGTCTGACCTCGGGAGTGTGTGATGGGACAGTGTGGAGGGAGCTTCACCCTGTGTCTGACCCCAGGAGTGTGTGATGGGACAGTGTAGAGGGAGCTTCACCCTGTGTCTGACCCCGGGAGTGTGTGACGGGACGGTGCGGAGGGAGCTTCACCCTGTGTCTGACCCCGGGAGTGTGTGACGGGACGGTGCGGAGGGAGCTTCACTCTGTGTCTGACCCCGGGAGTGTGTGACGGGACGGTGCTGTTAATGGAGGTGTCTGGTGTTGCAGGAAGCCCCTCTCTCTGGAGATAAGCAGGAGGAGGCCAAACCCAGGATCCACTTCGTCATCGATGGGCCGTCGTTGGCCGTGATCGAGGACAAGTTCCCCGAGCTCCTGCCCAAGGTGGGTCCCGGCACCTGCTGCAGCCCTGAGCTTTGGGACTGGGGGTGGACGTCCCGTCCGTGTGTGGAAGGAATCAGTGCTCCGTGTCGGGAGTCTCGGGTCACTCACCCATCTTACCACCCCTCCCCTCGTTCCCAGTCCCCCTCCTTCCTCCCCCTCCCCTCGTTCTCTCTCACATTCTCTCCATGTGCCATCACAGGTCACCCTGTACGGGACGGTGTTTGCGAGGATGTCTCCGGACATGAAGACCAAGCTGATCAAATGTCTGCAGAGCCTCGAGTGCGTGAGTCTCCCTCGCCCAGGGCCCCGCCTCGCCCTGGGTTCCCTCCCCTTCACCACTGCTCCTGCATCCTGCCCACTGATGCTACAACACGGGACCCTGCCCTACACCCCAGCACTGGGAACGCCATCCTTAGGGTGCCTTCAGCGGCCTGGGCTCCGAGCTCCGGAATTTCCCTACCCACACCTCTGCTCTGTTATGATGCTCAAACACCCTGCTTCCTCCATCCAATCTCTGTCCGAGCCCTGATGTCTCGCCCAAGGTGAAGGTTGTCTGGACTAGGGCTGGGGAGCGGGGGGCAAAAGGTAATCGGTCTGTATTTTTTGGAGTTTGGAGGATTGAGTGGTCAGGAGAGGGGGAATGTGGAGGTGTTTCCACCAGAGCCTCAGTATGGGGGGACGGAGTTACAGGGTTCAGGGTCATTTGAAACGGAGGTGTATGGGAACGTCTCCTCGCAGAGGGAGGGGATTCCCCAGATTTCTCTGCCCTGGAGGGGTGTGGAGGTGGGATCACTGGGGGGGGGCACGGGGGATTGGAAGAGGGGGGAGATAAATGTTTGAAAGATCGGGGAATGGAGGATTGTGCAGAACTGGCACAGAGGAGGTGGTGACCCAGAGACCCCCCACTGACCCTGATACCAGAGGGCAGGAGGGGGCTCACAGCTCAGCCCACCCCAATTGGGTGGGCACCTCATTGTCCGGTATGGGGGGGACGCCGAGGGGTCTCGTTGGCTGCCCTCGATCTCACTCAGTGAGGGTTTAAACCAGAGGTATGTGTGTCAGCTACAGAACGCACCACAGTTACTCGCCTGAGCTACTCCAGCCCCTCCCAAACCCCCCACCTCTCCCACTGAGGACAGCGGGCGCGGGGGAGCACCCCCACCCACAGGTTCCCCTCCCAGCCTTGAAATTCTGTCGTTAGCCCTTTGTGGGCCTGACTCATGGATCCATCCCCCAACAGCACTGGAGACCTACACCTAGGAGGTAGCTCATCCCATCCAAGGGGCAGTAGTGTCCTTGCCTCTGATGCTCCCCAAAAGTACAACGGTTAGCGATTTTTCTTCAAATGTAGCAGCGGCGCTGACCTTGACAAGGTTCAGTCTGGCAATGTCCGGTAATTCTTCGCTCTGCTTCCCGTTGGCACAGGTACATCGTGGGGATGTGTGGAGACGGCGCCAATGACTGTGGGGTGAGTTTACCTGCTGTTGTTCCTCACCCAGTTGACCTGGGCACTTCGACCATGGAAGGCATCACAGTTGCGGCCAATCTTGCCCCCCCCCCTCACCTTCGTGGGATTTGTCCTCGGCGATGCTGACTGATCCTAACTGTTCCATCCCGGGAGCAGTAATCTTTCCCCTCTCACCCTAAATGTGCCCCCTTGTTTTGGACTCCCCTACCCTGGGGAAAAGACTGTTACCGTCCACTATATTCTCTGCCCCTCGTGATTTTATAAACCTCTATAAGGTCACCCCTCATTCTCCTACGCTTCAAGGAATAAAGTCCCAGCCTGGCCAACCTCTCCCTATAACTCAGGCCCTTGAGTCCTGGCAACATCCTCAGAAATCTCTGCACTCTTTAACCAGGTCCTTCTTATAACAGGGTGACCGAAACTATCCACAGTGCTTCAGGTGCAGCCTCAATGACTTGGACGTTTTTATTTTTCGTTGGATTTAGTATTCCCATGTCCGTGGTTTACTCTCTGAGTTTCACGGGAGCGAGGGGTGTGAGTGCACCCTGGTGTGTAGGACCCGGCGTCACTGCCTGTGGCGTCATCAGTGGGAGGGTTCACCTGGCGGTCCCGTCACACAGGACCGCTCCCCGCCGGACACGGCGACACCTGACGTGTGGGGGTCTGCGGGTGGGACTCCGGCCCTGCCTCCCCGTGTTTACCTCCCTGTTCTCCACAGGCATTGAAGACGGCCCACGTGGGAATCTCCCTGTCACAGCTGGAAGCGTCGGTGGCCTCTCCCTTCACCTCCAAGCTGCCCACCATCGAATGTGTGCCCATCCTCATCAAGTAAGTGGAGGGAACTGCACTCCCTCCCTGCGGCCTCAGGCTGGGAGGGATGCGGGTAGGGAAGGACCTGATTCTACACCAGATACCTGTCCCAATGTCCCACCAACAATGGACCAAAGACCCCGGACCGGGGGGGTGGGTGGGCCTCGGTCCCTGTTCATCCCAGAGCAGGATCAGTAACCCACGGAGGTCAGACCCACCGAGGGGGCACACGTGCCCTGGGAGTGTGTGATGGGACGGTGTAGAGGGAGCTTCACCCTGTGTCTGACCCCGGGAGTGTGTGATGGGATGGTGTAGAGGGAGCTTCACCCTGTGTCTGACCCCGGGAGTGTGTGATGGGATGGTGTAGAGGGAGCTTCACCCTGTGTCTGACCCCGGGAGTGTGGGATGGGACGGTGTGGAGGGAGATTCACCCTAAGCCAATGCTGCCTTCAGCCGGTAGTTGTGTTTCAGGGAGGGTCGTGCTGCCCTGGTGACCTCCTTCTGTGCCTTCAAGTACATGGCTCTGTACAGCATGATCCAGTACGTCAGTGTCCTCATCCTGTACTACGTGAGTACCGGGACCCCTGGAACTGGGAAGGGGGGATATCTGTAGACACGTCCTGCACCCCCTGGGTCTGGGAACCCTGCCCCTGACCGTCCGCTCTCCCCAGGGGGTGGGGCAGTGGTATAGACAGTGTTCCTCCCACACCGGCTCGGGGATTGTGGTGTCAGGTGTTTGGACTGTAGCCAGTAACAGCCAGAGCCGTCAGGTCAAAGCAAACGGGGACCTGGTGTCTGGGACACAGAACCCAATCCTGCCAACACCCCAAGGGGCAGAGCAGGGAGCGGTGCACAGCAAGATCCCACAGCCGACTTGGGGATGGGGACCAGGACCACCTGTTGGTGGTCTGATCGACGAGGACCGAGGTGTCGCGGAGAAATCCTCCCCCAGTCCCCTCCCCCCGGCCCTTCGTAGGAGTCTGACCGAGAAGGCAGGCTCCCTCACTGCCCAGCCCAGACGGGGCAGGGTGTGTGCCTGGGACCAGCCCCGGGTGTATTGGGGGGGTCGGGGGGAAGAGTGATGGACGTGTCTGCTGGTCAGGGGTGGGGCAGGAGGGACGGGTCTGTCGTCTGGTGGGTGGGGGTTGGAATGGGTCGGTTAGCTGGGTAACACAGCCCCCCTAATGCCTCCACCTCCCCCCCTCCCCCGCCCTGTCTGCAGATCTCCAGTAACCTGGGCAACTGGGAGTTCCTGTACGAGGATCTGTTCATCACCAGTGCCATCGCCATCACCAGTAGGTCCTCTCGCTACCGCACGGTCTCGGCATTCCCACTTGTGTCCCGAGCCGGGGAGCGCCAGGTCACAAAATTCCAGTGGGTGGCCGGACCCTGGCTCTGCTCGGGTCTGGGACTGTTCCCCTGAGTGGGGTCAGTGAGGAGCTCGTGGGTTGGGGGAGGGACAAGGGTCACGGCAGTGACTTTAACAGCACGGTGGTGCAGGGGTAGAGCCGCTGCCTCCCAGCCCCAGAGACCCCGGTTCAATCCCAACCTCTGGCGCTGACAGAGTGGGGAGTTCTCCCTGCGACCGGGTGCTCCGGTTCCCTCCCACGGCCCAACGACGTGTGGGGTCGGTGGGTTAATTGGCCGCTGTAAATTGTGTGGGGGTGAGGGGTAGAATCTGGAGGGAGTTGATGGGAATGGGATCCGTGTAAATGTGTGGTTGGTGTGGTCCGCACCAACCCGATGGGCTGAAGGGTCTGCACTGGGAGACTCCGAGAGTCTCCCCGTTCAACACTCAGGAACAACCTCAGAAGATCTGTCTGTAGGGTTTGGTGAGACCTCAGCTGGAATACGGTGGAGGGATCTGGTCTTCCTGGCGAGGAAGGGAAGGTGTGGTCAAGGGAGTGGTTGATTCCTGGGAAGGAAGACTTGTCTTTACTTGAGCCTGTGCCCCTTTCAGAAGAGTTACAGAGTTGTCCAGCACGGAAACAGGCCCTTCGGCCCATCCCGTGAATCCTGTCCAAGGTCCTCAACTAGTCTCAGTTTCCTGTGTTTGGCCTCCGTCCCTCTCAACCTTTTCTGTCCATGTACCTGTCCAAACGTCTTTTAAAGAGAGGTATTCCCACTGATCTGGACAAAATTGAAGGGCTGGGCTGGGTGGATGCAGGGAGGCTGTTCCCCTGGGCTGGGGCATCCAGAACCAGGGGTCACGGCCTCAAAGTAAGGGTTGGCCATTTGGGACCCAGAGAAGGAGAAATCTTTGGAATTCTCTCCCCAGAACCAGAACCAGGTTTGTTATCACTGAGGTATGTCATGAAAGTTGTTGTCTTGTGGCAGCAGATATTCTCCACCACGGAGGCTCAGCCTCTGAGGGTCTTTGATCTTTAGATACTGGCAGTGGGGTTGCTCAGGGAAGTGGTGCTGAGGTCAAAGATCTTGTAATGTGGGGGATGGCGAACTGAAGCCGGGCCTTCAGTCCCGCAGTGCCCTAACAACACTTCTCTATTTCTTCCTCCCCCTTGTAACTTGCATTAAAAGCTGCCAATTGCCACATGTAAGGGGAAATTAGGGGCAAAAATTAAGGGCACAGTGAGGGGGACAAAGAAAAGGGGTTGCTGGATCTGAGGTGGGCTAGCAGCGGCGTTGGTGGGTGTGATGGGACGAATGAACCCAGTGGCGATGAAGGAACAGCGATAGATTTCCACGGCTGGTGACTGGGAAGGGAACCGGCAGGTGGGGGGGCTCCCCGGCCCCTCGGTGGGAGAGGTGGTGGGTTTGGGAGGTGCTGTCTAGGTGAGTAACTGCGGGGCGTTGTGGAGATGGTGCACACCGCAGCCACTGTGCGCTGGTGGTGGAGGGAGGCAGGGTTCGGGGGGTGGACGGACTGGTGATTGAGAGGGCTGCTGTGGGTGGTACCGAGCTTGAGAGTTGGCTGCTGCAGCTACACTCACCCAGTCTTCCCTTCTGCCCTCAGTGAGCAGGAACAAGGCCTACGAGCACCTGGTTCCACAGCGCCCCAACGCCAACCTGGTGTCACCCCAGCTCCTGATCTCCGTGCTGATGCACATCGGCCTCTGTTCCACTTTCCAGCTGATGGGCTTCCTCCTGGTCCAGATCCAACCCTGGTACAACTCTTGGGACCAGGGAGCACAGTACGTGGCTCTGGTGTGTCTGTGTGCGCGCGCGTGTGTGTGTGTGTGTGTGTGTGTGTGTGAGAGAGAGGTGGGATTGATTTATTCATTTCCTGGCTCGGTAGCTGAACTATTATCGTCTACGCAGCTCTGTGGTAGTGGGTAGACAATGAAGTTCAGCCAGTTCACCCAGTGGGTGGTGTTGGAGCTGCTGGCCTGGTGTGCTGAGGGTTCTCCCACCGTGCTGGTGGGGAGGGAGTTTCCAGGATTTGGACCCAGTGGCGATGAAGGAACAGCGATAGATTTCCACGGCTGGTGACTGGGAAGGGAACCTGCAGGTGGGGGGGCTCCCCGGCCCCTCGGTGGGAGAGGTGGTGGGTTTGGGAGGTGCTGTCTAGGTGAGTAACTGCGGGGCGTTGTGGAGATGGTGCACACCGCAGCCACTGTGCGCTGGTGGTGGAGGGAGGCAGGGTTCGGGGGGTGGACGGACTGGTGATTGAGAGGGCTGCTGTGGGTGGTACCGAGCTTGAGAGTTGGCTGCTGCAGCTACACTGGTACATGGAGAATGTTCCGTCACATTCCCAACGTCTTGCAGGTGGTGGAAAGGTTTTGGGAACATGGAACAGTGCAGCACAGTACGGGCCCTTCGGCCCACAATGTTGTGCCGACCTTTAAACCTCGCCTAAGACTATCTAACCCCTTCCTCCCACATATCCCTCTATTTTAAATTCCTCCATATGCTTATCTAGTAATCTCTTGAATTTGACCAATGTACCTGCCTCCACCACCGCCCCAGGCAGCGCATTCCATGCCCCAACCCCACACTGGGTAAAAAACCTTCCTCTGACATCTCCCTTGAACTTCCCACCTGTTACTTTAAAGCCGTGCCCTCTTGTATTGAGCATTGGTGCCCTGGGAAAGAGGCGCTGGCTGTCCACTCTATCTATTCCTCTTAGATGGGAGGTGATCACTTTAACCCAACTGGGGCTGAACCATCTCTCCCTAACCTTCCAGACTGTACCTTTGCAGTTCTTGCATTGCAAAGCTTCGACTGTAGAGGACCTTCATTATCGAGGTGCAGCGGGTGGTGCTGCTGTCTCCCAGCTCCAGAGACCCGGGTTCGATCCTGACCTCAGGCGCTGTCTGTGTGGAGTCTGCACGTTCTCCCTGTGACCCCACGGGTTTCCCCCGGGGGCTCCCGTTCCCTCCCACATCCCAACAATGTCGGTGGGTTAGTTGGCCACCGCAGATGGTTTAGGGGGAGTTACAAGAGGACACCAGGATTAGTCAGTGTGCACTCGATGGGCCGAAGGGCAGTTTGACCCTCTGGATGTAATTTTAATGAAGCCCTTTGTACCGGCAGAGCCTGTGCATCTAACGACACGTTCTACGGAGTGCCCACCTCACAGCAGCGCAACAGCAGTGGGGTCTTCAACATGCAGTGGAAGATCAGCAACTACATTAACACCACCGTCTTCTTCGTGTCTGTTTTCCAGTACATCACCATTGCCTTCGTCTTCTCCTTGGGCAAACCCTTCCGCAAGCCCATCTCCACGAACTGTGAGTGGCCCGTGGTCGGGACCGTCCCCGGACAGTGTGGAGGGGACTCATCCGCTCGTTCTATGTCAGTGACACTGGTTCCAGCCCCAGAGTTCCAGTAGATCTGTCGCGCGTGATTTCCCTTGTGTTAACCCACGCTGACTTTGTCTGACCCTGTCACTGTTGTCCAAAAACTCTGCTACTGCATCTTTAATAATGGACCCCACTTCCAATGTCAGGGTAACTGGTCTGTCATTCCCTTCTCTCTCTCTCTGTCCTTCTATAAATATTGAGGTTACATTAGCTACCCTCCAATCCATACGAACTGATCCAGAGTCTTAAAAGATGGTCAGAAAGTGACCGGCAATCCATCCACCATTTTCAGGACCACTTCCTGGAATGCAGATTATCGGCTGGGGATTTATTGGCCTTGAATCCCATCAATTTTCCCACTGATGCTGAGTTCCCTCAGTTCCTTCCCCCCCCCCCCCCCCCCCCCCTCGGTTCCCTCACATTTCTGGGAAGTTATTTGTGAAGACGAGAGCCAAAATATTGGCCTTTGTCCCCCTGTATAAATTTCCCCCGTCTCTGACTTGAAGGAACCTATAATTGTCTTCACTGATCTTTTTACTGATGCATAGAAGTTTTTACAGTAACTTGTGTTCTCTGCAAGCTTATTCATGTGCACTCATTTTCCCATAGTTAACCTCTTGCTCCTCTGTTGTGTTTTAAAATGATTCCCATCCTTGGATTTGCTGCTTTTTTGGGCTGATCTGTCTCCTCCTTGGATCTAACACTCTCCCTCATTTCCCCGGACAGCAAGGACTGAGCAAACCTTCCTGTTTTAACTTTGTCACAGACAGGAATGAACAGTTGCAGTTAAATGTTTGCCATTGTCAATCCATCGTCCAAACCTATTAGTGATCTATCTTTGCCACCTCCTGTCTCGTATCCTTGTGGTTTCCTTTGTGTGGATTTAGGTCTCAAAATCCCCTCCACCTTAATGAGGAATTATTATCATACTGTTGTTGCTTTACCCCGTGGAGCCCCCACACAACCAGATGACTAATTAACCATCTCATCATAGTCAAAGTCAGTTTATTGTCATCTGCACAAGTCCATGTGTGCGCGGGTGCAATGAAAAACTTACTTGCGGCAGCGTCCCAGGCACAGAGCAACAGCACTCACAAGAAAAATATAAACTAAACATAAACACAATTTTACAAGAGAGAACACAATTTAGAACAACAAAAAAACAAAGTCCATTTGAGTGCAAAGTGGTCCCAGTGCTGCTGTACTGAGGTAGTGATTAGTGTTTTGCCAGTTGGTTCAAGAACCGAATGGTTGAAGGGAAGTAGCTGGTTGTGTGGGACTTCAGGCTTCTGTACCCACCCTTGTTCTGTCTCCACCCCTCCAAACATAAGCCCAGTCTAGGATGGCATTCCTTCCTCACTGTGTCGGTCCAGAGAACCCCATAGACAAACCAGGGATAATTCTTCCTCAGTATTATTACTAACTTTGTTGGTCCAATATCTCTCCAAAGTCACCCTTGATTATGGTTGCACCCTTGGGGCATGTGCCTCTAATTTTCTGTTGAATTCCCAGGTGTGTGGGTTGACTTGGGCTGACTGCGGTCCGGTCTGATAGGAGCACAGGGTGACTCTGGTTTGCTTCCCTTCCCAGACTTGTTCCTGGCCGTGCTGGGCACCCTTTACCTCTTCACCCTCTTCCTGATGCTCTTTCCGAGCAGCAGCCTCGACACGTTTTTTGAGGTAATCCGTCTCTCGGTCGTAAGTTGTCAGTCGGTGCTCAGCTCCCTTACTTTGCCCTTAAGGCGCCCTCTCCCGGAGGGATGAGTTACTGCTGAATCAAAGCTCATGGATACAATCGGCAGAAAACATGGGGCGGCACTGAGGGAGGGTCCCACTGTGGGAGGGGCGGCACTGAGGGAGGGTCCCACTGTGGGAGGGGCGGCACTGAGGGAGGGTCCCACTGTGGGAGGGGCGGCACTGAGGGAGGGTCCCACTGTGGGAGGGGCAGTACTGAGGGAGGGTCACACTGTGGGGGGGGGGCAGCACTGTGGGAGGGGCAGTACTGAGGGAGGGTCACACTGTGGGGGGGGGGCGGTACTGAGGGAGGGTCACACTGTGGGGGGGGGCGGCACTGTGGGAGGGGCAGTACTGAGGGAGGGTCCCACTGTGGGAGGGGCGGTACTGAGGGAGGGTCACACTGTGGGGGGGGGCGGTACTGAGGGAGGATCACACTGGGGGGGCAGTACTGAGGGAGGGTCACACTGTGGGAGGGGCGGTACTGAGGGAGGGTCCCACTGTGGGAGGGGCGGTACTGAGGGAGGGTCCCACTGTGGGAGGGGCGGTACTGAGGGAGGGTCACACTGTGGGAGGGGCGGTACTGAGGGAGGGTCACACTGTGGGGGGGGGCGGTAGTGAGGGAGGGTCCCACTGTGGGAGGGGCAGTACTGAGGGAGGGTCACACTGTGGGAGGGGCGGTACTGAGGGAGGGTCACACTGTGGGGGGGGGCGGTAGTGAGGGAGGGTCACACTGTGGGAGGGGCGGTACTGAGGGAGGGTCACACTGTGGGGGGGGGCGGTAGTGAGGGAGGGTCACACTGTGGGGGGGAGTGCTGCACTGTGGGAGGGGCACGAAAGAATCCACGGTCACCATTTGAAGGAGGAGTTTTGGGTTAATGTTAATCCTTCAACCACCATCACTGTGTGTACTGGTGATCTGGTCATTATATCCGGCTACCTGAGGGAGATGGTGATGGATCAGTTGACTGCCTGCTCCCTGGAGTTACCACGGGGACCATCCTTCAATAAGTCATTGGGTGTAAAGGGGTTGATTTTTTCTGTGTGTGGGGGGTTGGGAGGTGCCACTGTAACCCTGCACACATGAGGAATCCCTTGTAACAGCAGTCAATAGCAGATCCCTCTCTGTAAACTGGCAGGCCGCTTGGCCTGAAGCAAAATGCCACCGAGCTTGGTCCAGTGTCCGCACTCATGGGGCAGGGGTCCCAGAGGGCTTTCCCCATGTTGGGGGTCAGATCCAGGAGGTACCGCAGTCTCTGCACAGATCTGGGTGTGAAATGCTGAGTGGGTGGTGTCAGTGCACGACAGACAGTGCTCCGAGCACCAGCTGTGACCCACAGTCGGGTCCAGGCCAGTGGCCGTTGCTAATCTCTCTCTCTCTCTCTCTCTCTCTCGCGCTCTCCCAGTTTGTGTGCGTCCCGTACATTTGGAGGATCTACATTTTGCTCATGGTTATCGCTCACTTTGTATTGTCTGTTTTTCTGGAGGTAACACTGAACCACCCTCAGTTGTTTCATTTACACGGGTTCTGAACATGGAGGTTGCGTAGTATGCTCCTGGGTTACGCTGCCCACGGGGTGCTGTAGCCCAGGAGATCTCCCTGCACCTCGTCCAAAATCCCTTCATTCCCAACCCCCCAGTGCGTCCCGTCATCTCGTCCCCCCCCTGTTCCCCAGTCCACCCCTCTCTCCGTACCCCCCCCAGTGCGTCCCGTCATCTCGCGCCCCCCCCGGTCCCCAGTCCACCCCTCTCTCCGTACCCCCCCCCAGTGCGTCCCCTCATCTCGCGCCCCCCCCGGTCCCCAGTCCACCCCTCTCTCCGTACCCCCCCCAGTGCGTCCCCTCATCTCGTCCCCCCCGGTCCCCAGTCCACCCCTCTCTCCGTACCCCCCCCAGTGCGTCCCTCATCTCGTCCCCCCCTGTTCCCTAGTCCACCCCTCTCTCCGTACCCCCCCCAGTGCGTCCCCTCATCTCACTGTGCATCCCGTCATCTCGCGCCCCCCCGGTCCCCAGTCCACCCCTCTCTCCGTACCCACCCCCGTTCCATCCCTCTCTATTCCCTCCACTCAGTCCATCTCTCTGTCTATCCCCAGTTCCCAGTCTGGCCCCTCTCTCCATTTCCTTGTCCGTCCACTCTATCTCACCCCCCCCCCCCCCAATTCCCCAGTCCGTCCCTCTATCCCCTGGTTCCCAGTCCATCCCCTCCATCTCCCTGTGTCCCCCTCTCTCTGAGCCCCAACCTGTCCCTGTTTAGGACAGAGCCTGGATGACTATCATGTTCATGTGTTGTAGGAGATGGTGACCAACAACCCCCGCCTGTGGAACTGGCTGAGCCGTGTGTACTGTCCATCTGCCTCGCTGGTGAGGCACAAGAGACTACACCAGGAGCTGCAGAATGACCCGTCCTGGCCGCCGGTCACCATGTCTGAATCACACAGGGACACTGTACAGCAGTAGCTGAGATTACATATTTATCATTAAACGGTTGTACGGACTCCTGAAGGTTTGCTCATTTGCGATCCTTTAGGTATTACTGTGAATTGTACTTCAACTGTCTGTGGTGAGTGGCGTGTGCAGTCCCAGGGTTCTCGTTTCTCCCTCGACCCCTGTTCTCAATTTTTTCCAAGGACCTGGGTGTGTCAGTTTGCTTGCCCTGCTCCTGCCTTTCATGGGCTGTGTTGTGACTTGGGTCCCCTCTGACAAAGCCTGGGTTAGGACCAGGGCTCAATGAAACGACGATCCCAGATAAGCATAAAGCATTTTATTGTGGACCTGTCACAGTTTAGATCTCAACAAAATTGGTAAAAAGCAAGATTGAAATTAAGAAATATATTTTTTAAAAAAAACAGAAATACTCAGCAGGTCAGACAGCAGCCGTACAGGGAGAAACAGGGTTAATTTTTGACCTGGTTCTGATGAAAGGTCATGCAGCTGGAATGGTAACTGTGTCTGTCTCCACAGGCGCTGCCCGACCTGCTGAGCATTTTCAGCATGTGTTTACAGTCCAGATTACCAACAGCTGCAGCTTTGTCGTTTTCTGAAAAACGAATAAAGCAACCACTGGCCAGCCTTGTGCACTGTGGGAGGTAGGTAGTCCTGTTACCTGCCGTGGTTCAGATAAAAGGTGAGCAGCTGCCCAGAGCAATCAGATGGATCCAACACAGCTGGCGGCAGGTGAGAGCGGGCTGATTTAGTGGGAGGTGGCAGGAACTTGGTATTTAATTGTGAGGCAGGGTTTCGACAACTCTTCCTCCACAGATGCTGCTCGTAGCGCTGAGTTCCTTGCTCCCAGCTGTGTTTAACAGTTTCCTTTGCAGACAATCCTTGCTTGTTCTATCAAAAGAGCAGGGAATGATGGATTGAAATAATGATCAAGGAATTGGCCGTGGAGCAAAGGCTGAGGGCGAGGCTGTGCAGGGCGATCACATTCCTTAAGCAAAGAGCATTGGCGTGGGCTTCGGTGAAAGGGCCGGGGGTGGGGGGGCGGGGAGGCGGTGGTTGCAGGAGGCTTGGATCGTCCAATCCTCCTCATTCCTGGCTTGTCCCTCAGCTGAGGACGTCCGGGGAAAAGATGCGGAAACATTGCTTCAGCCGGTGGTACTTTCCTGCCAAAGGGAAGGTTGCAGACGGTCATCACCCAGCTGTGGTCACTGGGTAAAGGTTCCCCCTTTTTAAATCACTGACACTTGTCAGCAAACCCCAGCTCGCTGAGTAGCCCTGAACAGCAGTCAGGGGAGAGGGGAAAGTCAGTCTGACAACTAACAGCAATCCCTTATCCCCCAACTTGCCTCCCTCCCTCTTCCCCACTCTCCCTCACCTCCCCTCCTCTACCTTCCCCTCCCTCCCCTCCTCCTCTCCCTCACCTCCCTCCCCCTCTACCTCCTTCTCCCCTTCCCTCCCCCTCCCCTCCTCCCTCCCCCTCCCCCTCTCCTCTCCCCTCCATCATACCTTTCTTTTTGCAAACACATTTTCTGTTTGATTTGATGGTCTGAGCAGTCTCTCTCTTGCATCTCACCATCCCATTGTGCCGCTCTGGGGAGACAGGACAGTGAGGCTGACATCAATGCTGTGCCCTCAGCTCCCATCCCCATGGAAACGATGGCTGATCTGTCCCCTCATCACCAGCACAAAGCCCTTCTGCACTCCCCCACCCACCTCAGTGATGTCTGCTCCCACTCGTACCCTACCACTGGAAGTGCCTCTCCTCAGTGCAGCTCACACACACCACTCCTCATCCTTTGCAATCAGTGACTGGCCGAGCACAATACTCACTCGTGCAGTGACAGAAAATCTCTCCTTTTCTCAGCTTTCCATTGTAGGGATCCATCAGCGAACTCTCTGCAACAGAGGAAGCAGTAAATGTGCATTTCCCAGTAACCTTTCCCCTCTCTTCGCCCTTCTCCCACTCGCCTTGTCCAGGGGCAATTCTAGTGGCCAATTAACCTATAGGTCCCATGTGTATGATTTGTTGATAAATGAATGTGCAGATTCCACACAGACAGCACCTAAGGTCAGGATTGGTTTGTTGGGGTAGTGTAGCAGCAGCACTAACCGCCATGGTCTGTCAGGTACAAGTGATCCCTTATCTCCTGCATGCTTCTGGAGTATCTACAGCAGCTATCTTAAGGCACTGGAACAATACCACCAAAACCATTCCTGTAAATTCTCCAAATCCATTGGGCAGGTAAGCAAACTGCCATCGTTGGCACTGAGGCCCTGCGTTAGTTTGTCAGCTATGCTGGGCATGCCTGTCACCAGACTCGAAAGCAGACACTGTATTCTGAGCTCTGTCACAGAACAAGATTATCAAACAGACAGAGAAAAAGATTCGAGGATGTGCTCAAGGCTTCCTTGAATTGCAACATCCCCACTGATCACTGGGAATCTCTGGGCCATTCCTGCTCACAGTGGAGGGACAGAGGAGTATGAGAATCTGAAAATAATCTGCAACCAATGAACCCGTCAGATTGCCATAGAAACCCAGCTGGTTCCCTGCTGTGCTCAGTGGAACGAAACCTGGAGACCATCAATATCTGACCAGTCCCACACCAAGGTAACTGACCCAGTTGCAATGTAATAAAACTGTTAGCAGAGGCAAAAAGCAGCGACAGATTGGATGTCACATCTCCAGAAACTAGGAGCAAAGAGGCAAGCTGTTGAACTCCCTGCCCTTGTTCAGATCAGGATCCCTGTTTGCCCACACCTCAAATTTACTCACTGAGCTACAGAGCAGGAGGCCACGAACACATTCCCTCCCAACCTTCAGCCAATTTATAAATGAATTAAACACACAGGCTCTATATGGGGGTGGTCAGAGCTTACTAGCTCTGACCACCACTATCGATCCCGTGGGTCTACATATGGTTCAGAGTACAAACACACTGAATAGGAGAGGTGACATTTCAAGCTTTGGTGCAATGTTCAATGAGGATTTCACAACAGCTCCTCTCACACCACATAACCAACGGCGGAAGATATTCGAATCAAACAGCGACGTGCAGAGGTGACTTCAGGGCAGAGGGCCAAAAATTAGATCATAAGCCAATTTTAAAGGCAATCTACAAAAGAAAGGAAGATGTTTAAGAATTCCAGACACTTTAAGGAATTAGCAGATGAGAATTAAACCACTTCATCTCAAAGGGAATACTATCTACCCTGAGCTCAGAGCGGGGCACACTGTCGTATTCAGGGAGGAGGGTAACTCCTGGCAGGTGGACAATGAGTTTGATAGGTAACCTTGTAGAAAAAAGCTTGTCCTTTTGCCCTGGTTGTTGGTGGAGCCTGAGCAACTCCTTCACCACTCACGTATTACTCTCTGGCTGTGGATACCCTGCTCAAAGGTGGGAGCATGAATTCACAGCCAAGCCTGATCCCATATCACCCCCACATCCACGGCAGTGAGCAGGAGTGGAAGTGATGCAGGACATTACCTCCCTAACCCCAAACCTTCCTACCTGCTGACTGCACCCAGGACGAAGCCAGCAACAGCCCTGCAAGGAGAACAAAAATGAAGACTTGATTCATTGCTGGATATGTTCAACAACTGCCGACAAACTGCAGGTGCTCCAAGCATAGTGGTATATATAAAGGAGTCCACCCTCCATCTGCCAGTCCAGCTCTCCTGTCCATCCCCCTGTCCAACCCCCTGAAACACCACACACACAAGGCAGTCTGTCATGGCATGCGCTGTCACGTTTAGAGAGGGCCAGGTGTTGCTTCATCTGGCCCAGACATCTTTTGGGGCAAGAGGCGCCCAGCATCCCACTGCAAGCCCCGGGAGCTGATTTATTCAAGTAGATAATCTCCAAGATAACACCAACATCGCTGCAGCCTGCAAAAGCATGCTAATCACTGGTGCACACAGTAAATAACTATAAAGCAAGTTTTATATAAGGAAGTCATGTACTATCTAAGGATGCAAAAGGAAAATACCGAGATAAAAGATATTTCCATTTATACTTAAAGTTGTTATTAGTTATGCCACACAGCCCAGAATAACATATTTCCAATGTGCCACTCCTCACCCTGACACCACACTCCTCCCTGTAACGTCACCCTGCTGGACCTCACAGTGATATTACCCTTATACGCCACACTCCTCACAGTAACATCCTGATATAGCCCCTCACAGTAACTTTACCCTGATATACCCCATATACCTCATAGCAATATCACCCTGAGAGACCTCACAGTGATGTTACTCTTCCACACCATATTTTTCACAGCAATATCTACCCAACACTCTTCCTTGTAGCATTAACTTGATAGACCTTACACTCCTCACAGTATCTTTACCCTACTCATACCCTGCAGTGATTTACACTTCTCACAATAACATCACCCTGGCATACATAGAAACTGTTGAAAAACAGTAGGCCATTCGGCCCTCTAGCTGTTCCATCATTCAACATGATCGTGACTGATCATTCAAATTTAATACCTGCTCCAGCTTTCTCCCGATATCCTGTGATCCCTTTAGTCCTTGGAAAAATATGCAACTGCTTCTTGAATATATTTAACAGTTTAGTTTCAACTACTTTCTGTGGGAGAGAATTCCACAGGTTTAGCCTGGGGCGGTGGTGGAGGCAGCTACATTGGTCAAATTCAAGAGATTACTAGATAAGCATATGGAGGAATTTAAAATAGAGGGATAGGGGTTAGGTAGTCTTAGGCAAGGTTTAAAGGTCAGCACAACATTGTGGGCCGAAGGGCCTGTATTGTGGTGTACTGTTCTATGTGCCACTCTCTGGGAGAAGACATTTCCCCTCATCCCACTCTTAAATGGCTTTCCCCTTGTATTGAGCGTGACCCTGGTCCCAGACTTCCCAGCAATAGGGAACAACCTTCCTACATCTAATCTATCCAGTCCTGGGAGAATTGTGCAGGTTTTCATGAGAACCTTTCTCAATCTTCTCAACTTCAATGAATACAGGTCTAATTAACCCAATCTGTTACATCAGTCCTGCCATCCCAGGAATCAGAATGGTAACATTAATCCAATACACTCACACTCCTTACAGTAACATTACACTGTTATGTCCAATATTCCTTGCAGTAAAATCGGTCTGGTACCCTCACACTCCTCACTGTAAAATTCCTCTCAGTATTACACTGTTCTTCCCAACGCAGTCATCAACGTAGCGGAGAAAAAGTGAGGGAGCAGTGCTGGGGTAGGTTTGGAACATGGACTGTTCCATGTAGCCAACAAAAAGGCAGGCACTACTGGGGCCCATGCGAGTGCCCACGGCTACACATTTGGTCTGGAGAAAGTGGGAGGAGCCGAAGGAGAAGTTCTTGAGGGCAAGTCCCAGTTCTGCCAGACGGAGGAGGGTGGTGGTGGAGGGGAACTGGTTGGGTTTGTTATCCAGAAAGAAACGGAGAGTACCGAGGCCTTCCTGATGGGGGATAGAAGAGTACAGGACTAGCGTCCCTGGTGAAAACGAGGCAGTCAGGGCTAGGGAAATGGAAGTTGTTGAAGTGGTGGGAGGGGACTGCACCATGGGGGACGATGGAGTAACAGTTCTTTTGCTTTCACTCACCGAATGACCTTACTCTGATCACACACTTCTCACAGTAACATTACCCTGAATTACCCCAGATTTTTCCCTAACAGTAAACTGGTGTATGCCATACTACTCAAAGTAGAAATTCCCTACGCTCTCACCGTGACATCATTCACATTCTTCCTACATACCTCACAGTAAAATTAACCTGAAAAACCCAGACTCTGCACAGTAACATTACCCTGATAAATCCCACACCCCTTAGCAACAATCCCTGATATACACCATGCTTCTTGCAGTGAAAATCTCATTATACCCTATATACCACTCACAGTACCATTACCCTGATATGCCTCAGAGTCCTACAGTAACATTACACTGATATCTCACAGTACATGTACAATGTAAATTGCCCCTAGAGTGTAAATGAATGGTAGCATCTGGGGAGAGTGGATGGGAATGTAGGGAGAATAAAAAGGGGTTAGTGTGTATGGGTAGTTGATGTTCAGTACACACTCAGTGGGCTGAAGGGCCTGTTCTGTGCTGTACCTCCCTATGTCTATATCTTGGGAGCCACCTCTCAGTAAAAGCAGACTTGATGATGACATTCACCATCGCCTCAGTTCACCATAGCAACCCTGGGTCAGCTGAGGAAGAGATGTTTGAAGATCAAGGCCTCAGACCCAGCACAGAACATGGTTTAATAGGGAGCAGTGACTCCAGCTGTCCTTCGTGCTTCTGAAATTTGGACCATTAACAGCAGGTACCACAGAGAGTGGAGAAACACTGACTGATACCATAAGGTCCTCCAAATACACTGGCAGGACAAACTTAAAAAAGTCAGCGTCTCTCCCAGGACAACACCCCCAAAAATGCATCCCTAATTACACTCAGCTCCACTGGGCAGGCCACGTCATTTGTGTGCCTGATAGAACACTCCTGAAACAGATATTATTCTGAGCTCTGTCACTGTAAGAAATTATCAGGTGAACAGAGGAACAATTCACAAATACAACATCACAGAGGATCCTGGGAATCTCTGGCCTACAATCACTCAAAGTGAAGAAGGAGCATTCAGGTTGGCACTGAAAACCTCAAATCTATGCAATACAGGGCACACAAAAGGCCAGCATAACCAGTGGAAGAAACACACCTCCTCTCAAACTACCCATGGACCCACCATACCAAACACCTTCTGCCCCACTTGTGGCAAAGTCTGTGGATTCCACATTGGTATCAGCCACCAGAATTGGAATGGAATTAGGTCATCCTGCAGCCCGAGGAAGCACTTAAGAAAATTATATAAGTATTGATTAGCTTCAAATACTTGAGATGTTATGAGGTGGTAAAAGCCATTAAGTACACAAGGGTCTTTCTTTCTCAGACTCTGATATATCCTGTGTTCCAGAGGAGTTTGCCCATTTGTCACATTCCATCACATGCTGCATAATCAGGAGTTGTAATATGTTATACTTGATTACATTTTTCCCCATTCAGTGGACAGATAAAGGATGACGTTGTCCTGAGATTAGATGTACAGTACATTCCTTTCTACTGCTGTTGACAGTATTGGAATCTACACTATCAGTGATATGTGATCGTTGAATCACGATGAGATCTGAGCTGAGTCTGCTCCTATTTTTCATGTGTGGCAGAGGCATTCAGAATCAGAATCAGAATTATTATCACTGACATATGATGTGAAACTTGCTGTTTTGATGCAGCGGTACAGTGTAAGACAGAAAAATCCATAGATAACAAAAATAAATAAATAAAGTGCCAAAAAAAAAGGAAGAATGAGGTGGTGTTCATGGATTCATGGACCATTCAGAAATCTGATGGTGGAGGGGAAGAGGTTGTTCCTGAATCGTTGAGTGTGGGTCTTCAGGCTCCTGTACCTCCTCCCCTGTGGCAGTAACAAGAAGAGGGCATATCCTGGATGATGAGGGTCCTGAGGCACCACCTCTTGAAGGTCTCTTTGATGGTGGGGAGGGTTGTGCCCATGATGGAGCTGGCTGAGTCTACAACCCTCTGCAGCCTCTTGCAACCCTATGCATTACAGGCTCCATACCAGGCTGTGATGCAACCAGTCAGAATGCTCTCCACCAAACATAGAACATTACAGCACAGTACAGGCCCTTCGGCCCACGATGTTGTGCTTACATTTTATCCTGCTCTAAGATCTATCTAACCCTTCCCTCCCACATAGCCCCCCATTTCTCTATCATTCATGTGTCTATCTAAGAGTCTCTTAAATGTCCCTAATGTATCTGCCCCACAACCTCTGCTGGCAGTGTGTTCCACGCACCCACCACTCTCTGTGTAAAAAAAACTTACCCCTGACCTCCCCCTTACACCTTCCTCCAATCACCTTAAAATTATGTCCCCTCGTGTTAGCCATTGTCGCCCTGGGAAGAAGTCTCTGACTGTCCACTCGATCTATGTCTCTTATCATCTTGTACACCTCTATCAAGTCACCTCTCATCCTCTTTTCTCATTGGAGAGAAGCCCTAGCTTTGTAAGAGTCTTTGGTGACACACCAAATCTCCTCAACTCCTGATGAAGTAGAGCTGCTGGCGTGTCTTCTTCGTGATTGTATCAATGTGTTGGGCCCAGGACAGATCCTCTGTGATGTTGACGCCCAGGATCTTGAAGTTGCTCACCCTTTCCACCACTGACCCCTCAATGAGGACTGGTGTGTGTTCTCCTGACTTCCCCTTCCTGAAGTCCACAATCAGTTCCTTGGTCTTGCTGACATTGAGTGCGAGGTTGTTGTTGTGACACCACTCAACCAGCTGATCTATCTCACTCCTGTATGCCTCCACATCCCCATCTGAGATTTTACCAACAGTGGTGTCATCAGCGAATTTATAGATGGCGTTTAGATGGAGAGATGGGAGAAATTGAGATTATCTTAACTATAGAAGAGAACACAAGGAGAGATTTACTGTGTTGTGTTTCAATAGAATAAATATGACAAAATTATTTCTCCTGGTAGAGGACACAGATTCAAGGCAATTGACAAAAGGGCTGTAGGAGAGATATGAAGCTTTTTTGTAAGGCAGTGAGTAGTCATAGAGTCATACAGCACAGAAACAGGCCCTTCACTTCACCATATCCATGACTACCATCAAGTACCCAGCTGTACTAGTCCCATTTGCCAGCCCTTGGTCTGATTAGTTGTGAATTGGATTTTAATACAGCAAGTCGTGATCTGCAGTGGAACCTGCAGTCAATGGGAAGTTTCAAAGGAAATTGAACAAATATAATTGATAAGGAAAAAAATTTCAAAAGCAAGAGGGTGGAGTTGGTAGGAATGATTGGAGACCTTTTTCAGGCACAATGCGCTGAATGGCCACCTATGCTGTAATGTTTGATAATTTTAAATCAAGCATTGCTATAGGATGCACTTGATTCAGGATTCACCTAACGGTGCACATCCACAAAAAGTGTCCCGTTCAATCTAATCTTCCTATTTTTTTAATTAACATAACGTTTGACTAATGTACTTCACCACAAAAGCAAAATACTGAAAATGGCAGAAATCTGAAATAGAACATGTCGAAAATACTCACCAGCACAGCACCTGAGAGAGAGAAATGGTTAATGCTTCAAGTCAACCTTTCATCAAAATCGAGCAATCCTCATTATCAAAGTACACGTCATCACAGTACCCTCATGAATTGAGTGTATGTCGAATATTCTAATGTCACATAGCGGGGGAGGCATTAACCCAACACCAAATTAACCGCTTGTTCATTAACCCAGAATCTCTATTAACTGGGTGTATAGTAATCCAATATCTCTATTATCGTGATTTCCATGATTAAGCCATGTAAACCAGTAACTTCCAAATCTGCTAATTCCCATATGAAAACCATAGGACAAAGGTCTGAGGTGAAGGTTACGAGGAGATGTGATGAAAAACATTTTCACACAGTGTTGATGATCTTCGACTCCCTAGAAGGGTGTGGAAACCCTTAAAAAGGGAATTGGGAAGGCTCTTGAAGGAAAATAATTTTCAGGACAGTGGAGAAAGAGGATGGGAAGAGACTGAATAGATTGGGCCTCTGCTAGTTCTCTGTAGAGCAATGGGCTGAATGGCCACCTTTTGTGCTGTAGATTAGCTACTATCAGTTGGTAAATTGGTTTATTATCGTTACAAGTACCGAGGTACAGTGAAAAACGTTGTTCTGCATGCCATCTGTACAGATCATTTCATCACATCAGTGCCATGAGGTATTACATGGGAAACAATAACAGGGTGCAGAGTAAAGTGTCACAGTTACAGAGAGAGTGCAGTGCAGGCAGACAATAAGGTGCAAGGCCATATTGAGGTAGATTGTGAGGTCAAGTGTCCACCTTATCGTACTAGGGAACTGTTCAATAGTCTTATAACAGTGCAACAGAAGCTGTCCTTGAGCCTGGTGGTACATGCTTTCAGGCTTTTGTATCTTCTGCCCGATGGGAGGGGGAAGAAGAGAGAATGTCCGGGGTGGGTGAGGTCTTTGATTATGTTGGCTGCTTTACTGAGGCAGTGAGGTATAGACAGAGTCCACAGAGGGGAGGCTGGTTTTCGTGATGTGCTGAGCTGTGTTCACAACTCTTTGCAGTTTCTTGCGGTCTCGGGCAGAGCAGTTGCCACACCAAGCCAGGATACATCTGGATAGGATGCTTTCTATGGTGCATTTATAAAGGTTGTTGATGGTCAGGTCATAGCTGGCTTAATGCCACTGTCTCAGAGGGTGCAATAGGAGGGCTGTGGCAGGAGATGGGCAGAGCTTCGTGCTCTAGATCATTATTGAGTGATATTGCCCACCGCCACAACAGATCTGCAGCAGATGCAATCTCACTGGCACTCCACTCTGCTTTGGACCACCTAGACAACAGCAAGACATACCTCAGGCTACTGTTTATCGATTACAGCTCTGTGTTCAACACCATCATTCCCTCAGTATTAATAACCAAGCTTCAAAGCCTGGGCCTCTGTATCTCCCTCTGCAACTGGATCCTCAACTTCCTTATCGGGAGACCACAGTCAGTGTGGATCGGTAATAACATCTCCTCCTCACTGACTATCAGTACAGGCGAACCTCAAGGATGCGTGCTTAGCCCATTGCTCTACTCTCTAATGACTGTAGCTAAGCACAGCTCAAACGCCATCTATAAATTTGCCGATGATACCATTGTTGTTGGTAGAATCTCAGATAGCGACGAGGAGGCGTACAGGACTGAGATAGATCGGTTGGTTGAGTGGTGTTGCAACAACAACCTCATACTCGTGGCAGCAAGATCAAGGAACTGATTGTGGACTTTAGGAAGGAGAAGTCGGGAGAACACACACCAGTCCTCATTGATATCTTTATTTTGTGTAGAGTGTTCTGGGGGAAACCTGCAAATGTCACCACTCTTCTGGCGCCAACATAGTATGCCCACAACTTCCTAATCCGTATGTCTTTGGAATGTGGGAGGAAACCGGAGCATCCGGAGGAAGCCCACGCAGACATGGGGAGAACATACAAACTCCTTACAGAGAGCAGTCGGAATTGAACCCGGGTCGCTGACGCTGTAATCGCGTTACGCTAACCACTACACTACCATGCCTGCCCAGGTCAGTGGTGGAAATGGTGAGAAGCTTCAAGCCCCTAGGCATCAACATCTGAGAGGATCTATCCTGGGCCCAACACAGTGATGCAATCATGAAGAAGGCACGCCAGTGACTCTGCTTTGTTAGGAGTTTGAGGCAATTTGGTATGTCACCAAAGACTCTTACAAATTTCTATAAATGTATACGGGAGAACATTCTGACTGCTTGCATCACAGCCTGGTATGGAGCCTCCAACGCACAGGATTGCAAGAGGCTGCAGAGGGCTGTAGACTCAGCCAGCTCCATCACAGACACAACTCTTTCCACCATCGAGGACTTCTTTAGGAGGCAGGCCCTCAAGAAGGCAGCATCCATCACTAAGGACCCTCCCCATCTGGGACAGACCCTCTTCTCGTTACTACCATCAGGGAGGAGGTACAGGAGCCTGAAGACCCACACTCAACGATTCAAAAACAGCTTCTTCCCTTCTGCCATCAGATTCCTGAACAGTCCATGAACTCTACCTCGTTTTTTTTGCACTATTTATTTATTTTTATCTATAGATTTTTCTGTCTTTGCACTGTACCACTGCATCAAAACAACAAATTTCATGTCATATCTCAGTGAGAATAAATCTGATTATGATTGTAACTGAAGTACCTCAACCATGGTACATTTACCCTCTGCACCCTCGCCATGGTGTGATGCCGTGAATTGGATATACCAGCTCAGGTCTAAAGAAATGTTTTTTTCAAAGGGTTAAGGTGCATTCCTTGCTTTGTATTCATTGCCACAATTGATAAAGCCAAAGATATTGTAAGCTTTCTTTTGACAGACTTATTTACTTGTTCCACTGCCTTCAAAGATTTGTAAATGCAAACCTCCAGGTCTCTCTGTTCTTACAGTCATTTTACTTGTACAACCTTTTTATGAAAATAACTTCTTACTTTTCAATTAAATTTTAATCTGAGCGATAGACACAAAGTCATTCAGCATGGAAACAGGCCCTTTAGCCCACTGAGTCCATACCGTTCCATCAACCACCCATTTACACCAATCCTATGTTAATCCCACTCCATTCTCCTCACATTTCCAGCTGTTCCTCCAGATTCTACCACTCACCTACACTAATTTACAGCAACCATTTAAACTACCAACCTCTCATACCTTTGGGATGTGAGAGGAAACTAGAGCACCGGGGAAACCCACACAGTGACAGGGAGAACATGCAAATTCTATACATACAGCGCCCAATGTCAGGATTGCCACCTGCTTCTTGTCTTGCTCTATCAAGCTTGAGAATTGGCTCTCACATTCCATACATCAAGGGCAGCAAGAGTCTAGAAATGTGTCTACTGTGATGCTGAAGGGTAAATGGGCTTTTGGGACAGACTATTTTTGTTTGGTAAGTAAATTATGGCTTTGAACAGTGTAGATCAGCCTTGATCTAATGGAACAGGGCAGGCCCAAGGGGCTGCTCGCAAACCTTATTGTCAGCAAAGGATCAATGACCCCGAGTGAATCAGGAAACCGTGGGCTCAAGTCCCACTCCAGACAATGGAATGCGTAATCTTGGTTGAAGCTCCTAGGTACAGTCGGAGGTGTCAGATTAAACCAGGCTAACATAAAAGATCCCATATTATTTTGGAGGTGAGCAAGGGGATCTCCCCAGTGTCCTGGGACCAGTACTGATCCCTCAACCTGAACCTAAAGACACATAATCTGCTTGTTATCATTTAGCGGTTTGTGGGCACAAACCATCACCTATGATGGTCATGATATGACAGAAATACGACATTGGCTGTAAGTGCTTTGGGACATGCTCAGATGGTGAAAGGCTCTATAAAGGCAAATCTTTTCTATATCATTCCTAGTGGTGGGGTAGCTTCACTCTAACACTTGCTGCCCGCAGTACCATGTCTATGTTTTGATCTGTGAGCACTCTGTGTCTGCTCTTGACTTTCGCTGACTTGGTTGACTGGTATGTGGGAGGAGGGTTCCCTCTGGTGTTGCACTATGACAAAGGCAGCTCTGTGCTCCTGCTATTTCTGTGTTTCACATATGAGAGTCTGCAGCCTCTCTTACACAATTTGAAGGGGATGCTGCACTCCCATAGCCCGTGATCTTTGGCTGCACAATGAAGAGGGAGTAGCAGACAGAGTGACGAACCTCCACATGGGATTGCTCCTGCATGCCTATCGATCTTCCACAGGAACATTTATACCTATGTGTCCCAGGAGAGGAAATACAGTGTCCAACGGCATTTCTTCTGTGGTTTACAGGCACTAGAAGGACTGGAGTACATTGTGAAACACTAGAACAATATTTTGGTTTGATTTATTTTCAATGAAATGTGATTTATACATCAACACAGAGATGGAACTGGTTCACAAACAATCAAGGTGGCTCTATAAAGAACATTAAAAAGAAATTAACTTTTCAAGACTTAACACAAGTGCTAAACTTCGAGTGAACTACAAAGATCCCAGGACACAGTTCAACAAAAGCCATAAGTTATCACAATATCCTGGTCAATCCTTTCTAAACATTCATCCTGTTGCTATTTGGGGGACATTGCCGAGCACAAAATGGCTGCACAGCAATCTAATTCTGCAATTTATGTTGTGTGGAATCTCAAAGCATGTTTGGTGCAGGTAAAAATATTCACATAGACACAACCAAAACAACAACGGAAAATGCTGGGAGCACTCAGCAGTTTGGGCAACATCAGTGGAGAGAGAAATCCTTTCAAGTTGAGGACCCTTCATCGACCATAAACATAGACCTGTTTCTTTCCACATTGCAACCCATATACAGGATACTTTCAGCCATCAGCATCAATGAGAATGTGGGGGTACCGGTTGAATGAAAAACACTAAATAAAATTACTGTACGTCACACACTGTATTCTGTGCATAAACCTTTAAATAAATTGGCAAACCATATGTCATATCCCTACCCTTTTAAGTAACAATATTTTACATTGTAATTATATATTTCAAAGCTAAACAGTATTAAGGTAAAATACAGGAAAAATAAATCAGACTGTACTCACCCTCACATGAAGTGCCAAATCTTCAGAGGACGTTCCTGCTAATCAGCCTCCAACTGCACTGCCCTTATGTATAAACGCCAATAAACTAAGATGCCTTTTCACACCTATTTTGCAATATACCTAAAATAAAATTCATTGTTTAAACTTATTTTCAGAAGAAGAAATTGCTTAATATTCTTAGAAATTTTTGCAAATTGCATGAGAATTCCAGATGCATAAATACTGAATAAATGAGAGCTTACTGTACAAGGTTTGCCTCTACTAATATACCATCTACAGTACCCAATTTCTATCTTCTTGCAATCTCCAAATGGCCCACAAAAATAACACTGTGCAGTGTAAAGCTGGACAGAGGGAGAGTCGATCTTACCTGGGGCTGTCCACTTTGTACTGAAATAAAGTCTTCCTGTCTGTTGCACTCAGAGAAATTTGCTTGCCCAGGTAGAGTCATATAGCATGGAAACAAGCCCTTTGGCTCAACTTGTCCATGCTAACCAAGGTACCTACCTGAGCTAGTCCCACTTGGATGTGTTTGGGCCATATCCCTCTAAACATTTTCTATCCTGTCTAGATGTCTTTCAAATGTTGTAATTGTACCCACCTCTACCAATTCCTCTGGCAGCTCGTTCCATATATCCACCACCCTGTGTGTGGAAAAACCTCTCTGTTCCCTTTTAAATCTTTCCCCTCCTGCCTTAACACATGTGCCCTGTAGTTGTAGACTCCCTTACCCTGGGTAAAAGACTGTGACCATCCACCTTATCTATGACCCTCATAATTTTATAAACCCCCATAATGTCACCCCTCAATCTCCCACACTACAAGTAAAACAGCCCCAGCATATCCAGTCTCTCCTTATAACTCAAGCCCTCCAGTCCTACCAACATTCTTGGGAATCCTTTCTGCACTCTTTCCAGCTTAATGACATTTTTTCTATAGCTGGGCAACTAGAACTGCATATAATACTCCAAGTGCAGTGTTACCAATATCTCACACAGTTGTAACATGACATCCCAACTCTTGTACTTGATGCCGTGACCAATGAAGGCAGACGTGCCAAACGCCTTCTTCACCACCCTGTCTAACATCAACCTCTTACTTCTCAAGGATGAAATGTTTCATTCAAAGGAGTTTCCTGCTGCTTCCTGATGAAAATCTGCCATCTCCAACTTGCCTGCTCATGAATAACTGAGGAAAACATGACCCATGTGCTGGAAATAATATCACATATTATCAGGCCAAGTTTGGCCCTGATTTAATCAGTTTGGCAATGAGATTTCCCATTCGTTGTCACCACTCTGAATGTTCTCAGAGATCTTTTGGTTCAGATATCCAATGTCTGCAGGATTTTGCAGTCTGTATAACCTTAGATTAGACTGCCAATGACAGCTCACTGGGTGGTCTTAGGCATCCCTTCTGTGCAAAGTGACTTCCATCAGGAAGCAATGCACATCTAAGGTTACAAGTAGTATAAAGTTGGGATACCTCAGTAGTCCTGATTTGGACCAAACCATAACAGAACACTTAAGCAAGATCCAAATTCTGGAAGCAGGACACTTACATAATCCCAAAGACAATTGCTGTTGCAAAGCATACCAAATGCTGGAGGAACTCAGCAGGTCAGGCAGCAGCATCTATGGAGGGAAATAAACGGTCAGTGTTTCAGGTTGAGACCTTTCATCAGGACTCATGAAGGGTCTTGACCTGAATCGTTGACTGTTTATTTCCCTCCATAGATGCTGCCTGACCTGATGAGTCCCTCCAGCATTTTGTGTGTGTTGTTCCAGCATCTGCAGTCTGTGTTTCTCTCTCTGCAGTTTTTTTCACTCTTCTCTTTATCAATTCTGTTAACTCTTTTCAATTTTTTTGACTCTTCATTATTTTAAATACCTGTCAGATCGCCTTGCAACCTGCTCCTTTCCAAGGAAGGCAACGCCAACCTTATCCACTTTACTAACTTTATCCAGTTTATCCACCTAACTAAAGTCCCTTGTCCCTGGAATTATTCCAGTAAATCTCTTCTGAACCCTCTTTACATGTTTTCTAAGATGTGGCAACCAGAACAACAAATAGTCATTGCAAACTTTCACACATTACGGCAAACAAGCAATAATCATCATAATTCAGATCAACATCACAGAAAAGTTAAAATATGACTTAATACATTTAGAATTTAATTGATGCACTACCTTTTCAATAACTTAATGGGTTGGGATATTTTCCCCCTTTTAACTGCTGTAACTACCGTGAATCTTATTGGTAGTTTCATTCCCATTAAAAACATGTTGTATTTCACTAATAAAACATTTGTGCTGTTTACAACTATTGGTAAATTATAAGGCTGTCTTCGGTCCAGTCCAGTCAACCCTCCACCAGGCACTGCCAGTATTTTGTTTTGAGGTACTTGAGGTGTTTTTCCTGTTGTTAATTGAAGTAGTCTCAAACACAAAAATCAGAATGCATTGGCACACCTTTTAATTTTTTGAAGCGTTAAAAGTGAGCGTTTTTAAGGTCAATCCTGGTTCAATATCCCAATGGTTCATTAATTAGTTTAAACTTTCCAGCTTTATAGGCAAAAAAATCAATCCGAATTTAAAATTAGCAGAATTCAGACCTGCCTGATTCACCTTCTGTTACTCCATAAAAGAGAAAATGTTTACCTAGGCACCACATCCCATATTACTTATCCCATATTAGGAGGTTAAGGAGGTTCAACTTGTCACTGAACATTCTAACAAACTTCTATGGATGTAGTATTGAAAGTATCCTGACTGGTTGCATCACGGTCTGGTACAGCAATTCAAATGTGCAGGAATGTAAGAAGTTCCAGAGAGTAGTGGACTCTGCCCAATACATCACGGGCACATCCCTCCCCACCATCAGTAGTATCTACAGGAGGCGCTACCTCAAGATGGCAACATCCATCATCAAAGATCCCCACCATCCAGGCCGTGCCATCTTCTCGCAGCTCCCATCGGGCAGGAGGTACAGAAGCCTGAAGTCCCACACCACCAGGTTCAGGAACAGCTACTTCCCTTCTTGAGCCAACCGGCAAAACCCTAATCACTACAGTTCAGCAACATTTTGTCCACTTTGATCATTTTGTACTAAATGGACTTTTTGTTCTAATTGTGCTTTTTTTCTTGTAAAAATTGTATATAATTTATGTTTTTCTTGTGAATGCTGCTTATATGAAGCTATGTGGGTGTGATGCTGCTGCAAGGTTTTCGTTGCACATGTGCACATATGGACTTGTGCAGATGATAATATACTCGACTTTGACTTGTCTCAGTGGGTCACACTGTACATCATCTGAGTTGCAGTGCTTGCCCACCAGATCTTAATTTGTGTTGTGTGGGCTCAAAGTTCCATGTAATACCCTGTTACCTTAATTGTCCAGCAGCATTCTAAACTCACTACATGGGGTAGAGTGAATTAGATTTAGGGAGCAGAGATGGGGTAAAGCAGGAGAAAGAAAATAACGTGAGGTAGTCAGTGCAGAAGGCGGGAGAGGTTAAATCACGCAGACACCCAACAGAACTTCTCACTTCCTTTATGTATGGAGGGATCTTGGGGTGCAAGTCCCTGAAGGTGGCAACACAAGCAGATACTGGCCAAGGTGTACGATATGTTTGACTTCGTCGATCGGGGCTTGAGTATAAAAGTCAGGAAGTCGCATTGCAGCTGCATACAACTTTGGTTAGGCCATATTCAGAGTACTGAGTGCAGTTCTGGTCACCACATTACAGGAGGATGTGCAGAGGAAGTTCACCAGGATGCTACCTGGATTAGAGCCCATTAGCTATAAGGAGAGGTTGGACAAACTTGGATTGTTTTCTCTGGAGTGGCAGAGGCTGAGGGGAAACCTGACAGAAGTATATAAAATTATGAAAGGCATAGACAGGGTAGATACTATTTTTCTCCAGGGTGGAAATGTCAAATACCAGAGGGCACAGCTCTAAAGTGAGAAGGGGAAAGTTTAAAGAGATTTAGGGCTTTTTTTTTTACACACAGGAAGTGGTAGGTGCCTGGAACACACTGCCAGGGGAAGTGGTGGAAGCAGATATGATAGCTATTGTTAAGAGGCATTTAGACAGACACATGAATAGGTAGGGAATGGACGGATCTAGACCACATGCAGGCAGATATGTAGTTTAAATTGCATCATGGTTGGCATATAGACTGTGGGCCGAAGGGCCTGTTCCAGTGCTGTATTGTTCTACGTTTAACATGGACCATGTGAAAGTGAAGAGAATCCATTATCCAAACAGTTAGGCACCTGTCCGTGGTAACATGAAACTGATTTTTTTCCCCCTGTTTCTGTCATGGTACAAAATGAGAGAGAAAAACACAACTACTGAGAAAAGCTATATTTAAAAAGGAAAATGACAGGCTTTGGGTGAGAAATCTGATGGAGTGAAATTCCTGCACGGGCCATTACTAACATCCACAAGTCCATTTCTCAGGCTGTCCCTTGGTTAAGGACAACTCTCTTTCACTGCAGTTATGTGGGTTCTGAAGTGGCTGATGAGTCCAACGCAGGATTCATAAACTCTGCCACAGGTAGGGCAGGTGCTGCTTGACTAGAAAGGGTGGGTTTTTGGGATAAAAGCATCTGTGGAGTGAGAAATGGTTATTGACCTGAAACATTAAATGTTTTTTTCCCTCTTCAAAGCTTCTGCCTGACTTGCTGAGTATTTCTGGCATTTTATGTGCCAGTTCAGATTTCCAAAACTTACATTTCTTATTCTTTTCAAGTCACTTGCAGTGTTATGCAATTGTTCTACTATTGCACTGGCCTTCACATACTCCCTTTGTAAAGACTCAAGGTGCTCAGTGCCTTCTTGGTTGCTTCTCCATTTGGAGAAATCATGGCCTAGAGATTCCCACAGGTCAGTGAGAACGTTACAATTTTTTCAATGAAACTTTGAGAGAGCTTGAAGCATTTTCTCTGTCATCCTGGAAATCTCTTGCCATGATGGACCTTAGAACCTTACTGCTGTGGATGTTGGCCTGGGAGGAGACTGACATTGGTTTGCCTATCCTGCCGATGGATTTGGAGAATTTTGTACAGACAGTGCTGTGATACTTCAAGATATCAAATCTAGATTATCTATTTCTCCTACACATAGAGAAGGGTGAAGACGATGCTGCCCAAGAGATGATGGGTTTGGTGTTGGATCTGAGATTGGTATTTTAGCATGTTCTTTTCCTTACTCAGCTGAACACTCTGCTAGCAGACTGGAAGCAGCAGTAAATTTTATTATCAATGTCTATATTTAACTAGAGGTAGCTGTCAAAATATGGATAGTGATCCACTTTTTCCAGGTTCTCTTTGTGGATCTTGTTTGTTAGGCGACAGTATTATGCTGTGGTGGGCAAGATGTTAAGAGGATCTCTCACTTGTGGTGTTTAGGGCAAGGCCCATGTCATGTGATTCAACAATGACTTGGAGCTCAGCCTTGAAGTCTGCAGCTATGCAAGTATTGTTGGAATATTTTAACTCAGTGATTAAGGTTGGAGTGGAGATGACAAAGGTTGAACAGTTTCCCCTTCATCCTGTAGATTAATTCACTCTACTGGGGAGATTCTTGGAAGCGAGATGCAATACTGGAGTGAGAAAGATTAGAGGATTGGTGAGATTAGAACTGAAGAAACAGAAGTAGGAGCATATCATTCGGCTCCTCACTCTTACTTCATCATTCAAGTGCTTTTCTAAATACTTCTTAAATGTTATGAACGTACCTGCCTCCACCAGCTTGGCAGCTCATTCCAGTTTCCAGCCATTCTACATGTAAAAAAATACTTGCCCCTCAGATCCCTTCCAGACCTCCTAATCTCTCACCTTACACCTACAACCTCTTGCTCTAGACACCTCCAGCATGGGAAGAAGATCCTTACTATCTACCATATCTATCCCCCCCATAATTTTGTGCACCTCTATCAGGTCATGCCTCAGCTTCCTCTGCTTCAAGGAAAACAAATATAGGCAACCCTCGCATTAAGGTACGGTCCATTTTCTAGGTATGCAACCCCTCATCCATGCCCGCGATGTGGGTGTTACCTGCAGCTAGGTCTCCAATCCCTGCTGCACCTGACTAGTCACACCTTCCCAACATGAAAATGACTCATTTATCACACTGTTTCCTGTCCATGAACAAATACCAATCCTTAAGGTCCTTTTGACCTCAGAGGTATAAAATCATGAGGCACATAGATAGAGTGAACGCACACAATTCTTCCCCAGAGAAAGGGAATCAAAAATTAGACTGCATAGGTTTGAGGTGAGAGAGGAAAGATTTACAAGGGACCTGAGGGGCAACTTCTTCATGCAGAAGGTGGTGCATATATGGAACGAGTTGCCAGAGGAAGGGGGTGAGGCTGGTACAATAACATTTACAACATATTAAGATAGGTAGATGGATAGGAAAGGCTCAGAGGGATAGATGGGCATGGGTAAATTGGTCCAAAGGGCCTGTGCCCTTGCTGCATTACTCTGTGACTCTAAATCCACACCAGTGTATTACCCCCAATCCCTTATTCTCTAACCTTGTTTAATTGCCTACACTATGAATGGGACTTTAGTGGACTTGATGGTTACGATCATGGCTTCCATGTCATCATCCAGTAGATGCAGAAAGGCAAGTAGTTGAACATAGCCAAACTTGAGGTATCCTCTCAGTCGAAGGATTTTGTGCAGTTGACCGAAGCCATTTACAGTGATTGATGCTGCTCTCTATATTTTCTGGATTTGTCATACAATGAAGCTCGTGTAGCAGAGGCTGAAAATTAACATCTATCACAGATTTTACCTTTGTCTGATCTGTCCTCCTGTCACCTTCTCTACAACTGAAAACTAACATTTTTAATCTCTTTCCCAGTTCTAACAAAGGGTCTTTTGACATTAGTCCTTTCATCTAAAAAAAAAGATGGCTGGGCAAAAAGAAATCACATTAGATCCAGCAACAGCCAATAACCATCCATTTGTAAGTTAATGAAAATCAAAAAAACTAGATGCAGGAAATGTGAAACAAAACCAGAAAACACTGGAAACACCCAGCAGGTCAGACAACATCCATGGAAAGAGAAACAGTTAATGTTTCAGGTGCCAGTTCTGATGAAGGGACCCAGATCTGGTCTGTTTTTGTTTGATGTCTGTGGGTTCTTCAGTAGAACCAGAACATCCAAGGTCCAACACTCAAGGTCGTACCCCACCAGAAATGAAGAAAAAAGAGACAATCCTTGTGTGTTGGAACTGGAAGGTGCCCTCAACTGAAAATATGAGCACAAGGAGGCCATTCAGCCCCTCAAACCTGCCCATCAGTCAAGATGATCCACCTCAATTCCTCCGCAGATTCCCACAGCTCTCAGGAGACCCGAGACTGCGGATACTAGAGCAACAAACAATCTGCTGGAGGAACTCAGTGAGTTGAGCAGCATCTAGGGGTGGGGGGGGGGGTGTGGCAAAGGAGGAATTGTCAACTTTTTAAGTCAAAACCCGAATCAGGACTCTCTCAATTCCCCTTATATTTCAAAAACAAATATACCACTACTTTAAATACTTCCAATGAGCTGGCCTCCATAACTCTGGGGCAGAGAATTCCAGAGGTTCACCACAGAGTACTCAGTTATAAATGACCATCTTTCACGTGAGTGGCCTTTGCCAATCTTTACAACTATCTTTCTACCACCATGGCAAAGTTACCCCAGCCTCACCATCTACCAACCGGGCTTCTGGTGCCAACTTAAGCCCTACTTGAGTTCGAGACCACGATGGGACCAATCCATAATCTCGTCTCCCTCACCTGGGAAGACAGGGATCTCGTTCATTTCCGGAAATTACAGAGGGATCTCTCTGCCCTTTGCCAACTGATAGTAATAGTCCACCTCAAACGACTCTCCACTGAAACAGAAGAGTTCCCATCGAGTACTGGATCCCATCCATCTCCATTACCAAGATGGCGACCGCTTGCCTTCTCTTCCCACGCGTCCCGCCTTCCCTCAGAACGTCAGGCGGGGAAACGCTGACGTAATCGCGCAACCGTCCTCACCACAGCCTTTGGCGCGCCTCGCCAGAATGGGCGTGGCCTCCTTTGATTGACAGGCAGCGGGTTCCCGGAGAGTAAACAAGTGGTGGACACGGGGTGGGGGGGGGGGAAGGTGTGCGGATGAATCGCCAGAAATCAAAAAAAATCCGGTCGCTCCACCTCATTATGCGATTATTTGAACGCAGCACTCGTAAATTCATCAACGCACTTCCGATATTTTGGAGTCTGCAGGGGGGGTTTAGAAATATATTCAGCAATTTGTACCCACTCCCCCCCTCCTCCCGTGTTGCTTCCCGCGGACCGCTCAGTGTTGGGGTCAGGACCGGGCTGTGACGTCACTGGGGTGAGGAGGGGGGAGAAAGTGGCGGGAGAGCGGCGGGCGGGAGGCGCAAGAGGCGGGCGGCGGAGCGCGCGGACCCGGACCCCGAGCCCGAGCCGGGCCGGTGGGCGGGCGGAGGCGGGCACCGGGCGCCCGCGGAACGGCGGCGGAAGATGCTGAAAATGGCGGAGAGCGGAGAAGGTGAGAGGAGGAGGAGCCGATCCCGGGCCCGGCGACACCGAGGGTGGGGAGTGGGGATGCTGGCGGGTCGGGCGGGGGGGAGAGGGGCAAGGCGGGTCGATGGGGGAGGAGAGAGGCCGGGTGGGTCGATGGGGGGGTGGCGAGAGGGGCCGGGTGGGTTGATTGGGGGTGGGGTGGGGAGAGAGGCCGGGTGGGTTGATTTGGAGGGTGGGTTGATTTGGAGGGGGGGAGGGAGGGAGAGGCCGGGTGGGTTGATTTGGAGGGGGGGAGGGAGGGAGAGGCCGGGTGGGTTAATTTGGAGGGGGGGGGAGGGAGGGAGGCGGGAGGGAGGGAGAGAGGAAGGCAGGAGGGAGGGAGAGGCCGGGTGGGTTGATTTGGAGAGGGGGAGGGAGGGAGAGGCCGGGTGGGTTGATTTGGAGAGGGGGAGGGAGGGAGAGGCCGGGTGGGTTGATTTGGAGGGGGGGGGAGGGAGGGAGGGAGAGGCCGGGTGGGTTGATTTGGAGGGGGGGGAGGGAGGGAGAGGCCGGGTGGGTTAATTTGGAGGGGGGGGAGGGAGGGAGGCGGGAGGGAGGGAGAGAGGAAGGCAGGAGGGAGGGAGAGAGGAAGGCAGGAGGGAGGGAGAGGCCGGGTGGGTTGATTTGGAGAGGGGGAGGGAGGGAGAGGCCGGGTGGGTTGATTTGGAGGGGGGGGAGGGAGGGAGGGAGAGGCCGGGTGGGTTGATTTGGAGGGGGGGGAGGGAGAGAGAGAGAGGCCGGGTGGGTTGATTTGGAGGGGGGGGAGGGAGAGAGAGGCCGGGTGGGTTGATTTGGAGGGGGGGGGAGGGAGAGAGAGGCCGGGTGGGTTGATTGGGGGGGGGGGAGAGGGGGAGAGAGAGGTCGGGTGAGTTGATTTGGAGGAAGGGGGGAGGGAGAGAGAGGCCGGGTGGGTTGATGGTGGGGGGGAGGTGGGGAGAGAGAGGCCGGGTGGGTTGATTTGGAGGGGGGGGAGGGAGAGAGAGGCCAGGTGGGTTGATTTGGAGGGGGGGGGAGGGAGAGAGAGGCCGGGTGGGTTGATGGGGGGGGGGGGTGGGAAGAGAGAGGCCGGGTGGGTTGATTGGGGGGGGGGGGAGAGGGGGAGAGAGAGGTCGGGTGAGTTGATTTGGAGGAAGGGGGGAGGGAGAGAGAGGCCGGGTGGGTTGATGGTGGGGGGGAGGTGGGGAGAGAGAGGCCGGGTGGGTTGATTTGGAGGGGGGGGAGGGAGAGAGAGGCCAGGTGGGTTGATTTGGAGGGGGGGGGAGGGAGAGAGAGGCCGGGTGGGGTGATGGGGGGGGGGGTGGGAAGAGAGAGGCCGGGTGGGTTGATTTGGAGGGGGGGAGGGAGAGAGAGGCCGGGTGGGTTGATTTGGAGGGGGGGGAGGGGGAGAGAGGCCGGGTGGGTTGATTTGGAGGGGGGGTGGGGAGAGAGAGACCGGGTGGGTCGATTGGAGGGAGGGGGGGGAGGGAGAGAGAGGCCGGGTGGGTCGATTGGAGGGAGGGGGGGAGGGAGAGAGAGGCCGGGTGGGTCGATTGGAGGGAGGGGGGGGAGGGAGAGAGAGGCCGGGTGGGTCGATTGGAGGAGGGGGGGGAGGGAGAGAGAGGCCGGGTGGGTCGATTGGAGGAGGGGGGGAGGGAGAGAGAGGCTGGGTGGGTCGATTGGAGGAGAGGGAGAGAGAGGCCGGGTGGGTTGATTGGAGGAGGGGGGGGAGGGAGAGAGAGGGGAGAGGTGAGGGAGGGAGAGTGGGGCCGGGTGGGTTGATTGGGGGGGGGGGGGAGAGAGACAGGTTGCGTGGGTTGTTTGGGGAGGAGGTGGGCGAGAGAAAGAGAGGCCGAGTGGGTTATTCCGGGAGAGGAGGTGGGGGGAAGAGGCTGGGTAGGTTGTTTGTGGTGGGGGGAGATACAGAGATGCTGGGTGGGTTGTTTTGGGGGGCGGGTGAGGAGGGTGAGAGAGAGACTGGGGGTTGTTTTGGGGGAGGGGGTAGAGGGCGCGGGGTTGTTTTGGGGAGGGAGAAGGAGGCCGGCAAGTGTTTTGTGGATGAGGAGACTGTAATGTAGGGGTTTGAGGGCCTTGGAGTTAAGGTGATGGGAGGTTTGGGCAGGAGTTCTGCTGAAGGAGCAGAGGGTTTTTGGAAGGGAAAAGGAGGAATGTGCGGAAGATGGAGATGGCAGGTCAGACCTTCGCAGGTGGGGGAAAGCTTGGGGGAGGGGTGGTCGAGGTGGAGGTTGGGAATGTCCATGTGGGCTTGCTGTGGGTGTGGAGAAAGGAAAGCTATGAGATATTACTGTTGGAAACGAAGGCATCGGGCGGGGGAGGGGTGTTGCAAAGGCCTGGGGTGTAGTGAATGGCTGTTTTTTTCCAACAAATGAGGTTCTACCTGAGCTCCATTTGCCTACCTGCCTGATTTGAAGTTTGGTGCCTGTGATTGTTACTAAGCAGGTTCTCTCTCTTTCAGATCCATTGCAAGCAGCTGGAGTGTGTGCTCAGGTGAGTGAATATATTTGTTGTTGTTAGAATATAAACTTTATTCAGCCTGATCCTTGAATGGTGACCTCTCTGTCACTAGGTGGGAACCTTATTACCTAGATGGACCTTAATCTCCACAGATGCTGCCTGACTTGCAGAGTTCCTCCAGCATTTTGTGTGTTGCTCCAGATTCTAGTATCTTGTATCTTCCCTGCCTGGGCTGGAGTCAGTAAGAGAATAATCTTTGGTGTAGTCATTGCAAAGGTTCTGTGGGGAAGGACCACAGTCTAGGCTCCTTCTGCTGTTGGACATGGAGGGGCTGAGTCTGGTGGGAAAGTCCCCCAAACGATGAAAGGGTGCCACATGAGTAGCAATGGTATCTATATTCGATTTGTCCCCTTTGACTCTCTCCAACTTTTATTGATGCACAATAGAAAGCATCCTATCTGGATGTATCGTGGCTTAGTACAACAACTGCTCTGCCCAGGACCGCAAGAAACTGCAGAGAGTTGTGGATACAGCCCAGCGCATCACGGACACCAGCCTCTCCTTGGACTGTCTTTACCCCTTGCTGTCTTGGCGAAGCAGCCAGCATAATCAAAGACCCCACCCACCAGAGTCATTCTCTCCTCTCCTCTTCCATCAGGTAGAAGACACAGGAGCCTGAGGGCACATACTTCCAGACTTAAGGACAGCTCCTACCCCCACTGTGATAAGACTATTGAACGGTTCCCTTATACGATGAGATGGACTCTGACCTCACGATCTACCTTGTTGTGACCTTGCACATTATTGCACTGTACTTTCTCTGTAGCTGTGACGCTTTACTCTGTACTGTTATTGTTTTTACCTGTACTACATCAATGCAATCTGTACTGACCCAATGTAACTGCACTGTGTAATGAACTGACCTGTACGATCAGTTTGCAAGACAAGTTTTTCACTGTACCTTGGTACAAGTGACAATAATAAACCAAAACCAATATTTTAAACTAAAGTGTTAACACTACTGAATGTATTGTCCAAATTTAAACTAAGAATGTAAAGAGTTTTGAACTATGCTTTTTCTTTTTGTTTATATATCTTATTCTGCATGGTTTATTTTGAAATGGGGGGGGGGGGGAGTAAAGAAAATAATCTTTGGTTTCACCTATCTGGAAATCATAAATATCTGCACAGTTGTTGAAGCTTTAGTACAGTTGCACGACTGTTATTTTTCAAGTATTGCATGTCCTTCCTTACTGTCTTTATTCTCTCATCTCCCTGCAGCCAACTGAGAAACGCAAGCGTACGGTGGAGGATTTCAATCAGTTCTGCAACTTCGTTCTGGCATACACTGGATACATTCCACCCTCCCGAGAGGTGAGTCCACTCGTCCTGTCAAGTTATAAGCCCATGTTCTTTGTTTTACCTGGACTTCAAGCCGTTTTGATTCAGTGGGCAAAACTAGCAGAGGGAATTCAATATGGGAAACCTCTGAACAGATTATACTGTTATGCTATTCAGTGGTGGTCTGTGACCTTGCTCAACATGTCCAACTTTTCTTCATATCCCTTCGTCTTTGGTTAATCAAAATCAATCAATTTCTGACTAAAAATGAACAAGCAAGCTGACACCTATTGCAATTTGCAGAGAGTTGCAAATTACTTTCAGCCTGTGTAGAAATGATTCCATGGCCATGCACTGGGAGCGCCCAAGCCCTGTGCAAGGGGCAGACCACCTCAAACTACCCACCTGCAGCACTGTCAGCTGCCATCTATCCCATCAGCTGGATGCATGTGGTTCCCATGTTAGCCCCCTTGGAACCTGGTAGAGGTAAGTCATCATTGATCTGATGGACTGTAAGAAGATTTTATGATGCCACTCAAGGCCTGAATCTAAAACAAGGTTGTATGAAAAGGGTCAAGCATGCATGATTACATTTGAATGGAAACATTATTGTATGACGATGTCCCTTTGCTGTGGTCTAACTGGGTGGGTACACTGGTACGGATCCTCCCCAGGTTATGACAGGCTTCCATTCCTTAGAACTGTTCATAATCCGAACAGTTTATAAATTGGGAATGTGGCTGCCAGTAATATATTTAAATAAAAATATAGACCAACCCAGAGCAACGTGGTTAAACCAGGGCATTTGACTCGGTCACTTGGATTTCTCTGCTAGATGCAATGACAAAGCTACGGACCAAGTTCCCACACAGTAGACCATGCCTGCAGCCATCAACTCCATCCCGCCAGTCTCCCAAATGCTCGTCCTTCTGTATGGGCTGTACACAAGTCAGGCATTTGTAACCCAGGGAAGACCTGTGCATTGATGCTCAGGATGCATTTCCGGGAATGAGAGTGCTAATGCAAATGGGGTAGAGAGGTGTGTTACCAGGGACTGGTGAGAACTCCTATCCTCTGTGCTGGATGTCTGTTGTGATTCCCTGCCTTCTGGTGCTCCTCCAGCTCAAGCACCATGGCTGCTGTCACCTCAGAGGGGTCTCTGTAGGCAAACAATGAGGGGGAGACAGCGGCTTCCCTACACGGGTGATGAGAGAGACCCGAGGATTTGGGCAGTCTGTCAGTGGAGCAGCCACTGCCAGTCCTCAGTAACTACATTTGATGCACCGTTTCTCAGTGCTGAGAATTAGAATCGGATTTATTATCACTGACATATGTTGTGAAATTTTTTTTGTGGCAGCAGTACAGTGCAAGGCATAAAAAAAATTACTATATGATCATGGACCGTTCAGGATGGCAGAGGGGAAGAAGCTGTTCCTAAAACGTTGGGTGTGGGTCTTCAGGCTCCTGTACCTCCTCCCTGATGGTAGTAATGTAAAGAGGGCATGTCCTGGATGGTGAGGGTCCTTAGTGATGGATGCCACCTTCTTGAGGCACAGCCTCTTGAAGATGCCCTTGATGGTGGGGAGGGTTGTGCCCGTGATGGAGCTGGCTGAGTCTACAACCCACTGCAGCCTCTTGCGATCCTGTGCATTGGAGCTTTCATACCAGGCGGTGATGCAACCAGTCAGAATCCTCTCCACTGTACAGCTGTAGAAATTTTCAAGGGTCTTTGGTGACATACCAAATCTCAAACTCCTAACGAAGTAGAGCTGCTGGCATTCCTCCATGATTGCATCAATGTATTGGGCACAAGATAGATCCTCAGAGATTCTGACACCCAGAAACTTGAAGCTGCTCACCACTGACCCCTCAATGAGGACTGGTGTGTGTTCTCCAGACTTCCTGAAGTCCACAGGAAGCACCCCTTGCCCCGGCTCACTCAACATCAGACCTCACAGGCAGCCTCTCCACACCAAGCTGTGGGGTGATTCACTGCTGGGGGAGCACCAGCCAGGAGCAGGGATTCTGACACAGCAGCACACGGCCTGAGTGCTTGTCTTTTTTAAATTACAAAGGGATATGTACTTGTGAGCATACGGACTGGAGAACAGAGCACCAGAACAGGTAGGTCTAAGCAGGGTACCGGTATATCGGACCTGCTGCTGGTGCAGCTCCTGGGCACCTGTGTAAGTCACGGAGTGCTCCAGGTGTGACACTTTCATGCCTCCTTTTTAATTAGTAGTAACCATCTCGGGATTAGTAGGTCTCAGCCCGAAACATCAGCTGTCCGGTTCCCTCTACAGCTGCTGGCTGACCCGCTGAGTTCCTCCAGCTTTTGCTTGTGATTAGTAGCATCTGCACAGCTACTTCCACAACCTCCAGACATCCCAAAGTGCTTTGCAGCCAATGATGGAGAAACGTGACGTTGGACTACACTGGTTTACACACAGCAAACTCCCACAAACTGCAGCACCATAATGTGTCGTTGATTTCGCTTGATGGCGGCATTAGCCCCAGCATCAGGGAAGCTCTCCTGCCTTTGAAATACTGGCCACAATGACCTTGTTCGGTCTGCACAGGGCACTTACATCAGTTTCGTGTCTCGCCTGATGTTGAAGCTCCTGATTACTTTCCTTCTGTGCACCAATTTTGGGTGAGATTTGAAACCACCACCTCCAACTTGTGAAAAGGTGCTATTTACTGGATTGTGCCTAACATGATTAGTTGAGAACTCTCTAAGATTAAGAGTAGGTGTTTCAGCCAGTGTTGCTGATAGAACACTACAGGCTCTGAAACTGCACAGTATGAAGAAACCCTTCATTTTCCAAGATCCTAACTAACTAGAATTTTCTGTGTGGATTGAGCTGTGCTTTAATCATAGTAGTGTAAGAAGTCTGCCTGAATTCCTCTCCCTCCACAGATGCTGAGTTCCTCCAGCAGTTTGTGTTGTTGGTCTGTTAATGTGTGCTGCATTGATCAAAAGAAGTATTTTGTGCTTGGATAGTGCTGATACTACATTACCTTTACATTACATAAGGTGGGGAGCCACATCCCCGGAGTGAATGCCCTGGGAGTGTTGTGGGGAAGTTAGAAGATCTTTTGTTCAGCCCTTTTCCCAGTCACATAGAAGAGCTGATTCTGTTCGGCTTCATAAATACCAGGTGTCTGCTACATCTCTGAAACTCCCAGACTAATAAGTTTTGCAGTCCAGCTACCATTTCCCTTGGTGTCCAAACGGCATCTCCCCAGTGTAGGGTGTTCAGACAGGGCAACCCTGGCTACCCTTCTACCAATTCCACATGGTGATGATCCTGAGGCTGACTATAATGTAATTTCTGCCTGGCTTGCTCAGCACAGCCCACCGATGTTTCTTGATATGTTGCTGGTTCTCTTTCCACACATGCTGCTTAGCCTGCTCAGTATTTCCTGCAACTTCTGTTTTTATTTTGGTTTTCCCATTGTTCCCCAGCAGCGTTCCTTCACTCATCCAACATCATCCGATCTAGATCAATTGATCTATTATTCTACAGTTGTTAATGTGGCCCCGCTGACTGTGCAGGCAGTACATTTGTCATATTGATGCCGGCTGTCCCCAGGTTATGAATGCCTGACTTGTGGACACCCCCTACTTACAAGCTTCCATAATATTAAATGCAGAAGTCTGATGTATGTACATGTGTTCATTCCTATGAACAGCAGAACTAGCTTCCTCCCCCTCTACACTAAACATTATGTCCCACCCTCCTTGCAGTAATATCACTGGTACCCTCACATTCATTGCAAAATTCCTCTCAGTATTGTATTACTGTTCTTCCCACACCTTGCAGTAACATTTCCTGATACGCCCACGCTATGCACAGTAACAGGTTAAGAACACTTGACTTGTAGTTATCCCCTACTTACGAGCAAGCTCCCATAATATTATTCAAAAGTCCAACGTACATGCATACATTTGTTCCTACAAACAGAACGAGTTCCCCCCTCTCTCTTTTTAGTAATTGTTCTTTCATATCAGTCTTGTGTGCTTTTGTTGCCATTTCATTACAGTACTGTGGAGATATGGTTGCCATATCGAGTGATTTTTTGTATTTGTAACATCTGTAAAAACAGAACCTGTTTGTTACCCAGGAACAGCCTGTATTTGGTTGCTGTGCTGAGTGTGTATCTGTGTTTACCTTGAAGCACCCAAGTTTCAGACCAACTGGATAACAATCTTTGGAATTCCCTACCCAGAGGACTGAGGATGCCCAATTGTTGAGTATGTTGAAGGCTGAGAGATTTTTGAGCACAACAGGAATCAGAGGATATCAGAATTGATAGGTAGTCAGCTGTGGTCTTACTGAATGGAGGAAGAGGCCTTGGCCTTTTCTTCTTAAAGTGTAAATATGCAGTTGAGGAGGGGGCAGTAAGTAAGACTTCGATTCTGTAACAAGTTGTAATTTCAGTTTGGTTCTTTTTAAAATTGCAGGAATGTGAATGGACACCGTCCAGTTCAAATTCTCCCATCAGGACTGAGAGTGTGGTGGACAGCGACAGCTGGGATTCCACCCAGTCTATTGACTTTGATACTATCCAAAATTTTGTAAAGAAAGCCAAATCCTCCAAGGGCAATGGCTTCCACCGGCTGAAATCAGATGGCATGCTGCTCGACAGGCTGAAGCTGAAGGATTCTCTCTACCCACCAGCAGACAAGAAGAAGGAGCGGAAGAGCAAGAGGTGGAGCCCAGAGGTGCAGCAGCAGAGGGGTCTGGACGGGGAGAAGTCCAGCTTCGCCCGCATTAAACGGAGCAAGAAACGCAAGCTGAAGAAAGAGAGGACTGAGAAAAAGATCAAGAGCTCCCTGAGTGAGACTGACTCCGACGAGGAAGTGGTGAAAGCAAACTTCCTCTCAGAGCCTCTGAGACCAGCTCCAGCGGTGGCTCATACAGAGAACTATAAAATGGAAATCGAAGAGTGCCTGAGCATGGGAAATAGTCACGATGGAGAGACCAGTTCCAGTGAGGGGGAACCACGGATAATGGACGAGGACATTATGGTGGAATCAGGTCAGTTTTGACTATTTTGTCATCTGCTGTCTCTAGAGTTGAATTTGCATTAAGTGTCACCCTTTTGTCCCTGATGTCTAGTTGGAATTTAACATGGAGGTGAGGGAGAAGTCGCCTGTCTGTGAGCTCCAGTGTTGGGCATCCCTCGAGGTTGATTTCACACCCCACTCCAGAGGTGTGAAAGAGAGACCTGAATTTCTAAAGAATCCCTCACAGCCTTATGGTCATCCCAGAGCATGTTACAGCTAATTATAAACTTTTAAAGTTTGCTGTAGGAAAGAGCAAGCAGTTAAGCTTGTATTTACAGAAGTAGTGAGTCATGAGATGTGATGCTTGGGGTATCCTTCATGCAGCATTGTCGCCATGTGAGTTCTCCTGGTACTTAACCTCTATTGAATACGTTAACTGGTCAGTCACCTCATTGGTCAGACTTTGATGTACACCTGATGTTTGTCTGCTAGACAACTGTAATCATACTTCAAAAGTAATCAAACTGCAAAAAAAAACTGGTTGCTGTAAACCTGGAAATGAAATCCAGCACTGAAAATCTGCAGTAGGTTGGGCAGCATCAGTGGAGAGAAGCAGTTAACGCTTCAGTCTGGTGACCTTCAGACGTTTTAAAATGCAGAGCAGAGGAATGATTGGGGAGAACAAAGGGGATGTCTGTCATAAGGTGAGACCGAGAGAAAACAGATTGCACACATTGGTGTGGATTGAAAGGGTGAAGTCACCTAATTTGTTCGGAGAGGGTGTAAATATAGGGGAAAATGGGGAGGAAATCAAAACAAGGTCCGGAATGCAGCAGTTGCTGAAAATCTATGGGTATTGTCTGGAAAGCCAGGCAGTATTAGTGAAGAGTAAAACAGCTAATGTAAGTTTTTCTCTTTTCACTCCCCACTTTTCATTTTGTCCTTGTTCTGATAAATGGTCACCAACCTGAAACCTTAACTGTTTCTCTCTCCACAGACGCTGCCTAATCTGACGACCTCCAGCATGTTTTGTTTTAACACTTCAAAGTGGGACACAATAAAAACAAAGCACTTTGTAAATTTAATTTTGTTCTTCAGTTGCAGTGAGATAAAACTGAAAGAATTTTGGATCTTTTTAATCTGGCTTCTTTTGAGCCAGTTCTCTGTATATTTCTTTTTTAAGAAGCCTGAATGGAATTTAGGCACAAGAGTCGGCAGTGGTGTGGATAATGTCAGCAAAGAGACAATATTTTCCAAGAGGATTTAAAAAAATACATAAAGCTTAGAGCCCTGCCCTAGTGAATATCCCCAGCCTCCGCTGCCTTAAAATTGTCTGACATTCATGAGTTCCTACAGTATTTTGTGCTCCAGATTCTAGCCTCTGCTGTTTCGTGTCCCCTTTCCAAAACCACAGTTTGCTGAATAGGATTTATGTAAAGTAAAAATCAGTTTGTTGGGAAGATGCTGGAATATACCATAAAGGATGTGATGTCAACACACTTTTCTTTTTAAAAAAAATTGAACAACGTCAACATGGATTTAATGGGAAGTCGTATTTGACTAATCTTTCGGATTTCTTTGAGTGGGTTTCTAATAGTTGGGGAAACCAGTGGATATGGTACTTTTGGAAGGCTTTCAATAATGTCATAGAATATTACCAGACTAGTTTATTAACCCCAATTCCACGTGCTCTAACTTTGTTCGGTAATATCCTATGATATTGAAAGCCTTCCATTTTATTTTACATTCCAGCATTTATCTATGGTTTATTGTACATTCCAGCATTTATATGTAGTTTATTGTACGTCCCAGCATTTTCCCAACAACAAACAGCAAGCTATTAGAGGTTAATAAACTAGTCTGGAAGATAGAAAGCAGAGAGTCTGAATCACCGGGTCCTTGGGTTGACAGGTGGTAACTAGTGGGGTACTGCAAGCATCTATCCTTGGGGCCCAACTACTCATAATCTAAATGAACAATTTCACTGTCATATTTCTGAGTTTGTTGATGATGCAAAACTAGATTGGGCTATAAGTACAGAGGAGGAGGTAAAGCAGCTTGAGAAAGCACACAGACAAGCTCAGTGAGTGGGCAGCAGCATGGCAAATGGAGTATAATATGGGGAAAGGTGTAGTTGTACCTTCCAGTTAAAAGAGGTGGTGGGTATTTCTTAAATGGTAAGAAACTGCAGGTATTGGTGTCAAAGGGACCTAGATACCTTTCTACACAACTGAAAACTAATAACGCAGGTGCAGCAGGTAATTAGGAAGGCAAATCCTGGAGGATTTGAGCAGATGATGTAGGCTTTGATGAGACCACATCTGGGGTGTTGTATACAATTTTGGTTTCCTTGTCTAATGAAGGTATCTCTTCTATAAAGTGAGTGCAGTGTACATTCACCAGACTGATTTCTGCCATGGCAGGTTTGTCATCTGAGAAGAGATTAAGTAAGCTTGGCCTCTATTCCCTTGGGTTTAGAAGGACAAGAGGTGACCTCATTGAAACATATAAAGTTCTTAGTTTTGTCAGGATAGGTGCCCAATCTAGAACTAGGGGTTGTGGTGTCCATCAGGGCTGAAGTGAGAAATTTCCTCTTGCAAATGCTGGTGATTCCCTGCCCCAGTGGCTGTGGAGGATCAGTCATTGTTTTCAAGATTCTTGGAGAGAGGAATCAGGATATGGAGAAAGGGCAGGAATATGGTGTTGCGTTTGAAGATCAGCCATGATCTTGTTGAATGTGAAGCTGAATGACCTACTGTTTTTATTTTCAAGTGATATAGAATGAACTGAGGTGTTTTACTTCCTGTAGGACTATTCCTAGCTGCTCAGTGCCCTTTATTGCAAAAGTATTTTTCAGAGAATCATAGCCACATTCAGTCCATTGCTTTGTGTGCTGGTTGCGAGACCTATCCAGCTCAATCTTGCCTTCCGGCACCCCAGCCTTGCAGATGAGAGCGATCAAGTAGATCTGCTTTTTAATCGAAGCTGTTTACTTTATCTCTTCTGAACTTGAGTTTGTGTCCTTTGATATGACCACAAGAGCTGGCTGTGGCAAGTTGCAGGTGTTTGGGGTGAGGGGAGTGACTGGTCATCATAATTTGTGAGAGCAGTAGATGGTGCAGTGTGTTTAGATTCAACTTCAAACTGACAGCGACGACTCTTGTGTTTGTTCCAGATGACGACTCTTGGAGCTTGGTGACGTGCTACTGCCAGAAGCCCTTTGCAGGCCGGCCAATGATCGAGTGTAATCAATGCAATACCTGGATCCACCTGTCCTGTGCCAAAATCCGGAAGTCCAACGTCCCTGATGTGTTCTTCTGTGAGAAATGCAGAGATGCAAAAGAAAGCAGGAAGTCTGGTTCGAGCCAGAAGAAAGTTCCTTGAATGAATTCCTTCTGAGCCTGTTTTTGTGACTCACTTTTGTGAGGTAAAACAAGAACGTATAAAGTAAGCGAGGTGGAAGGTCGGCCAAAGAAACTTAGGGGGGAGGGGGTAACAGACCACCCAGGAGAGAGAAACAGGCTTTGCTTGAACTGTAAAGAGTCTGCAAACACTTACCATTGTAAAAGTGTGGCTGTTTCATACTGATGCAGCCAATTCAGGTTTCCGGTGCCTTCTGGGTCTGAGTGAAAGGTTTGGTTGGTACAAGGGCAGAGTATTTGCTCAGCCTCATTGAAATATCTTGGTGGTCTAGAGTAGTGACTTTTTCCATTGTGAAGTAGTTCAAATCTGCCCTCGACGAATGGCTGCAACTGGCATTAAAAAAAGAAGGATCTTTGTTGCTCTCTCCATACCCAAGAAAAGAGGAATAACAGACTCCTAAGTATTTGTCAATACCAGGAAGCCCTAATTTGAAGGCGGGTCAGATTGTCCCTGTTTAGCTAGGGTGTGTCATCTTCATCTCTACTTGCAACATGGCGCACTTCATGCAAGAACTGAAAGAAGGTGGTTATCAAATAAATATTAACTTTCTGTATTTATGAAAGTTTTATTTTTTGCTTTTTTTTAAAAATGTTTTAAGAGACCTTGGGTTTGTGTTGGTACCAGACTAGGAGGTTTAAGTTTCTTTGTCAGTGCTTTGTTGACCAGTGAGCCCATTGTGTGCACGGTTCCTACCAAGAGTTTGTTTTCTTTACTGCCTCTGGTCCCCAGGCACAGTGATGGTAGTTTTTATGTCTTGGATGTTGGCATGTTGAAGTGTCTAGGGATGCAAGCCAGATGTGGTTCAGCCAGAAGTTGCATTGGGTCAGGCGTTTAACTGGGCGTCCGTTAGCCTTCTGAGTTCCCATTTTGGGCTGTGCGCCACCAAATCCATTTGGATTCCAGCCCCCCTTGCTAGAATTGAGTGTTTTTTTTAAATGTTACTAGTTTATTTTCATTATGAGAAACCTGGATATCTTAAGATCGAATTAAGTAGGATAATATGTGATGTCTGTGAAAGTCAGACCAGATTAAACAAGGCTTTGACACAGATCTGATCCTGAATTGTATGCAGTATGTTTAAATTTGGATTTTTTTAATCTGGAGGGCAAGGATTTGAAGTGGAAGTATGTACTGAATTAACTGCACAGTTAACTGTTGTGGAAAGAGAGTGACAATGCTACACGATTGGGGGAATCAAGCTATTTATGGGATGTAGTGGATAAATGTTGCAAGTCCCACAAAACATCTCCTTCCTAGCTGCCTCAATGCAATAGATCCAGAGCATTAAACAGATCCTGTAATTGTGCTCATTAAATCTGAGTAAAACAAATTTCCAGGCTGTGATTTCTAAACCCCCCCCCCCCACCCCCCCCACCCAATGGCGTGTTGCCATGTCAGCATTCGGCTAATTATTTTGTCCTTGGGTGAAGTGCCGGGGAGTCTGGATAGATGGGAAGAAAGGGTCTAGGGAAAATTGTCTGCTTGTGAGATCTGTCTGTGCTGATCCCTGCACAAAACTGTGAGTGCTGTAGGGCTGGTTGAGTAGCGGGGATGTTTGGCTGAGGTACTACCAGGCATTTGGTATTTGCGGCACTAGTCAGGATTGCATCTCTTAACCTAGCATTGTGTAGCAATTCTGATGACGTACTTCCATTCACCCATGTCCTGTGGGGAGGAGAAAGAACAAATGTTGTTAGTTGTATATCTTGTGAAGGGAGTAGGGGTTATCATGCTGCAGCCCAGATAACGAGGTGTAAACTGAAAGCGGGTATGGAACAAATGAATTTAAAATTCATTTACTCAGGACTTAATATATTGGAGCAAAACTCCAATGATCTGAAACTACAAATGTTAAAATCCAAGCGATGCACATTCTGTAAATACTTGTGTGTGCCTATGCAGAAGAGGGCCAGGATGCCCACGCTGGGAGTTGGCAGCAGTGATTGTTCTCGACCAGCTGTGGCTAGTGTGGTTCTGCTTTGGTTGGGGAAGGGCTAAAGAGGAGAATTGAGGCAAACTACCGCAATCTCTGCCTTTTTTTTATTGCTAGTTTGATGTCGAATGTGGCGTTCCGAGTTTGGGTTTGTTTCTTGTTCGGAGAATGGGGTAGCAAATGGGGCAAGTTACGGGTTAAACGAGGTGGTGCTGTAAACCTTGTCTGGATGCTAGCTTGAACTGGTCAGCCTGGCCGTGTCCAACTGAGTCACGGTGACTGAAAGATCTGGGTTCACTCCCCTTTCTGAACGAGCGCAAGGGGAGTGGAGGTGGTCACTTCTGAGGGAAAACGCTGGTCGGTCTTGGGTGCAATGTGTCCTTTTATTAAATAGTCTGTCGATAGCAACTGCTGGTCCAGGGGTGGAAGAAAGGCCACAGGCATTGATCCTTGTGGCTGACTGGTGCCCAGCAGCACTCAGTGACTTCAGCAGGGATGGGGAGAATTGAGAATGGTCACAGAATGCTTCATATTTCCAGTCAATGTATTCTGTATGTCCTTGCTCTGATGTTGGGTAGATTCCAGGCTATTTCAGTACAGAGCACAGATAGATTTGGTTCTGAATTGTGAGTAGCAGTAAAAAGTTACTGCCCACAGCCTGCCAGAGCCTCAGGAATTTCAACTGAAGGTGTATTTTTGCAAAGTGCTGTTGTAAATAAGTGTCTGTAGGAAGAAGATTCTGATAAATGGTCCAACACTTTTGGAGAAAATAAAGCTACTTTTTTTGTAACTGATGTGTGTACGTGTTGATCTGTAGGAGTTTGCTGCCAACTAGTCTACTAAGCATTTTGATACCACAGTACTAATAATCCAGATAGATTCGGCCTGTTGCCTGTGTTTGAACCTTCTACATCCATGTTCTGATAGTTAGCAATCCACATCCATTGAATTTTCACCATGGGGCCAAAGTGAAAGATTTAATGAGGTCTAGAATTTCTCTATTTTTTTTAAATCTCCAAACTTTCCAAAGAGGTTTAGAGCTAATTTTTTTTTTGTAGTGTGGTCACTGTAGAAAACACCAACCAGTTTGAGTGCAGGAAGCTCGCACACAGTGATATAGTAACTGAATAGTATTCTCTTTCTCAGTAATGCTTGAATTTGGGATAAATATTTGCCAGAGGGCTCTGGAGGAGCTTCCTTGCTATCTGAAATCGAGCTGTGGGATCTCCCAAATCTCCCTGGGTGAAGCCTTGGCTTGCTATCTCATTAATGTGGGCAGTCCTCTGGCAGGGCAGCTCTTCCAAGTACTGCACTTGGGCGTAGCAGCCTAAATTTGTATGCTTGAGTCTCTCGAGTGGGACAATCTCAGATATTGACAAGAGTGGAATTGACAGAGGATGGAAGAGCTGAGGTGGTGACCTCCAGGGTTTGTAGTTGAGGGAGAAATGCCAATGACATTTTAATTGGGTGTGGGTAAGGGAGTTATGGGGTTATAGTAAATTTGTCAGACTCTGTACTCACATGGAGGTCAAACATAAGTCCACTGGCCTCTGAGGGCAACTTGCCTTGTACAGTGGCATGCAAAAGTTTGGGCACTCCTGGTCAAAATTTCTGTTACTGTGAATAGCTAAGCAAGTAAAAGATGACCTGATTTCCAAAAGGCATAAAGTTAAAGACGACACTTTTTTTAAATATTTTAAGCAAGAGTACTTTTTTATTTCCATCTTTTACAGTTTCAAAATAACAAAAAAGGAAAAGGGCCCTAAGGAAAAGTTTGGGCACCCTGCATGGTCAGTACTTACTAACACTCCCTTTGGCAAGTATCACAGCTTGTAAACACTTTCTGCAGCCAGCTAAGAGTCTTTCAATTCTTGTTTGGGGGATTTTTGCCCATTCTTCCTTGCAAAAGGCTTCTAGTTCTGTGAAACTCTTGGGCCGTCTTGCATGCACTGCTCTTTTGAGGTCTATCCACAGATTTTCGATGATGTTTAGGTCGGGGGACTGCGAGGGCTGTGGCAAAACCTTCAGCTTGTGCCTCTTGAGGTAGTCCATTGTGGAGTTTGAGGTGTGTTTAGGATCGTTATCCTGTTGTAGAAGCCATCCTCTTTTCACCTTCAGCTTTTTTACAGACAATGTGATGTTTGCTTCCAGAATGTGTTGGTATTTAATTGAATTCATTCTTCCCTCTACCAGTGAAATGTTCCCCATGCCACTGGTTGCAACACAAGCCCAAAGCATGATCGATCAACCCCCGTGCATAACAGTTGGAGAGGTGTTCTTTTCATGAAATTCTGCACCCTTTTTTCCTTTTCCTTTACCTTTACCTTTGCTCATTGGGGCCAAAAAGTTCTATTTTAACTTCATCGGTCCACAGGACTGACCACGCTATTCACAGCAACAGAAATTTTGACCAGGGGTGCCCAAACTTTTGCATGCCACTGTACATCAACATTAACATTGTTTTGCCACCTTGAAATGTCTGTGCAGTTCAGTTCTCATTGAAATTGTCCAGTTGGAACCAAAATGGATGTCAACCCTACTTTGAATCTCCTGGATGTAGATACAGGAAAGATTATTTTGAATGGTCTTTCATTTATATATTGACCATTTGTCTGGATGTCTCAAAGTACTTTATGCACTAAATTACACTGCTGTTCAGTGACAGATAGCTGGTGCAAAAGAGCTATGAGAATTTATTCACTTTGTTTTGGTGGTTACATTAATTGACAAAAAAGCCATTCAGCCCTATTGACGTTGATGTTTGCTCTGCACAATCCTCCTCGCACTCTGCTTCATCTCGTCCTTTCAGCTTGTCCTTTGCTGCCTCTTCCTGTTTAGTCAGTTTCCTTTTAAGTGCATCAATATCTGCCTCACTGCCCCCTGTGGGAGTGAGTTCCACATCTCACTAAGTTTCTCCAGAGTTCATTATTGTGTTTAATGCTACCTTACATTGATGGCTCCTAGTTCTGAATTTCCCATAAGTGGAGACAGCTGACTAACCTATCTACTTAGTCTTAAATCTTTTTATCAGATCCTTCCTCAGCTGAATCTTCTCTTGACACAAGAGCCCCTCGCTGTTTAATCTTCCCTGCTAGCAAGGGCAGATAGTTGGTTGGTTGGTTGCGATAATGGTCAAAAGAGCAGGTCAATGTCATTGGCTCTCCCGGTTGGTGTCAGGATCTTCACAGAAACCCTTTGTATCATCATCTTGCTAATACTGAGGAGCACCAAACAAGTCTCGCTGTAGACTGCACAGTATAAATCCCTTGTAATCAAAGTTTCACAGATCATCTATGACAAATTTCTGCAAATATCTATTAGAAATTTTTGCTGTGCCACACCAGTTAGAAAAAAAGTTTCCCGAGCCCTATACCTATGTCTTGTGCCAGTGCTGCTTTGATGCCACCTTATTGAAATCCTGATTGGAGCTAGCTTCTTGTTGGAATGGTTTGTATCTTTTGACTTTCCAGTGACTCACTGAATAAAAACTTTTAACAGTAGCATCTTTGCCTTCTTCTGGAGCTTCCCAACTAACTGTAGTCCTGCTACACAGGACCCAGTAAAATCCCACAATAGCAATGAGGTCCATTGGTGGTTCTAGTGTTCTTGATGCAGGTTGGAGGGAAGGGATGAACTCGTTCCTCTTCAGATAATCACAAGATCCACATTCACTTGAACATTGCAAGTGTTGTGGAAAAAGTGGAGGCCCATTGAGTCCATGCTAGCTCCTTGTGAAGCAATCCTGTCAGGCTAGTTCCCTGCAGCTCCATAAATTATTTTCCCTTCTTTTGAACCCCTGATTAATTCCTTTCATTGGCCTCACAGGCAGTGTCTCAGATCATAACCACACTTTGTTTATCCTCACATTTTCCCAGTTACCCCATCTTCTATCCTTTGCCCTGGCCCTTAAACCATCCGTTTGTGGCACGTTACAAGGCAAGGGCATACACAATGCAATAATACTGATTGTCCAGCAACCTAGATAGTGCTGGACTGAATGATTTTTTTTCTGGACTATTGGATGTTATTAATACCCAGAAACTTTTTTTTACACATTACACAATACAGGTGACCTCTGCATTGCAGATGTTCGGATTGTAGAAATTTGCCCTTACAGAATTCACAAATCACTAAACAAATATTTGTGATACAGAATAAAATTCACACAAGGAATTTGTGAAAAAATGTAAACAAATAAAATTTACTTTTCAACTCTTGTTTCTTGATGCACGGGCAAGTGACTCTGCTTCATGTATACAGGATGCTTTCCTTTATTAACCAGGGCACATTAGGAGCAGAGGTTATCCTAAAGCTGGATAAAACACTGGTTTGACCAGAACTTCGAGTCCCACCTACTGTCCTGGTCCCTGTGTTAAAGGGAAAATGTGATGGCCTTGGAGAGGAGATTTACAAGGACATTGTTGGAGCTGGAACTTTTGGCACTGAGAACAGATGGGCTGGGCTTATTTCCTTCGGTGCAGGGTAGGCTGATGGGAGGTTTAATTGAGGGATCAAGCCAGAGGAAATAGGACCTATTTCCCTTGACAGCTGGGTCAAAATGAGGGCTGCAAATTTGTTGAAGGATTGGAGGGAAGATATTTTCACCCCTCAAACACGAGTGGGGTTTGTCTGAGAATGTATGGGACACACAAGTGTCCCAAATAAATAGATGGAGACACGAGGGACTGCAGATGCTGGAATCTGAAGCAAGAAGCAAAATGCTGGAGGAATTCAGTGAGTCAGGCAGCATCTGTGGAGGAAATGGGCAGTCAGCAAGGGTTGCCTGTAGGGTGCGGGTTGTGGCTCCAGTACACTGTTCGCTCCCTCTGTTCCCCCAGCACCGCGGAGGGAAGGAGAGTGTGCTCGCTCCAAAATGGAACGTTGATATCATCTTGACAATATGCCATTGGTCTAAAGAGCCGGAATTGGAAGCAAGAGTGGGCCACTGGGCCCCTTGAGCTTGCTATCCCTGATCTGTATATTGGCCTCAGTCCCAATTCCCTGCCTTTTCTCCATGACCCCTGACTTCCCCCCCCCCTTGACCAGAAAAGAATTGGCCAACCTCAGCCTTGGATCTACTCACTGCCTCTGCCTCCACAGCTCTCTCCGGAAGAGAATTCCAGATGTTCCTGATTCTTCTGGGGAAGAGAGTCAACCTCACCTCTGTCTGAAATAGACGAGCTCCTTACCATGAAACTATGCCTCCTGGTACCTGCAGCACCCCAGTAACCCCCTGCCCATTCCCTCAGACACTTTTGTTTCACTAAGACCCCTCCAGTCTTGGGCAAATCCCACCTTGTCTAACCCACCATGGTGGTTGTCAGCGTTGTCTTGGAAGGGGCGGCACTGTGGCCTATTAATGCTCATCCCAAATTTCCCCTTGGAAGGGGAATAATTGTCCCACTGTTGGGAAAGAGTGGGACCAATTGGGGAGCTCTCACAAAGAGCTGGCACAGACAGGATGGGCTGAATGTCCCCTTCCTGCACCGTGAGACCTAATGGTGCACTGTCATAGTCATACAGCACAGAAACAGGGCCTTCGACCCATCCTGTCCACGCTGACCACCGTACTAATCCCATTTACCAGCACTTGGTCCATTGCCTTCTAATGCCTAGGTTCACCAGGATACTTGAGTGTTGTGAGGGTCTCTGCCTCCACCACTCCCTCAGGCAGCGTGTTCCAGATTCCAACCCACCCTGGGTGAGAACCTCTTGCCTTAAACCTGTGCCTTCTGGTCCCAGACACTTCTGGTATGGGTAGAAGTTTCTTACTCCCATCCCAGCTGTCTATACTTCTTGCTGCCTTGTTAAAGCAGACAATGTAATCAGAGACCCCCCACTTCTTACCTCACCCATTGCGCAGAAGATCCAAAAGCCTGACAGCACGTACCACCAGGCTCAAGGACAGCTTCTATCCCACTGTTATAAGACTATTGAACAGTCCCCTAGTATGATAAGATGGACTCTTGACCTCACAACCTACAACCTTCCCTTGCACCTAATTGTCTGCCTGCACTGCACTTTCTCTGTAACTGTAACACTTTATTCTGCATTCTGTTACTGTTTTCCCCTGTACTACCTCAGTGCACTGTGTAAGATCTGTATGGATGGCATGCAAAACAAAGTTTTTCACTGTACCTCGGTAACGTGACAATAATAAATCAATTACTATCTATGCCCCTCATAATGGTGCACACTATATCCAGTCCCCACCCCTTAGCCGCCTCCTCTCTGTGGGAAACGAAAAAAATAGATTACCTAATTCTGTGCAATAGGCAGCCTGACCTCCTGACCTGGGTTCTGGGCCGCTGACATTTATCTCACTTGGCACTGGTGACCGTGGGTAAAAATAGAACAAGGATCTGACCTCCGGGAGGATCATACGAGGGTGTGGCATCGAAGACAGGCCACGTCTGATGGGAGCTGGGAGACACTTTCCTGCAGCGAGCCGTCATCGTTCCTTATCTGCTGCTTTTGATCGTGGACCTTGCCCAGTGAAATGAGACCCATTAGCCGACAATTGAGGTGGGCCCTGGGGAAGTGGCCGCAGATTGTTGGAGAGCGGATCCAAGGGGAATGATGGGCTGTCAACAGCTTGTCTATTTATGTTCCTTCCCGCCCGCGGCTGGGTAAATAAAATAGAGGGGATGGCGGCGGACAGCTCCCTGCAGACTGTGCAAACGTGTTGCTCTGCAGGTTTGCACCCAGTCTTGTTTAGAAAGTCCTGCTTCCTGTAATTAGCTAGGAGCTGCCTGGCAGGGATGAGCTTCCCAAATCACTCGGCAAATCAGCCCGGAATCTCAGCAAAGGACAAAAGAGAAGAAAGGGAGGCATAGTCTGGGGTGTCTCGCAAATTATCACCGCCCGCGATACGTATCGGGATGGTCGTTTAGGAGGGAGTTGTTCGAATTGCTCAGAACAATCAGGGTTGAAATGGAGCTGGCAGCGAGTGTTGCCACCCAGTGAGATGGCTCTGTATGTGGCCCGTTTCACCGATCTCGTTGACAGCAGCCTTGCAAACGTGTGACCGGGAGGTCGAGGGCAGTGGGTGCCACCACCTGCAGGTTCCCCTCCCAGGTACACACTTTCCCAACTTGGAAATACATTGCCAGTCCTTCGTAATGGAAGGGCAGGAGCTCCTGACCCAACAGGTCTGTGGGAGCACCTTCACTGGATGGTGGCTCACCCCCACCAAGGGGCAATTAGGGATGGACCATGAATGTCAACCTCCTCAGTGGCACCCGGATGGAGGGAGGCTACTCATTTGCATTTGGGGCTTGGTTGTGTGGTCAAAGCACCTTCATCCAGATGAGCTTTACGTGGACCACGAGGTCAGTGAACCTACGCTCTCCACACCATCCCAACACGTCTTCACAGCCAATGGAGACCCTTCTGGAGTGTTCTCACTCTCGTAGTAGAAGGTCTATACACAGTAAGTTCCCAGGTACAAGAACACAGTTATGAAGAGACCTTTGTATTTTTTGTACAATGACTTGGATGATCAGTGGTCCTGGGGCAGGGTGAGAGGTAGTAACGGTAGGGCAACCAAAAGGGAATGCACTGTCCCTCAAACACTTCCTCAGTACTGCCCCTCCCTCAGTACTGCCCCTCCCACAGTGACCCTCCCTCAGTACTGCCCCTCCCACAGTGACCCTCCCTCAGTACTGCCCCTCCCACAGTGGGGCACTCCCTCAGTACTGCCCCTCCCACAGTGTGACCCTCCCTCAGTACTGCCCCTCCCACAGTGGGGCACTCCCTCAGTACTGCCCCTCCCACAGTGTGACCCTCCCTCAGTACTGCCCCTCCCACAGTGACCCTCCCTCAGTACTGCCCATCCTACGGTATGACCCTCCCTCAGTACTGCCCCTCCCACAGTGGGGCACTCCCTCAGTACTGCCCCTCCCACAGTGACCCTCCCTCAGTACTGCCCATCCTACGGTATGACCCTCCCTCAGTACTGCCCCTCCCACAGTGGGGCACTCCCTCAGTACTGCCCCTCCCACAGTGACCCTCCCTCAGTACCGCCCCTCCCACAGTGACCCTCCCTCAGTACTGCCCCTCCCACAGTGCAAAACTCCCTCAGTACTGCCCCTCCTACAGTATGACCCTCCCTCAGTACTGCCCCTCCTACAGTATGACCCTCCCTCAGTACTGCCCCTCCCACAGTGGGGCACTCCCTCAGTACCGTCCCTCCCTCAGTACCTCCCCTCCCACAGTTCGGTGCTCCTTCAGCACTGCTCCTCTGACAATACAGCACTCTGTCTGCACTGTTGGGGGGGGGCGCGGTACTGAGGGAGGGTCACACTGTGGGAGGGGTGGTACTGAGGGAGGGTCACACTGTGGGAGGGGAGCACTGAGGATGATCAAGGACTGTTCTCTCAATGGATCACAAGAAGACTTCCTCTCTCCGATCTTCCACTCATCCCATGTAAGTAGATGTTTTACTGACCATTATGTCTTTTTTTTTGACAATTTTCCTACTTTGACATTTGAGGGTTCATCAGTCAGTGAAAACTGACTTGTCCTAATCTGGGAGCGGTTAGTCAAATCAGACCCTAATACCCAGGAAGATGAGAAACTGTCAACAGGTCAGGCAGCATCTGTGGAGAGAGAAAAACGCACTATCACTTCAGGTCGATCAGAACTGCTATTTTCTGATCATTTTAATTTCTAGAATCCAGTATGAATGTATTTGCCTTAACATTCAGGGCTTGGGATCAAAGATTTTTTAAAACTTAATTCCAATGTCTATTTGATTTTGGAATGTTCTACCATCACTTCCAGAGTCGAGTGTCTGCAATTAATAAAATAAATTTCTTTCAACCCTTTTATCTCATTTCAACGAGACCCAGAGCACCGGTGGCTTAAATTCCCAGAGCGATACAGAGTCATCCAGAGCACTAAGCGTAGGAAAGGAGCTTCCAACAAGAGCTGGCTGACAATGACCAGATCACCTGTTTCTGTGCTGTTTTTAGAAATTACTTGTCACCAGCCGGTTGCTGGAATCCCAGATCGGTGCTTTTGTTTAAATTTTCTTTGACAATGGAATTAATTGGGACAAGCAGCCCCGATATAGTTTCATTAAAAAAACCTGTGTTTGTTTGATGGGGTCGAGGATTTTCATTTTCTTGTGTTTATAATTGATCAAAATCATCCAGGTTTTCTTATAGTGTTTTCTTTAATCTGGTGGGGACAGTGTTTTACTGAGACAATTCGATTGCAGTAAAACTCTGATAATCTTCTGTCCGGTTGCTCAGAAACCCACAAGCGTCCCATTTCCCACTCCCTTTAAACTCACCAGGACCCCGTTTCCCACACTCCCTTTAAGCTCACTGGGTTCACTGAAAAAAATCATTATACCACTGCGTATCATCTAAGAATGTGAATTACTAGGAATAACATCCAATAGTCCATAAACTCTGCCAGTCTGTCGCCACCAAAGTCCTGAGGGTGCTGGATTATCGGAGTTTTACTTTTTAAATTTTTTTAAGTTGCAATTTCTTGTTGTTCTCTCTGCTGGAATCAGGCTGTGGGAATGGGAACCTGATCAATAATCGAACCCACTGGAAGCAAGTCTGAAACTCACTTGACCCAAAGGTCAGACCTGAGTGAAACCGTCTCTCTGTCTGTGCTTTTGGGAGGGGTTGTATCTCCGCTGTGTTTTCAATTGATTTTTATTAAGATTAAAATAGGGAGGGAAAAAGAAACCCAAATGAACCCAGGTCAAAGCGATCCACGTGACTTTTAAATTTATTAAAAACCCACCCAGAGCACACTGTATAAATCCCCCAACACAGGGAGGTAGTAACAGAGTCTGCGTATCCCAAAGGCAGTGAAGGAAGAGGTTTGTTGCTGAGGAGGCTTGACTAGGACTGAAGGTGAGAGCACTTCCAATTACACAACATCCTCAAATAAAAGTTGGGAGGAATTATCGAAAACTTTGTAATTAATTACTTCAGAGATATATATTTTGCTTTCTTGTTTCACTTGCTTTGTGGATTCCCACCAGGTTTAGAAGGTTTCAACATAGATTTAATATTGAGTTGTGTTAATGTGTTCACTGTAGGGGACAAGGCAGTTTCCACAAGAGGCCAAGATATTTACCAGTTAAGTTGTTTTACTGATGTTGATTGGGATGTACTGGGGGAATCCTCTTCCGATCTCTGAATTAGAGGCAGTGGGACCTTTGGAGAAGCAGGGCAGTGAAATTTGCAAAGATGGTCCTAGGCAGCTAGGAGACTGGCAACTGGGCTGTTCCCCTCAGAGCAGGTTCAGGGGAGATTTATTGGAGTCATTGGGAATCGGGGAGGGTTGGGACGGAGTGAATGAGGGGGAACTGTTCCTGGGGCAGGAGGGTGGGTGCCCAGGGGACATGGAGTGAAGGGGGTGGGCAGATGAACCAGAGGGGGGAGGAGGAGAACGTTTCTCCGCAGCGAGTTGTTGTGATCGGGAATGTGCGGTGGGAGTGGATTCAGCGGGAACTTCCGGAGGGAATTTGACGGGGGAAATGTTGAGGCTGTGGGGAAGGAGCAGGAGAAGTGGGGTTGATTGAAGAGCTTGTTCACAGGGCTGGCACGGATCTGAGGGGTTGAATGGCCTGGTTCTGTGTCGTGTCACTCGGCAGCCTTGCCCCCTTTGTTCCCGGCGGTACCGAGCTCCCCGGACAACAGCACCAGCCACTTGCTCAGGTGGCCCATTCATGATGTGACTATTCAACTGCAGTAGGCAGTACAGATGAAGCCCCCTCCCTCAGCAGGACCTGCTGGTGATTCTTGTCTCCGTGGCTCTAGGACTCCTGTCTCCATTCTCCCGGTTAAGATCAGCGCATGTTGGGCATAGTTTCTGGGTTCTCCTAGTCTGTGTAGATCAGGAGCAGATCTCTGTGGGATCTGTACAGAGCCGAACTCTCCCTTGTACACATGGGAAGTTTCCACGTCCCAGTTATTAATAGACCAGAGGGTAGATGGTAGTTATACTGTCGAGCTTCTGTTCATGGTCTGCCAATAACCCGACCTTCTCCCACAGATGTTCCTGCCCCACTCCCTTGCCCGCATTCTGCTGGTGGTTCTGCTTGTTCACCTAGGTGGTGGACGTGTCCTGAAGAGGAGCAGGAGGCAGGTGAGGTTGTGAGGAAGGGGCCGAGGGCGAGAGGAGGGGAGGAGGGGCGAGGGACGGAGCGAGGTGGGAGATGGAGGGAGGGAGGGAGGGAGCAGGATGGAGGTGGGGGAGGGAGGTAGAGGAAAGGATCGAGGGAGGGAATGAAAAGAGGGAGGGAGTGGGAGCAGGGTGGAGGGAGTGAGGCAGAGAGGGAGGGCACGAGGCGGGCGCAATAAAGAGGGCGAGGCAGAGGCAGTGAACGACACGGAGGGAGGAATGAGAAAGAGGTGGAGGGAGAGACCGAGGGGAGGAGAGACGGAAAATCCAGAGATTGAAATTAGAGCCTCCCCACACCTTCTCTCCCCATCTCCCTCTCACCCCCTCTCTCCTTCCCTCCCTTTCTTTCTCTGTCACCCTCTATCTCTTACTGTCTCAACCACTCTCTCCCCATCTCTCTCCTCCCTCTCCCTCCCTCTCCCTCTCTCTCACTACCCTTTTCTTTCCCCTTCTCTCTCCCCGTCCCTCTGCCCTCTCTCTCTTTCTCAATCTTTACCTCCCTCTCTCTCTTTCTCTCCCCCCACCTCTCTCTCTCCCTCCTCCCTCTCCCTCCTCCCTCTCCTCCCTCTCCCTCCTCCCTCTCCTCCCTCTCCCTCCTCCCTCTCCCTCTTTCTCAATCTTTACCTCTCTCTCTCTTTCTCCCTCTCCGCTCTCTCCCTCTCTCACTTTACCTATTTCCCCTTCTCTCTCCCCATCCCTCTGCCCTCTCTCTCTCTCTTTCTCTCTCTCTCTCTCTCTCCGTCCCTCCACCCATCCTTTCTCCATCACCCCCTCCTCTCTCCCCGTTCTCCATCCCTCTCTCCTCCCGTTTCATTCCCACATTATGGACGGTGTGGAATCTCCCCACAGGCTGCCGATGTTCCTGCCTCAGGCCTTGCCCCCCTGCGTTCCTGGCTCGTTGACGTTGCCGATTTCGAGGGTCAGGCTGCGTTCCCTGAGGCGGCCAGGAGACAAGGAGTGAGGGGGCCGCTGATTCCCGGCTTCGGGAGCCCCCTGGACAGGATCTCGGCGGAGAAGCGACCCGGCCGCCATCCTCACAACGTTCCCCGGTGAGCCGAACCTCTCTCAAACCTTCTCCCCTCCCAAGGGTGCTGCTCGACCTTGGAGTGCCTCATGCTCACAGTCGATCTCAAACCTACAGGACAAGTGTAGGCCATTTGGCCCCTCTGCTCCAGACTCCTAGCCCTCTCTGCCATCTCCTAATCCGTGTGTTCTCTCCAGCTTCCCCTGCACCTGCTGCACTCAACCCCTCTCTGGGGAGTGATTTACACGAGCCCTCCCACTCTCTGGGGGAAGCTGACCCCTCCTGAATTCTCCTGGACTTCGTTACTCGTTTACCTTCTGTTGTTACCTCCCGCTCCTGGTCTTGAAATATGGTCACAATGTTGTCCCAGAGAAAGAGGACATTCAGCCCATCGTAGCCTGGCCAGCCCTCAAGACCGGTTCCTTGAACCTGTGTTTTAGATGTTCAGACAGCCTCTGCCTCCACCAGACCTTCCTGCAGTGAGTTCCCAACCCTCAGACTCTCTCTGAGTGAAAGGATTTATCCTTGCCTCCCCTCTAAGTAATCAACAGACCTCTCTGTCAAGGGACAGTTTGATGTTTTTCTCACAAGGAGGCCACTCGGGCCATCGAGTCTGTGCTGTTATTGTTTATTGTCAAGTGTCCTATTCACTCAGGTAACCATCGACCGCCCCCTCAAGGAAGCCCCACACCTCAAGGGTTCAACAACAGCTTCTTCCTCCCCCCCTCCCCACCTCCATCGGGTCCTTGAACCAACCTGAAAGAGTCACAGAGCAATATGGCATGGATACAGGCCCTTCGGCCCAACCAGTCTGTGCCGATCATGGTGCCCACCCAGCTAGTCCCAGTTTCCTGCGTTCGGCCCATATCCCTCCAAGCCCCGACCCTCCATGTACCTGTCCAAGTGCTTCTTAAATGATCCTGTTGTCCCTGCCTCACCCACTTCCTCTGGCAGCTCGTTCCACACACTCACCACCCTCTGCGTGAAAGAGTTGCCCCTCAGGTCCCTTTTAAACCTTTCCCCTCTCATCCTAAGCCTATGCCCCCTAGTTTTGGACTCCCCCACCCTGGGGGAAAGACTGGACTATAATATATATACACCTCAAGTCTATATATCTCTCAACACGCTAATGTCGTGATGTTTAGTTTTGTTTGTTCTGTCGTATGTTACAAATAATTTATGTTACTTTAAGTTTACATAATTTAAATACTGAGCTACCACTGCAAAAAGCTAATTTTCGACGCATTTATACCTGGCTTTGTCTGCCCGTGACAATGAACTTGAACCTAAACGGTAACTTACTGCAGGTTACCAGCCTGTACATCAAAGAGTATAGAGCACAGAAAAGGCCATTCAGCCCACTGAGTCTGCCCTATAATGGCACCCATTCTATAATGGCTTTTACTCACCTGCCTACCTGTCCCAGAATTGTTTCTCCCACGATTTCCTGATATTTCCATCAACTCCCCCCAGATTCTACCCCTCAGCTACAATTTACAGCGGCCGATTAACCCACCGACCCCACACGCCGTTGGGACATGGGAGGGAACCGGAGCACCCGGGGGAAACCCACGCAGTTTCAGGGAGAGCGTGCAGACTCCACACAGACAGTGCCAGAGGCAGGGATTGAACTCGGGTCTCTAGCGCTCTGAGGCACTGGGCCTCCCGAGGTGTAGACGATGGAACCACGATGGAGTGGGGTTGAATTTCCAGACCGGAGAAGGTGCAGTGCCGATGGCTCGATCTGGGTTAATTATGGTTGTCTCTCCGCCTTCCCCTCGAACCGCCGGGTTAACCCTTTCTGTGCCTGGTTGTAGGAGGAGGACGACGGTGCCTTTGGATCGCATTGGAGGCTCCTACTTAACCCACAGAAGAAGCTGGTCGGTGAGTGTTTGGCAGACTGGCTATTCTCTGACGTCATTTACTCACACGGCTGCCTGTCCCAGGAACGTTTGTCACCCGTGGGGGAAACGTCCAGCAACCATCGCCACGTAATCTGTCCCTGCAATGGGGGATAAATCTTGGTCTCTTGTCTTGGAGAACTGCTCCAGAGGGCAGACAGGCCTTGATTTATCCTCTCACCCAAATGATGCCCCTCCCACAGCGCGGCACTCCCTCCTCACTACCCATCCCACAGTACGGCATTCCCTCCTCATCACACCTCCCACTGCACGGCACTCCCTCCTCACCGCCCCTCCCACAGTGTGACACTCCCTTAGCACTGCCCCTCCCACAGTGTGACCCTCCCTCAGTACTGCCCCTTTTTTTTCAAATCAAAATGTAGCTTTATTCATTATAAACATACAAAGGAACAGGTCAACCTATAAATGTAGTATTGTCTTGAGTCATCCAATTCCACTGATGCGATTAGTTTATGGTCTGCACTCAATCTTCAGCTGAATTCAGATTAAAAAAAAATAAACACCGTGGCATAAAATAATTAGGAGTGAAGATTGCTTAATAAAAAGCATCATGTAAATTTAAAAACAAAAGCAGAGTTTAACTTGAAAGAGGTTCACTGTGTAAGTAGGAATGTCCAATATGGCTTTGAAAGATACCATACAATAGACAGCTCCAGAGATAACTAATCATAATAAACAGACATGAGCAGAGGCGTCCGGGCCGAGGAGCCAGTGAGGTGCTGTGGGGCCAGTCTTCAGAAGTCCTGACAGAGATACCCCCCCCCACCCCCACACTCCTCCTGCTCTTTGCCTTTGAGGAGGGAGCTGCCCATTTGTCAGTAATGCCCCTCCTACAGTGTGACCCTCCCTCAGTACCGCTCCTCCCACAGCGCACTGCTGGCCTAGATTTTGAGCTACAGTGGGGACTTGAACCCTCAACCATCTGACACACTGAGCCCTACACCCCCCCATCTCCCTCCCAAGCAACCTGTCCTCGTCATTAACCCTTTCAGCTCAGCAGCTCATTGCCAGTGGGAAGTGGACCCTCTGGAACCGTCGGGAGGGACTGCAGAATCCATGATCACAGCATTCCAATTAACCCTAAAGCTCTCCCTCTCTCAATTAGGATTATCCCGAGATGGACTGGGATCTTTACGAAGGTGAGCTGACTTATTCCCAGATGGAAACTGCCCAGCAACTGATGGGAGATCCGTAATCCGGAGCGAATAGCCTCAGATCCGGCGGAGCTCTCTGAAACACACACTTTAAATGGAGATTTTGCTTGTGATGAATCCATATTATGTTGAAAGCTGCGATTCAGTAATGAGGGCTGGGATTGTGGGTGAATGTCTTTGAGAAGGCACTGGACGGAGTGGTGTGATGGGGAGGGGCCAGTTACAGTTTGTATCACAGCGGGGACCTCCTGCAAGTCACAGGTTATTTTAATCATGCATAACCAGTCACTGATCTTTCTAGCCACACGTATAAAGGCACAAATGCTGGAGTTTAACTTCTGGTTCCTGTTCAGTTTCCCACCAATAAAAAGAACATTTATTTAAAATGCAGGGAATTATGGTTTGTCTATGTGTTTGATAGAACATAGAACACTCCAGCACAATACAGGCCCTTCGGCCCACAATGTTGTGTCAACCTTTAAACCTCGCCTAAGACTATCTAACCCCTTCCTCCCACATATCCCTCCATATTTTAAATTCCTCCATATGCTTATCTAGTAATCTCTTGAATTTGACCAATGTACCTGCCTCCACCACCACCCCAGGCAGCGCATTCCATGCCCCAACCACTCTCTGGGTAAAAAACCTTCCTCTGATATCTCCCTTGAACTTCCCACCCATTACTTTAAAGCCGTGCCCTCTTGTATTGAGTATTGGTGCCCTGGGAAAGAGGCGCTGGCTGTCCACTCTATCTATCCTTCTCAGTATCTTGTACATCTCTGTCATGTCTCCTCTCATCCTCCTTCTCTCCAAAGAGTAAAGCCCGAGCTCCCTTAGTCTCCCCTCATAATGCATCCTCTCTAAACCAGGCAGCATCCTGGTAAATCTCCTCTGCACCCTTTCCAACACCTCCACATCCTTCCTATAATGAGGGGACCAGAACCGGACACAGTATTCCAAGTGTGGTCTAACCAGAGTTTTGTAGAGCTGCATCATTACCTCACGGCTCTTAAACTCGATCCCTTGACTTATGATGCTGTGCTTTGCCTGAATATTCCTTGCTGGCGCTGGGGACTCCTGCAGCACCTGCTGGCGCTGGGGACTCCTGCAGCACCTGCTGGCGCTGGGGACTCCTGCAGCACCTGCTGGCGCTGGGGACTCCTGCAGCACCTGCTGGCGCTGGGGACTCCTGCAGCACCTGCTGGTGCTGGGGACTCCTGCAGCACCTGCTGGTGCTGGGGACTCTTGCGTCACTCAGCATTTTTAATCCCTCAGCAGCAATTTGAAAATATTCACCGCTTTACAAATCAAATCAAAGTTTTGAACTTTAAAAGTTTTACATTGTGAAAGTACAAATTACTGCATAGGTAGTTGTATTGTGGTACAAGGGGGACTACAATACCCCTTGCAGGGGCTCTGTTGCCACACACAATAACAGGAGAATAATAGGAGGCAAATGCAGAAGGAGGCCATTTGGTCCCTCATGTCTGCTTGCCCATTCACTCCCTCAGCACCCAATCACTCGCTCTCACCGACCCAACATTAGTCCCATCTGATTCTCCCCACATTCCCATCAACCCCCCTCCCCCCCCCAGATCCTACCCCTCACCCACACACTGGGGGGAGTGTTGATGGGAATGTGGGGAGGATGAGATGGGACTAATGTTGGGTCGGTGAGAGCGAGTAAATGACTCACCGACCCCGCACGTCACTGGGATGTGGGAGGAAACCGGATCACCCAGGAGAAACCCACGCTGTCACAGGGAGAACGTGCAAATACACACACACGCACGGGGACACAGGGACACACACACAGTGTTGGAGGTCGGGATTGAACCTAGGTCTCTGGAGCTGTGAGACAGTGGCTCTACCCGCTGTGCCCTTTGTCCAAGTGGTACGAAGCCCTCACCAGTTAGAGCCATGTAACTTCTGATCAGTGGACGGTAAGACGGTCACTGCTGGTTCTTCCATCAGAGACACAAGAGATTCTGCGGTTGCTGGAATCGAGAGCAACACACACACACACACACACACAGTGCTGGAGGAACTCAGCGGGTCAGGCAGCATCCATGGAGGGAAATAAACAGTCGACGTTTCGGGCCGAGACCCTTCATCAGGACTGGAAAGGAAGAGAGGAGAAGCCAGAATGAGAAGCTGGGGAGGGGGAGGAGCACAGGCTGGCAGGGGACAGGTGAGTCCAGGTGAGAGGGGGACGGTAGGTGGGTGGAGGAGGGGTGAGAAGCTGAGAGGTGACGGGTGGAAGAGGAGCAGGGATGAAGGAGGAGGAATCCGGTGGGGAAGTCTTGCGTTTCTACGGCACCTGTCTCTCCCAATGCACGTTACAACTAATGAAATACCACCTGAGTGTTGTAATGCAGGACGTGTGGTGGCCTTTTGTGCACTGCAGGCTCCCACAAACAGCACTGCGATAACGTCCCAGATCGTCAGTTTCAGTGAGGTTGGCTGAGTGATAAATACCCTCTCCAGGGCATCGGGGAGCTCGCTCCTCCCCTTCCAATAAATATCTTTCATACCCACTGACAGGAGGAAGGGCCCTGATTCAGAGTGTCACCTGGCAGACTGCCCCATCAAAACCCAAACCACCCCCCCCCCCACAGTGTGACCCTCCCTCAGTACCGCTCCTCCCACAGTGTGACCCTCCCTCAGTACTGCCCCTCCCACACAGTGTGACCCTCCCTCAGTACCGCTCCTACCACAGTGTGACCCTCCCTCAGTACCGCTCCTCCCACAGTGTGACCCTCCCTCAGTACTGCCCCTCCCACAGTGTGACCCTCCCTCAGTACCGCTCCTACCACAGTGTGACCCTCCCTCAGTACTGCTCCTCCCACAGTGTGACCCTCCCTCAGTACTGCCCCTCCCACACAGTGTGACCCTCCCTCAGTACCGCTCCTCCCACAGTGTGACCCTCCCTCAGTACTGCCCCTCCCACAGTGTGACCCTCCCTCAGTACCGCTCCTACCACAGTGTGACCCTCCCTCAGTACCGCTCCTCCCACAGTGTGACCCTCCCTCAGTACTGCCCCCCCCACAGTGTGACCCTCCCTCAGTACCGCTCCTCCCACAGTGTGACCCTCCCTCAGTACTGCCCCTCCCACACAGTGTGACCCTCCCTCAGTACCGCTCCTCCCACAGCGTGACCCTCCCTCAGTACTGCCCCTCCCACAGTGTGACCCTCCCTCAGTACTGCCCCTCCCACAGTGTGACCCTCCCTCAGTACCGCTCCTACCACAGTGTGACCCTCCCTCAGTACTGCTCCTCCCACAGTGTGACCCTCCCTCAGTACTGCCCCTCCCACACAGTGTGACCCTCCCTCAGTACCGCTCCTACCACAGTGACCCTCCCTCAGTACCGCCCCTCCCACACAGTTTGACCCTCCCTCAGTACTGCCCCTTTTTTTTACAATTAGTATGTCTTTATTACATATTACACACGCACTTCAAATTAACTTCACAAAAGGAACACAATTCTACCAAACATCTAAGTAAACGCAACAACACTCGCCTCCACCCCACCACCCTCCCCCCCCCCACAGTCTCGGACACGGCCTGGAAACCACCATCCAGACCGACTGACGGAGGCACAGAACTGCGCTCAGCATTTTACAAAGTCAACAGACTGAAAGGTGACGTCTTCACAGGAGCCATGCCTCCAGGAGCTGCAACTGCTGCGTAGGACCGAGGGCCCGCCATCTTAGAACCTTTACAGCCGCCATGACAAGGCACTACGCAGTCAGTGATCACTAAACACTGCCGGTGCAATAAACAGCGACACAACCTGCAGGGCTCACCAGTAATTAGTCCCGCAAAAGAGCAGTGCAGAGAAAGGAGAGGTGGAAGTCTTCTCCAGATAAGCAGACAGTCCATGTGATGAAACACCAGCGCCGTCCCTCCACAGCGCTCGGATCACAGACTCCAACACCTGGCAAAACAGAGTCCTTGCAAGAAGAAAACTGCTCCAGCTGAAACCCACACTCCCCCACCGCCCAACATTCTCCACAGCTGCACCTTTGGATTTACACAATCACATCATCAGTTCAATGGGAGAGCACACTCAGTACTGCCCCTCTCACAGTGTGACCCTCCCTCAGTACTGCTGCTCCCACAGTGTGACCCTCCCTCAGTACCACCCCTCCCACAGTGTGACCCTCCCTCAGTACTGTGAGATATTCTTTAATGAGAAAAACAGAATGCTGTAAACAGCAGGTCAGGCAGCATCTGTGGAAGGAGAAACAGAGTTATCGTCTCAGGTCGGAGGCCCTATGTCAGACGCTGCCTGACCTGCTGAGTGTTTCCAGCATTTTCTATTTTTATTTCAGATTTCCAGCATCTGCAGTTTTGTTTTGATTTTCATTGACTGATGTTGCATAGTTACTGCGTCTGAGACAATGCGGCACCCCCTCAGCACTGCTCCTGGACGAATGTGGCCTTCCCTCTGTAATGTCCTTCCCATGGTGCAGAATTCCTTGAGAAGATTTAGCTTGTCCACCAGGATTATCTCGAACTTCTACAGATGGGCTATAGAAAGTGTCCTGATGGGTTGCATCTCAGCCCGGTACGGGAACTGCTCTGCTCTGGGCTGACAGAACCTGCAGAGAGCAGCAAACACAGCCCAGTCCGCCACAGGTTCCTCACTTCCTTCCATCCAGTCCATTTTGTCGAGGATTCCTGCCACCTTGGCCATTTCCTCTTCTCTCTTCCACCTTCTGCGAGAAGACACAGGAGCTTGAAAGCCCAGACGTCAGACTCAAGGACAGCTTCATCCCCACTGCCGTCAGACTTCTGAACCAGTCCCCTCTCTCACATCCCCTTCCCGGTGGTGCTAGCACATTCTTGGACCATGTCTTCCATTATTCCATACTTCTTATTATTCCATCATTGTCACTTCAGCATTTTTTCTTGGCACTACTTCAAATTGCACTGCAATCTTTTCACCATTCTGCTGTTTTACGCTCCTGGCTGTATTTATTATTCCCATGTAGACTGCTTACTTTGCAAGCCTCACATGAAGCAGGAACGTCATTGCATCCTGCTGTATATGACAATGAACATCTGAATCGGATTGTGATTATAATATTGGAACACAAAATAACAAGCACAGAATTGCAGTTTTAAACTAACAAAAACTAAGCAGATCAATAATAATTATAATAATATTTCGGTATTAAATATTAATTGAGCATTGCCGATGGTATCTGGTCTGTAATCTGCAGGAGCCTGGGTCTTGTTTCCAGATGTTGCCACTGGTTCAATGAGCGGGGCGGATAGCGGCTGTCAATCAGCAGGCTGCCCCGCCCCCGGCCCCGCCCCGCCCCGCCCCGCCCCGCCCCCCTTGGTTTGGGCTGCGCGGCGCGCCGTAGGACAGGTAGGCCCCGGCGCCAGGTGAGGCGGCGGCCCCGGGAGCGGAGCCCGGGCCCGGGGAGAGGCCCAGCCCGGCCCCGCCGGAGCCCCGAGTCAGCGGGTGAAGCGTCGGAACCACTCCCTGAACTTCAGACTAGTAAAACTGACCTTTAACTCATTGTCATTGATCATTGAAAGGTACTTGACTAATTAAACTACCCTAACTAATCAATAACCTATGGGAACTGATTACAGGCAAATAACTAGTCATTAAACTATTGAAACCCATTATTGTAGCTGATAACTGGGGTATCTGCCTGATAAAAGAGCGGCAACTAAATTATTGGGGCTGATTGTTTAGTTATTGGGACTAATTTTAAACTACAGTAACTAGGTAAGCTACAGTAACTGGTTATTAAATGTTGGTTGTTAACTGATGGTAACTGCTAAACAGCTACACCATCATCTACAAGATCAAGGATAAAATGTGCAGCTAACTAATAGTTGTGGTAAATAATTGACTAATCAAGCTGCAGTAACTATTGCAAACCTAGCTGTTGATCAGGAAGTTGCAGGCCAACTCACACTGATTAACGACAGACCCATGAACTGAACAAGTGGCCGAGTGACAAATCTTCATCTAACTCGGCAAGAACGTATCTGGTGAGGCGGTGAGGTGGGACAGGGTTCCTGGGTGAGGGGCAGAGTTGCCCTGTGGTCCCAGACGGGGTGACAGGACTGCAAGGATCTGGGGCAGACTGGGTTTCTGCAGCGGGCTAGCTGAGGACACCCACCTGCGACGCTGCTGCATGAAGCCACGAGAGTGCCGGGAGCACCGGAAGACATGCCGACTTGGTGGAGGCTACCAGGAGACGATGGAGGGCAGATAAACCGGAGGGAAGTGGAGGATGGAGGGACAGGGCTGAGTCGAGTGAAGGAAGGTAAGATGTAGAATGTACAACAGGAGCTCTGCTATCAACCACTAAAACTCAGGATAAGCTTTGGTCACAGGTCGTGGTCAATGACAATATTTCATTTGAGTCATACAGATGTATAGTGTGGTGATGTGCCCTTCATTAACCACCCATTTACTCTAATCCTACATTAATTCCACTTTTTCATTCTCCCCAACTCCCCAGACTCGAGGACGGTTTCTATCCCACTGTTATCAGATTCTTGAACGGACCTCTTGTAAAGATGAACTCTTGATCTCCCAATCTCCCTCGTTGTGGCCCTTGCACTTTGTCTCCCTGCACTGCACCTTCTCTGTGACTGCAATATGATATTCTGCATTCTGTTTTTCTTTGTACTACCTTGATGTATGGAATGATCTGCCTGGATGGTACACAAACAAAAGTTTTTCACTATATCTCAGTACGTGACAATGATAAACCAATACCAGATTCTACCCCTCAACTACACACTAGGGGGCAATTTGTAGCGGCCAATTAACCTACTGACCTGCATGTTTTTAGGATGTGGGAGGAAACTGGAGCACCCAGTGGAAATTCATGCGGTCACAGGGAGAACGTGCAAACTCCACACACGGCGCCTGAGGTCAGGTTCCATTGCAGGTTCCTGGAGCTGTGAAACAGTGGCTGTACTAGCTTCACCATTGTACCATCCTAACCCTAACCCTTAACTACCTGAACTAAGGAAGTAGTTAATGGTCAAGCAGACCGTTGGGTCTGGAGTCTCGTAAAGGCCAGATTGGGTAAGGATGCCAGACTCTGTGGGCGTAGTGAGCCAGATATGTTTTTACAATTCCATGTTGATATTTGTTCTTTATTCCAAATTTATTTAGTTCTTGGTTAAAATGGTGGGATCAATGGTCCAGATGTCTCGGTGCTAGACCAGTAACTTGAGCACTGTGCTCCCAAACTTGGTATTCTGCAGATTGATTTGATTATGTTTTATTAATAAGATAAGATGTCTTTATTAGTCACATGTACATCGAAACACACAGTGAAATGCATCTTTTGCGTAGAGTGTTCTGGGAGCAGCCTGCAAGTGTCGCCACGCTTCTGGTGTCAACATAGCATGCCCACGTCTTCCTAACCTGTACGTCTTTGGAATGTGGGAAGAAACCGGAGCACCCGGAGGAAACCCATGCAGACACGGGGAGAACATGCAAACTCCTTACAGACAGCGGCTGGAGTTTAACCTGGGTCGCTGGTGCTGTAATAGCGTTACAACAACAGCCTCTTGCATTGATATAGCAGCTTGAACGCAGCAAATTGTCCCAAGATGTTTTACAGTTAGCACATCGGACTAAGTCTGAGATCGTAGTTCAGGTGACTAAATACTCAATCAAATTGCAAAGTGATTGCTTTTTATAGAGCTTTAAGGTGGTCCTTTTGAGGAGAGGAGAGAATGAGAGAGGTTTTGAGAGGGAATTCCTGACCTTAAGGAGAACTGATGTGTTGTCATCCAAGTAGTGGTTAAAACTGGGGATGATCGAGGCCAGAATTGGAGGAGTGCAGTGATCTTGGAGGGTTGGAGGAGATGACGGAAGAAAGGTGGGGAAAGATCCTGGAGAGAATTGATAACAAAATGCTTTGTATCTATTGCTCAGTATCAGGGCAGCTGCCATCCAGAACTGTGTTTGGATGTTAGGTGCGTATTATATGTGAATTAGCAGAATATTTGAATGAGGGGTTGTCAGAGTACAGGCCAGATGTACCTCAGAGGGACGTTGCTTGGGTCTGGAGTCACCCTGGCCACTTCCAGTGCAGCCAGCTCTGAGGAACTTCCTGACTCTTTCCCATTTCTTCCCTGCAGTTTGCCAGAAGTTCCAGATTCTGGAAGACCGGACAGTTGCGCACGTATTACAGGAGCAGGAAGGTAAGTATAGGTGTGCGTGTGCTGTCTTGAAATGATGCTGTCCTTGGGGTGAAGCTACTCCTCTAATGCTGAGGTCACAGGTTTGGGAGGTGCTATCGAAGAAGCACATGTGTTTATACCTCAGACCGCAGGCGTGAGAGGCTGAGTATGTCTGTAAATAATCCAGCCAGTTGGTCCGCACAGATCTCTAGTACCCAGCCAAGTACACCGTTTGGACCGGACGCCTTTTGTGGATTCACCCTCTTGCCCAGATCCTTCATTGATGCTATGTGCCTGTGATGCTGCTGTAAATAAGTTTTTCATTGCACCTGTTGTTACGTTCCAGCAACAGTGGAAACACATCAAGCCATGTCTAAGTGTTAGAAACTATTTTATTAATAACTACTTATAATAATAAGAAAAGTAAAAACGTTAGACATTAAACATTGACCCCAAAAATATAAACTTTAAGTGTGTGTGTGGCAAATTCCCAAACCCTGTCTAGGAATAGTTCTCAGTTCAGTTCAGCAAGTCATAAGATGGAACATGAGCAAAAGCTTTTGAAAACCTCAGTAGGTTGTTGAGAGAATGTAGAGAGAAGATTTACGAAATCCACATGTTCCACGATGGAACCCATATGTTCATTAATCTCCGATGATCTCCATTACTTTGTTCCGAAGTATCTGCCACCCCGAAGGCATTCGATACGTGGCCGCCCACACAAATACCTGCTTTCCAGTTCAGGATAACGACAAAGTGGACTCCACTTGATTGCTCCAAAAATCCATACATGGATTGTAGTGACGGACACAGCTATTGTTCCTCATCCATTGATGCAGAGAGCAGCAGCCAGTCTCTCTTGCTCTCTCTCTCACTCTGACACTGTGAAAACACCACACATACACTACTACTCTACTGTCCAGGTGCCTTAAAAGGACATTCACCAAGTAGCAACCTGGCTCGTGACACTGTGCACACATGTACTTGTGCACATGACAATAAACTCGACTTCTGACCTATCAAGATCCTTTCATGCTGGTGTGTGTTGATGCCTTTGCATTTGATGTGTATCAGTCTGTGCCTGTCTGTCTGTGAAATTACACCATGGGATTGCTGGGATAAGGGAATTCCCCTGTGAGGTCTGTTCCCATTGAGACGCGAGGTACTGGGATGGATGGACAGGGAAGATGCTGACGTCTGGAATGAGAGTTAGAAACAGGGACACAGCCCCAGGATAAGTTTCAGCCTGGCAGGACTGTGATGAGGAGACATTCTGCACTGTTTTTGGGATTCTGTCGCTGGAGGTCTTCAAGTTGAATGTCACGGGCAGACATCCCCAGGGTGTAAATGCCATGAACATCAGCCTTTTGCAGCAGCAGCTCAGTATGTTACAGACATAAATTACATAAATGTAAATTCCCATAAATTATATATAACTCGGGCGACAGAATAAACAAAACCAAACATCAAAGTCAAACGTCAAAGTCAAGTTTATTGTCACATGCACGAGTACGTGTGTGCACAGGTGCGATGAGAAAACGTACTTGCAGCAGTGTCACAGGCACAGAGCAGCAGATATTTGAGCAGGGAGGGAAGTATAGTCTGAAGTATAATCAGGGTTTTTCAGGTGGGTTCAAGAACCAAATGGCAGTGGGGAAGAAGCTGTTGTTGAACCTTGAGGTGTGGGGTCTTCAGGCTCCTGTACCTCCTGCCTGACGGCAGCATGGAGAAGAGGGCACGGTCTGGATGGTGGGGGTCGCTGATGATGGATGTTGAGTACATTCAGGAAGAGCCTGATGAACGGGGTGTAAAGGGGTTTGGAGGTCAGGCAGGGAGGTGAAGGAAGAGGATCAGCCAGGATCTTACTGGTGAAGCTGGTTTAGTGCTTCCTGTGTGTGGTGCTCTGCCTGCCCCTGCTTGTTTGATTCTGTGTGTGTGTGTGCCGGGGCCTGTGCATGACCATAGTGTCTCTGGCAATTCACTTACCTCCTGCGCTTCCTCCTGCAGTTGAGGAGCACCTTGCAGCCAACAAGCAGAAGGCCGAGCAAGTTCGGGTGAACCTTAGGGTGGCGAGGAAGCTGCAGGAAGAGGAAGATGAGCAGAGCAGGAGGCTCGCCAGGAAGCTGCGCAGACAACTGTGAGGCGGAGTGGTCACCGGAGCTGACCTCCAACTTTTCCTTTCTTTCTTCGATCTTGGCATTCCACTTCACTTGTTTCCGAAAGCTCAGAATTTATGGAGTTGAACCTGGACAAGTGTGAGGTGTTGCCCTTCGGGAGGTCAAATGTCAGAGGAAGGTGTACAGTAAATGGCAGGACCCTTGTGAGCACTGATTTACAGAGGGGTCTTGAGGTGCAAGTCCACAGCTCCCTGAAAGAGAAGCTGGACAAATTTGTGTTGTTTTCTCTGGAGCGTCGGAGGCTGAGGGGCGACATGATAGAGAAGTTTATAAAATTATGAGAGGCATAGACAGGGTAGACGGTCAGAGTCCCTTTCCCAGAGTGGAAATGTCAAATACTAGAGGGCATTGCTTTAAGGTGAGAGTGTGACAGTCGACCCATGCTGTAATAAAGCAGACAACAGCAGAACCAAGAAGCGTACAATTAGTGCTTTATTATTTAACGCTAGCGGGATTGAGGGATACAGCGAGAGAGTAACCAGTGTAACCCAAGCTCTGTACTGATCCCCACTCAAAGATTTACGTGTTTGTGTCCCTCCTTTTATACTTAATCTAAAGATGCCTACGTGTGAAGTTGCCCATAATTGGGCAGTTGCTTACAGCAAACCTTTAGCAAAACAAGATATGCCTGAAGCACTCCCAAGCACCTGCACATCTTGCAGTTATAACTGTAGTCACGCCATGGTTGAAGCAATAACAGCCATATGTTATTAACCCTTACATATCCAGTTACTTTTACAAGAGGGAGAAAGTTTAAGGGAGATGTGCGGAGCAAGGTTTTTAGAGAGCGGTGGGTGCCTGGAACGGGCTCTCAGGGGTGGTGGTGGAAGGAGATACCATAGCAACGTTTAAGAGGCATTCAGACAGGCAGGGAATGGAGGGATACGGACCATGTGCAGTTTAAACTGGCATCATGGTCAGCACAGAAATCATGGGCCAAAGGGCCTGTCCCTGTGCTGTACTGTTAGATGTTCTCCTAGGAGTGGTTCCACTGTCCCACGGAGCTTTGTATCTTATTGCTCAATACCCAACAACAGGAAGCTGTTGACTTGATTGTTGCAGTGGTGTCCTGGCTCCCACCTTCCATTCCGCCTAGACCTGGGATCACCAGACACTGCTGCCTGTGTCCTAACTCCCTGAGTCCTGTTCACCCCCACTGGCTCCCAGTCTCCATAACCTCCTCCAGCCCCACAGCCCTCCAACCTGTCTACACTTCTGAGTCCGCCTTCATGTTTAGTCACTTCACTATATTTTAGCTGTGCCTCCAGCTGCCTGGGACCTGAGTTCTGGAAGTGCACCCTTAAGTGTCCCCACCCCTCTTCTATTAAGTGTTTCCTACAACTGACCACTGTGACCAAGCTTTTGGTCACCTGTCCTAATGTTTGGCTTGGCATTGCACCTTCTGTGGTAACGCTCCCATACAGAGCTCTGGGGTACTTCATAACATCAGAGGAGGCATATTCATAATGGGGGATTGGAGGGTTGTCCTATCAAGAGAGACTAGACAGTTGGCTCTGTATTCCCTGGACTTTAGAAGAGTGAGGGGTGACCTTATTCAAACTTAAAAATCCTGAGGGGAGTTGACAGGGCAGATGTTGAGTTGTCTCCACCAGTGGGAGAGTCACAAACGAGGGGACGTAGCTACAGAATAAGAGGCCGATCATTTAAAACTGAGGTGCGTAGAAATGTCTTCTCTCAGAGGGTGGTGGAGGCTGGATCACTAGGTATATATTTAAGGAGGAGGTAGTTAAATATTTGAAAGGTCAGGGAATTGAGAGCTTTGGGAAACTGGCACAGAAGAGGAGTTGAGGCCAGCATAGGTCAGCCATGATCATATTGAATGGTGGGGCAGGATACTCCTGGTCCTATCTTCCTGTGTTACGTCTTTTGGGGAATCAAAAACCAGAGGGCGCAGGTTTAAGCAAAGAGGGGAGAGATTTAATAGGAAACTGAAGGGCAACTTTTTCACCTAGAGTTGGTCCATATATGGAACGAGCTGCCAGAGGAAGTGGCTGAGGCAGGTACTTGGACAGGAAAGGTTTAGAGGGAGATGGGCTAAACGCGGGCAAATGGGACTAGCTTGGATGGGAGTCTTGGTCGGCATGGACCAGTTGGGCCGAAGGGCCTGTTTCTGTGCGGTAAGTGTGATTTTCTGTAATGGGAGGTTTCCTAGGAACGCAACTGTTGTGTTGCAGCAGAACCTACTTTTACTAAGAGGGATGCACTGGGAAGTGGGGGGAGAGGGGTGGCTCGGCTAGGTGAAGAGGAGGGGAGAAGCATGCTGCACTGTTGCTGTGGCTGCCTGATGCTTCTGTCTCTGTGCGGCTCTGACCTGTACCTTCTCCCTCGGCAGTATGGACATGGAAAACGATTACAAACAGATGTTGGAGGAGGAATTGCAGTGGCAGGAAGAGACCAAGCAGCGATCACACACAGAGGTAGGAGTCTTCATCATCGGGACACGAATATGGATGGAAATGAATATGGTTAGTTATCTTTTAGTTGCCCAGGACACAGTTAAGGGTCAACCACGTTGATGGGTCTCGTGTCACCAGCCAGACCGGGTAGATAATCCACCCAGTGATATTTTTACCACAATTCCATTTTTCTTTTCTGAAACTTTTCTTAAAAATTCCAGTCTTTAAATTTAATTATGGACATTTAAAGTCTTGGAGTTGCTGAATCAGTGGAACAGGACTCTAGTTGCTAGTCTGGTTAATTAACCCTTACACCACTGCACCCTGCAGTTAACCTCCAGGTCTTCCGTACAGAGTTGCCCAAAATAAACTCGTAGCTATTAAAAATGCCTTTATTTTTGGAAAATCTGTGGGGGGGGAAATAACTTTATTTTGAGTCTGAAACTCTCTAGTCTTTTAACCCCCTTCTTCCCGTTGTCACAGTTGTTATTATAACACGGTTTTCTAGAATGCTTTGCAGGCGATGAAATATTTTGGTGGTGTTGTAACAGGAGATATGAGAGTGTGCACAGCAGTATTGCACAGACAGCAATGTGACCCAGATCATGCTGTCTTTGCTGGGGTGGGGGGGGGGGGGTAACAGTGGACCCTATCCCACTGGGGAAATGGCATTTTCTCTTCCTCAGAAGGGTTTTGTAACCTTGGACTGTGGCTCCCCTCTCTCGGTGGCACTCCCCAGGCACTGCACTGGGAACGTACGGCTGAGTTCTGTGCACACAGAGCTGCGGTAAGACTTGGAACCACAGATCTCCCGCTGGTGCTGAGGGGATGCCCATCAGATGGTAACACCACGGGGATGCAAGAGACGGCAGACGCTGGAGCCTGGAGCAACACACAAAGTGCTGGAGGAACTCAGTGGGTCGGGCAGCATCTGTGGGGGGAAATGGGCAGTCAACATTTCAGGTCGAGACCCTTCATCCGGACTGAGAGAGAGAGGGTAGGTAGCCGGTATGAAGGTGGAGCAGGTGATGGTGGATCGAGGTGAGGAGGGGGATAGGCAGATGGAGGAGGGGAGAGTGGGAATAGTGACTGGGAGGTGAGAGGTGGAGGCAACAGATGATTGAATCTGATAGAGGGAGGTGGAGCATGGAACTGAGGTGGGGAGGGCGGATGGGAACGGTGGCGGAGGGGACCCAGTGGGAGGAGTGTGTGGGCGACGTTCAGGCAGAGAGGTAACACCAGGGTGGCTCAGGTGCTCTCTGTGGCACCTGTGCCAGGCTCTGCCTGGTGAGGATCGCCCTCGGCATTGCCCCCCGCTCCGTGAGTGCGTACTAAAACCTGCCGTTTCTCCAGCAGAGGAAGAGCCGGGCGCGTGGGTTTTCGGGGGAGGTGGGTCGGCGGTCCGAGGAGAATGAGGAGGAGCCTGTGATGGAGAGGAGAGCTGGAGGTCAGTGTTACTCTGGAGTGATGTCCCCCCGTACCCTCCCCAATCCTGAGAGAAGGCCACACACACTCTTCCTCGAGTGGAGTTTATTGTCATGTGCGGAGAGGTACAGGTACAATGGAAAATTTGCAGCAGCATCGCAGGCTGGACGTAGGTACAGGCAACACACAGAACATTACCTGTACAGAAATTATACAAGGCAGTGAAGCAAAACAAGACATCAGTGCAGACACAGTCAGAGACAGGTCCACGGCAGTACAAGAGGTGGCCCCTAGTGTCCCATTGCTGAGGGAGGGTTAGGGTTGTGCAGGTCGGTTCCAGAATCTGATGGTTCCTATCCCATGTGCTTCTTGCATGCACCTTTGTTAACCTGTTTCCAGGGCTTCAAAGTCAAGTTTATTGTCATCTGCACAAGTCCATGTGCGCACGGGTGCAATGAAAGACTTACCTGCAGCAGCATCACAGGCACAGAGCATCAGATCAGCAGCATTCACAAGAAAAACACAAATTTAACATAAATTATACACAATTTCTACAAGAAAAAACAATTAGAACAAAAAAAAAGTCCATTTTAATGCAAAATAATCAAAGTGGTCTAAACTGTAGTGATAGGGTTGTGCCGGTTGGTTCAAGAACTGAGTGGTTGAAGGGAAGTAGCTGTTCCTGAACCTGGTGGTGTGGGACTTCAGGCTTCTGTACCTCCTGCCCAATGGGAGCTGTGAGAAGATGGCACGGCCCGGATGGTGGGGATCTTTGATGATGGATGTTGCCTTCTTGAGGCAGCGCCTCCTGTGATACTCCCGATGGTGGGGAGGGATGTGCCCGTGATGTATTGGGCTGAGTCCACTCCTCTCTGCAGCTTCTTGCGTTCCTGTGCATTCGAGTTACCGTCCCAGACCGTGATGCAGCCAGTCTGGACACTTTCAACAGTACGTCTGTGGAAGTTCATGTACTTGGCTGTGGGAGGGCACTGTAACCTCTCTGGTGGTTCTACGTGAACTTGACGACCCACACTGCGATCCGTGCTTGTTTGCAGACTCGCTTCCCTTGCTGTCGAGTTGCAAACACTAAGGTAGTGGCTTCCACAGCTGACACTCGTGTCCCCTTCTCCTCCTGCCTCCAGCTTCCCTGTGGCATGGAATCCGCAACAGCCAGCCCAGGTCCCGCCGACCCTTCGTTGTAGCTGAGATTGAGGAGGGTGCTGTGTGGTGCGAGGAGGGGAGCAGGCGAGAGGGAGACTGCAGCCAGCTCAACTGCGGATCAGACATGGAGAGAGAACGCGCGGCCGTCGGCTCTGGGCTGCCCCAAGTCAACAGACAAGCGGCCGCAGAGCGACAGAGGCACCGGTCTCCAGCTCGCCACTCGGATCATGTTAAACTGGGACAGAAGGTGGGTGATTCTCCTGAGGACGGGGACCCTCCTGCAAGCACACAGGACCAACCCAAGCGGCACAGGACCCGGCCCTGTGTTACTGAAGGGAGCCAGCAGCCAGCGAGGGGCGACCGAAGAGAAGCTCGGAAGCTGGATCCACCGGCTGCTGGCGGCGGCTCCCACCGTCACCTCGAAGGGACAGTGGGTTCCTCCACCGCTGCTCCTATCTCTGGCTACCTCGCAGCCTCTCCCCCTGCAGGACTCCCTGATAGGAAGGAGCACGATGCCTTTCGGGGCAGCGCGTCTGATTCAGAGTCGTATCCAAGACGCCGTCGGCGTGGAAGGGATCCAGAGGACGTGCGGGCAAGGGCCATGTCCGAGGTTAGTCACCGACCCGTCCGAGCCAGGCACGGCAACAAACACAGGAGCCCAGGCCCTCATCTACCCATGGCCGAGACCCCCCCAGCTCCTCGGAAGCAGCAGGGTATTGAGGGAAGAGCCGTGAATTCCCATTCTCCCCTGGAGTCGAAGGAGAAACTGGGGCAGGATGGTAGGTGGAAGGTTGAGAGAGGCCGAAATCCTTTGGCTTCTGGAGGACAAGGGAATGAAATCCATCAGCTATTGGCAGATAAAGAGAAAGAAGTCCATCACCCATTGGCTGCCAGTCAGAAGCATGTCCATCACCCATTGGCTGCCGATCAGAAGCACGTCCATCACCCATTGACTGCCAATCAGAAGCACATCCATTGGCCATTGGCTGCCAATCAGAAGCACATCCATTGGCCATTGGCTGCCGATCAAAAGCACATTCATCACCCATTGGCTGCCAATCAAAAGCACATTCATCACCCATTGGCTGCCGACCAGAAGCACGTCCATCACCCATTGGCTGTTGATCAGAGGCATGTCCATAGGCCACTGCTTGTTGGTGAAGACCAAGCCCACCATCCATTGGCTCGCAATCAAAAGCAAGCCCGGTATCCTCAGGCTACCAACCAAAATCATGCTCTTCATCCACTGACTGTTGACAAACATGTTTGTAACCCACCACGCACTAAAGCAAAAGGGAAACAAGTCCATTTCCAATTGGCTCCTTCAGACAGAGTAAGTCCCAACCAAACCCGGTTGACTCACAAGGAAAAGCAAATCCAACTTCCATTGGATTCAAAGGGAAAGGAAGTTAGATCCTCATTGGTTGGCAAGCAAAGGCATGTCCGTTTCCCATTGGCTGTTGGAGAGAAGGAAGCAGCTGTCCGTGGTCCGTTACTGGTCAAGGAGAACGGTGTTCCATGCCCATTGGCTAGCAACGGGAAGGAACACCCAGGTCCATCCCCATTGGCTGTGAAGCGAAATCCCATCCAGTACCGATTGGAAAGCAAGGACACGGAGGCGATTATTGACTACGTTTTGGATAAGCGGAAAGGAAGGGCTTCCTCGTCTCCAAAACACGCCGTCAGATCACCACCTGCTCACTGGGAGAACATGTCGGGGCAGAGTAGAGGCAGCCCTGCAGAGGCAGCACCAGATAAAGCACGGTTATTGGTGCCCAAGCCTCCTGCTGACGCTCAGGAGAAGCTTTTGCAACCTGCAAGTTGGCGCACAGAGAAGGATCCCACCAGGAATCCGAGCAGCAGGTGTCCCGATGTGATGAGTGACTCTGTGGACAGCTCTGGGTGGAGTGATGAGACTACGAACCGACTGAAGGTGATGGGATCAATCTGTGGCGAGGGAGGGAGGGCTACTGTTAGTGGGGAGGAGGCAGCGAGATCCCCCACAGCAATCCCAGTGGTGCAAGAATGATCAGTGCATTCGTCTGATGGAGATGGTTCCCCAGGGGATGGAGGGGGAGGGGGCGCCTCCCTCCCTGGTGGTCCGCGGGGAGGGGGCGCCTCCCTCCCTGGGGGTCCGCGGGGAGGGGGCGCCTCCCTCCCTGGTGGTCCATGGGGGGAGGGGTGGCTCTCTCCCTGCTGGACTGTGGCTATCTGCTTGGGGTCAGGGTGGTACAGTTCTCCCACTGGGGTGGGGAGAGACTCCCCCTCTGAGGGTGGTGGGGTCTGTGGTCAGGGGCAGGGAGGTACTCTCTCCTCAGGAGTCCACGGTCGGGGGTTGAGTATGGGAGAAACTCTCTCCCTGGGTGGGGTGGGGAGGTTGAAACTCTCTCCCGAGGTGGGGTCCCTGGTCGGGGGGAGAGGGGGAGAGACGTGGTGGGGGGGGGGGGGGGGAGGGGTGATGATTCTCTCCCGTGGATGGGCTCCCACAGTCAAGAGGTAGGGGGAGAGACTCTCTCCCCGTGTCCCGAGGAGGGAGGGTGTGGGGGTTTCTGTGGCCCGGGGCAGACGGTGGGAATGGAAAGGTTTCGGCTGACGTTGCTACTCGTCCTCTCCCCCTCTTACCCCTTCCCAGGATCGCACAGAGGCTCCGAGCTGCCCACGGGGAGGACACCACCGGCCGAGGTCCCGCGATACCCAGAGCAGAGGACAAGCAGTGAGAAGGAGATCCGGCCACAGTCGCTCTCACTCTCCCTCGGACCGGCAGCACCAAGTCCCTACAGGTAGGGCGGGGCGCGGGGCTGTGTGTGGGCATGGGGCGGGTGTGGGTACACTTTGAACAGCACACCCTCGTGTTAAGCCAGTTACACTGAGGTGCTCCCTGCACCATGGGGCTGTGCCTAAGGCTTTGTGCTGAGGGTGCCTTATCTGCATTGGGGTAAATTAGCCCTGCCTGTAGTGCGTGGATGAATGGTGGAATCTGTGGGTGGGAATGTGGGGGGAATAAAATGGGTTGGATTCACCAGCATGTTGCCAGGACTGGAGGCCTTGAGGTATCAGGAGAGACTGGATAGGCTGGGGCTGTTTTCCCTGGAGCGTAGGAGGCTGAGGGGTGATCCTGTAGAGGTTTATAAGAGTCACGAGGGGCAGAGATAAGGTGGATGGTCACTGCCTTTTTCCCAGGGCGGGGGAGTCTAAAACTAGAGGGCACAGGCTTCAGGTGGGGGGGGAGATTTAAATGGGACCTGAGGGGCAGGTTGTTAACACAGAGGGTGGTGGGTGTGTGGATCGAGCTGCCAGAGGAAGTGGGAGAGGCGGGTACAATTACACCATTTAAAAGACACTTGGACAGGTACACGGATAGGAAAAGTTTCCAGGGATATGGGCCAAACGCAGGCAAGTGGGACGAGCTCAGGTTGGTATGTTGGTCAGTGTGGATGAGTTGGGCTGAAGGGCCTGTTCCTGTGCTGTACATCTCTCTGTCTGTTCCCACTGTGTAATTCTGTTTAATTCTTGTGCCTTTGCCTGTCGCCCTGTTGATCACAGAAACTGGCAGAGACTTGGCGAGCAGCAAGGGCAGTGATCCGAGGAATGGGCTCCCCGCCTCCCTGTGGTGCAGTGACGAGACACTCAAAGCTCTGCAGGCCCTGGAGCTGCGGGTGAGTGAGCAGGTCAAGGGCAGGGTAATGGAGGCTCCCCCCCTCCTCTCTCTGCTCCTGGACCCCTCTGTATTTTGTTCGTCCCTGTCCTCTTCCTCCTCCCCCACTAAGCCCATCATCCCCTCCCCCCCTCCTCCTCCCCGCACTCGTCCTCCTCCACCATCGAACCTCTTCCTGATCCGCATCAAGTTGTGTCTTTCCCCTCGCTCCGCGCTGCACTGGTGCTGTTTGCTGCACTGGTGCTGTTTACTGCAGTGCCTGCGATGCTGCAGGTGAGCTGTCCTTGGCCCCGGTGCAGGTGGAACAGCTCAGCATTACCTTGGGATCCAAGGCCTGCCCACTCTAACCTTGTTCCCAGGGCACAGCCACAGTCATCTGTCGGTCTGGGGTGTAGATCAGGGGGTGGGCAATGCAGGGCTCACTGAGTGTGTGTAACTATCCCCGAATTCACCTGCTGAAGTCTTGTTCTATTTTCGTTCTTCTTGGCAGCGAGCTCAACTGCGAAAGGCAACAGCAGATGAGAAGCAGCTTCAGCTGGCCCGGGATGAGGTGAGTGACTCGTACTGGGGAGAGATCTGTCCCCTGAGTATTCCTGAGCAAGGAGTGAAGGGGTCTGTGGGAATGGGTGACACAGAGAGAGGAAGGGAGAGAGCTGGGGGACGAGAGACGGAACCAGTGGGTGAAACGTGTGGGTAGTGGGGGACTGAAATGAGTGATGGGGGACTGGGGAGGGGGAGGGGACAAAAGTACGGGGACCGGAGGAGGATGGGATCGGAGGGAGAGAGTGGGGGTGGGGGGAGCAGTGGGAACCGGATATGAGGGTTATCTGAAAGCAGGAGCTTGCCGACGAGTACAGAAGCAGGAGTTGTGGGGTGTCCGACTGGAAACGTTTCCTGTTCCTCTCTCCCTGGATGCTGTCCGGCCCGCTGAGTGTTTGCAGCATTGTTTCTATTTCAGAAATGGGAGGGGGAAGCAAATCAATGAATGGCTGGAGAGAAGGTGCGGGAGGATGGGCCTTGGATTTCTGAGACTTTGGGAAGGTTTTGGGGCCAGGTGGGACCTGTGCAGGTGAGTCGGCTCACACCACAGCAGGACAAGAGCCTCCATCGTAGTCGCTTAGCATAGAAACAGGCCCTTCGGCCCACGGAGTAATGCTGACCACCAGCCAGACATTTAACCTATACCAATCCTATTTCATTCTTCCTGTCAACATCTTCCCCCCCTCCCCCCCCCCCCCCCCCCCCCCCCCCCCCCCCCCCAAACACAAGACAATAGGAAACAAGAATAGGCACTGGGCCCCTCAAGCCAACCCTGCTGTTCAATACGATCATGGCTGATCTTCCCTAGGCCTCATCTCTCCTGTGCCAGCTCCCCACAGCCCTCAATTCCCCAGTCTTTCAAACGTGTATCCACCTCCTGTTTAAATCCCTCCCCTGATGGTCCAGCCTCCATAACCTTCCAAGGCAGAGAATTTCAGAAATTCACCCCTCTGCTGGAAGTTCCGACACAGCTCAGTTTTAAACGAACACCTCCTAATCCTATGGTGTACCGTTACACAGCTGTGACCAACACTGGGAACTGAGTGTTGCACCGTATTCAACGCTCGGGAAGGATGGAGAATAAGGAAAAGCGGGTGGGGTAGTGTTGTTAGCGAAGGATGATGCCAGCGGAGTGGTCAGATAGGAGCTTGGTTTAGCTCCACCAACCATCACGACCTGCTGAGACACAGAAGGGGCAGGAAACATCGGTGGGGGTTGTTAATAAGGTTCTAGATAGTAGTAGTGATGGATTAGAGATATGGTGAGTGCAGAAACCATGGGGACTTTATAGGTTGGACAGGTCAAATTAGAGTCTTAGAATCATGATCACGGAAATAGGTCCTTCGGCCCATCAAGTCCATGCTAACCACCAACCATCCATTTACCCTATTCTCCCCACATTCCCCCAGGTTCTACCACTCCCCTACACTTTAGAGGTATTTGCAGCGACCTGTTAACCTACCAACCTGCATTTCTTTTGCGATGTGGGAGGGTTATGGAACAGAGGGACCCAGGAGTGCAAGTGCATAGTTCACTGAAAGCAGCATCGCCGGTAGACAGGGTGGTGCAGAAGGTGTTTGGCACGCTGGCCTTCGTCAGTCAGGGCACTGAGTGTAGGAGATGGGATATTTCCGTTGCAGAAAAGATTTACCAGGATGTTGCCTGGACTTGGGGCCTGAGTTACAAGGAGAGGTTGTGTACAATTAGGACTTTATTCCCTGGAACGCAGGAGATCGAAGGGTGAAATGATAGAGGTGTATACAATCACGAGGGGCATAGACAGGGTGAAAGCACAGCCTTTTTCCGAGGGAGGGGGTCTTAAAAACAAGAGGGCGAAGATTTAAGATCAGAGGCGAGAGATTTAAAAGGGACATCAAGGGCAGCTTCTTCACACAAAGGGTGGTGCGTATTTGGAATGAGCTGCCAGAAATAGTGGTTGAGGCGGGCACATCAGCAACGTTTAAAACCCATCTAGACATGTCTGTGGATAGGAGGGGTTCAGAGGGCTCTGGGCCAAATGTAGGCTGATGGGACTCGCCTGCTGGGGAACACAGTCGGCATGGATGAGTTGGGCTGAAGGGCCTGTTTCCGTGCTGTATGAAACCAGAGCACTGGGGGGAAACCCACGCGGTCACAGGGAGAACATGCAAACTCCACACACGGACAGCACCAGAGGTTGGGATCAAACCTTGGTCTCTTGAGTTGTGAGACAGCAGCTCTACCAGCTGAGCTACTGTGCTGCCCGAGTATTGTAGAGGGTGAATTCCTGGAATGTATACAAGATGGATTTTAGATCGTTATGTTTAGCTGACTAGGGAACAAGTTATTATAGATAATGGACTGTGCAATGCAGGTTAAATAATAATCTTATTCAAAAGAGTGACCACGAAATGGAAGACAAGTGCTGTTGTTCTGCCTAAACAAAGGCAACTGGAGTAATGGGGTAGGTTTGCTGTGTTAGACTGGGAAACTGTATTCAAGGCTGACAGTAGACAGGCAGTGATAATATACAAAGAAATAATGTGATTTGCAACAGATATACATTCCTTTGAGATAGGAAAGATGTCCAGCTATGGATCACAGGAGAAATTAAAGTTAGTATTAAACTTCAGAAAACTTGCCAGCAAAAGAAATAGCTTGGTGTTCGACAAAGGAATAGCAAGAAATTGATCGAGAAGGGGAAAATAGGATGTGAGGGTAAACTTGCAAGGAGCTGCTATAGTTGGGGGAAAGGAAAGGACCAGCAAGGGCGAGTGTGGGGCCCCTTGCACTGAGGTGGAGAATTTCTGATGGGGAACAAAGTCAAAGTCGAGTTTACGGTCATGTGCACAGGTCCATGTGTGCACAGGGGCAATGAAAAACTTACTCGCAGCAGCATCACAGGCACATAGCACCAGATAAGCAGCACTCACAAGAAAAACAAACATAAATTATATAAACTTTTTATAAGAAAGAACACAGAACAAAAAAGCCCATTTTAGTGCAAAGTGATCAGAGTGGTCCCAGTGTTGCTGTACTGAGGCAGTGATTAGGGATGTGCCGGTCAGTTCAAGAACCAAATGGTTGAAGGGAAGTAGCTGTTCCTGAACCTGGTGGTGTGGGACTTCAGGCTTCTGTACCTCCTGCCCAATGGGAGCTGCGAGAAGATGGCATGGCCCGGATGGTGGGGATCTTTGATGATGGACGTCGCCTTCTTGAGGCAGCATCTTGTGTAGATACTACTGATGGTAGGGAGGGATGTGCCCATGATGTATTGGGCTGGTGATGGGAACTAGTGGAAGTCATTTTGCAGCTGTATAGAACTTTGGTTATGATGCATTTGGAGTATTGTGTGCAGTTCTGGTCGCCCCATCAGAGGAAGGATGTGGAGACTTTGGAGAGGGTGCAGAAGAGGTTCACCAGGATGCTGCCTGGATTAGAGAGCATGTGCTATAGAGAGAGGTTAGACAAACTTGGGTTGTTTTCTCTGGAGTGCTGGAGGCTGAGGGGAGATCTGATAATTTATAAAATTATAAGAGGCAGAGATAGGGGAGGCATTCAGAGTCTTTTTCCTAGAGTGGAAGTGTAAAAAACTAGAGGGCATAACTTTAAGGTGAGAGGGGAAAGTTTACAGAGATTCATGAGGCAATCTTTTTTACTCAGAGAGCGGTGGGTGCCTGGAACGGGCTGCCTGGGGAGCCGGTGGAAGTAGATACGATAGCAATGTTTAAGGGGCATTTAGACAGACACATGAACATGAAAGGAATGGAGGAATAGGGACCATGTGATGTTGGGGGCCCCCAACTCTGATAAGAGTTGCTGTGTTTAAACTAAAAATTCTTTGTGCAGCAAAATTGTCGGAGAATTTGGTGTAACTCCCAGTGAATGAGAGCACCCACTGCAGCTGGCATTCTGTGCACAGCAAGCTCCCAAAAGCACAACGTTTGCTTTCAACCATACTCCCTCTGCTCAGTCATAGGACATAGAACAGTGCATTCCAGGCACCCACCGCTCTCTGTGTAAAATAAAAACTTGCCCCACACATCTCCTTTGAACTTTCCCCCTCTCACCTTAAATGCATGCCCTCTGGTAGTCGGCATTTCAACCCTGGGAAAAAGATACCGGCTGTGTCCTCTCTTATAAACCTCTATCAGATCTCCCCTCAGCCTCCACCGCTCCAGACAAAACAACCCAAGTTTGTCCAAACTCTCCTTATAGCACATGCCCTCTAATCCAGGCAGCATCTCGGTGAACCTCTTCTGCACCCTCTCCAAAGCCTCCACATCCTTCCTGTAATGGGGCAACCAGAACTACACACAATGCTCCAAATATAGCCTCACTAGAGTTTTATAAAGCTGCAACATAACCTCCCGACTCTTGAACTCAGTTCCTCAACTAATAAAGGCAAAGCGTGCCATACGCCTTCTTTACCACCCTGTCAACCTGTGCAGCCACCTTCAGGGAGCTCTGGACTTGGACCTCGAGATCCCTCTGCACATCAACACTGTTAAGAGTCCTGCCATTAACAGTGTACTGTCAGTTTACGTTTGACCTCCCAAAGTGCAACGCCTCATATTTGGCTGGGTCGCGTATACACTGGGGACATCGGGAACGGTGGCGCACTGAGAGCTGACTCACAGCGAGCCCTTGCCCTGCACTTGTAGGAGTTTGCCCTGGATCTATTGCGGCAGGAGGTGATGGCTGTGAGTTTCAGCGACAAGCAGAAGCAGTCTGATCTGACGCAGAACGACAAGGATTTCCCGGGCAGGAGAAACAAGAAGCCTCCCAGGAGTGATAGTCCCTCCTCAGAGAATGTAGACTGGGTGAGTCTGTTGTCTTTCTGCTCCATTCCCAACCTATTTTGCTGAATTAACTTGGAACTGTAAGTATTTGATATCATCTACCTAAAGACACTGGCTGGGACCCAGTCCCTCGCGCTGATCATCGCAGTTGCACAGAGGAGATCCATCCTTCAACACCTTGTCCGACAGACCATCTGTCCATCTGTGGACGTGAAGGAGGGAAGAAATGAAACTGTGAATGCCTCTGTGCCAATACTGACCTTTCTGTGGCTACCTCCCCCATCACAGCCTGGGTTACAGGAGTCAGGTCAGGAGCTGGGGAGACGATGGTCTGTTGCACCGTTGATCAGGTGACGATCTCCTCCACTGCACCACATCCTTGAGATGCTCCAATTAACAGTCACAATCCCCAGGCGCGTCTTTGTAGCAAATCCCTGGGCGTGAGAGAAATCAACAGAGGTCATCTTTCAAGAGTGACTTGCATTGAGACACTGAATGGCCAGCGGTATCCTCAGAGGCACAGTGATGTGGAAGCAGAACTCTTTCCTCGTTTTTAATAAGGTTAGGACTAATAAATCAAAGTGTTTGTGAAAATATTGACAAAGAAAACACCTTTGTCCCCCCAGTACCCCACAATGGAACATCAGGAACAGAAACGGGTGTGGGCATTCCTTCTTGTTCCGCTCCTGAATAAAATTACAGCAGGTCTTTTGCCTAAAGAGCCATTTTCCTGGACTGACTCCACCTGCCTTGACTCTCCGGTGTCTTTTGTCACTGGTGTCCGGTGTCCTGGAGGTTAATCCTCAGCTCCTGATGGGTTACTAATGGTAATCCAATCCCGAACAGGTGACAAGGCACTGCAACAGGGTCGAATAAGAACAGAAAATGCTGGAAACACTCAGCAGGACAGACGGCATCCATGGGGAGAGTAACAGCAAACGTTTCAGGTCAGTTCTGATGAAGGATCTCTGACCTGAAATGTTAACTCTGCTTCTCTTCCCACGGTTGTGGCCTGACCTGCTGGGTACTTCCAGCATTAAATGCTTTTATTTCAACTTTCCAGCAAGTGTATTTTTTGCAGGTAAATCCTGCAGGGTTGAGGTCATTTCCTCTGTATTAACGGCCCTTTGTCTCCTCCAACTACAGGCTGAAAAGTCAAAGTCGGCCTTCTTCTGAAATGGTGACAGAACAACCCCTAGGGTTTTCCTCAATCCGGGATCTCTCCCAGCTCTGGTGAGTGAACAGGCAAGGAATCACCCCACTGGGCAGAACACACTCGTCTGTCATAAGTGGTTAACCCCTTCTTCTGAAACAATGCTCCCTAGTTCTAGATTGTCCCTGAAGGGAAGTATCCCCTCTGAATCTTCTATGTTTCAATAAGATCACTTGATAGAAGTTTATAAGATTATGAGAGGCATCGATAGGCTAGGCAGTCCCCAGGGTAGAAATGTCAAATACTAGAGGGCATAGGTTTAAAGTGAGAGGGGGAAATTTTTTGCATTGAGAGTGGTGGGTGCCTGGAACGGGCTGCCAGGGGTGGTGGTGGAGGCAGACACAATAGTGGTGTTTAAGAGGCTTTCAGGTAGGCACGTGAATATGCAGGGGATGGAGGGAGATGGATCATGTGCAGGCAGAAGGGATTAGTTTAATCTGGTACAATGTTCGGCACAGACATGGTGGGCCAAAGGGCCTGTTCCTGTGCTGTGCCGTTCTGTTCTCTGTTCTAAGATCGCCTTTTATCTCTTTGCGTTCCAATGAGTAAAGACCCAGTCTGCTCACCAACACCTTCACTCCCAGAACTAACCTCGTAAACCCTCTTTGAACTTCAAGTACATCCCCTCTTAAACAAATAGACCAAAGCATTACTCCAGGTGTGGTCTCATCTTCCCTACATTTAAATTCCGTCCCTCTTGCAATAAAGCCCAACGTTCTGTTTGCCTCCCCAGTTACTTGCTGTGTCTGCATGCCTTGTGTGCTTCATGTATGAGGACCCCAGAACCCTCTGTAGTCTGGCTATCTGTCATCTCCCTCCAGTTATTCTGCTTTGCTATCCTTCCCACTAAAGTGGATAAGCTGACGTTTCCCCACATGGTGCTCCATCTGATGAGTTGTCCGCTCGCTTCCTGTCTCTAGCCCTCTGCAAACTCCAGGTGTTCTCAACTACTGTTGCATCATCAGCAAATCTTGCTCTGATACACCCAATCCTTCATGTAAGGCTGTGAATAGTTGAGCCCCACCATTGATCCCCATGGGATCCCACTGGTAATAGTTTGCCAGCATGGTGATGAGCCAGTTATCCCACTGTTTTCCGTCAGTTGTCCAATCCACTATCCATGGAATGCCAAGATCTCCCCACTGCTTCCAGACTGGTGGATTCCAGCATTTCCCCTCTGTCAGATGTTAACTGGCTTTTATAAATTTCCTGCTGTCTGTCTCCATGCTTCCCTGAGTAGCAATGTTACATTTGTAGTTTCTGCTGGGATTTCTCCAGAATCTCGGAAATCCTGGAAGGTCACAGCCGATATGTCCACTCCTGCAGCCAATTCTTTCAAGAGCCTAGGATACAAGCTGGTGTCAGGCTTTAGATCTGTGTGTTTGTAAGTGCTTTTGCTCCAGTGAGCTCTCCCTCCTGTTGCCATGTTCGTGAGGCCGGATTGTGCAGCGGTCCGGGGTGGGAGAGGGCGGGATACCACAGTGGGGGCAGAGCTGGGAGCCCTGCAGCGAGCTGGGGGGATTCGAGGGTGGGGGGGGTGCAGTGGGGAGCTAGGGAGGATGGGATCCTGCAGTGAGGTCTTTGGTAAAATCCTACATAAGAGGTCAGTGTGTAATGTTACATCCCACGGGACCGGGACACAGACAGGGAAGAGGAAATGGAGGGTAGGAATGAATGGGGCATTCTCTGGGGGACAGGCAGTAACTACTGGGGCAGAGCAGGGATCACTGCTGGGGACCCAGCTGGTCTCACTGTACGGCAATGAGTTGGATGGGGAGACGGAGTGAAATGTTTCTAAATTTGCCAACAGTTGATGTTTCAGTTTGTTCAGATGCAGGGTCTCAACCCGAAACATCGTCTGCTCATCTCCCTCCACTGATGCTGCCTGACCTGCTGAGTTCCTCCAGTGTCCTGTTTGTGTGTAGATGGAGTTGGTTACAATTCAACTGCATGGAGGATGGACTCAAGGGGCAGAATGGCCTCCCTCCACACCCCGCCTCCCCCCATCCCCACCCCACAACTTCCCAATGTTTACGTACCCAGCCCAGCTTTGATTGGGAAAAATTGCTGGAAGTACGGAATGTAAAAATAAATGCTGATCATGTTGTGTCTGTGGAGAGAGAAGCAGAGTCCAGGCTTCAGGCCGAGAACCTTCACTGATTGGAGCTCGTTGCCCAGAACCATTAACCATAAGACCATAAGACAAAGGAGCAGAAGTCAGCCATTCGGTCCATCGAGTCTGCTCCGCCATTCTGTCATGAGCTGATCCATTCTCCCATTTAGCCCCACTCCCCCGCCTTCTCACCATAACCTTTGATGCCCTGGCTACTCAGATACCTATCAATCTCTGCCTTAAATACACCCGATGACTTTGCTTCCACAGCCGCCCGTGGCAACAAATTCCACAGATTCACCGCTCTCTGGTTAAAGAAATTTCTCTGCATCTCTGTTCTGAATGGGCGCCCTTCAATCCTGAAGCCGTGCCCTCTTGTACTAGACTCCCCTACCATGGGAAACAACTTTGCCACATCTACTCTGTCCAGGTCTTTTAACATTCGAAATGTTTCTATGAGGTCCCCCCTCATTCTTCTGAACTCCAAGGAGTACAGCCCAAGAGCCGTCAAACATTCCCCATGTGTTAACCCTCTCATTCCTGGAATCATTCTAGTGAATCCTCTCTGAACTATCTCCAACGTCAGCACATCCTTTCATAAATAAGGAGCCCAAAGCTGCACACAGTACTCCAAGTGAGGTCTTACCAATGCCTTATAGAGCCTCAACATCACCTCCCTGCTCTTATATTCTATTCCTCTAGAAATTAATGCCAACATTGCATTCACCTTCTTCACCAGCAACTTAGCCTGGAGGTTAACTTTTAGGGTATTCTAACCCTGTGTGACCTGCTGAGTATTACTGGCATTTTTAAAAAAATTTTTACAGCGTGATAACAGGCCCTTCCGGGCCAATGAGTCTGCGCCACCTATTTTAAACCCAAATTAACCTACCCGTACGTCTTTGGAATGTGGGAGGAAACCGGAGCACCCGGAGGAAACCCACGCAGACATGGGAGAACGTACAAACTCCTTACAGACAGAGACGGGAATTGAACCCCGATCGCTGGCGCTGTAATAGCATCGCACTAACCGCTACGCTACCGTGCCGCCCCGTTTCTGCCTTTGTTTCTGACGCGACTGTTATCTTCCTCAGGTCTGGGAGAGCAGCGGAAGTCCCAGGGCTGGGGCTGTGACACAGCGAACACACAGTGAGGACCTGATGCAGTTCAGGTGCAGGCAGTGAGGTCACCACCGACCCTCGGCCGATTTTCTTTTTACAATCGAGATATTTATTTTTTGAATAACCTGTACATAATGAAAGACTGTATATTTTTGTTTCGTCAGAATAAATTGTTCAAGTTTATTGTCATCATGAGTGCACGTACACAGGGTATAAATGCCATGAAAAATTAGCTTTTAGCAGCAGCAGCACAGTACGTTACAGGACGAGGACAAATGTAGGTTAACGTGAATTAAAATAAATTATACACATGTACAAAATAAACATAACACTAGTGCAAGATTATGAGAGAAGGATAAAATACAGTCTGAGGTAGTGTTGGGGTTTTTCAGGTGGGCCCAAGATCCTGAGGGCAGTGGGGAAGAAGCTGTTGTTGAACCTCGAACTGTGGGTCTTCATGCTCCTGTACCTCCTGCCTGATGGCAGCATCGAGAAGGGGGCACGGCCTGGATGGTGGTGGGGGTCCCTGATGGTGGATGTCACCTTCCTGAGACATCGCCTGTTGTAGACGGATGGTGGGGAGAGCTGTACCCGTGATGGGACTGGATGTCCCACCACTCTGTAGATGTATTCCTCCACTGTATCCCAGGAATGAGGGATGGGGTACGAATAAACAGCGCTTCCCTGTTACCAGGGTCACCTTCCTTCCTAAATCCGGTTAAAAAGCACACTGAGTTGTGGAGCGTGACCTGGGTGTTTCAGCTCCCCCGTGGTGTCTGACTCGGAGGAACCGGCTGAGGTCTCTGCTCCTGATCACTGCCTGGTGGACCTCTGTTTGCGAGGATATTGGGCCGGGTTGAACGTTAGCCAGGCTGGGCGTGGATACCGGTGAAGGAAGCCCAGTGCTCACACATCCCCGCCCCCTGCAGCGTGACCAGACCCCGACCACTTGGAACACTTGAGCATTTCAGTCCAGGGAGTGTGGGTTTGCAGTGGACCGCATGGCTTTGCTGTCCTTGCCAGCTGTGTGGTGTTGGCTGTATGTGTATGGGCATTGATGCAGTGCTCAGGAATGGGTTTGATACAGGGAGCAAGGGGACAGCTGGATTGATACGAGAGAGAGCAGTGGGACTGGCGTGAGATTGACTGTAACACTGATCTCTCTCTGCTCATTGGGGTCCAGCTCCTCATGCATTTACCACCAATTAACAAAGAGCCGTTAATGTAGAATGTCCTAAAGCGCTTCACAGCAGCATCGTCATAGGATCCTACAATCACCTTGCTGCCCACCTCCTCCATCCTGACCATGATACCGATCCCCTTTGCCCACATTAGGCCTGTATCCCTCGCCACCTTTCCTGTCCGCATCTGTCCAAACACCTTCTAGGCCTTGTGATTGGTGGGTGGTAGAACAGGCGTGAGGACCGGGTGGACTGATCCTGCTCCTGCTCGTTCTTGGTCCTGATCCCCAGCACTACCTCCAGAAACCTGTTCCCCTCTCTCTTCTGCGCCCCTTCTGAAAACCTAGCTCCTTAACAGAGCTTTATGTCACCTGACCTGAAGGTTCTGCATGTGATCTAATGTCGCTTTTATCTTCTAAGGTACCCATAAGGTGCTTTGGGACCTTGTACTCTGTTAAAGTTGCTGTATAAATGAAGTTTATAGGAAGGATGTGGAAGCATTGGAAAGGGAGTCGCCTCATTATAGGAAGGATGTGGAAGCATTGGAAAGGGTGCAGAGGAGGTTTACCAGGATGCTGCCTGGATTGGAGAGTATGGATTCTGAGGAGAGACTAAGGGAGCTAGGGCTTTACTCTTTGGAGAGAAGGAGGATGAGAGGAGACATGATAGAGGTGCACAAAATATTAAGAGGAATAGAGTGGACAGCCAGCACCTCTTTCCCAGGGCACCAATGCTCAACACAAGAGGGCATGGCTTTAAAGTAATGGGTGGGAAGTTCAAGAGAGATGTCAGAGGAAGGTTTTTTTACCCAGAGAGTGGTTGGGGCGTGGAATGCGCTGCCTGGGGAGGTGGTGGAGGCAGGTACATTGGTCAAATTCAAGAGATTACTAGATAAGCATATGGAGGAATTTAAAATAGAGGGATATGTGGGAGGAAGGGGTTAGATAGTCTTAGGCGAGGTTTAAAGGTTGGCATAACATGGTGGTATTGTGCTGTATTGTGTTGTACTGTACCGTTCTATGGTTATAAATATTGGTAACCTCCGCTCTAATGAAAAGAGCCTTAGTTTCTCAACGTGAGACATGAGGCTAATTCATCAGAACCTCGGTATCATTTCTCCTCTGCCCTTTAGTCCAGATGAAGGGTCCTGACCCAAACGTCGACTGTCTGCTTCCCTCCTCGGATGCTGCCCGACCCGCTGAGTTCCTCCGGATTCTTGTTGCTCTGGATGCCAGCACCTGCCGTCTCTTGTGTCTCAGTACTCCAGAAGTCTGGCTGATAATATGACATGCCTCTGTGTACCAACGGCTGATTTTGTGACTCTTCCTTGCCAAGGGACAGTGAGATAATTTGCCAGGATAGTTAAAAAATGTCATTTTTGTTTAATGGTTCAATTCTTCCTTGGGGTTGGAATGTGAGCCAGTCACTATGGAATTCTCTGACTGGATCAAGGACTTCCTGCAGTCCTTAATGGTCCACTGGCTAAAATATTAACCACACACTGCTGCAGATGATACACAATTATATGATGGCTGCATATTAAAGGCCCACAAGTCAGCTTACTGTGGCTTACCACGTCGTCTGAAGCCCCAGCTTCCTTGCAGTTGTTCCCATCCCTGGCATTGTAGGAAAGAGACAGCAGAGTGATGTGTTGCCAAACTGTGATAAACTCAGCTGAGATGTAAGCCAGCACTGCCAGGAACACGCCCAAGGGCTTGTAACATTGGAGACAGAGAGAGAGGAGAAGGCATTTCAGGGGTAATTTTAAACCCACCATCCTTCACCCTCCCCAGTGGGAACTGTGACGTGATTGGTACAACATGCATTTACCGCTATAATTCTCTGCTGAAGTTGGTGAGGGTGAGACGGTGTGTCGATCTCGTGAGATTCCTTCATGATGCAGCGTTAAAATTACCCCAACATTTCAGGCCCTTGACTTCGAGTAGAATTATTATCATTATTGGTTTATTGTCACACGTACTGAGATACAGTGAAAAGCTTTTAGTGTGCCATTCAGGCAGATCATTCCTTGCATAAGTACATCAAGGTAGTAAAAGGAGAACAGAATGCAGAATATAGTGGTGTAGTTACATAGAAAGTGCAGCACAGGAAGACAAATAAAGTGCAAGGGCCACAACGAGGTAGATTGGGAGATCAAAAGTCTCATCTTTGGCGTATGAGAGTTCCGTTCAAGAGTCTGATAACAGTGGGATAGAAGCTGTCCTTGACCCTGGTGGTACGTGCTTTCAGGCTTTTGTGTCTTCTGCCCAACAAGAGAGGGGAGAAGAGAGAATGCCTAGGGTGAGGGGGGTCTTTGATTACATTGACTGCTTTCCCGAGGCACCAGGAAATGTAAACAGAGTCAATGGAGGGGAGGCTGGTATGCGTGATGGACTGGGCTGCAATTTCTTGCGGTCTTGGGCAGAGCAGTTGCTATGCCAAGCTGATGCATCTGGATAGGATGCTTTCTTTGGTGTTTCTGTAAAAATTGGTAAGAGGCTGGACGTGTCTGTCTCTAGCTACAGCCAGCTCTCAGGTATTGCAGCATCCTTGAACGGCCATCTGGAGACGAGTTTTCACCTGGTGGGTGAGCCAATGAAAGATCAACACCCTTGAGCGTTGACTCTGTTCCTTTCCCCACAGATGCTGGCTGACCTGTTAACTGTTTCCACTGCTCTCTGAGTATCTCCAGCACCTGCAGCCCTCTGCTTTTCTGATGCAGCCAGGATTGATCACTGTCTCTTGGCTACTCGCTGTGTATGAAGTGAGCTGGAGCTACCAGCGCAAGAACTGCCCCCTTGACAATGATTTAGTGTTGCGTTCAGGAGGAAGGGTCAGGTTTGAGGGGGTTGGCCTTTTCAGCAAACACCTTAAATTGTCTCACTGCAGCAGTGAGGAAGCCCAGGTCTATCAGCTGTCGTTTGGGCTCAATGTTAAACTGAGGCCTCCTTTGCAAATGAGTCCTTGCCAATATCTATTCCTTGACCAACATCACCGGTCGTTTGTAATGCTGTTTGTGGGAGCTTGCTGTGTGCAAATTGGCCACCTTTTTCCTACTTCACAAAAGTGGTTGCAGCTCGAAAGGGCTGAGTTACTGTAGGATCTCCTAAAGTGAAAGAGTCTGGAGAAATGGTGTGAGGGACACCTTCTCATTACCCCTAGGGCATAGATGAGCGGTTGGTTCCAGGGGAAGTTGGCGGGAATGGATGGAGAATAAAACAGGATTAGTGTTCGATCATAAATGGGTGCTTGATAGTTGGCACAAACTCGATGGGCCGAAGGGCTGTGTGACTCCAAGAGTCATAGAGTGATACAGCACAGAAACAGGCCCTTCGGCCCAACCAGTCCATGCTGACCAAGATGCCCATCTAAGCTGGTCCCATTTGCCCGCGTTTGACCCGTATCCCTCTTAACTCCTTAACCTACCCGTGAGTAGTTGTTGAAACTTGCTTTGTTTATCCAGAGACGGCTGAGTCATAGAGTCATACAGCATGGAAACAGGCCCTTCGGCCCAACTCGTCCATGTTGTTGCCCAGCGAGCGAGTCCCTTCTGCCCGCATTTGGCCCAGAGCCCTCTAAACTTTCCTATCTACGTACTTATCTAGATGGCTTTTAAACGTGGCTGATGTGCCCACCTCAACCACTATTTCTGGCAGCTCATTCCAAATACGCACTGCCCTTTGGGTGAAGAAGCTGCCCCTGATGTCCCTTTTAAATCTCTCCCCTCTGATCTTAAACCTACGCCCTCTTGTTTTTAGCACCCCCTCCCTGGGAAAAAGACCCTGTGCTTTCATCTTGTCTATGCCCCTCACGATCTTATACACCTCTATCAGGTCACCCCTCAATCTCCTACGGTCTGGGGAATAAAGTCCTAGTCTACACAACCTCTCCTTGTAACTCAGTATATTGAAGTATATCAACTCTACCACAAGGAATTGTTGAGATGTTTAGCATTGATGCATGTTAGAGAAAGGTAGATACGTGCAGAAGGGGTGGGTGGGTTACCTGGATCCCATGGAATAGGAACACTGGTGGGACCAATTAATCCCAATGGACAGTTTGACAGGTTTCATTCTTATCTCTCGATCACATGGCCGAGGTTTCACGCCACTCCAGAGAGATGTAAGTTGTCTGCCAGATACTGAGGGAACACTGCATCGCCAGATGTGCCTTCTTTTGGACAAGATGTTAGCCGGTTGTCCAGGTAGCGAGGGCCATGACTTGGAGCGAGAAGCGGGACTCTCGGTGTGAGAAGTGGGAGCATATAAAGAGGTGAGTGTCGGGACCCAGTTCTTTTCCAGACAACTGTGAATTGTGAGGTGATAATTGAGTGGCAAATTAGCCAATTGGCAACAACCAATGAAAAGAAGGTAGGGACAAGTAGAGCAGCCAGTGTTGGAGTGTGGGGCTCTGGCTCTAGAGGCTGAGGTAAGTTTCTGGTAAATTTCTTTCTCTGTCTGTTAGTGCCCAGCTAAAGTAGTGACAATGGATCCAGGGTCAGTGGTGGGTTCTTCCTGACAGATCTGGGAGATCTCAAGTCTCCCTGATAGCTACATCTGCAGAAGGTGCATCCAGCTGCAGCTCCTTACAGACCATGTTCGGGAACTGGAGCTGCAGCCGGATGACCTTTTGGCTCATACGGGAGAATGAGGAGGTGATGGATAAAAGCCATCTAAGCCACACCTAAGTTGCAGGAGGCAGACAGCTGGGTGACTGTCAGCAGAGGGGAAGGGAATAGGCAGGTAGTGCAGAGAACCCCTGTGGCTGTTCCCCTCAATAACAGGTACACCACTTTGGATACTGTTTGGGGGGATGACCTACCAGGGGAAAGCCACAGTGGTCAGGTCACTGGCACTATCTGGCTCTGTGGCTCAAATGGAAGTGGGGGGAGAAGAGGAAAGCAGTAGTGAGAGGGGACTCTAGTTAGGGGAGCAGACAGGAGATTCTGTGGGTGTGAAAGAGACTCCTGGTTGGTACGTTGCCTCCCAGGTGCTGGGGTCAGGAATGTCTCAGATCAGGCCCACCGCATTCTAAAGGGGGAGGGTGAGCAGCCAGAAGTCGTGGTACACATTAGTACCAATGATGTAGGTAGGAAAAGGATGAGGTCCTGAAAAGTGAATATGGGGAACTAGGTAGGAAGCTGAAAAGCAGGACCTCAAGGGTAGTAATCTCTGGATTGCTGCCTGTGCCACGTGCCAGTGAGGTTGAATGGGTTGATTTGGCAGATGAATGTGTGGCTGAGAAATTGGGATAGGGTTTCAGATTTGTGGATCATTGGGATCTCTTCTGGGGAAGGTATGACCTGTACAAAAGGGATGGGTTACACCTGAACTGGAGGGAGAACAATATTCTTGCGGGCAGGTTTGCTAGAGCTATTGCAGAGGGTAAACTAGTTTGGCAAGGGGATGGGAACCTGAGTGACAGGTCAGAGGATGGGGCAGTTGGTGTACAGGTTGATGCAGCGTGTAGGGAGACTGTGAGGAAGGATAGGCAGTAGATAGGGCAAAATTGCAGTCAGTTAGATGGGTTGAAAGTGTGTCTATTTTAATGCAAGAAATATCAGGAACAAGGGTGATGAACTTGGAGCATGGGTCAGTACCTGGCAATACTCGCAGTGCAAAATAAATGTGAGATTCTGAGCAAAGCTGGCAGGGCAGAGGCCAAGGAGGCTGTCTCTTCTTAGTGGAAAGTTGTGATGAGTGGACCTGCTGCGTAGTACTGGGATGAGAAGGATGTAGATCTCGGGGCTGTGGCTGCACTGTCGTCGAGATCAGCAGATTTTTGGAGACCAAGGATAGGGAGGGCAAAATTGATCAGAGGTAGAAAAGCAATGGAACAAACTAGAGGGGCATGTATCTTGCTGCTTCTATCCCTTGTGTTCTGCTGTAAAACATCCCTAGTCTACTATTGCAATGAAGAGCAGAGAGCTTTTTGGAACATAGAACATACTACAGCACAGGAACAGGCCCTTTGGCCCAAGAGGGTGTGCTGAGCTAATTAGACTAGTAATTAAATGCCTAACTAAACTAATCTCTTCTGCTGACACAATGTCCATTCTCTGCACATACACATGCCCATCTAAGAGCCTCTTAAACGCCTCCATCGTATCTGCCTTCACCACCACCCCTGACAGCCCATTTCCAGACACCACTCCCCACCCCATGCAAAGAGCAGTAGGAAAAACCTTGCCCCTGCGTATCTTTTGAACTTGCCCCCTCTCACCTTAAATACATGGCGTCTAGTAGTAAACATTTCGAGCCTGAGAAAAAGATACAATGTCTTGATGTCAATATTTTATCCATCAACATTGTAATTTAGAGTTATAGAGCCATAAAGCACGGATACAGGCCCTTCAGCCCAACCAGTCCATGCCGACCATGTTGTCCACCCAACTTGTCCCAATTTCCTTTGTTCAGCCCATATCCCTCCTCACAATGCAACCCAGTTTTGTATCATCATCAAACAAGGATACATTACACCCAGTCCCCTTAACGAAATTATTGACAGAGAATGCAAACAACTGTAGTCCCAGCATGAATCCTGTGGCATCCCATTAGTTATCTCCCAATAGATTTTACACTCTGTTTGCAGCTCATTAAAGGAGAGCCAGCTACTTCGTTAGGAGTTTGAGGAGATTCAGTATGTCACCAAGGACTCATACAACTCTTTATAGATGAATGGTGGAGGGCATTCTGACTGGTTGCATCACCGCCTGCTATGGAGGCTCCAATGCACAGGATTGCAAGAGGCTGCAGAGGCTTGTGGACTCACGGGCACAACTGTAATGACCTGGTCTTTCGCCAACTTGCTGCTTCTGGGACCTTGCATTGGGTCCTACAGCACTGACCAAAATTATTTTTTTAAAAAAAATCACTGGTTGTGAAGGTTTGGGATGAGAAAGGCGCTAGAAAACTGCAAACCCTCATCCTCCTCCCCGCCCACTGTATCCACTCGGCCCTCATTGACATGCAGGAATCCCCATGACGTCATAGACCGGGTCTCTCCCCCCCAACCTCCCGGCCACAAACTGTGTACGTGGTGCGCGATGGCGTCACACGACTCCCTCTCTCGGTCCGCGGTGACGTGAGGAGGGCGGCGGGCGGGCGGGCTCCGCCGGCGCGGTGACGTCAGACGCCGGTGGGCGGGGTCTGTGGGGAGGTGGTGGGGTGGGGGGAGCGCGCTCGAGCCGGACCCGGAGGAGCAGCTGGAGCTCGAGCCCGGGCCGCCCGCCCGCCGCCCGCCGCCCGCCGCCATGGCCGAGACCAAGATCATCTACCACATGGACGAGGAGGAGACGCCGTACCTGGTGAAGCTGCAGCTGCCCGCCGACCGCGTCACGCTCGCCGATTTCAAGCTGGTGCTCAACAAGCCCAACTACAAATTCTTCTTCAAATCCATGGACCAGGACTTCGGGTGAGGGAGCGGGCCGGGGGGAGGGGAGGGGGGGTGAAGGATCGGGCCCTGGGGGGCGGAGTGAGGGAGGGGGGGTGAGGGAGCGGGGCCTGGGGGAGGGGAGGGGGGGTGAAGGATCGGGCCCTGGGGGGCGGAGTGAGGGAGGGGGGGTGAGGGAGCGGGGCCTGGGGGGAGGGGAGGGGGGTGAGGGAGCGGGGCCTGGGGGGAGGGGGGGTGAGGGAGCGGGGCCTGGGGGGAGGGTAGGGGGGGTGAGGGAGGGGGGGTGAGGGAGCGGGGCCTGGGGGGAGGGGAGGGGGGTGAGGGAGCGGGGCCTGGGGGGAGGGGAGGGGGGGTGAGGGAGGGGGGGGTGAAGGATCGGGCCCTGGGGGGCGGAGTGAGGGAGCGGGGCCTGGGGGAGGGGAGGGGAGTGAGGGAGGGGGGGTGAGGGAGCGGGGCCTGGGGGGAGGGGAGGGGGGGTGAGGGAGCGGGGCCTGGGGGAGGGGAGGGGGGGTGAGGGAGCGGGGCCTGGGGGGAGGGGAGGGGGGTGTGGGAGCGGGGCCTGGGGGAGGGGAGGGGGGGTGAGGGAGCGGGGCCTGGGGGAGGGGAGGGGGGGTGAGGGAGCGGAGCCTGGGGGAGGGGGGGGTGAGGGAGCGGGCCGGGGGGAGGGGGGTGAGAGAGCGGGGCCCGGGGGAAGGGAGGGGGGGTGAGGGAGCCTGGCCGGGGGGGAGGGGAGGGGTGTGAGGGAGCGGGGCCTGGGGGGAGGGGAGGGGGGGGTGAGGGAGCGGGGCCTGGGGGAGGGGAGGGGGGGTGAAGGATCGGGCCCTGGGGGGCGGAGTGAGGGAGGGGGGGTGAGGGAGCGGGGCCTGGGGGGAGGGGAGGGGGGTGAGGGAGCGGGGCCTGGGGGGAGGGGGGGTGAGGGAGCGGGGCCTGGGGGGAGGGGAGGGGGGGTGAGGGAGGGGGGGTGAGGGAGCGGGGCCTGGGGGGAGGGGAGGGGGGTGAGGGAGCGGGGCCTGGGGGGAGGGGAGGGGGGGTGAGGAGGGGGGGGTGAAGGATCGGGCCCTGGGGGGCGGAGTGAGGGAGCGGGGCCTGGGGGAGGGGAGGGGAGTGAGGGAGGGGGGGTGAGGGAGCGGGGCCTGGGGGGAGGGGAGGGGGGGTGAGGGAGCGGGGCCTGGGGGGAGGGGAGGGGGGTGTGGGAGCGGGGCCGGGGGGGAGGGGAGGGGGGTGTGGGAGCGGGGCCTGGGGGAGGGGAGGGGGGGTGAGGGAGCAGGGCCTGGGGGAGGGGAGGGGGGGTGAGGGAGCGGAGCCTGGGGGAGGGGGGGGTGAGGGAGCGGGCCGGGGGGAGGGGGGTGAGAGAGCGGGGCCCGGGGGAAGGGAGGGGGGGTGAGGGAGCCTGGCCGGGGGGGAGGGGAGGGGTGTGAGGGAGCGGGGCCTGGGGGGAGGGGAGGGGGGGTGAGGGAGCGGGGCCTGGGGGGAGGGGAGGGGGGGTGAGGGAGCGGGGCCTGGGGGAGGGGAGGGGGGGGTGAGGGAGCGGGGCCTGGGGGAGGGGAGGGGGGGTGAGGGAGCGGGGCCTGGGGGGAGGGGAGGGGGGTGTGGGAGCGGGGCCTGGGGGAGGGGAGGGGGGGTGAGGGAGCGGGGCCTGGGGGAGGGGAGGGGGGGTGAGGGAGCGGAGCCTGGGGGAGGGGAGGGGGGGTGAGGGAGCGGAGCCTGGGGGAGGGGGGGGTGAGGGAGCGGGCCGGGGGGAGGGGGGGGTGAGAGAGCGGGGCCCGGGGGAAGGGAGGGGGGGTGAGGGAGTGGGGCCGGGGGGGAGGGGAGGGGTGTGAGGGAGCGGGACTGGGGGGAGGGGAGGGGGGTGAGGGAGCGGGGCCCGGGGGAAGGGAGGGGGGGTGAGGGAGCGGGGCCGGGGGGGAGGGGTGTGAGGGAGCGGGACTGGGGGGAGGGGAGGGGGGTGAGGGAGCGGGCCTGGGGGAGAAAGGTGGTGAGGGAGTGGACCTGGGAGGTAGGGGCTGGGGTGAGGGGGAGGGACCGGGGTTGGGGAGGCAGAGGGGTGAGGGATTGGGGGATGGTTTGGCAGAATGAGGAAGCTGAGGGGGTGGTGGGGGATTGAGCAAGAGAGATATGTGCAGTCCAGGTACAGGGTTTCGACAAAATGTCGACAATTCCTTTTCCCCACAGATGCTGCTCGACTCGCTGAGTTCACCCTCATCAGGTGCTCTCCTCTCCTTGATCTGCCTCCTCCCTCCATTGGTCCCCCTTCCCTCTCCCCTCTCTCTCTTCAGGTTTGAATTCCCTCCCACTGACCCATCTGGATTTTAAAGGAAAGTTTCCAGTTTGACTTTGTTCCCCGGCTTGTATCTGGAGGCCTTGCTCTCGCCCACAGTCTCCCACAATCCCACCACTGCTATCACTCCGTCTACCTTGTCGTGGCCCTTGCACCTTATTGTCTGCCTGCACTGTACTTTCTCTGTAACAGTAACACTTTATTCTGGGCATTGTTTTTCCTTTTTACTACCTTGATGTACTTTTGTATGGAATGATCTGCCTGGATGGCAAACAAACAAAAGCTTTTCATTGTATCTCAGCACGTGTGACAATACTAAACCAATTTCAAGTCCAGTGTTCCCTCCGCTACCCTCTTTCTGCCCGTTTTGGAGAGCGAGCTACTTGTCTCCCAGCCTGGTCTGGCCTGGTTTCGTGCTCGCCATGGCTCTCAGAAATCTGCAAGTATTTAAACTTCCAGTGATTTTTTTTTCCAGGCTGGATCCACTTAAACCTCCTCTCTCCTTCCAATTTCCACCCCCCCCCCCAAAAAAAAAGGGAATGCTGTTGAGTCCTACTGTACCCCTGTGGACTTGTTTAGGGTTCGATGTGAGTTGAGATTGTGTGTCCTGGATTCCAACAGTAGTTTTTCTATCTTGCTGACAAGTAACATTCCGGTTTCTCTTGTAACTTTTCCCTGGAATCTGAATTTCTGGCTTTCTGTCTGGGATCCTGGCTCAGAATCTGTTTTGTCTCCAAGCATTGTTTTTTTCCTCTCTCTTTGCACTTTTTTCTCCCCACCCTCGCCACTCCTCTGTACTGTTCCCTAGTTCTCCCGCTTTTCCTTCCCTCCAACCTCCCTCCCCAGAGGCTCTTCAGTGTCTGACCACAGGGCTGAATCTGAGAGAAAGGCAGCAGGAAGTGCCTTTCACTGAGCTGCATGGGAAGGGGGCTGGAGGAATCCCGCAGCAAGGCTGTGGGTTTTATGAAGGCCAACAGGCTTCAGTGACCTGGATCAGGCACCTGAGAATGCAGCCGTGACTGGGTGACTATGTGATAGCCCCCATCCCCCACCCCAGGACTGCAGAGACCATCCTTCCATTGGTTATTGTCCCTCAGTTGTACTGTTGGAGAGGCAGCTTTATGTTCCTGCGGCTTTCTGGGGGCTGAGAGGAAATCACCCGTTTCCTTGTTTCCTTCTTGGGTCTCAGCAGCAGGCAAGCGTTCTCCATTCAGCCACACTTTGTCGAGTTGGGGTTTGTGGGGGGTTGTTTAATTAGTTTGCACAATTGTGAGCAGCAAACAATCTGCTGGAGGAGCTCGGTGGGGGTGGGAGGGAATTGTCAATGTTTCAGGTCGACATCCTGTATCAGGACAATTTGCGTGACTGTTAATTAGCTGAATAGCATACTCCTGTTTGTATTTCTATTTTCCGTGTGTCACGTGTTTGTTTTGGGATATAAGCTGAATTTAAGCGCAGACTTCAGGGGAATGAAACGGGTGGTTTTGAAGTTGCTTCTGAGGCTTGATTAAGCGACGGCATGTGCTTGGGAGCACGGTCTAGCAGTATAGACAGTACAACTTTAACATGAGTCGGGTGTGGTTGGGGGTCTCTCTGACGGACCACTGGGTGTGGGGGAGGGTCCTTCTGTCTGCCTGCCGAGTGTGGTTGGGGGGGTCCCTCTGATGGACCATCAAGTGTGGGTCTCTGACAGACCATTGGGTGTAGGGGAAGGTCTTTCTGTCTGCCCGCTGGTGTGGGTGAGGGTCTCTCTGTCTGCCCGGTGGTGTGGGTGAGGGTCCCTCTGTCTGCCTGGTGGTGAGGATCTCTCTGATAGATCACTGGGTGTGGAGGGAAGGTCCCTTTGACAGACCACCGGGTGTGAAGGCAAAGTCCGTCTGCCATGTAACAGAAAGCTGTTAGTCCTGATCTACAGGAAATATCCCCAAGTGCACGAGGCTGATGTTTACATTTCCACACCAGTTCCTGCTGGTTTTACTGCAGCCGGCTGAACCATTACTAACTGTGCTGTTCGACTACCCCCTCTGCGAACGTGATTGGGACTGGGTTAAATCTCTTTGCAGGGGCCCATGTAGTTCAGCAGTGGGAGGACTTTGCACCATTGTTCTTAGCTCAGAGTGAGTCCAGTCCCAGAAGTGAATGCAAGGTGTTCTAATCAAATACATGTTCCAGCCTGTCTGCATTCAATAGATTTGTCCACTTCCTCTTTAATGAAGACAGAGCCCAGTGCTAGTTGGCAAAGAATCTGAAACTTTCCTCTATGAAGAGATTTGCAGCATCGTGTTAAGGAGCAGTGAATAACTTGTTGATGGTATGGCAGACAGAGTAATCGATGAGTAGAATATACTGTCTTTCCATAGTGTGTTTAAAGGATCGAATAACATTATGGATTTGGAAGAACAGAGTAGTTAAGTTTATTTGATATCTTCCCAAATCTGATCCTTCAATTATAGCACCCAGCTGATGCATCCTGTATCTTGTTCTTGCCCAACTTTCTTCCTGTTAGTGCCCGTTGTGTAGTTCAAACAAAAAAAAAGACACTGTCTGAAATTTGCGTTTTCATTTTCTGCCCCATTCTGTCCATTTTACTCTGCCTTCAAGATTCCCATTCCTTGTACACTGGAGCCATTCCTGTGGAGCCAGGCTGGCCCTCCTGGCTCCAGAGATCAGTTCTGTGTGCTGACCCTAGGTGTTACAGTCACCTAGTATAATCATTGTTCTACTGTAGGACATGCAGCAGCCAGGTTGTGCCAAAATCCCATAAACAACTACAATAATGGCCAAATATCCTGCTTTGGTCCTGGCTCAGGATCAATATTGACCCAGGCAGACAGGCTGTTCTTCCAAGTAGTTGCCTGGATCTTTTTCTGAGGGAAATGAACTTTAAATTTGAACATCCTGCCCAAAAGTTTGTGAAGCTTGAACACTGCAGCACTCCTTCAGTGCCACACTGCTAGCTGAGATTTTGTTGAAGTCTCTAGAGTTCACACACAGCTACTTGGAGAAAGGATGAGAGTTATCTTGGGCGCTATTCATTCCTCATGAGCACACAAACTTCTAATTTGGGCAAGGATGCTACCTCCTGATCCTCGGCTGATTCTGGGAGAGAAAAATCCTGACTGAAATCCTGGGGGCTTGTTCTGAGTGAAACATTTATCTGCTGAGCTATTGGGTGGCTATTGATGGGCGAAATGTGCTCTGCTCTAGATGTTCGGTGTACCTGAGCCTGGTTTTCCCAAGGTTGGTTTGTGTCATTGACTGCAAGTTTCTGCTAGTTAGGGTTCAGCACGAATGTCCCAGCGCTGAGGTGGTAAAGTTGTAGTTTACTGAGTGCCGGTTAAACTTTACTGTAAATGTCCTGTATTAACAGGTATAAATAGGTCCCCCTTTTAACCATCAAACAGTAGGAAACATGTCCATGCTCTTGGGGATTACTGCAGATTAATCCTTTCCATTGTATTTATTAAATTGCCTTTTGAGAGTTCCCATTGAATACAGAAGTTGGGAGCAGGAGAAGGCTACTCTGCCATTCAATCAAATCATGGCCGATCTGGTTATAACCTCCTCCTCTTTCCTGTCTGCTTGTGGTAACTTTTCATCCCTTGCTAATCAAGAATTTCTCCATCTCTCCCTTAAAAATCTGAACATGTATCACCTCCCTTTAAAAACTACATTCCATATTATCTGGATGTGTTGCATAAATATTTTTGGCTAATCTCCCCAGGTGATCTGAAATCTGTGTCTTTGATATAATCATTGAACAAAAGTATTTCAGTCTGCAGCTGTATGAAGTGAGAGTGTCTGAATGATGTATGGAGCGCTAGTTTCTGATTGATGTAAATTCACTTAACCCATGACTTTCCATGTTGGAGTCAGAGGTAAACTTCCCTATTACTACACCTAACATTTCCATGTTGAAGTCCTGGCATCTGCTTTCCAAGTTTAAAACTAGACCCTGAAATTATCATTACTGACAAACAAACTTGTAGGCAAATGGCAGGCACGGTAGTGTAGCAGTTAGCGTAACACTATTACTGCGCCAGCGACCCGGGTTCAATTCAGGCCACTGTCTGTAAGGAGTGTCACGAATCAGCAACAAAAGAAACACACTGAGCATGATTCAGTGTTAAAAACTATTTTATTAATCACTACTTATGACCATACGTAAAATAAAAGTAAAAATGTTAGTATGTTAGAATTCAAAAATGTTAAACCTTGAACGTTAACCTCAAAACTAAAGTCTTCGTGTGTGTGTGTGTGACAAAGTCCCAAACTCCAAGTTCAGGAATGGTTCTTAAAGTTCAGTTCCGCAAGCCATAAGGTGAAACATGTGCAAGGGCTTCTTCAACAACCACCGTTGTCTGAAGATAAGACGTAGATGTAGAGAGAGAGAGAGTAATTACGAAGTCCAAATTTTCCACGATGGAACCCAAACGACACCTCAGTGTTTACTCGGTAGTGACTTCCTCACCCTGAAAAGCATCCGAATCGTGGTCGTCCACACAAATACCTGTTTCCTTCTACAGGTCAGCAACAAAGTGGACTCCACCGGATTACTTCCAACTTCCATACATGGATTTCTGTGGCAGACACAGTTATTGTTTCTCATCCATCGATAGAGAACACTAGCAGGCTGGTGTCTCTCTCCCTTCTCTCTCTCTTCTGACCTCTTCAACAACATCATTACATCCTTTATCTTCTATTGACATAAGCATGCCACACACACACACACACACACACTCTCTAAAAGGGACATTCACTGAGTCCGTAACAGGAGTTTGTACGTTCTCCCCGTGTCTGCATGGGCTTCCTCCGGGTGCTCCAATTTCCTCCAATGTTCTAAAGACGTACAGGTTAGGAAGTTGTGGGCATGCTGTGTTGGTGCCGGAAGCGTGGCGACACTTGCGGGCTGCCCCCAGAACACTCTCCACAAAAGATGCATTTCACTGTGTGTTTTGATGTACATGTGACTAATAAAGAAATCTTGTCTTATAAATGGGACTAGCTTAGATGGACTCTTGGTTGGCATGGACAAGGTGGGCTGAAGGGCCTGTTTCTGTGCTCTCTGATTCTATCAGCTGTATTTAGACCAGGGTAAGAAAGGAGTAGATGTGTTGAAACTGTGTACAGTGGTGGATCTGTACTGTGCATTATATAGTGTCTGTACCTTCTACCGTAATGTTACAAGTTTTTCAATGTGGTCCACCAGCATTGGATTCCATTGTCATACAATGCTAGATTTTGGCCTGCTGTTTCAGCCAGCATAGTACTTTAACCAAGAGTTATACTACTGAAAATGCTCTTGCCAGTTACAATTCAAGTTTGGAATGAGTGTATTGACACTTCTACTGTTAAGATACTGAAAAAACTAATTGTGGTAGGAAGCCTTCACATTACGACTCTGCAATTTATTGCGTTGAGTGAAGAATGCCTGCACTATGACCGTGTGAATGCCTGATTCTCTCACCTTTTTTGTGTATTAAAATGAGTTTAGTGGGATGGAGGTGGGGGGAGGGGGGGGAAGGTGGTGACTATTTCCTTGTCTCTGGGTCAATCCTTCACATTCCTTTTGCCCAACAGATTAGCTGGGGCTGATTGAAGTCTGAAAATTGAGCAGCTCATTAGTTTGAGGATTGTGCTGTACTTGATCAATAGACCACGACTTTCAATGGGAGCCAGGAGCCTTTCTGCAAGCTGGAACATTTCCTTTTCTTCTGTTAATTAACCACTGGCTGTATGCTCCAATTAATGGCCCCAGAGCACCTTGCACAGTCTGCCCCATCAGGGCTGGAAAGAAAGACTTCCCCATTTTGCATTTTGAGCTGCTGAATAATGTATCTGTTCTGCTGTGTAGCAAATGTTTGAGCAGATGAGCCCCTGGGCTGAGTGCTGACAATGTGTTAGTCTTCATTTGGCTTTGTGCTGCCTTACTGAGGTTACCTGATTTATCCAATTCTTTCTTTCTTCATACCCTGAGGGTGACAGAGTGGTAACAGCCATGATAAGAAACCTGCAAGGAAACTCAAAATCAATACAGGAAAACTTTATCATCAGAAATAGAGTGTGGTCAGATACAAAGTGGAACTCTCGAGAATTGCTGAAAATGACATTGTAAACAAAAGTCAGAAGGTGGTATTGGTTTATTATTGTCACTTGTACTGAGGTACAGTGAAAAGCTTGTCTTACAAATCGTATAGGTTAATTCATTACACAGTGCAGTTAGATTGAGTTAGTACAGAGTGAATTGATGTAGTACAGGTAAAAACGGTAACAGTACAGAGTAAAGTGTCACAACTGCAGACATATCGAATAATTGCTTTGGATCAGAAGAGGATAGCATGCTGGTTGTCTCAAGAAAACGAGATTGAATGAGGGATGGGGTGCAATGACAATGAAGGAAATATTGGGACTGAAAAGTGGTAAATGCCCGGGACTAGATGGTTTCCGAAACACAGGAAACTTTGGAAGATTTTGGTTCTGGCACTACACCTGCTTCCTCTAGTACAGGCAACCCCTGCATTATGGCCATCTGGATTACGGAAATTTGTCCCCCGGGAATTCACAAATCACGACCAAAAATATCTGGGATACAGAATAAAATTTTGCTCTTATGAAATTTATTGGAGGGGAAAGAAAAGTAAATCAATTTTTTTCAACTCTCATTTCTTGCCGCATATGCAGATGACGTGGATTCGCATTGTGGAAAATACAGACCATTAGCCCCCCTGTAATACGGGGTTGTCTGTATTAGAGGAGGTAGGTGTAGTGCCTTAATGAAAATCTTCCAAAGGTTCCTTTCTTTAGGAACCATGCCTTCAGATCGAACAATTGGGGAAAATGAATTTGCTATTTAAAGAAGGTACAGGATAAAATCAGGGAGTTAAGCATCTGTTAATTTAGCTAATTTATTCGTTCAGAAGACTTGGGTGATGAGGCCAAAATGTAATACCCATCCTTTATTGCAAGAGGTTATCAGCACAAGAGTAAGTCTTGCTCCAGGTGTGTGGAACCCTGGTGAGACTGTATCTGGAATATTGCTAACCAGTCTGGTCATTGTACCTAAGGGTGGATGTACCTTCAGTTGAGGGAGTGCAGTGAAGGTTCACCAGGTTGATTCCGAGGTGGCAGGTTTATAGTATGAGGAAAGATTTTGCACTACTGAATGTAACAACCATGTGTGTTAACCTTTGTATTTTGCACTGTTCTTCCTTTGTATATATTTTTTATTATGAATAAAGTTTATTTTTGAGATTAAAAAATTAATTAGACTAGGCTGGTACACTCCTGTGTTTGGAAGATCGAAGTTGAATTTATTGTTATATGCACAAGAACGTGTATGCACGGGTGCAATGAAAAAAATTGGGAGGTGATCTCATTGAAACGTACAAAATTCTACTGGGGTGTAACAGGATTAATGCAGAATTGGTGGTTCCCCTACCAGTTGTCGACCATTCAGGGCAGAATTTTTTTGTGCATGGGGTGGTGAATCTTCGGAATTCTCTGCCCAAAGGACATATGGAGGTTCAGTTGCTGAGTGTATGTGAGAAAGAGATTTAAGGGGATCAAGGGATATGGGGTTAGTGCAGGGAAGTAGCTCTGAGCTCGTGGGTCAACCGTGATTTTATTGAATGGTGAGGATGAGTGAGGGGCCATATGACCCACTCCTGTTTCTATACTTTTCCCTGTTGATTGGTTGGCCACTTCTGAGGGCAGTTAAGCACTGCTATGGATCTGGATTCACATGGAGTAAGGGCAGCAGATCCCCTTTCCTCAAAGAACATCAGTGAACCAGATGGACTTTTGTTATAATCGGGTAATTTCACGGTTTCTGTTTTCTGTTCCAGAATTAATTAAATTAAATAGCCCAGCTGTCTTGGTTGGATTTGCACTTGTGTCTTTCAGTCACCAGCCCGGGTTTGTGGATTACTAGTCCTGTAAATTAATGGCTGTTGGTTAACCTAACATCTGTAGTTGGGGAAACTACTAGGTTTATAATTAGGGATCATTGAATGCCTTGTGAGTTTTCAGGTGATCTGAGAGACCTGGCACAGGTATGTAAAAGGCAGGTTGTACCTTAGGAACCAGGCTGAATATCTTGAAGCACTAACTATAGTGCACGGGAGCATCTATGTGTATTGTTTATGTGGATTTGCAGGAGTCTGAAGTTGTGTGGAAGGAACTTTTAGCTAAAATTGAAGTTTGTGGTATTGATAGCAGTTTATTGACCTGGCACAGAAATTGGCTGGGTGCCAGGAGCAGACTAGGATAACACACAGTGGAGATTGGAGATAAAAACATTAAATGCTGGCAACATACACCAAGTTAGGCAGCATCTGTAGAACGAGAAATGGTGTTAACATTTCGGGTCAGAGACCCTTCATCGCAACTGCTCTGCCTGACCAGCCGAGTGTTGCCCGGCATTCTGTGTTCAGATTTTCTAACTCCTGGAGTTTATTGATTTTTCAGTAGTGACTAGCAGTCTGCCCCAGCACAAAGTTCTGACCTGACCGCAACCAATCTAAACATGGCCCAAGTACACGTAATTTTCTTTATACCCGACCTAACCCAGAGATATTTGCAGAAAAGCCAATAAAACGGCTTGAGCAACACAAAAGGCGCTGCAGGGGCTCAGCAAGTCAGGCAGCATCTATGGAGGGAAATGGTCAGTTGATGATTTGACTCGAGACGTCGACTGTCCATTTTCCTCCATAAATGCTGTCTGGCCCGCTGAGTTCCTCCAACTCCTTTGTGTGTAGCTCCAGATTTCCAGCATATGCAGGCTCTTGTGTCTCCAATATAAAGGCTCGTTATGTTGCACACACATTACTGTTGATAAAGAGTAGAGGTCTCATGCAGTAGTAGTCAGCAAATCATCCTGACCCAGCAAAAGTGCTAAACTGAGTTGGCATGGAATGGCACAGACCCATCTGATTACTTTAACAGAATATGCACCCCATCTTAGCCAGGGGTTATAGTTGGGCCCCATTGGGCTCAGATCAGGTAGACAGCTGTAAAAGATTGGCATGTATTTAAGTGAAAGGATTTGACAAGTGGGGTCCCACGAAAATGTGTATTGGGTGTAGCAGTTAGCGTAATGCTATTACAGCGCCAGCGACCCGGGTTCAATTCCGCCTGCTGTCTGTAAGGAGTTTGTACGTTCTCCCGTGCCTGTGTGGGTTTCCTCCGGGTGCTCCGGTTTCCTCCCACATTCCAAAGACGTACGGGTTAGGAAGTTGTGGGCATGCTATGTTGGCGCCGGAAGCGTGGCGACACTTGCGGGCTGCCCCCAGAACATTCTACGCAAAGATGCATTTCACTGTGTGTTTCAATGTACATGTGACTAATAAAGATCTTATCTCATAACTATTTGCCTTGCTTATGTCCAGCTTAGATGATGATAGAAGGCCATAGGTTGAGGTTTGCTGGTGATTCAAAGATAGTGGGCATTGTGAGTGGTGTTGATGAAGGCTGAAATTATGAAGGGATAGTAACAGAGTGAGCAAACGGGCAAACGCATTCCAATTCCAGTTATTGTGCGCTGATCACCAAAGGTAGGAGCAGGGTGCATTCTAAATTCTGTAAAGCCTTGCGTGCTGGTGGCCCAAAGAGACTTTTGGGTTGTGGGGCTGGTGGTGCGCAGTTAAAATGTTGTAGATAATAAATATCTGTGCAGAGACATGAGACTGCAGACGCTGGAATCTGTAGCAATGAACAAGGTGCTGGAGGAACTCAGCGGGTCAGGCACCATCTGTGGAGGGAAATGGACAGTCAACGTTTCGGGTCGAGACCCTTCACCTGGACTGAAAGGTAGAGGGGAGATAGCCAGTATATAAAGGTGAGGGGAAGGGGTGGAGCAAGCAAGCGATAGGTGGGTCCCGGTGATAGGCAGATGGAGGGAGAAAGAGTGGAATGGTGACAGAAGCTGGGAGGTGATAGGTGGAGGTGCCAAAGGGTTGAAGATGGAATTGGAGAGGAAGGTGGAGTATGGAATTAAGTAATGGAGGTGGGGAGGGCAGATGGAAACAGTAGGGGAGGGGACCCAATAGAAGGAGAGTGTGGGTGATGGGCAGAGGGTGGGTGGAGGAGGGGAAAGAAACAGGGTGATGGGGGCTGTGGTGAGTGTAGGAAAAACTGAGTAGATCAGGAGGAGAGAGAAGAGGAACAGGGGGAGCAGTTTACCTAAAAGTGGAGAATTCAATGTTCATGCTGTCAGGTTTGAGACTATCCGGGGAAAACGAGGTGCTGTTCCTTTAGTTTGCACTTAGCCTCACCTTGGTAGTGGAGGAGGCTGAGGACAGACATGTCAGTGTGGGAATGGGGAGGGGAATTAAAATGGCTGGCAACTGGGATAAATATCTGGAAGACAAATGGAATGCTGGCTTTTATATTTAGGGGTTTACATGGGGGAGAAGTTCAGCTACAGTTACCCGACGTACTGGTTAAAAACAGAAAATGCTGGAAACACTCAGCAGGTCAGCCACAATCCGGAAAGAGAAACAGTTTGTGTTTCAGGACTGAGAGCCTTTGTCAGGACAGCCTCTCCCTGCTATTCCAACACTGCCACATTTTCCCCATCCCTTCTGATCTTCCCCTCTCTGATCCCGAACGATCAGTCCTCAGCTTCGTCCTCCAATAACCTCACCTTAATGAGTTCTGATCCCATTGAATTCTCCTTCCATCGCGTCCATGCCCGTGAAAAAGCCAGTTGTGATGAAATGTCTCTGACTTGAAGCATTAACTCTGTTTCTCTGTTCACACATGCTGCCTAACCTGAGTGTTTCTAGCATTTTCTGTTTTTATTTCAGATTTCCAGAATCTGCAGTTTTTTCAGTTTTCATTTTCTGACTCTGGGTTAGCAGGTTCAATTCTGGGCATCGCTGTTAGAAAATATATTGGCCTTGGAAGTAGTATAGGCAGTCCCTGGGTTATAACAGGGTTCTGTTCCTGAGAACTGTTCATAACTAAACTGTTTGTAAATCGGAAATGGGAGAGGGTCACAGAGACAGCTGTGAAGGAAGAGCGAGCAGGCATGGAAAGAGCAGCGGCCAGCCAATCTCACTGACTCAGTGAGTCTGCTCAGTGCTCCCAGCTCTGCTCAGTTTGACCCAGCCCCCAATCGTTGTGGATCAGGGATGGGGAGAGAAGGCACGCGGAAATGCCCCGTTACCACCTGGTGGAAGATGCCTGCAGCCCCGTGGGAACTACAAATCTGTCCCCATCCATCCTGCTGGTCTCCCAAACCTTGGGGTGTCCATAAGTCAGAGGTTTGTAACTCAGCGAGGGTCTGTAGTGGATAAATTAAACACTGACTGGATTTGGATGTTGCCTGGACTCCAGCGATTAAATTATACAGAATGACTACACAAACTAAACTGTGCTCTCTGGAATTTGACTATTATGAGGTAATTTGATCAGACTGTTCAGCATATTGAAGGTAACTGATAGGGTGGATGGAGAGAAACTCGTTCTGCTGGTTGGGAATCTGGAACTGTCTTAAAAAAAAATTAATGCCAGGCAGTTTGGGACAAAGTTAGGAAAGACTTGCGCACACTGGTAGAAATGTTGATCTCTACTCCACAAACAGCAATTGATGTTAAGTCAGCTGTTAATACTAAATCTGAGGTTTAGGTTTTTGTTAACAGAGTATTAAATGATACGAGGAAAAGACGCATGGATTTTGGTTACCAATGTCACTGAATGGCAAAACAGGCTTGAGTTGAATGACAATTCAAGAGATGGCAGATGCTGGAATCTGGAGCAACACACAATGCTGGAGGAACTCAGCAGGTCAGGCAGCATCCGTGGAGGGAAATGGACAGTCAACATCCGGACTCAGGTGAAGGGTCTTGGTGCAAAACGCTGACTGTCCATTTCCCTCCATAGATGCTGCCTGACCCACTGAGTTCTTCCAGCATTTTGTGTGTGTTGAGTTGAATGACCTGTTGCCACGAGAGAATGTCAACATGGTTTGAGTCAACTTTCTCCCATTACTGTAGTTTCAAAGTTGTTGTTCAATAACTATTTCTGTGTGCTGGAATCTAGTCCATTGGAATAGCAAGCTGAGGCACTGTTTGAAATTAGAGGGATTGGTGGGCTCCTTGACCAGGCTTCTTTGCAAGCAGCCACTTTTCCAGCAACAATTCATGGGTTAAACCGATCTCAGCCCTTCTGACCCGCTACTGAGACCAATTGAGTCAGTACAGCGTGGGCATTGTACCTGTTTACATTTTGAGGGGAGGCGCGGGGTAAGGATGATGGGAGGAAGCTCTCCGTGTTCCTAGCAGTTTTATCTGTAGAAATAGCCAAACCCTACCCCCTCCCCACCGCTCTGTGGGAGATTTAACGAGAAACATTTGCATTTCTAAAGTGCCTTTAATCTAAGGCTCTTTGCAGGATAAGTTTGAGAAAGCATGCGCTGAACCAAAAAGAATAATTAGGGACTGATTGAAAACTGGAAGAGGATTTGGGGATGTTTTGGAGATTTATAGGAAGGTCAAACAGGAGAGAGTGGAAGTTAAACCTTCCGCTAACAATGCAGTGAAGGAAGGTAGGATTCACTGAAGAGCCCTGAGGAGAAAATGGGGGAGGTACAAGGATTGGTTGGGGTAATTCCCTGCAGGGATTTGAGGCAAATATTTTATTTTGAGGAATGGATAACCAAAGTGAAGACCTGAAGAAGCATTTGCAGAGATGTTAAACTTGGCTCCCTCTGCCTTACCGGGTAGATTTTGCTCAAAAATATACTTTGTTCATAGTATATACAGTAAATACATTCAATACACATCTTCATCATCCCATCAGTTCAATACATTTTCTTACGAGTCATGTTTCCTCAAACAATGTACCCGTGAAGTGCTTGAGAGGCTGTTATACAAGGTCCAGCCCTTCAGTGTGCAGTGATGTCAGGACCTAAGACTTGAGGTCCTTCCTCACAGAGCCTTTGGTTGGACTTATCTTCCGTTGGTCCCTCAGCACGTATTCCCGCACCTTGGAATGTGTCCATCGGCCACATTCACTTACTGGGTAGATGTAAAAGATTCCAAGGTACTCTTTTGAAGAGAAGCAGGGGACATCTCTGGTGTCCTGGCCAATGTTTACCACTCCACTAATATCGTTGGGGCAACTCACCCCACACTAATGTTGGTAGGGATTTGGCATGTGCAAGTTTGTCGTCAGATTTCCTACATTTTAACAGCGACCTTTCTTCAAAAGTGCCTCATTGTTTGTAAAGTCTTAAGGTTGTGAAAGGTGCTAAGTAACAAAAGTCTTCCACTGCGCTCTCCACCCCTCCCCCGCCCCCATGTAACATGACAGGACCAACTTGGGTAATTGCATTGGTAAAGTATAGATGGTATTTTATAACTTTAGCTCTATTTCATTTGATATTCTGTATCAAAGTATTAACTTTTTTGTCCCTGTACTGCCAGCTCTTGGCCAACAGCATTTAATTCTGGACTAATAAACAATCTGCTGAAGGAATTCAGGTCGAGCAGTGTCTGTGAGAGGAAAGGAATTGTTGACATTTTGGTTCAAAACCCTGCATCAGGATCTGAAACATCAACTATTCTTTTCCTCCCACAGATGCTGCTTGACCTCTTGAGTTCCTCCAGCAGACTGTTTGTTGGTCCAGATTCCAGTGTTTGTAGCCTCTTGTATCAGCATTTAATTCTGAACTTCTGTGTTTTTCAGTGTTGTAAAGGAAGAGATCTCCGATGACAATGCAAAGTTGCCCTGTTTCAATGGCAGGGTGGTGTCCTGGGTAAGATGTCCTTTTTTCTTTTAAAAAAAACCCCAACCTTTGTAATTTGGCATCCTGTGCCCAGATATGGAGTTAAGTTTAGGGAGAGTTTGAGGATGGAGAGAAAGGGAAGGGAATGATAACTCAATCTATGAAAGGACAACGTGTAGCCTGTATTAGTAGTGGGTGGTGTTTCAGATTATGCATTGTCCTCTTGTCTCTGGGATTGTTGCTTCCTTGCTCCCCATTTTGTGGACATACTTTGAACGTAGTACAGCACAGGAGCAGGCCCTGTGGCCCATGATGTCTGTACCAAGCATGATGCCAAATTAAACTTCATCCCTTCTGCCTGCAAGTGTTCCATATGCCTCCATTCCCTGCATGTTCATGTGCCTATCTAAAAGCTTCTTTAATGCCACTATTGTATCTACCTTCACCACCTCCCCAGGCAGCCCGTTTCAGGCACCCACCACTCTCTGTGTAAAAAAAAAACACTTGTCTACTTGCCCCACACATCTTTAAAATTTTCCCCTCTCACCTTAAATCTAAGCCCTGTAGTATTCGAGATTTCTACCCTGGGAAAAAGATTCTGGCTGTCTAGCCTATCTATGCCTCTCAAAGACTGTCTTAACCCAAAAACTATCTTGATGCAGTTGAATAAAAAAAAATTTCTGCGTGGTAATCGGTATCACTTTCAGCTGTGTATATACTGTATGTGGTAACAGGGGAATACTGCTACGTGTTTAATTGACTTTGCTGATTCATGAGACTAAAATGTCTTATCTGGCAAGTGACAGTTCCACGGGACCAAACTAACTTCAGCTCATTGTGAACAAAAAAGTTGAGAAATTTGTTGTTATGGTGCTTTTGAGCCATTTTGTTATTTGTTGAATATTTTCTCACTTCATAATGGCTCCACTATTGTGACAGTGAGTTACTTCCTCACAGTGATTAACGAGGTCCCTGCTCCCATCCACCCCACCCTGGTTGCTGCCTAGCTTGTTCTGGGTCACGATCTCGAGCAGCACTTCATTTGGCCAGTATCCTTGTGATGGGAAGGAGTCGTGCATGCTAGCCAAGATCTCCTCTGCTGACAGTAATGGAGAGCTCCTGCTGTAATTTTGTGGCCAAGCACAGTGAGTGATTCAGCTGTAAAGCAGCCACGCAGTTCGTTCTTCGAGTCTGATGGACCTTTTGCAGGGGGCACGTGTTCATGAAGCAGGAGACACGGCAGAGGGAACGTTGCTGCCAGAGTGTATCTGTGCAGCAGCTAATCCCTTGAGTGTCGAGAATTTTGGCAAAGTTGTGAAATAAAATGCAGTTTACGCAGTTCACTCAGTAAGCCCTTCTCCTTGTTATCTGTCTTGTTTCTTCATTGAGGACACATTACAATCTTTGAGGGGTTAAATCGGCAGGGCCCATTATTAGTCGTCCTGGCTGAGTGCCTGTGCAAGTTGTTTCCTTTGGGATGGTAATTAAGGAAACAATCATCTCTCAGATGGGAAACAGCTGTTGCAGAACAGAAGGATTGCATGGTGTTTTGGTGTTACCATCTATTGTAATGGTTTCAGCTGGTAGGGTTATTACAGGAAGCTGTTTGCTCAGCATCGTCGTGTACATGTGTTGCTGTACAATCACTTTTCATTTCAGTAACTGCTCTTTGTCAAAAGGCTGAGTGCTCGCCTGTCAGATGAGAAGAGGCACAGTTGAGGCCTGCCACATGCTGCAGCCTGGGTGTAACCTGCATCAGCTCCTGGAACACACCAGGCCTGTCTTTACTGGGACAAGTGTGGAAAGCAAAAACTTGCAGCTGCTGTAAATCTGAAATAATAGCAGAACATCCAGGAAACACTCAACGGGTCAGGCAGCACCTGTGGAGAGCGAAACAGTTAATGTTTCGGGTCAATGATCTTTCATTGTTGAGCTCCAATGAAAGGTCATAGACCTGAAACGTTAACTGTTTCTCTCTCCTAAGATGCTGCCTGATCTGCTGAGTATCCCCAGCATTTTTATCTGGTTAAACATGACTGATATTTTCCTGAATGGGAAACCGAGTGGAAGTGAATCTGATGTGATGGTAGAGTATGTGGTGTCACTTTCCTATCCACCAATCAGTGCACCAGCCACAGACAATTAATATAACCCTCAATGTATTTCTCTTGAATTCTGGAGCATCTATTCATACCGTTTCCATACCATGCCACATCTGAAGCCAGCTGATGCACATAATCCATCAGAGGGGATTAACCAGGATGTTACCACAGTTGTGGAGTTAATTAAGCAAGGTTGCCTTGGCTGGTGTTTTTTTTTCCCCTGTAGAAAAGAGTAGGTTGAGAGCCATTTAGTCCTGGTGTATAAAACTGAGAGGTGTAGGACCGATGGAATAACCAGGAGATATAGATTTAAGCTGTCAGGTTAGTGGGGAGTTCAGGAAATGTTTTCACCCAAGCGGTGAACCTTACTGCCTGAAAGGTTGGTGGAGGTAGATACACAGACCACTTTCGAAATGTACCTGGACAAGAACCAAAAGAACTGAACTGTAGCCTGCCAGAACGGACCAAGAACAGGGAAATGGGATTGGGCACATCTTCTGGCTGCTGAACAAGATGGGCTGAATGGCCTCCTCTATAAATTGTTATGATTGCACTGAGGCTGAATCTTAATATGGTTTGTGTAGGGACTGGATGTGGTCACTGTATAACAATCGACTTTGACCTTTCTGTCTCCCTTCCTTTCTGGGAAGTGAAAACAATTGTATTGGCTGAGATTAACTAACCACACGGAACCCAGGTGCCTGAGGGTTGTTGGCACGGTAGTTTTTTTTGAGGAATGTAACCAGAAAGCTGCTACATTAATCTTTAATTCCTGTGTAGGTAATTTGTGTATGAACAGATCGATGTTACTGTCATGTCTGTTGCCATCGTTTACCACTTCATGATTTTCTCTTTTATTCCCACAGTTGGTGTCTGCTGAAGGGTCGCAGTCAGAACCTGCTTCACACCCGGTTAGCAATGTGGCTGAAGTGCCCCCTCCGATAGAGAGGACGGGTGGAATTGGAGATTCAAGACCCCCTTCCTTCCAGTGAGTGTTGTCAGTTTATTAACCAAGGCACTGAGAAGTTTTCCGTGCATTGTGTATTGTTCAGCACTGAAGAGGCCAAAATATGTGGCACAGGATCAGCACTCCATCCACCCAGTGACTTGTAGGTTTCAGAAGACTTGAAGTGTACAATTACTGGGAGATGCATCTCTGGTTCCTCTGCAGTGAACCTCCCAGGGTTTTTAGTGAAACATGATGGTGGCTCTTTTCATTACAGTTGCAAATAAACCAATTGCTATAATGAACTTGGCTAGCTTGGGTCCTGTGTGGTGAGAGTATTTTGAAAAGTGCAAGAGCAGCTGCTGGGATCAGTTTATGAGCTTTCGTTGAAGCAGTGAACCTCCCCATTGTGTCCATGCATCAGGGGTACAGATGAAGTTACTGACCACAGGAGTCTTGGGAGCTTCTCAACCTATTGGCTTGGGTCTAACAAACAGGATTGACTAACAGTGTGAGCATAGTGCACTCAGATTCCAGAGAAGGAGGCGTCACTTAGTGTTTTAATATCGACAGTTGGGTGGAGTAAATGCTTGGCATCCTCCACTAAAGTGATTATTTATTACAGCCTGACCATGGGTCAAAGCAGTCATTGCAAAAGTGCTTTTTAAAAGAAAGTTTTGTGTTTTAAGCAAGTTATAGGTTGCTGTGAACATGCAGCTAAATACAGAAATGGTAAGAAAAGATGGGTGTTGAATATTAGATGAAGGGTTTTGTTTTAGTCTCCATCTTTTGGCTGTGCTTTGTGTTCCTATTCCCACGTGGCTTCTCCTGGAAGTGGTGTGATGCTTTTCGTGCTCTTGCAGTGCAAACGTGACTGGGAGTCGGGAAAATTTGGACAATGAGACGGAGACGGAGTCTGTGGTCCTGTCGCGGAGAGAGAAACCTCGGCGCAGAGAGAGTATGGAACATGGTAAGAGCAGAGTGTGGGGGCCTTGGGGATGCTGTGACTAAAGCTGCCATTGCAGAAGCAGCAACACCAGAAATTATTTGTGTCTAAGCTGTGAGCTTGGTGAAGCTGCCAAACGCTTGAATAGGGATGGTGCAAACACTTGTCATTTTAAAGGCACTTCAGCGTCGTTGATAGGGCCAAGAAATGGCCGTCCAGTTCCTGTACAGACTGCACTGTGTGGTATGGCTTAGTTTTAAAGCTTCAAGCAACACTCTCATCGCGAGTTAGGGATGGTATTTTGGAAACAAAACACAAAATACTTTTGATTACTGTTACTCAGTGTCTGTGTTGCAATTAAGAAATATGTTCTGCCTCCCAAGGTCCCAGAGTTAACGGACACCCCAAGATGGAGCGCCATCTTGCAGGCTACGAGAGTTCGTCCACACTCCTGAGCAGTGAGCTGGAAACAACCAGTTTCTGTGATTCGGATGAGGACGATGCAGCCAGCAGGTAGACCTTTCCAATATGCTCCAAAGGTCCCTCATAGAGCTTCCTCAGATCCTCATCAGAATGAAGGAACCACGTTCTGAGAAGCAGTATTTCTCTCACCTCCTGTTTTAGTGTATGCCTCTGTAACTCCCTCAGTCCCTTGCCAGTTTTTCTCCATCGTGTCATTACCGTGTCAATCACAACTTGCCCCAACTTAACCAGCTTGTTCCTGCAAAGCTCTACAAATCCTGCTTCAACTGCTGCTCCTCACATTCTCAATGTCTGAAACTGAACTGCCACACAGTCTCCCACTTGAACTCACTTGTTCCAGTGTCTCAGAGCAGTGAGACTGCTTCGCCTGTTCTTCTGTACCCGTGCAGGATTTCCTGACCCATGACTCACCACCACACCCCACCCCCCCCCCCCCCCCCCCCAACAGCCTGACATACCTCGTCTCTTCCTTCTCTCCTCAGTTTTGATAATACCCTAAGCTGCGAGCTTTGATTCATTCCCTCCAGTATCAAGAACATGAGAATTAGGAGCAGGAGCAGAAGCAGGCCATTCAGCCTTTCAAGCCTGCCCTGCCCTACAATAAGATCATGGCTGATCTACCTCAGCTACATTTTTCAGCTCTATCCTCATGTCCCTGATTCCTCTAAGATCCAGAGCTCTGGCAATTGGCTGTCCTCTGGGGTGAAGAATTCCAAATATTCACCGCCATCCAAGTGAAGAAATTTCTTATTTCACTCCTGAGTGACCTATTTCCTATTTTGTGGCCTTTTGTTCTAGACTCCCCAGGGAAAACACTTGGTGGACCGAAGGGCCTGCTTCTGTGTTGTCTCTCTATCCTTCCCACATCTACCACATTGTGCCAGTCATAGTTAGAGTTGTAGAGAGATGCAGCATGGAAGCAGGCCCTATGCCCCACAAAGTCCCTGCCTACTATCAACCACCCATTAGCCCTCTTAAGAATATTGTATGACTCCATAAGGTCCCCTCCCATTCTTTTAAACGAATGGAGGCCTAGCCTACTCGTATGACAAACCTCCCATCCCAGGAACCAGCCGGATGAATCCTTGTTTCACTCACTCTGTGGCAAGTAAATCCTTCTTTAGGTAAGGAAGCCACAACAATACTGCAGGTGATGTTTTACCAAGGCACTATGGAATTGTAGTAGTAAGATGCCTTTACTGTTGTACTCTGTGTCATAGACTCAGTCATAGAGTCATACAGCCCAGAAACAGACTGTTCACCCAACTGGTCCATGCCAATCAAATCCCCATCTCAGCTTTTGGCCCATAACCCTCTAAACCTTTCCCATCTGTGTACCTGTCCAAGTGTCTTTTAACTGTTGTTATTGTACCTGCCTCAACCACTTCAGATACGTACCACCCTCAGCCCAGATGAAGAGTCTTGACCCAAAATTTCAACTGTTCCCTCCGTGGGTGCTGTCTGACCCGCTGAGTTCCTCCATCGCTTTTCCTGTTGATTCAGATTCCAATATCCGCAGGTCTCTGTGTCAGGTTCCTATTAAATCTTTCCCCTCACCTTAAACCTCAGTCCTCTAGTACTCGATTCCCCAACCCTGGGGAAAAGACTGTAGTGTACAATTGAGGGACTGAATGATGCAGGTGTGAAGGGTTGATGATCCTGTCTGGTGTAAACCGGAGGAGATGAACGAGAGAAGGATGGTGTTGGAACTTAGATATAAACCGGAGAATTATACCCTAGCAACACCTGGTGTTTGGGGAGGTGATGGGGTGGGGGGGGGTGGGGATGGTGGTGGGATAGGCAAAGATAGCGAAGTATCTGACAGTGCCATGGAAACTTCTAGAAAGACTAAAGTAATTTTGCAGCGTGGGTGAAGTTCCTGGACTTTGTTTGATCTTCTCTCCCTAGGTTCAGCAGCTCCACTGAACAAAGCAACACTTCCCGGATCCTGAAACGTCACCGGCGCAGACGGAAGCAGCGGCCCCCACGCCTCGAACGTGTAAGAGCACCGTGCGACGTACTTTGCAAATGGAGTCTTGTGAACCGAAAGTAGAAACGAGAATCATTCCTCCAATGACCTCGATGTTCCCTGGAAACCTGTAATTTGCGACCATTGTGTCCCCATTCCCAACCACTTTGTCCTCTTCCTTCCCAAATCACAGCCAGTTCAGTGACTCGAGATTTTGCCATCGCACCCGTAACCAGCTAGTGCAGAAGGTCACTGAGCTGGATGCAGTTCCCTTAATGTTGATACAGAACAGGAGGGGCCCATTTGGTTCATTCATATTCCCTGCAATAATCCCAATCAGCTGTTGTTTCCCCAGAGCTCTGCACATTGAGCCTTTTAATATTCATCTCTGAATATTTTACGCTGTGTAATCTGAAGTGTAAATTATGCTCTCTTTATGTCCCCTGGGTTTTAATCAGTTCTATTAAATCTGTGACCTCCAGTGACAGATCCTCCTTATAAATGCAAAAGTACTTTCTTACCCTGAAAACCCTGAAGGTTCTATTAAACTCTCGGAATTGGACTTTCACCTTAAACTTGCCCTCCTCTTGGTTTCTCCCTGCTTCTCCCTGCCTAGCAGTTGTGGCTTGAAGCAAAGTGATTTCCCATTCTGGAGAGTTTATTCTTATTCACCACCTCACTAGTAGATCCTTTGAATCCAGGTTTTATGCTGGATTTGGCACGGTCTCCACACTTTGGAGTTACTCCTGTACCAAAATAAATTGATCCCTGCTCAGCTGGTGTTGAACACTTTCACCCTTTTCATGGAATAATGTAAGAGGAACAGCTTTTGCAGTTAATTTGCCGTTTCTTTCCCCACTCCATGCCCATCTCCTGTCCTGGGCCCCTTCCCGCAGTGAGGATTGGCACATTGATTCCAGCTCCTCTGCACTCTCTGATCCCAATGAGAATAGGATTAGGCTTGGCTATGATGTATCCCACTATCACCTGGTTGTGGTCTTGTCCCTAGGTGAGGTATCCGTGTGAGCGATGCGATGGGAAGTTGGCATTATCTGTGGGTGATGTTGGTGGGGACAGAGTGCTATGTTGATGGGTTCAGCCGTGAGTTTGTGTTGCCTTGCCTCTGATGTGGCTCCTCTGGTTGTAACCCTTTGTAGGCGTCCTCGTTCAGCAGCGTCACTGATTCAACAATGTCCCTGAACATCATCACAGTCACACTAAACATGGGTAAGTGGGTCACTGCTGGTGTTTGCTGAGGCTTGAGGGTCTAGCTTCTATCACAAAGTCCCCAGGCTGTCATAGTTGGCCACCTTTAGCTCTAGAGATGAAACTGTAGCATACAATGGGAGTGTTTAGATTGTATGGCTCGCGGTCACAGGTTGAGGTTGATGCTCCCTGTGCCAGTACAAGGGAAGGTGCTATCATTGGGTAAAACAATGAATGCAAGTTTTTAGTCACAGTCAAATAGTCATTCAGCGCGGAGATGGGCCATTTGGCTTCACCAAGACTGTACCAACCATCAACCACCCATTTATATTAATCCTACGTTATCCCTATTTTGTTCTCATCAACTCCCTCCAGATTTTACCACTCACTTGCTCACTAGGGGCAGGTTAGCAGTTAACCTACTGATTAACCTACCAACCCGCATGTCTTTGGGACATGGGAGGAAACCGGAGAACCATGGGGAAAACCTGCACAGTCGCAGGGACAACATAGAAACTCCACATACAGACAGCGCCCAAGGTCAGGATCAAATCTTGGTCTCCGGTGCTGCAGGGCAGTGGCTCTACCTGTTGCACCATTGTAGGATGGTATGACAAAGAAAACCACAGATTTCTCACCAATATCCTACCTGGTGTATCTCCCTCATTCAGCTGTACCAAAATAAATGATCCAGACCATTTTTGGGAACCCACTGGGTGAAAAATAGAGCCTTATACCAATATACTTATACCAAACTGCAAAATACTGTGAAGTGTCCTGTGATCCCAAAAAATGCTTTAGAAACACGAGTACAAGAAACACAAATTAGACCTGAAGGTACAGCAGGTAATTAAAAAGGCAAATGGAATGTCAGCCTTTAGTACATAAGGGATGGCGTACCAAAGAAATCTTACTCCAACGTGATGGCATCCTGGAGCACTGCAAACGGTTTTGGTTTCCTGATTTAAGAATGGATGTACTTGTCTTGAAAGCAGTGCAGCGAAGGTGGTTGTGTTAGGGGGCATAAATAGTCAGAGGTTTTTTCCCAGGGTACAGGAGTCTAAAGCTAGAGGGCATAGGTTTAAGGTGAAAGGGGAGAAATTTAAAGGGACCTGTCTTTCACACACACAGTGGCGGTTATATGGAGGTGGTGGAGGCAGTTACAATTACAATGTTTAAGAGACATTTGGACGGGTTCTTGAGTAGGAAAGGAAAAGAGGGATACAGACCTAGTATGGGAAAATGGGACTCTCATAGGCATCACAGTTGGCATGGACAAGTTGGGCTGAAGGGCCCATTTCTGTGCTGCATAACTCAATGATTATGACAAGATTGAGGAGATTGGGCTACTGTGAAGTTTAGATATTCTGAGGTTGATGGTGAAAGGGTGTTTCATCTCTTGAGGGATTCTAGAATTAGGGGGCATAGTCTCAAGGTAAAGGATTGCCTGTTTGATATTGAGATGAATAGGAATTTCTTCCCTCTGGGTCAGGAACCTTCGGAATTCCCGTACCTCAGAGAGCTGTAGAGGCTGCGGCATTAAATATATACTCAATGTGAAATATAAGGGGCAGGCAGGAAAGTGGAAGTGAGGCCAAGATAGATCTGCCATGATTGTATCAAATGGCAGAGCAGGCTCGAGGGATTGTAGGGCCACTCCTGCTAACACTTCTGTTCCAAGTCTTTTTAGAAATTATGCAGATAATTAAGATTTTTTTTGCACTCTGACAGTGTCCTGATCATCAAGAAAAAAGGAAATAACCCTTCTGCTTTTAACCATCTCCAGAGAAGTACAACTTCTTGGGCATCAGTATTGTCGGTCAGAGCAACGAGCGAGGGGACGGAGGGATTTATATCGGCTCGATAATGAAAGGAGGAGCAGTGGCAGCGGATGGTAGGATCGAACCAGGGGACATGCTGTTGCAGGTAACCGAGGACCTGTCTGTGAAATGGGCTGTCGGGTTTTCACCGATGGAATCTGATCCAGCCAGGCTCTCCCCATCAAAAGCAGGAGTGCAGAACATCACATTTGGCCAGTCTGTACAAGGAGATCTTATTAAATGGGGCAGCATTGTAATTAAACTTTAGCCCTCACCCCCATCACACATTGACAGCGTGGGTTCCTATTGGACTATAACCTCCAATATTGCTCTCAGTGACCTACCCTGAGGTAGAGTTGTTGCTTGTGTGAACCTGGATGGTGGGCAGCTTTGTCGGCTGGGTGAGTCTTCAAACCTGGTCAATCCCTCTTCACGTGCACCCTACCTTTCAGTGTGGCAATCAAGGGAGAGGAGTGTTGCTGGCTTGGCTTTCTGTCTTTCAACAAGGAATCTGAGGCCTTGTATAATTTACCTGCTCCTCCTCCCACCCCATTCCGGCCACATTCATCATGCTGACCACAGATTGGAGCTGGAAACAGGGACCTTTGGGACAACGTGGCTCAGTGCCACATTATACAGAGCTATTGGTTTATTAATGTCACATGTACTGAGTTACAGTGAAATCCTTTTGTTTGTGTGTCATCCAGACAGATCATTCCATACATAAGTACGTTGAAGTAGTAAAAATAAAAAGAATGCAGAATATAGTGTTACTGTTACAGAGAGAGTGCAGTGCAGGCAGACAAATAAAGTGCAAGGGCTACAACAAGGTAGACCGGAAGATCAAGAGTTCATCTGTTAGTGTATGAGAGGTCCCTCCAAGAGGCTGATAACAGTGGGGTAGAAGCTGTCGTTGAGTTTGCTGGTACTTTTCCAGCTTTTGTATCCCCTGCCTGATGGGAGGGGGGGAGAAGCAAGAAAGACTGGGGTGGGAGGGGTCCTTGATTATAGCAGCTGCTTTCCCAAGGCAGTGAGAAGTGTTGACAGAGTCAATGGAGGGGAGGCTGGTTTGTGTGATGGACTGGGCTGTGTTCACAACTCTCTGCAATTTCTTGTGGTCTTGGGCAGAGCAGTTGCCACCCCAAGCTGTGATGGATCTGAATAGGATGCTTTTTATAGTGCATATGTTGAAAATTGGTAAGCTGACCATAAAATATAGGAGCAGAATTAGGCCATTCGGCCCATCGAATCTTCTCCGCCACTCAATCATGGCTCATTTGTCTCCCAACCCTGTTCTCCCTTCTCCCTGTAACCCTTAACCCCCTTACCAATCAAGAACCTATCAATTTCTGCCTTAAATACACCCAATGACTTGCCCTCTACCCCCCACAAATTCCACAGATTCACCACCCTCTTGCTGAAGAAATTCCTCCTCGTCTCAGTTCTAAAGGGATGTCCCCTTATTCTGAGGCTGTGCCCTCGGATCCTGGACTCTCCCACTGATGGAAACATCCTCTCCTCATCCAGTTTATACAGGCCTTTCAGTATCCGCTTGGTTTCGCCAGTTGAACTTGTTCTGGGATAGTTGTGTTTAATATTGAAATGGTCGTGTACTCATGGTTGCTGGGTGTAGTTGAAAGGTGTGGGTGAATTGTTATATCGGGTGGGATACTTCCTCCAACACTCACTCCAGGTCCTCCTGTCTCCTGAAGGTAAACGACATCAACTTCGAAAACATGAGCAATGATGACGCTGTGCGGGTTCTGAGGGAGATTGTGCACAAGCCTGGGTAAGTAACACCTGAACTGCTGAATCTTTCATCCCTCCTGTCCCACCTCTCATTGAAAGGAAAGCCAATGTTGGCAAGGTATCCCCAGCCAGAATAAAGAACTTTTCTCTGCAAGGGCGATATCAGGAAGCACCTCTTCCCACAAAGGGGAGAGGAAATCTGAAACTCTTCACGGAAAACTGGCAGGGCCAGGGATCAGTTGTGAAATCGGCAGATTTTATTTTTAAATGCAAGGATATCGGGGGTTATGAAGCAGATGGCATTAATCCGCTATAGAATGGGACAACCAGGGAACAGAGCTGGTGTGAGCTTCAGTGCTGACTGATTCAGCAACTGTGAGCATGAAATAATCAGACAAGGATCTGAAATGCTAGAAATGGTCAGCAGCTTCAATGGCCTGAAACGTGAACTAATTTCTCTCTTCACGGAAGAAACTGATCAAATCCAGTTTTGTTGTTTGTGGTTATACATAACAAGACAGACAGCATGGCCCAACAGGCTCACGCCCTCGGGAAAGAGCAGGTAAGAAGGGAGAGGCACCCCAAGATAGTAAGTGGACAAATAATGCTGACTTAGTATAATTTCACGTTAAACTGTGAGGGTAGAGCAAGAAAACGCAGGAGGCAACAGTGGTGGGAGAATGTCGATAAAGCTGCACGCAAACGTGTCAAACCCTGGAACGGGGAATGGAGGGGGAAGTCAGGCATTGCTCCAAAGGCAGTCAGACATTATAATGGGGACGAGCCTTGAGGTGAGAGATACGAGGATGAGTAAGTCTTAGTCCTAAACGTTGAGTGGCTGAACGTGATTGAAGCAGATTTTACATCTGGATCTGTAAGTCTGTTTGACCTTTTCTCATCTTCCCTCTCCCATTGTGCTCTTGTGCTGCATTTTCACCCGTTTTAGTGACTCTGTACTTTGTTCAACGGTAATCTGTGTGCTTTTCCTGTTTTAAGGCCAATCATTTTAACAGTTGCCAAGTGCTGGGACCCATCGCCTCAGGGTTATTTTACATTGCCCAGAAGTAAGTATCACACCAGCTGTTTGAAGACTTAACTTTTCACTGCATTAAAGAGCAGAATGTTCCGTGCCACCTCGATAGACTTTTATTGGTGGCATGTGTAAGTAACATTTTAATAGCTCAAGTTCAGGAAGTTTAGTGACTTCGCTATTTAATCAGGTCAGACAAAACATGATTTGGGTACAGAGCCAAACTTCCCTCGCATTGTCCCATCACACCTTCCCAGGTAGTGTAGGTATGGGCTAGCTTCAGATCAAATTCCATCTACATTCTACCAGGGAAGTCACAGTATACCTTTGGGTACAGAATAAAGTAAAGCTCTCTCTACCTGCAGCAGTCACAGTATGGCTTTGTATAAAGCCCTCCCTTAACTGACTCATCAAATGCTCTCAGGCAGAGAAAATATGGCATAGATAAAGAGTAAAGCTGCATTTGCACTGTCCGATCAAACACTCCCAGGGCAGAGAGACTGTGGCTTAGATATGGAGTAAATTTCTTTAAGACACTGTCCTGTCAAAAACTCCCAGGGCAGGGGCAGCAAGAGTTAGAGCAAAGGTCCCTCGGCATGGGGACGTATTAGATAATTCTTTAGAATGTCCCTGTTGGAAGTACCCTGTCTGATTACCATGTTAGAAACAGGATGCTGAATTAGGACAAGATCAGGGACGTGACAAACATTCCCCTGTCCCCACCTGTTTGTCTAACCTTTGGATACTCGTAGTACTCACACGCAGACTGCCCACTCATGTGATGAACACAGGGCATCCAGTGCAAGGGGTATGGTACCATCAGGAGTGGGTACATCAGAGGGAGAAACAAATAGAAAGGACCACAGTTGTTCTGGTATGTTGCTGCGTTGCTGCATGTTTAACTGCATCCCTTGGTGAGTTCCAGTGTTGATCATTGCTCTTCCTCTGTGCTTTTACTGTCTCCCCCTCTCCTCTCCAGGTGTCCTTCACTCACTGACGAGACTCTCTGTGCCTCTTTCTCTAGATGAGCCAATCAGACCAATTGATCCCGCTGCTTGGGTTTCCCATTCTGTTGCCTTGACAGGAGCATATCCAGCTTACGGTGCCAGTTCATCCATGAGCACAATAACTTCAAGCAGCTCAATCACTGAAACCGAGCGTAAGTGACTTCCTCATCGTTGGAAGGGAAGTTAAACTCTGTAGATATCGATTGGGTTACTGTCCGGCTCAATTTGTTTGGAACTTTCTGATAGAAGTGACACCCATCTTTCAGCAGGTGAGGTGCAGTGTTCTCATCCTGGCTATCTTTAAGTGCTTTGTCAATGACCATCAGGGTGTTGTAAGTCTGGAAGTGTTGGCTGATGATTGCACAACGTTCATTTCCATTCACCACTCCCTGGATAATGGAGCAACATGTGTGCTGTCCACGTAACCATGGACCAATTTGGACTTGGGCTGAGAAATGGCAAATGACCATCTCCATTGGCTGTGTCGCTCCCTCTACGTCATGCGCCGTACTTTAGTGCTGCAGGATCTAAACCCTGGAGATCTCCACCCAGCAGCTGTGTGAGAGCACCTTCACCTGATGGATTGCAATGGTTCAAGAAGGCTCCACCACTTTCTCAAAGGCCATAAAGACATAGGAGCAGAATTGGGCCATTCAGCCCATCGAGTCTGCTCCACCATTCAATCATGGCTGATTTATTTTTCCCCCTCAATCCCATTCTTCTGCCTTCTCCCCATAACATTTGACACTCTTACTAATCAAGAACCTATCAACCTCCGCTTTAAATATACTCAATGACTTGGCCTCCACAGCCATCTGTGACAATGAATTCCACAGATTCACCACCCTCTGGCTAAAAAAAAAAATTCCTCCTTATCTCTGTTCTAAAGGGACGTCCTTCTATTTTGAGGCTGTGCCCTGTGGTCCCAGACTCTCCCACCACTGGGAACATTCCTCCACTCTATCTAGGCCTTTCAATATTCGGTAGGTTTCAATGATTCGGTAGGTTTCCCCCTCATTCTTCTAAACTCCAGTGAGTACAGGTCCAGAGCCATCAAATGCTCCTCATACATTAACCCTTTCATTCTTAGGATCATTCTCATAAACCTCCTCTAGACCCTCTCCAACGCCAGCAACATCCTTGGATATGGGGTCCAAAACTGGTCTCAATACTCCAAATGTGGTCTGACCAATGCCTTACCAACACCGTCTGACCAAGGCAATAACCATTGGCCTTGTCAACAGTGCACACATCCCATAAGAGAATAAACTAAAAAAGAAATCTGATACGATCCTGCTACATCTTCGCTCCTGTCCCTGGGTTAGTAGTGATGAGTTGATAGATATTGTGGTATCTAAAGGTGGACAGTGAGAGTAAATGAAGGGGATGACCCTGATCTCTCTCAGTTCCCATCCTGTAATCGTTTTTCGCAATCTCTCCCCAGGGTTTGATGACTTTAATCTGTCGATCCACACGGATATGATGTCGGTTGCCAAGGCCATGGCTTCCCCGGAGTCTGGCCTTGAAGTTCGAGACAGGATGTGGTTGAAAATTACAATCCCCAATGCATTTTTAGGTGGGTTATTTGTTAACAGGCATTTAAAACCCAATATGCAGGACGTTCACGTTTCTGTGGTCACGAGCACAAGATGGGTGTTGTCCAATCCCCCAATCTCGGAGGGAGATTTGTACATAAATCTGTCTTTCAGTCTCTTTCATTCTGCTTCCTTGGGAAGGTATCAACTCCCTTCCATCAGGGAGAGCTCAATATTCAGGCTAACGTTGCAGTGGCCTCTTCAGTGATACCTGTGTACAACTCCCTTCCATCAGGGAGAGCTCAATATTCAGGCTAATGTTGCAGTGGCCTCTTCCGTGATATCTGTGTACACTGACTGGTGTGATGCAATCCCTCAACATTTGGACTGGTGTTGTGCTCCATTTCCCTTAAGATATTGGAGAACTTGTTTGACTCTGTCCCCAATATTGGTATGTAACTGATGGGGAGGTTTCAATACACTAACGTGATTCAGTCCCCTCTTCCTTGGGGAGAGAGATCAGGACACCAATGGTGTTTCTCCTTCCTCTTTTAGCGGAGGTATTGGTACCCTGGTTAGTGGCTCTGGCTCCATTCTGGGCTGCCTGCTGCTGCCTGTGATACTGTTGCTTTGCCCAATGAAAATTCCAAAACTCCAGACGCTGAAAATCTGAGGTAGAGTTGTACAGGACAGAAACAGGCCTTTCAGCCCACTGAGTCTATGTGAACCATCAACCACACAGATACACTAATCCTCCACCATTATTCTCCCCACATTCCCATCAACTTCCCCCAGATTCTACCATACAACTGTAGAGTACAGGAACAGGCCCTCCGATCCACAGTGTCTGTGTCAACCATGATGTTAAATTAAACTAATCCTATCTGCCTGCACATGGTCTGTATCCATCCATTCCCTGCCTGTTTATATGTCTGTCTAAATGCCTCTTAAACATTGCTATTGTGTCTGCTTCCACTGCCTCTGCTAGCAGGGTGTGCCAGGCACCTACTACTTTCTGTGTGTAAAAAAAATCTTGCCTCCCAAATCTCCCCCTCTCACCTTAAACCCATGTCCTGTAGTATTTGACATTTCCACCCTGGTGGAAAAAACCTACTGCCTACTCTATCTATGCCTCTCATAATTTTATAAACTTCTATCAGGTCTCCCCTCATCATCCAACACTCCAGAGAGAACAACCCAAGTTTGTTCAACCTCTCCTTATTGCTAAAATCATTGGTGAGGGAGTCATTGGCTGTACCAGCCTAAACTATAAGAATTAGCTTTCACCTTCATCCATTCATGCATAAACAATAGGATTTGTCATTCTTTGTCCAACCTCTTCTTGTAGCTACTACTCTCTAATCCAGGCAACATGAACCTCTTCTGTACCCTCTTCAAAGCCTCCACATCCTTCCTATAGTGGGGTGATCAAAACTGCATACATACGCCAATGCAATTTACTGTGGCCAATCAACTTACCAACCTGTACATCTTTGGGAAACCCACACAGGGAGAACGTGCAAACTCGACACACACTGCATCGGAGGTTGGGATCGAACCCGTGTCTCTGGAGCTGGGAGGCTGCATCACTCTGCCACTTCTTGGGTTGAAGAGGAAGGTTAATCCTGTTCCTCTTCCCACAGTTGCTGCCTGATATGCTGAGTATTCCAACATGTTCTGATCCCTTAATTCCTTTACCCTTTGTTCTATCACTAAACCTTGTCTCATTCCCAGGCTCCGATGTCGTGGATTGGCTTTACCACCACATCGAGGGCTTCCAGGATCGCAGGGAAGCCAGGAAGTACGCCAGTAACCTGCTGAAGGCTGGCTTCATCCGCCACACCGTGAACAAAATTACCTTCTCTGAGCAGTGCTACTACATCTTCGGGGACTTCAGTGGCTGCGAGAATTGTGAGTGAGAGAGAGGGAGCCTCAGTCTGACCCCTTGGGCGGGGAGAACTCTTGTGTCCTGGGACCTCATCTGGAACATCTGTATTTGGTTCTGAACATTGACAAAATGGAGAGTGGTGCAGTACAGATTCACTCCAGTTATGCTGGAGCTGAGAGGGTTAAATCCCAAGGACACTTTGCACAAACGTTCCCCGTAGTAGAAGATTTGGTTCAGGGGTTTAAGATGGTTAAAGGATTATGTACAGCGGGGAGAGAAACTGTTCTCTCTGGTGAGAGGATGTGGTTCAGAACAAGGGCTCAGAACCTTAAAATTTCCACCATTCCCTACCACATGAGGAGTTCATTCAGCCCATCGAACCAATGTTGGTTCACAGAGCAACTCCATTCTCCTGCTAATTTGCCCTGCGATCCATTCTCCCCATATTTCCATCACCCCCTCCCTCCTTCCCCTCCCAGATTCTACCCCTCACCCACACACTAGGGGGGTAATTTATAGCAGCCAATTAACCCACTGACCCCACTCGCCATTGGGCTGTGGGAGGAAACCGGAGCACCTGGGGAAAACCCACGTGGTCACAGGGAGAATGTGCACACTCCACACAAACGGCACCGGAGGTTGGGGTCAAACCTGGGTCTCTGGAGCTGTGAGGCAGCGGCTCTGCCAGCTGCGCCACTCTGGAAGCCAGGCCATGCAGGAGTGATCAGGAAGCATTTCCCCACACAGGTGGGTGGAAATCTGGAATGCACATCTCCAAAGGCTGAGTGGAAGTTTCAGAACTGTAAATTCTGTACAGTCAGGGGAATGAGGATCCAGAACCACAGTGGGGACATGGAGTTAGGATGCAGATCAGCTGTCATCTTGTAGAATGGCGGAGGACTGTGTGACTCCTTTGTGCTCCTGCAGTTTCTCTGGATGGTTTTTGTTTCTGGAGCCGGAACTGGAGGGCTTGAGTCCTCAGGAGAGACCGGGATTGTTTTCCCTGGAGTGAAGGAGGCTGAGGGGGGACCTTATAGAGGTTTATAAAATGATGAGGGGCAGAGATGGGATGGATGATCAGTCTTTTTCCCAGGGTAGGAGAAATCTAAAACTAGAGGGCACAGTTTAAGGTGAGAGGGGAAAGATTTAAAAAGGGACAAGGGGAACTTTTTCACACAGGGTAGAGGGTATATGCAACGAGCTGCCAGAGGAAGTGGTAGAGGTGGGTACAATTACAGCATTGAAAAGACATTTAGGCAGGTACATGGTAGGAAAGGTTAGAGGGATATGGTACTAGCTCTGGTAGGCAACTTTGTCAGCATGGATGAGTTGGGCTGAAGGGCCTTCTGAACACTGTAGAAAAATCAAGAACAGTGAAGTGGTGAAATAGCCAAGGACACTTGAAAACGGGTGGAGGGAGGGGAGGGAGAAGGAGAGCAGATGGGAGGTTGTCCAAGGAGGAGTGGGGTGAGGCAGCACTGCTGGCTGGATCTGTGTCTGATGCCCTGTAGAGGGAGGAGGGTTTGAGCTGGTGGTGGGGCTCAGAAGAAGCGAGGGGATGGTTGATTGAGGTGCTGCTGGTTTGACTGCGCCTACAACGAGTTAATTGTGTTCCTTCCCAATCCAGACTTGGCCAACCTCTCGCTGAATGACAACGATGGCTCGAGCGGTGCATCGGACCAGGACACGCTGGCACCCCTCCCACACCCAGGGAGCACCCCCTGGCCAATAATGCATTCCTTCCAGTACCCCTACCCACCGCCGCACCCCTACTCCACGCAGCCACCCAGCTACCACGAGCTGACCACCTACAGCTACGGAGGAGGTGGGAGTGCTGGCAGCCAGCACAGTGAAGGTGAGCAATGCTGTTGTGTTCCAGCCAGTGCCGAGAGGATCAACTCGTTAGGAATTCTGGAGGAATGAGAGTTCCATGGATGTTTCTCGCTGGATTTATCCAGGGAGCATCTCCATGGAAAACAGAGTGCACGTTAATGTGCATCGAGCAGGTTGCACAGTGCTGAGTTTGTTGGTTTTGGTTTAGGGAATAGGTCAGCAGCCAAGGAAGGTCATTAAACGTGTTCCAGTCGGCAGAGGCAGGACCCTGGAGTGCCGGAAGAGCTGAGGCTCCTGGAGAGATGCAGCAGGCAGGAGAGGTGGGGCTTCCAGGGGTGGGAGAGGTGGGGTCAGGATTCCTGGGGCCTGGGAATTGGATTTGGTTTATTATTGTCACGTGTACTGAGAGACAGTGAAAAGCTTTTGTTTGCGTGCCATCCAGACAGATCATTCCATATATCGAGGTAGTAAAAAGAAAAAAGAGAATACAGTGTTATAGTTACAGAGAATGTCTGCCTGCACTAAGTGCAAGGGCCACGACAAGGTAGAGTGGGAGATCAAGAGTTCATCTTCAGTGTATGAGAGGTCCGTTCAGGAGTCTGATAACAGCGGGATCGAAACTGTCCTTGAGCCTGGCGGTACGTGTTCTCGAGCTTCTGTATCTTCTGCCTGACGGGAGTGGGGAGAAGAGAGAATGACCAGGGTGGGTGGGGTCCTTAGTTATATTGGCTGCTTTCCTGAGTGCAGCCTGGCCCCTGGGGCAGTGGGGGGGGGGGGGGGGGGGGGGGCGGGGTGGTGTCGCCCTGGCTGATCTCCAGCTTTGACGACCTGTGGGCTGAGCTGGAGGCTGCTTCGCCTGCTGCAGCTCCTGTCACCACTGGTTCTGCTCATTGTCCACCCAGGGACCCACCAGAGCTGCAGCTGCTCAGTGTTGTACTGGATGCCAAGCATGGGTGAGGGTTGGGGGGGGTAGAATTGGTGGGTGGCTGGAATCTGGAGCCCACTGCCTGAGGGCATGGCAGAGGGAGGAACTCTCACAACATATAGAATCATAAGGGACATTGGGTGAATGCACTCACCGGAACTGGGGGGCTTGAGTTAGGAGGATAGTGTGGGACTTTTTTCCCAGGGTTGGAAAGTCTATAACTAGAGGGCATGGGTTTAAGGTGAGATGGGAGAGATTTAAAGGGGATCTGAGGGGCAACTTTTTCACACAGAGAGTGGTGGGTATATAGAATGAGGAAGTGGGTGAGGCAGGTGTACACTAACTACATTTAAAAGACACTTGGAGAGGTACATGGATAGGAAAGATTTCGAGAGAGATGGGCCAAATACAGGCAAATGGGACTGGCTCAAGATGCTCTGCGTGGACAAGTTGGGCCGAAGGGCCTGTTTTCGTGCTGTATTGTTCTACGACACTGAGTATATAGAGGAGGACTTGACTCGAGGCACAGGAGGTGACTGGGATTGGTATGGACGGGCAGGATGGGCCGAAGGGCCTGTTTCTGTGCTGTGGCTCTGGTGAGGACCATCAGGTGGTGCTGGGGGTTAACATCCTTGCCCCTTCCCTCACAGGGAGCCGGAGCAGCGGGTCGAACCGCAGCGAGAGCGAGAGGCGGGCCGCCAAGGACAAGGACGGCAAGACGGTGGATTCCAAGTCGGGGAGTGGCAGCGAGTCTGAGTACTCCACACGGAGCAGTGTGCGGCGGGAGCACGCGGCCAGCGAGCGGTCGGCGGCCGGCAGCGAGCAGAGCCACCGCAGCCACCACCACTCGGTGATGGGCAGCGTGCGCTCCCACCACTCTGTCCACGCCTACGGACCGCCCGGCGTCCCCCTGCAGTACAACCCCCTGATGGTGATGATGGTGCCACAGCCCCCGTCCACGGCCGTGCCCCCGGGGGCTCCCCCCGTCCGAGACCTGGGCTCCGTTCCACCCGAGCTCACCGCCAGCCGCCAGTCCTTCCACATGGCCATGGGAAACCCCAGCGAGTTCTTCGTGGATGTCATGTGACACGGAGGGCGGCGCCGGAATCCGCGCTCCTCCCCACGGAACGCCGGGAAACTCAAGTGGAAGACCAGACACCGACGTTCCACACCAGTCCTGAACTCCAGCTTGAAAATTCCCAGCTGAAAAGATCAGCGCTGGAGCAGAGACCCAGACAAGTATTTTAACATAAACTGTGTTTTAGTATAATTTAATTGAAGTACAATTAACGAGTGCAATTCTAGCCTTTTTTATCTGTTTTATATATTATAAACCAAGACCGAGTATTATCCTCCACTGTGATCACAGGACCTGTCTGTAGAGTTTGTGCCACAAACTCCACTCTCACCTGCAAAACAACCTTAAAACCAGACTGCACAGCAACTGCCCGATCAACTCCCCACAACGAGTTTCACATCACTGCCTGCTGCAGCATTCCTGAGGGGCAGAGATGCTTTGCTAGTCTCCAGTGCCTTGCAGGGTAACTTAGAGGAAAGTGAAAGGTCTGGCATTTTTTTTAAATAACTTTTTTTTAGAATACAAGTAACTCAATTATGTTGTTGGAATGTTTTTTTGGAAGAAAGCAATAATCATTAGTGCAAGTTTGCATTGATTTTGTTTCTTAAAAAAAAATAAAAGGAAACTTAGTCTTACATCTTTATAGCAAACTTGAGCTTGTCTGTCTGACGTGTTCCCCCTGTTCTTTCCGACCACAATCTGAATGTGGTTCCACGTATGGAATGCATTAGCCCCGGTCTGGCTCGATCCTCAATCCTGCAACAGCAAGCCAGCTCGGCCTCGGAAGTGGAGAACCATCCCAAGGTGCTTCCCGGGAGTGTAAATCAAACAAAGCTTGAGGCTCAGCTACGGGAAGTCAGAAGCTTGGCTGCAGATACAAGTTAAAAGGCGGCGCCTGAAAGGAGCAGGGAGTTTAGGAATGGAATCCCAGAGTGTGGGGCCTAGGCAGTTGAAGACCAGTCAGGAATGCTGAGTTGGAGGAGTGCAGAGATTGGAGGGGGGGGTGTAATTGGAGAGCAGTCAGAGCTGTGGGAGCCTTTGTTCCGTTGTAACGGGTGACAGTGTGTGGGACCTTGGGTTTGCTTCCTGTTCCTCCTCCTCTGGGAGGTGAAAGGTCACAGACTTGGGACACTCCTTATAGTTGAGTGGCTTCAGGCTGCGTTTTTCATTCGTGGTAGTCAAGTGAAACCAGGTGGTTATTCACACCTTGTTACCTTTTCAGATAGCGCCAAGCTAGTCAAGACTCACAGCTGAATTCCAAACTCTTTTAAAGGTTTATTTTAACCTTGTAAACACTACAACTAATAATTGTACTGTTTTTTATATCATTTTTTGTTGTCTATTAATAACACTTGCATGATATAAAATACTGCTTTGACGTAGCTCCTCTATACCGATGATCTTGGACAGCTTGAACTCCTAAGTGACTGTAACTTTGACTTGCACAAACTTTTCTTGAACTGTAACTCTGACCCTAAACACAACTCTCTGGTGATCACTCAGCTCGATCCCGTCGGTACAGACGATCGATCCTGGCCACCCGGAGTGCTGTCCTTAACTCGCTGCCCTCCTGAAGCACTCCATTTTTCACTTCTGCCAATAAAGTTATCACTGCTGTCATAACTCGACTCCCTAAGTAGCTGCTCTTTGCCACCTACCTCTTCTTCACTCTTTAACAGCCCTCATTGTTATTCCTTCATCCTTCTGACATTCCCTCGCTCATCGCTCTGTCTTGCTCACGGCCACAGTTTAGATTTTTCTTGGCCATGGGAGTTTCTTCCCTTCCCTTGGGCACAGCTGCTGTGACGTGTTTCAGTGGTGATTTCCTCTTCAAGTATTGCTCCTCCTTCCTAACTCTTCTTGTCCTCTTTAGAGGTGACAGGTGATGGACACTTGTTCAAGACTCTCCAGTAAAACCTAATTTCTTGTACTCCGTGTCATCATCAAGGTTTGGAGAAACTGCTCCGCTGGTGGAAATGAGCAGAGACGGGCAGACTCTTCAGAACCAGATCTAGCCAGGGTGGAGATGGTTGGGGAGTCCCCTCCCACACAGACTTGGTGACCACGTTGTGTGTGACTAGGATTGACCATCCACGTGATTTATACATTGTCCTCCTCCACTCACTTGCCTTTATAAAATGAATCGCCCTGGTTCTGTTGGGAGAAGTTGCTGCAGTACCTTGTTTCTTTTGCTCCTTGGTTTTCCGAGCAGATTACTTGCTGAGCAGTAGCCTGTTTGCTGAGTTACTTGCCCTGCCCCCCCCTCTGCCCCCCCCCCCAACTCTATTCGTTGGCTGATACAGTATTGGCAGTAAAGACCAGTTTTAGAAGGATACATGAGGAAAAGAGAGCAATATGCGGGGCTGAGATAAGACCCACATTTCTGTCGCCTCAGAAACAGGCCCTTTGGCCCATCGAGTCTGCACTGATCGTCAACTGTCCATTCACACTAATCCTATCTTCTCCCCACACTAGCACCAATTCCCCCTGGATTCCACCCCTCAGCCACACACTTGGGGGGCAATTGACCCACTGACCCTGCAAGTTGTTGGGACCTGGGAGGAAACTGGAGCACCCCAGGGTGGGGGGGTGGATCCCACGCGGTCACAGAATGTGCAAACTCCACACAGACAGTGCCAGGGGCCAGGGTCAAACCCAGGTCTCTGGCGCTGGGAGGCAGTGGCTGTACCCACTCAACATGACTAATGTTACGATGGTCGTTAGGGATTTGGCACTTCCTCAAGCCTGGGGTGAATGGAAATTTTCCAGACTGAGATTAATGGATATTGGTGGCCAACGGTGTTGAAGGAACTGATCGAAGGCCAGAAGGTGGAGCTGAGGAGCAGATGGGGTGTAATATTGAGAGATGGAGGGGGCTCGAGGGGCTCTACTGGGGAGGACAGGAATATTGTGTTCAGTTTTGGTCATCAAGCTATAGGAAAAACACCATTAAGCTGGAAAGAGAGCAGAGGAGAATTATGAGAATGTTGCCGGGATTGAGTTATGGAGAGAGGTTGAGCAGGTTGGGACTATTTCCATTGGAGTGCAGGAGAATGAGGGGTGATCTAGTGGAGCTGTATAAAATCATGAGGGGCATGGATATGGTGAATGGTCACATCTTTTTTCCAGGATTTGGGAATCGAACTAGAGGGCACAGGTTTAAGGTGAGAGGGGAGAGATTTAATAGAAACCTGAGGGACAACTTTTTCACCCAGAGTTATCAGTATATGGACTGGTTGGAAGGTGGAAGTGGTTGAGGCAGGTATATTAACCACATTTAAAAAGCACTTGGACAGATATGTGGCTAGGGAAGGTGTGGAAGGATATGGGCCAAACGCGGGCAAATAGGACTAGCTTAGATGGGCATCTCAGTTAGCATGGATCAGTTGGGCCGAAGGGCCTGTTTTCCTCCTGTGTAACTCTGTATCTGGACACTCTTTGAGTGTACCACCTGCAGACCGTGCTGCAACAACTGGCCATAGCTCCTTCGGCACCTTCCTCACCTGTGACCTCTGCAGCAGCAGGTCCATCTCTGAGACCCACCACCATCCTGGCCCTGACTGGCTCCACATTCCTGGACTCCCTCCCCACACCTTCACCATGATAAAAGGAGAAACATCTCTCTCACTTGTAGCTGCATCGCATAGTCAGCAGATGGCAATAGGAGCTCAGTGTGAGCACCAAATCCAAACTGGGATTGTGATTGAGTTCAGCTCCAAGGCTGCTAGTAACAAATTATTTGATGTGACAGAGGAACTTAATGCTGTACAGATTCTGGGCTGGGGTTGAGGGGGGTGTTGTGGGTTTAGGAGTCCACACCTGAAAACAACAGCACTGTTGGGAACAAAAAGTGGCAAATCTTATACAGCAACTTTCACCTGTTCAGGATGTCACCGCCTCTGTTATACTGTTGTGTGTACGGCATCCAATTTATGCACAGCAAGCTCCCGAAACGTTGAGATTATGAGCAGGTAGTTGGGTTCTGTGATGGAGATTGAGTCAAACATCTGGAACCCCTGTTGTCTTCTGCATTAGAATTGTTGATTTTGTTTTTACATTCACCACTCCTCCTGCAGTGTGGCGCTCCCTCATCACCGCACCACCCCTCCCACAGTGTGACCCTCCCTCAGTACCGATGCTCCCTCAGTGCCACCCCTTCCCCAGTGTGACACTCTCTCAGTACTGCCCCTCCCACAGTGGATGTTGTTGGAGTCTGTTCTTGAATTGTCCACCACCGTCCATGACCCAATGTGTCAGCACTGAAGAGTTTCCATCTGATCCATTGGTGGTGAGGTCACTTGGTTTTAGCTGCTGCTCAGCATACAAGGTGTTGTGTGCTGCAGCCTCACTGGGTTGGCACCTCATCATTTCTGGGTATACCTTCTCCCACCATGTCTTTGTGCCCGTTATTGAACCAGGATGTCCCACGCTGTAATGATACATACTGCATTACTGATGGTCCACAGTACCTCAGTTCCGAGCTGTCAGATCTGAAGCTACATCACCTGGCCTGTTTTGTCTGTCGTAAAATATTAATTTAATTCAACATTGTCACTTTGGCTCTTATCACCCCGACTCAGTCCTTCTGCTGTGCTGCACTGCGGAGGATGCCGTGCTAAAGAACACACCGTGCTTTCAGCTCTGCTGCCCAGCTCCAGCACTCCCTGTTGCAGAGGTTCCCCATTCTCTGGTGAAACAAATCTCAATGATCAAACTCTCTCCCATATTTAAAGATTTCTAACAGGTCACACTTCAGCCGTAAGGACCTGGTTCTGCTCAGACTTTCCTGGATGATTCAACGGATGTGTGGTCAGGATGATGTGGATTCAGGTAACAACCTCTCACCGTCACGTAGAGTCACACAGCACGGAAATAGGCCCTTCAGCCCACAATTCCTATCACACACCCCAGATTCTACCCCTCACCCACAGACTAGGGGGACAACTTACAGCAGCCAATTAACCCACCGACCCCGCACGTCTTCGGGAGCACCCGGGGGAAACCCACGCGGTCACAGGGAGAATGTAGAAACTCCACGCAGACAGCTGCAGAGGTCGGGATTGAACCGGGTTACTGGAGCTGTGAGGTGGCGGCTCTACCCGCTGTGCTATCCTAGTTGTATTACTTTTACAAAAGGATTCAACGTGCAGGTGAGAGGGCTGAGTGCTTTTCACTCCAAATCTGATTAATTAATAACTGCAACATATTTTTGAAAAGACAATGAATTCTGTGTGTACGTCCACTGGCCTTGGGATAAATTTACCACTTCTACCGAGTCTGAATGGTATGTTTAGCATGTGGTGGGAATGAAATGTAAAGCTGCTGCCTTGTTACTCGATTACACTGCAGGAGAAGGCTGGTTGTTGAGCAGAAGTGGATTTGAGTTCATTTGCAGTTCTTTCAATGAAAAACAAAATCAGTCTGTCACAGTGATCTGAAATGCACAACCTTAAAAGGCAGAGGAAACATTTCAATAGGAAATCAGGTGTTTTCAGAGAAATGGGAAGAGAGCAGGAGAGTAGGAATATTGGAATTGGTTTATTATTGTCACTTGTACTGAGGTACAGTGAAAAACTTGTCTTGCATACTGTTTGTACAGATCAATTCATTACACAGTGCATTGAGGTAGTACAGGGTAAAACAAAAACAGTGCAGAATAAAGTTACAGAGAAAGTGCAGCAAGATCACATGAGGTAGATTGTGAGGTCAAGAGTCCCATCTAATCGTAGGGTTCTTTCAATTAGCCTCACAGCTCCACAACCTGGGTTCAATCCTGACCACTGGCACTGTCTGTGTGGAGTTTGCACATTCTCCCTGTGACCGCATGGGTTTCCTCCACATCACATGCTGCTAGGTTACATTGCCGCTGTAAAATGTTAAATGGCAAAGAATCAAAGGGGAGCTGGTGGGCATTTGAGGGAGAAAAAAATTGTAGGAAAATTATGACAGGGAACGGCGGAGATGGGGATACTCTATTGGGAGGCATTGGGCTGAGTGGCCTCTTGTGCTGCAATAAGGAAGAGCAAAGGTGCAGTTGTGGCGTCAGGTATTCCTAGTGCTAGGGAAAGCCCTCTATTGATACAGAGCATGACCCATCCAATGAAAAGACTGCATTCATATACTCTGTCTTGTGGCCTCTCGGCCCATTGAGCTGATCCTGGCTCTTCCTTACTTACTATAGCACAGGGGCCATTCAGGCCATCGACTCCCAATGGAGTAATCCCATCAGTATCGTTCTCTCCCATCACAATCTTCCCTATAACTTATTCTCTCAGATGCCTGCCAGCTCCCCTTTGATTCTTTGTCACTAAGTTCTGACTCTCCAGCTGGCAATGAAAACATCCACACGTCCCACCGCTTGTAAAAGGGCGGAGGAGTACACAGAACAGCATAGGAACAGGCCCTTCGGCCCACCGCGTCTGTGCTGAAAACGATGCCAAATTAAACTAAATCTCTCCTGCCTGCTCATGATCCATATCCCTCCACTCCCTGCATATTATTGTGTCTGTCTAAAAGCTATCGTATCGAGGTGTATAAGGTGATGAGAGGCATTGATCGTGTGGATAGTCAGAGAATTTTTCCCAGGGCTGAAATGGTGGCCACAAGAGGACACAGGTTTAAGGTGCTGGGGAGCAGGTACAGAGGAGATGTCAGGGGTAAGTTTTTTACTCAGAGAGTGGTGAGTGTGTGGAATGGGCTGCCGGCAACGGTGGTGGAGGCAGATACGATAGGGTCTTTTAAGAGACTTTTGGATAGGTACATGGAGCTGAGAAAAACAAGGCTATGGGTAAACCTAGGAATTTCTAAGGTATGGACATGTTCGGCACAACTTTGTGGGCCGAAGGGCCTGAATTGTGCTGTAGGTTTTCCATGTTCTATATATCTGCTTCCACCACCACCCCGGCAGCTCATTCCAGGCACCCACCGCTCTCTGTGTGGAGAAACAAATGTCCTGTACATCTCCTTTAAACTTTTGCCCTCTAACCTTAAATGCACATCCTCTAGTATTAGACATTTCTACCCTGTCTGTGCTTCTCATAATTTTATAAACTTCTATCAGGTTCCCCTCAGCCTCCGACGCTGCAGAGAAATTGAAAGTTGCAGGAACAAACTGTACTGAGGCAAGAGAGGGGGCACGTGAGTTTCTGTTGCTCTAAAGCACATTCTTCGTGCTGATGATGTAGCCATGGATTAGCCCAGTATTCCCTGGAGTTTGCCACCAGACTGGATGAGTTTTCCCTGTGACTACGAGAGGTAAACAAGGGTTTCAGAAAGTGAAATTAACAACTGAAGGAAAACGAAACCGAAAAAAACTGAATGTTTCACTTTCAGTAAAGTTTGTGGGTTTAAAGATGAAAGGCAAAATCTCACTCCGCTGTTGCAACCATTATTGAAAGAGCAGGTGTGAGAAAGAGCGCAGGGGTTAATCACAGCGATACAAGACCCTGGTGAGAGGGCTCCCACCCCGAGAACACTGTAAGCTGGAAGAATATAATCCTATTGTCACCCAGCATAGGAAAAGGCTCTTCAGCCCATCAGTTCCACACCAACCATCAACCACCCATTTACATTAATCCCACCCTATTCTCCCCACATTCCCATCAACTCCCCCCAGATTCTACCCCTCACCCACACACTTGGGGCAATTTACAGCGGCCAATTAACCCACCAACCCTGCACGTGTTTGGGATGTGGGAGTTAACTGGAGCACCCGGGGGGAAACCCACATGGTCACAGAGAACATGCAAACTCCACATAGACAGCGCCGGAGGTCGGGATTGAACCCGGGTCACTGGAGCTGTGAGGCAGCAGGTGGTGAATTGCCAGAACGATATCTGGACTTCAAGGGTTAACTTTAGGGAGATTCCACACGAACAAGAGGGCAGCTCCCTGGAGTGAACTTTTCAAGATATTATGTGGAACTGATCAGATTGAGGTCGTGTTTATGAGAGCTATGAGCTAGGAGGGCAGTCAGAAGTGAGTCTCAACTCAATAAAGCTTGCTTTGATGGCAAGTACCCCAGACTGACAGTTCAAGACTGGTCCAATTTATTGTCAACTGCACAAGTACGGTGAGGTATAGGTACAATGGAAAACTTGCAGCACATCACAGGCTCGTAGATTCAGACAACACAGAATATAAATTGTACACAAATTATACAAGACAGTAAAGAAAAAGACTGTGCAAAAACACAATCCATGGTAGTTCGAGGTGGTCTGTAGTATTCCGTGGCTGAGGTAGGGTTAGGGTTGTGCGGTCGGTTCAAGAACCTGATGGTTGTAATTGATTTACTATTGTCATGTGGAATGAAACACAAAACAAAATGAAGCCACAGAGAGGGTGCAGAGGAGATTTACAAGGATGCTGCCTGGGATGCGGAGCATGACTTATGAAAGCAGGTTGAGGGAACTCGGCCTTTTCTCCTTGGAACGACAGAGGATGAGGGGGGACCTGATTGAGGTGTATAAGATGATGAGAGGTATTGATCGGGTAGGTAGAGGCTTTTCCCCAGGGCTGAATTGGTGGCCACAAGAGGACACAGGTTTAAGGTGCTGGGGAGTAGATATAGAGGAGATGTCAGGGGTAAGTTTTTTTACTCAGAGTAGTGAGTGCGTGGAGTGGGCTGCCGGAAACGGTGGTGGAGGCGAATACGATAGGGCCTTTCAAGAGACTTGTTAGAGCGGTATATGGAGCTGAGTAAAATAGAGGGCTATGGGTAAGCCTAGTAATTTCTAGGGTAGGGACGTGTTTGGCACAGCTTTGTGGGCTGAAGGGCCTGAATTGTGCTGTAATTGTCCTATGTTCTATGAAAAGCTTGTGTTTCTGTGCCATCCAGACAGATCGTTCCATACATAGTACAAAAGGGGGGATAAAAAACAATGTTGGGTTACAGTTACAGAGAAAGTGCAGTACAGGCAGACAAATAAAGTGTAAGGGCCACGATAAGGTAGATTGGGAGATCAAGAGTTCAGCTTTTAGATGTCTGTTCAAGAGTCTGATAACAGCAGGAGAGAAGCTGTCCTTGAGCCTGATGGTACGTGCTCCCAAGCTCTCTTCTACCCAATAGGAAGGGGAGAATAGAGGGTGGGAGGGGTCCTTGACTACATTTCAGGTCGAGACCCTTCATCCGGATGCAAGTCCACGTGAAGGGTCTCAACCCTAAATGTCGACTGTCCATTTCCCTCCATAGATGCTGCTCAATCCATTGAGCTCCTCTAGCAGATTGTTTGAGATTCCAGCGTCTGCAGTTTCTTGTGTCCTTGAGTATGTTGGCTGCTTTCATGAGGTAAGTGTAGACAGAGTCACTGGAGGGCTGGCTGGTAGCTGTTCCTGAACCTGGTGGTGTGGGTCTTGACAGCAGCATAGTTAAGGAGCAAGTGTTCCTGAATGCTCCTCAACTGCACCACTGGCAAATCTGTACCACCTCCTGAATCAGCAGCGCAGAGATGGGATACAACTCCCTCCCTGGCGGTTGTAGACATTTAATTAAAGAGAAGGGTACAGTGAAGGATGGGGGAAAGGAGCAGGTGGAGGAAGATTCAATGGGAGTTTTCCAAAGGAACAGAAGACAGGCGGGCACCCCCCGGCTCGGGGGTCCCAAGAGATCCCCACAGTGAATCTGTGATGTGGGGGAACGTCAGTGCGCTGGTCTAATGCTTCATCCCGCAGTCTGGTAGCGCGGCGCTCCCTCAGCACCGCCCCTCCCCCCGCAGCGCGGCGCTCCCTCAGCACCGCCCCTCCCCCCGCAGCGCGGCGCTCCCTCAGCACCGCCCCTCCCCCCCGCAGCGCGGCGCTCCCTCAGCACCGCCCCTCCCCCCCGCAGCGCGGCGCTCCCTCAGCACCGCCCCTCCCCCCCGCAGCGCGGCGCTCCCTCAGCACCGCCCCTCCCCCCCGCAGCGCGGCGCTCCCTCAGCACCGCCCCTCCCCCCCGCAGCGCGGCGCTCCCTCAGCACCGCCCCTCCCCCCCGCAGCGCGGCGCTCCCTCAGCACCGCCCCCCCCCCCCGCAGCGCGGCGCTCCCTCCGCACCGCCCCTCCCCCCCCCGCAGCGCGGCGCTCCCTCAGCACCGCCCCCCCCCCCCCCCCCCGCAGCGCGGCGCTCCCTCGCTGCAACCCATTCACAAACCACTCCGTGTGCGATTGGCAGGGAACCAGCCGCCAATCAAAGACCCGGCAGCGAGCACGTGGGGTTTGAGGCGGCGATTGTTCATTGGCGTTGAGCGCAGGCAGTAACGAATCAAAAGCGAGTGGGCGGGATATCCTGCAGTGATCGACGTCTCGGTGCAATGTGACAGTATTGCTTGCAGGGGGCGTTAGTCATTTGCATTAATAACTGACAGGTCGCTGACCCAATCAGAACGCAGCGCTATGAAAGACATGGTCACGCTCGCGACCGAACTTCAAACCCAACCGTTAAGACAAACGTCCTTGATTGACAACCATGACATTCAATCAGACAGGAGATTGACATTCAGATAATCCAATCAACACACTCAAAGGGCAGGGTCCGAACCCATCAGTTCGCTCGTGCTGGATAGCACCAACGGATTCTTCAGGAATGTCGGAACAACCAATGGGAAAGCAGGATGTCTGTCCAATCAGCGCGCGTGAGGGGCGGGCAAGCGGCGCGGAGGAGCCAACGGGCGCAAAATATCGTTCGCCTTGAAGTGGGGGAGGGGGTGCGGTCGGTGATGATGGACGGGTAGGAAGACCAGTCAGCGTAGGAGAGGTCGGGAGATTGACGGACCTAACAGACCAATAATGATAGCGAATTGGTGTTCGCGTCACTCTATTGGCTGGAGTGGCCCAATCATCGGCGGCAAAGTAGGCGTGGCCAGTTAGAAGGCGGGGCTTTGTTAATAGCCGGAGCGGAGACGGCGAAAGGGCTTTTTCGGTCGGTGGCGGCGGCTCGGCGACGCTCCCCGGGCGGCGGCGCGGGTCAGCGATGGACGGGCTGGCGGTGGAGGTGCGCGGCTCCAACGGCGCCTTTTACAAGGTGAGGAGAGGTGGGAGCGGAACCCGGCACTGCCCCCACCCGAGCCGGCGCTGCGGCCGTTCCCCCAGCCCGGGGCAGCGGGCCCGGGACCCGCCGGGAGAGCGGCCGGGGAGGGAGAGGCCTTTCCTCCCAGGCCGGCGGCTGCGACCTCCTGCTTCCCAACGCCTCCCTAAACACCCGCCCCATCCCCCACCCCGGGGCTTCCAGCCCGTCCCATCCCCCCGCAACCCCATCCCCCACACATCCCTCCCTCCCCCCGCAACCCCATCCCCCACACATCCCTCCCATCCCCCACACATCCCTCCCTCCCCCCGCAACCCCATCCCCCACACATCCCTCCCTCCCCCCGCAACCCCATCCCCCCTCCCCCTCCCCTCCCCCGCAACCCCATCCCCCCTCCCCTCCCCCGCAACCCCATCCCCCACACATCCCTCCCTCCCCCACACATCCCTCCCTCCCCCACACATCCCTCCCTTCCCCGCAACCCCCTCCCCCACACATCCCTCCCTCCCCCCGCAACCCCATCTCCCCCTCCCCCCTCCCCCCCCTCCCCTCCCCCGCAACCCCATCCCCTCCCCTCCCCCGCAACCCCATCCCCTCCCCCGCAACCCCATCCCCCACACATCCCTCCCTCCCCCCGCAACCCCCTCCCCCACACATCCCTCCCTCCCCCCGCAACCCCCTCCCCCACACATCCCTCCCTCCCCCCGCAACCCCATCTCCCCTCCCCCTCCCCCCTCCCCTCCCCCCTCCTCCCCTCCCCCGCAACCCCATCCCCCACACATCCCTACCTCCCTCCCGCAACCCCCTCCCCCTCCCCCTCCCCCGCAACCCCATCCCCCACACATTCCTACCTCTCCCCCTCCCCCCACATACCCTCCTCCACCCCACCCCCTCCCTCTGCTGGCACCCGTTCCCCCCCACACCCCCTTACCCCTCCTCCATTCAGCTGCATCCTCCACCCCCTCCCTCCATGCCCTATCCCCCCTTCCCCACCCCCTCCCTACGTCTCTCCACCTGAACCTTATCCCCACTCCCACAACTATCCCCCCCCCCCACCTATTCCACTCACACCCTCAGGACCTCCCATGTTATCTTCACCCCAACCCATCCACCACCATCCCTGTACTCCATCCTTGGGACTTCCCATCCCCCACTTTCACCCCCCACCCCTGGATCTCTGCCTCTTGTCTCTCAATCCCAGTTCTACTTCTGCAAAAGCTCCTATTCATTGCATTCAATTTCCCCTCTGCCCCAGGATCTCACTCACCTTTGATCATTCTACTATCCTCCCCTTGCACCATAATCCTTTCCCACCCTTCTGCCTTGACAACTTCTGTATTTGCTCCATTGCAGCCCCAACCAGATCCTTTCTCCTTCCTTCCACCCCACATGTGCTTAACCCTCCTGTAGCTCTCCACTTCTGCTGTTGCACCCCTCTCCTGGTGGTGCCCCCCCCCCCCGCCCCACCTAACTGCATGTTCTACCTTTCTCCTGACCCTTCCAGTTTTTTTTGGGAGGTGTGGTTGACATCCTTGTCTTGGCTGGCTCCTTGTTAACTGAGTGATATTGATAACATTTAGTCTTGTTCTCTCCGTTGCCAACCCATGCAGATGATCTGCATGTCTGCATTGGTGTGTGTGTTTAAATCTTCAAAATATTTTCACGGGATGTCTGTGACTGCTGGAGCTGCAAACATTTTTTTGGTTGGCTTTCCATCTTTAGCTGTACCCAATCCACTTTCTCTTTACGTATTAACTTCCTTAATTTTAAGATCATCTTTTCTTTTTACAGTAATGCTTAAGCATGGAACTGTTGAAAATTGAGTATCTATTTGTGTTAGGCATTAGAAAAAGTTAGTTCTGAAGTGCAGGTGAGGAAAGAGGAAATCCAGTCCAAGGTGGGGAGAGGAGAGCTGAGAAGGCTGTTAAGTAGGTGTTAGCCATGTCTCAGTAGGTGACACTCTGAATCAGAAGGACTTGGGTTGGAGGTCCACTTCAGCTTAGTACAGGTTTAGGGCTGAAGCAGTTGAAGCCATGCTGCCTGTAGAAGAACAGTGGATAATCCACTGCAGTATTGAGGGAGCGTTGCAACATTGGAGGTGTTGCCTTTCAGATGAGCTCTGAGTTTGAAGCTTTGCCTGCCCCCCTTTCCAGGGTAAATGTTCTGAACAATAACATGAGTTCTCTTTGCCAACCAGGGTAATATTTATTCCTCAACATCCGTCCTTAGTTAATAGGACCTTGCAGGACACAAATTGGCTGCTGCAATGACTACTGTAAAAAGAGTGGCCGGAAGAAATGCTTTGGAAGATCCTAAAGAGGCCTATTTATAGGGTAGTTTTTTTTAACCAATGACCTAAGACAGTAGAGACTGAAGCATGACATTACAAATCTATTACTAGGTTAACCATGGCGAATGTATTACATTGTAGGCCAATGCAGATTGGCCAAGTGAAGGTAGGTCAGGATTCATTCCTAATGGTGAGAAGCTAGAAATGGAGCTCCTAGTGACTTGGGGATTTGTGTATATCATTGAAATATCACGAACAGGTACAGAAAATAAATCCAAAAGGCTAATGGAATATTGGCCTTCCCATGTTGTATACAAGGGGGCTTGAATTTGCGCAACTACTTTGCAATCTCTTGGTTAGATCACGTGTGGAATACTGTGCTCCATTCTGGGCACCAGTCCTCAGAATGATATCTTTAGCCTCTGAGGGAGCGTAGTATAATTTCCCAGACTGATGTGTTCATTCCTAGGTTAAATTCTGCATGACCCAGACTGTCTCTCTGCTGGGCTTGCCTCTAGATTCTAAGTTCCTCTACTTTAAAATTCTTAAATCACCCCATCACTCCTTACTTTCAGCCCCTCTTTCTAAAAAAAAAACAAGCCTTTTCTGCATCTGTCCCAATATCTCTTGGTATGACCCTAAGAAATGGGTTTGCTGGTACCGCTGAGAAGTGCTTGGGGATGCTTTGCCATGCTACGGGTGCTTTATAAATACAAGTGCTGAGAAGGTTAGAGGATGATCAATTTTGAAACCATTTGCTGCTGATGGGTTTTCCCTTTACAGGTCGCAGATCAGTAGTGAACTTGTTGAATGGCAGATCAGGCTCAAGGAGCTAACTGGCCTTGCATTCCTGTCTGTTGCAGTTGCCCCAAACCTTGTTTGGGGATACTTACAAATTATCTCCTTTTTAGTACAAGTTTTTAGTGAGAATAATGCATTATGCAGTAGTGACACAATCATTCATCCAGGCACTTTCAAGGAAGTCGTAGGATGCTTTCCACCATTGCTTGAAATTATAGTGCGAGTTACCCAATGCCAGAGCAGAGTTTTGGTGATCATTTAAGGAAGGTGAATAGATTTGGGAAGGGAATTCTTGAGCTTGAGGCTAAAGTGGTTGATGCTATGCTGCCTGTGGAAGAGGTGAGAAATCACAGCTGGATGAGATATCAGATTTGTGGAAATCTGAGGGCTGTGGAGATGGGGATGGTGCACCCACTGGCATTGCAGTGTAGATCTGTGAGCTTAGATGATGAGTGAATGGGGCAGAGAGAGCCAGGCCAAGAGTGCCTTAGTGCTTAGAGGAGTGCTCTATTGCTCTATGGCCTTACTCCACAGTCCTGCTTTCTTGGAGTAATATTTTTAATCTGTCTTAGACCTTCAGAAGTCCATTTCCTACTTGGTGCTTTGAGTTGCAGCGCTAAAATTGTCCATTTGGCCCAACCAGTCTATTGGCATTCACTGTTCATGCAAGCATTTGGATAGCCCAAGTTCTAAATGTTTATGGTAAAAATGTGTACCAAAACTTGACTGGACCAGTGCTCTCAGTTCTTGCAAAAGGAAAATTAAAGTCAATGTAACCTAAATGGGCCTGGCCCAGTGAAACGTTTTGAAGGTTGGTGCATTTCTCTAATCCAGCTTAATAGTATGCTGCATTAACAGCCCTGAAAACCATTTGTTCAGATCTTCAGTTAAAGAGAAGTGGTATGCAATTTACAACCTGTATGTACTTAAACAACAATACTCCACTTCAATGATATTTGAGAGATTTTTTTCATGAGTTTTGAATTTGCTCCATTGGGTGGAGAAACTATTGCCCCACAGTAGCTGTGGCTTTTTACACTGGCATTGCCTAAGTTCTTTAGTATATTTTAAAAAAACGTGAGCAGCATTTGATCAAGGTCCTGATCTTTGTGGGAAATGGAGTTTTTTTTTGGTCCTGTTTAACTTCACAACGGCAAGCTGAACAAAGCTGCAGCAAGCTGAGGTTGTCCCATATCTTCAGAAGGAATCTCATTCCAAGCTGCGGTGAGACAGCCGTCACTTCCCAGTTACTGTTGAGGCATCTGCTTCTGAGATGGAAATGAGTAACAGGGCTGAAATTGTGTTTCAGTATTGGGCCAGTGTGGATAAAATGGTTGAACTGGTCTCATGGTTTGATGTCATCTGACCTTTATTAACTTAGTGTTGATCCTGCTTGCTATCTGTTACCCTGCCTTTTCAATGAACAAAGTTGTTTAAAACAACTTTTGAAACTGCAGTGAGCTTTTGTGTTCTCTCCCAGTTAAAGACTGTATGTGTTGTTATATTCAAAAATATTAAAATCAGTGATATCAAATAACTTGTGGCTTGCAAAGGCCACATCTTGAGGGCTGGCAGGTAGCAGAGGAGGCCTCTGGGAGATTGGCCTCCTCTGCACACGAGCACGATAGGAACACATCAAGGCCAATCAGCCCCTTGTATCTGTATTGCCGTTCAATCAGATCAGTGGTGATCCTGTATTTTAGATCCTTCTGGGGTTTTAATAACCTCGTCCATCAATTGGACACATCGGTTTGATTCAGGATTTCTGTTGCTAGACCTGAGTAGGTAAGCAGTGCAAAATGGCTGCTCCTCCTTTTTCCCTAAGTTCCCACTGTAAATATTAGCTCAGTGGATCTTGGTAATCCTGTTGCTTAAACTTCGAGGAAGTAGGTTATCAATCTACAGAATGTATAAGGAGTTTCTGGGTGGGCACTTGAATCACCAAGGTATAGAAGACTACAGACCTGGTAAATGGGATTAGAATAGATACTTGATCAGTACAGTGGGCAGAAGGGTTGTTTCTGTGCTGTGTGACCTTGAATCTGAGTTGCCTCAACCTTGAACTGGGTAATTTTTTATTCTTATTTCCCAACTAACTGTATGCTATGCTGCTAGATGTGTAATAAATTGTGATATTGTTATCTTCTGGGCTGATGAATTTTGTACCTCCCAGCCATTTGTGTATAAGATTTATTTAAGCTGGTTTGGTTCACTATTTTAGATGGCATTCCCTTTCCTGTTCCCGATGGAGATTGACTTTTTCCTATGATGACCTTCCAAGGACTCAGCCGATTCTTCACCTCTCTTCGAGGCTGTCTTTTTCAGTTGACCTGTGTTATTGTGAAGTACCTTCACTGAACAGTTCCTGAACTTTGATGCTGGCTAGGATAGGGTGCCACAAGCTGAGATCTGATTTTCACAGAAATATAGTCAGTGACCCTTTGTTCTGCCTTGTGTGATTAAAAACCCCTGTTTTCATTTGGATCACACTTTTTCCACTTCCAAGAAGCTTTAAATAGTATAACTTGCCTTAATCCTTTTGTTTCCTCCAGAATTTCCCCATTTGGACCAGTAGCCTATTGTTGTATCCAAGTTGTACCACCTTGCAGAATGGTACTGTATAGGAGGCCCCCTTCTTGATCTGTGGCCATACAAATATTTCTCAATTGTTCTTTGAAAGCTTCCTCCTTTTTAACATTTCATTCCAATTTGTAACTTACCGTGTATAAATAAGCATAGATTTTCTTCCACATTCTTCATATATCATATGTTGGTTTCTGCTCTTCAACTGTCCTTCTGTTCAGGACCCCAGCAACGTCATCTAAAGAATGCCACCTGTTATGATCCACCATTTGGGAATGGGCCAGCTTTTAACCCCAGTTAGAAGGAAAGCTTGTACAAAAACTAGTGGGTTCCTACATCAATGTTGGCCATGTCTGAAGATGTGGCAAATCCAGTAATTATTGTTGCTGTGCCAAACATGGGTTGTTAAACTGTGGCGAAGGTTGGGGAAAGCAAGAAACTGAAGAAAGAAAAGAGCTGCAGCTTTAAGGACATCAGTTGGAGCAGGAGGAGTCCATTTGGACCTCCATCTTCACATTTATTCTGCATCTGATTCCATATCCCATGACTCCTTTGTCCAAAATTCCATCCACCTCAGCCCTGAATATCCTCAAGTCATTCCAGTCCTGAATGATCAACTCCTTATCTTGGAACTATGCCCCTAGTTCTAGGCTGTCTAGCTTGAGGAAGCTGGCTCTTACTACCTACTATTCAAGCTCAATTTCATATAATGGCTGAAGGTCCTTTGGGGTTGAATGCTGAGTAACTGTCTCCATCCCATGAGGATAGGCTGCTCCAAATCCAGAACCTTCACCACTCAGAAGGGCAGGGGCAGCAGGTGAATGAGAACACTACAACCTGCAGGTTCCTCTCTCAAGCCACACTTTATGCTGACTTCAGAAATGTATTGTCCCTGCATTGTTGCTGTGCAGTAATCTGGAAGTTCTGTACCTGATGCCTCTGTGGACCATTGCCAGAAAATCTGCAGGGGTTCAGTGAGGTGGCTAAACACCAATTGACCATGGAAATGAAAGCCACATCTCGAATGAAAGGCTTGGAAGTGACACAGTTTTTCTAATCTGCTCAGTGTTACACAGGTTCCTCGAACTGAATGGGAGCAAGACCTTGAATGATGAGAAAGATTGCAAGTTTAGTCAAAGAAAAATGAAGCTTGTGTAAAGTTTAAGCAGCTGAAATCAGACAAGGTCCTTGACAAAAATGAAGGAAACAGGCAATACCTTGAACAAGAAATTAGGAGGGCTGAAGGGGCCATGAAATGTCCTTGCTGAGTAGGATTAAAGGCATTTCCCAAGGCATTTTTATGTAGATTAACAACAAGAGGGTAACTAGGGAGAGGGTAGGACCACTCAAGGACAAAGGAAGGAATTTCTGCCTGGAGCAGGAGTGAGTGAGGGACTAAACAATACTTCACATCAGTTTTCACCAAGGAGAGGGATATGGAGGATGCTGAGATCAGAGAGGGCTGTGATATTCTTGGACATGTATCAAAGAGGTGGTGTTTGATCTCTTGAAAAGCATTAAGGTGGATGTCCCCAGGGCCTGATGGGATCTGTCCCAGATTATTGAGAGGGACAGATCTTTGTATCCTCGGACACGGGTGAGGTCCCAAAGGATGAGGGAATAGCCAATTTTATTCCCCTGTTTAAGAAGGGTGATAGGGACAAACCAGTAAATTCTAAGCTGGTGAGCCTTGCATCAGTGGTAGGGAAATTATTGGAGAAGATTCTTAGGGATTGGGCCTACTTGCATGTGAAAAAGCAGTTAACGTGGCTTGGTGCAGGGAGGTTGAGTCTTTCAAATGAGTCTTTTTGAGGTGACAAAGACAATTGAGGGTAGGGCAGTGGGTGTTGTCTACAATAGTAAAGTTTTCGATAAGGGGTCTCATGGTAGGCTGATTTGGAAGATTAAGGTTCGTAGAGTCCATGGAGACTTGGTAGATTGTCCATTGATGGTGGAGGGGTGTTATTGGTCTGTGATCAGTGGTGTTCTACAGGGATTGATGCTGGATCGTCTGTTTGTGATATAGATGATTTGGGCAAAAGTGTAGGTGGCCTGATTAGTAAGTTTGCAAATGACATGAAAATCGGTGGAATTGTGGATATTGAGGAAGTTTGTCAAAGGGTTCAGCAGGATATAGACCAGTTGGAAATGTAGGCAGATATAGAACATAGAACACTACAGCACAGGACAGGCCCTTTGGCCCACAACGTTGTGCCGACACTTTATCATGCTCTAAGATCTATCTAACCCTTCCCTCCCACATAGCCCCCTATTTTTCTATCATTCATGTGTCTCAGAGTCTCTTAAATATCTCTAATGTACCTGCCCCCACAACCTCTGCTGCAGTGTGTTCCACGCACCCACCACTCTCTGTATTAAAAAAAACTTACCCCTGACATCCCCCTTATACCTTCCTCCAGTCACCTTAAAATTATGTCCCCTCGTGTTAGCCATTGTCACCCTGGGAAAAAGGTCTCTGACTGTCCACTTGATCTATGCCTCTTATCATCTTGTACATCTCTATCAAGCCACCTCTCATCCTCCTCTCCAAAGAGAAAAGCCCCAGCTCACTCAACCTATCTTCAGAGACATGCTCTCCAATCCAGGCAACATCCTGGTAAATCTCCACTGCACCCTCTCTAAAGCTTCCACGTCCTTTCTATAATGAGGCGACCAGAACCGAACACAATGATATGTGGCTGATGGATTTCAATCCAGACAAGTATAAGGTATTATACTTCGGGAGGTCAAATGTAAGAGGAAGTTGTACAGTAAATGGCAGGAACTTTAAGGACATTAATGTACGGAGGGATCTTGGTGTGCAAGTCCCTAGCTCTCTGAAAGAGGTAACACGGGTGGCTAGAAGGCACATGGTGGGCTTGCTTTCATCCTTTTCATTGATTATAAAAGTCAGGCAGTCATGTTGCAGCTGTATAAAACTTGGGCCACATTTGGAGTATTGTGTGTAGTTCTGGTCACTACACTGTTGGAAGGAAAAGGAGGCTCTGGAGAATATGGAGAAGTGGTTTACTGGGTTGTTTCCCAAGTTGGAGCCTATTAGCTGCAGGGAGAGGTTGGACAATCCTGGATTGTTTTCTTTCTGTGACAATTGTGAGGTGCCTGTAGCCCCACACAGTCTGCTCAACTCTAATTGTTGTCTTCCAGATCTTCCTTAATTTGTTCGTGATTTCCTCTAATGATTTTCCTGAAAACATTGACACCTGTAATGGGCAGTAATGTGCAGTGCACTGGCTGTTCTGGTGGCTTTTTGCTCAGTTCGATGTGGTACATACTGAGAGGAATGGGGATCCTAGAGATTTTCCAACAAGCAGTGTTTTATTCATGGCCCCAGGCATGTTATATTAACGAGGATGACTGTCCAGGAGAGAGCTGGCTTGTATTTACAGGTTGATGGAACTGCATTAAGTTGTCATAATCTCTCAAGTACCCTGGTTTGATGCTGATGGGTTCATTACTAACATTGGCTTTCGAAATGGGAAAATATGCTTGCATTTCCTGCTTGAGGGTTTGCCAAAGCTGTCCATATTTGTTTGGGATGGGGCAGTGGTGTACTGTACAGTGTTGTTCCTAGTCCAGTTTCTGGCAGGTGGTATCACCACTAATGTCATGACTTGCCTGGCTTTTGGTCTCTGCCACATTGCCCTTGCTATCCTGGGATCTCAATCTGTGAGAATGGGTGCTCATTCTTCCCTAGTGTGAGCAGATGAGTGGCTCTGTACAGTTCTTCCCCTCTGCCTCCATTTGCAAATTTAGTGCCTGGTGTTCTCTGGTTTTGCCCTGTTCCCATGTCTAACTCCTTTCAGCTCTACAGTTTCCTACTAGTCATACTTCCAATTCTGACCTGTTTCACATTCTTGATTTCCTGTCATTGGCAGCCATGTCTTCACCTGCACAGACCCAAAGTTCTTGAATTCTCTCACTCCCCTTACCTCGCCTCCAACCTTCTGACACTGACCTCTGACCAACCACTTGCACACCAGTCCAGTCATTACCACCTTCTAATGCTTGGTTTGTGGCTATTATGTGCCTGTAAAGTACATTGAGACCTTTTAGTAGGTTACAGCAGTAACTAAATGCAAATTGTCTTTTTAAAACCTTTCCAAACGTTTGTAGGAAAAGGAGAGAGCTATTCAATATGGGATGAACATATGCCCAAACTGTCTGAAGCAATCGCCCCAACTGTTATAAGTAATTTGGGGGGGGTGGGGGGGGAAGGTGTTAGAAGAAACCAAATGCCTTACCTACCATGACACGCAACAAGGAAGCTCGAACGATTTTCTAGCAGAACTCTTGGCAAGGCACTTTAAAATGCACAAAGGTACTTGTTGACCTACAGACAGATCGAATTTTCTGTGTTAATGTATTTAAATATTCAGATCTGCAGATTAAAAACTGCCATTCCTGAACAACCATGGAGGTCAGAAAGATCCAGTCTGAACCTTGGGCTTTGCTGAGTTTGCTTGATATTATTTCACAACCAGTTTTGCCTGAGAACTTCTGGTAGTGTGTAAGCAACACCATTTCACACTCTTGTTCAGTAGTGTGTGGAAGTCATGTTGCTTGTAATCTAGACACCCAGATAAATGATCTAGCAACAGGAATTAAAAACTGGGGACTTCTAATTTTAATAGTAAATCTGTAATTGAAAACAAGCAAATGGTAATGGTGACCATGAAAATATTGGGTTGTTATAAAGATCCTTGTGGTTCATTGATAAGAATATGAAAGAGGGGCTGGAGAGTGCCGGATATTCAATCTAATTTGGAGTTTGGCCTCAGTGATTTTTTTCCTTTCAAATCCCTGTAATTCTTGGTTGCCTCAGATTCCATTCTGAGCAACAGTGTCATGACCTGGTCTCGGCCATACATGATTTCAGACCCACATCATAGCAGGTCATCCCCAATTGCTTAGGTGACTGAGCAAACCACTGAGAGTAATTAGGAAGAAGATACCAAGTGCTAACTTAAGGGTGGCTGCATCTATCAATGAATTAAAACCCATTGGTAGTGTTTGAGCCTTTGGGGAGAAAGAGCCTGAATTAAGTTGCTATCTATGGACAGGGAAGCAAGCTGCACTTTGTTCCATTTATTCACTTAATAATATAATGTGTTAAATGAATAGTTTGTCCATATGGAGATCTTGAGGTGTTATTCCAATAAATCTTTAGAAAATGTTTGAACTGGTGTGCTGTGGTGGATGCTGAAGATTTGTTTGTGGACTGGGGCCACATTCAGGTTGCGATATTGGGAGGCAGAAGCTGGTGTTAGATAGAAAGCAAACCCGGCTCTAATGAGTGAAAGAGGTTAAACTCCCCATTGTCTTGAGAATTGGTGTTTGACCTTTCAGTGAGACAAGTGCAAAAACATTTACAATGCGCGTAAATCCCAATTGTAAATCTCAACACGTTGTACGCAAAATGACGTTCAACCGTTTAAATTCCTCCCCCATTTTCCATCTGCCATAAAGTCCTGTCTGTAACCATGGGGATGTGCTGGTCGGCTCTCTTTCACAGACACTGTAGAACAAGGTATACAGAGTGATCAGTCAACCTGAGACAGTCATGTACTGAGCCAGTGTAACTAACTAAAGCTGGCTATGTTATAGTAAGCACCAAGATAATATCCCAGATATTTTGTAGGTTTTGCCAGGTCAACACAGTAATTTTTTGTTTTGTATATGACCATCTGGGAAAGGACAGTACTGCTTTTTGAGGTGGATTTGCTGGCTTATCCACATTGTGCACAACTCATTATCAGAGAGAATTATTTTGAAACAGTGGCTCTGGTTATCCTTGTCATAGTGTGGATTTTCAACTTGCATTTACTCCTTCCAGTGGAGCTGCTACTGAGATGTTTCACCCACGTAGCTGAGTATTGCCACCTGATAGGCCTGTTAAATATTAATTGCCTTTTGTTTCTCTCTCCCTCTGCACCTCGCCATTATGTTTTGTTATTGTCAAAGCCAGGATAATTTTACCATCTCTTCAATGGTTTAAGTCTAATGGGCTTGATTGGACTTGGTGTTCACTGCCCAACTAATCCTCATCACCTTTCACTTGACAAATAGGGTATAAGCACCTTTCATTACCATGGGTGTCTTGCAATTGTTTACAACTATATAGAAAATTTGGCAACTACAAGCTCCCATAAAGTAGCAGTGAGATAAATGACCACATAATCTGTAATACTGCCACTGACGTCCACGCCATTGTTGCATTCAGATTTGGCTATTGCCCTGCTGAGGCGGTCAGTCTCCCACCTTCCAGAACAAGAGTCTAGAATCATTGATAGTGGACAAATCCCCAGAATCAGGGAAACTGTCACAGGCTCTTTAAAGAAGTAACAGAGAGAGAGTATTTCTAATCTTCTTTGGCTGCTGGTTACATCTAGAAGGTTAATCTGGTACCATTGTCTATAAAGAGAAAAGGGGTCAACCAAGTAATTCCAGACCTGTCAATGTTGGGCAGTGAACAAGTTTCTGAACAAAATTTGAGGGACAACATAACTTCTCTTTAGAGAGCTACTGGTAGACCCCCAGCAAATGAACTTGTCCATGCCTGCATGAAACAAAACCTAGACAGCGTTCAGCCATGGGCTTGATAAATGGCAAAATGGCATTTTTGCTGCAAAAATGCCAGGTGATAAATATCTCCAAGAATTGGGCTAATCCCCTAGCCTTGAGATTCAATGTCATTAATATCTCCAGCATTGGCATTCTGGGGTCACCATTGACTAGAAACTCAACTCAGCAAGCCAAGCGAATACTAGGCTGCAAGGGCAGGTTCGAGCTGGCTATCCTTTGCACTTGCCTGGTTGATTATAACTCTTAACAACAATCAAGAAATTCAACACCATCTAAGACCTGACAATATTCTTGATTAGTACTTATCCAGTACTCTAAACATTAATTCCCTTAACAATGTCACATAGTAACTGCAGTGTGCCATCTAGGCTACTACACACCTCCAAACAAACTCGTGATACCAAGATGAGGGGCATCAAGCACAGGAATATCACCATCTGCATCCTTCCCTCTTAGATCACGTGCTATTCTGACACTACTCAGGTTTGCTGATGAAGATAGTGCCTTTAATAGTAACAGGTATTTCCCACAGTCCTACGTAAATTGGTAAGGAAAGTAAGAACTCATGATATCTAAGGGTACATGACTAGTTGAATAAAAATTGCTCAACTGGAGAAAGCAAAGGGTTGTGCTCAATGAGTGTGTGATTAGAGGAGTGAATGCAGTGGGTTTCTGCAGATCCCTTTTCATGATACCAGTGACTCTGACCTTACATGGAACATTATAGCACAGTACAGGCCCTTTGGTCCACAATGTTGTGCTGACATCTGGGCCATGATTAAGAAGTTTGCTGATCCCAAAACTGACAATGTGGTTGCTGGAGGGAAAACATTCAAGCTGCAAGATGGCAATGAACTGGTTAGATGGACGTAAGTGGCAAATGAAATCGCTCTTTAGAAGTAAGGTCATGCATTTGGGAAGAGCATTCAAGGGACAGTACAGAAATGGTGGGAGACTAACATGCTAAATTTAATCACTCCACTGTTGGCAGACTGGAACAAAACTCCGGAACTCCCTTCTTACCAACACCCCTCACCATTGACTCTTACCCCATGTTAGTATATCCCTCCCTGAAAGCCCACTTCCTTGACTGAGCTTTTGATTGTCTATTCTATCTTGGTAACTTTGTATGCACTTCTGTTTGTGAAATCTCTTGTAATGTTTTACTACTGTTGGAAATGCTGCTGAAGTACAACAGCTTAGTTGAAGGATAAATACCAACCAGAACGCTGGGGGAACTTCTATTGCCTTCAGGATCGGTAGGGTCTTTCATGTGCACCATGTGAGGGTAGACAGACACTTCAACAGCTTGTCCAGTGGTGGTATATAATGTATTCCATGTAACACATTCAAACACAGAAATGCCAGCCATTTGTTTTATGATCAGCCGATTGAGTATTGGCACAGAACTGCAACACAAATAGTGCCGGTTGTGGCTTGAAAGTGCTGTTGAGAATTTATTTGTTTCTGGGATCTGGACATTAATTTATTGCCTATTCCACAATGACCTGGAGAAGAGTTGCAGCCTTGAATTTCTGAGCTTCTGATGCAGCAGCGTGTTCGGGATTTGGATGTGGTTTTGAAAGTGGGCTGATACATTTCCAGCTTGGTGGTGTTAGGTGGAAACATGCAATGATGGTTTCCCCTGTGCTTGAAGCCTTTGTACTTGGTAGTTTAGGTGGGTAACTGCATTTTGTAGAAGGTGTACACTGCAGGGTATCCTGGTGACATCGAGCTTGTTGGATCTCTACTCATCCAGGCAGGTAGGGAGTATTCCATCACATTTCTGATTTGTCCTTTGTAGGTGGTGGAAAGGCTCTAGGATGTCATGATATGAGTCGCTTGCCACAGGATACCCAGGCAATAACCTGTTTTTATAGCCACAGTATTTGCAGTTAGTCTAGTTGAGTGTCTAGTCAGTGGTGAACTCCAGGCTGTTGATGGTGGGATATTGTGTGATTGCAGTGCCGTTGAGCATTGCTGGTGGGGGGGGGGTGGGGGGGGGGGCAGGTTGGACTCTTGTAGGGCATGAGGATCCCCTGGTACTTCTGTAGCATGACCTTGACGTTATCAGCCCACGTCTGAATATTGTCGAAGTTTTGTTCCATGGTAGCATGGATTGCTTCATTGCTGAGTTGTGAATGAAACAGAACGTTGTGCAGTCATTACTGAGCATCCCTACTTCTGATATTATGGAAGGCAAGTCATTGACGAAACAACTGAAGATACTTGTGCTTATGGTACTGTCCTGAGGAACTCCTGTGGTGATGTCCCAGGACTACAATGATTTTCTTTATGGATATGAAACTACAGGTATTTCATGCTCTCATCACCTGAGATAGGGAATGATTGTGAATGATCCACTTGCATAAGTGCAATCAATGGCCTCTTGGCCCACACCCTGTTTTTCATTGATTTTTGCGGTTTTTAAAGGTGCTGTGTCCAGACCATAAAATACAAACCAGTGGCAAAACCATTGACCACTTCATTCATTTAGCAATGCAAAATGACTCTCTGTGCCCTCACTGGTGACATCTATTTTGAGTTCATTGAATGTGTTATCTTGTTGCTTAGCTTGTGTCTAGTGCTACTGTCCTGAGCCTGCCTGAATATTTGATTAGAAGAATACTTAATCACACATGCTTGAGTGTCAGAAGGCTGGTTCTCACCCACTAGTTCTGACTGACTCTGAAGGTGTGGATTTTGCAGATTTTTAATTACAATATTCTCTTTATTGCTGACATCACAGATGCAATCTTTCTTTTGATCTGAAGTTGAATTCAGCATCTTTTTGCAGTGGCTAGTGGGGGAGGTGGGGTGGCAGAGAAGGACTGTATTCTCAGGTGTATGTTGTGCTGTGCCAGGAGATTCTCAGGCAGTTGGGGTTCAATGTGAGGAAGTGTAAGCTAAACTTGAGAAATGCTGGTCTGTAAATTTTTTAGATGGTGAACATTTAGGATCTGTGGGTAAGTAGAGAGATTTGGATTTCCACACATCTCTAAACTCATGGGGACCCAGATGGATGAAATGCACAGTCTGAAGATAAAGGAGAGACCTAAAGGATTGGAGGTGGAGAAACTCCAGGTGCCAAAGTCTGGAAGAAGTAGGTATTCCCTTTGAATTAGAGCTAGGCCATTCACTGTTAATGTGTTACATAACAGTAATGGTAAACCACAAGTTTTTTTTCTCCTTCCCATTCCCATCTCCAAAAGGATGAGGTTGGAAGTCAGTTGCACACTTTCAAAGCTCAAATTTATTGACATGCCAGCAATGGGATTTGAGGATGGTTGAACTGGATGGATTTGAGGTGCTGATCAGACCAAGCCTCAAATCCCATTGCTGACCTAAGTCAATCAATTTGACTATCAGTATTATCTGAAGAGGGGGTAAGAGTGGGGGAGTGGACAGGGTTTCTGCCAAGCTTAGTTCTGCAGTTTAACTGGGAGATCCCTGCTGAACAGCACTGGGAAGCCAGAAAAATCAGCTCCAAAGGACCTCTAGAAAGTTGGTCCAATTGCAGATGCCAGTCTGGAACTGAGTAGTTTGATATGATGTAGATATTCTAGCTCCAGTGTCATCTTTCTGCCGAGTAGTGTAGCTGGTGGCTGAGGACAGCATCGGGCTTGCACTGAAGCTCCCTTGGCTCCAGCAGCTTGCAGCAGTTGCTGTTCAGGCTTGTGGGCAAATGGGATCCCAGAGGCTGTCTGGCGCTTGTAGAAACTGCATTGCTGTATTTGTGGTCTTGCTTGGGTAAGGGAGAATGTTGTTGATGAGATCCTGACACCTGTCCCTGTTAAACTGTCTGGATTTTAGTTGGCATCTCTGTGTGTGTGGTGCATAGTGTCCGATCCCTGACAAGTTTACTTCAGGGGTGTGGGTTATGTTCTTGTAGGTTTTAGTCTAAGTTCCTTTTTACTTTGGATTTACATTAATGGACAAACATGAAAACATTGTGACGGTGACATGGATTGTACAGTGATCCAGCATGAACAGCATTAAAGCAGCAAAGTTCTGTCTTGTATAGTGATGTGCTTCAGATGCTATTACGATGGTCTGCCACTAGTAACTGGAATGCTCCCCAGCACTCACTGCTTGAATGCATCAATCATTCTGGCCTTGGGTAAAGGTCAAGTTCTGAGGATAATGGCTTCCCCATTGCCTCAACCATGACTTAATAGGGCTTTTAAGTGTGCCAGTATGGCATTTATTAACTCTCTAACTTTTCACCAGGGTTACATTAAGAGAGTGGATTGCACAAATTGGGCTTGAATGCCTTTGAAAATAAAAGCTTGATGGGATATGTTATTTTTCCTGGTGGGAGGAGTCCAAAACACGAGGGTGGTAGAGCCAAGCAGTTTGAAGGTAATGTCAGGAAGGATTTGGTAGAGGTAGAACTCTGGAGCACTGCATCTTACTGAAAGATTGTTGGAAATACATCAAATTTCATGTCATGTCAGTGATGATAAATCTGATTCTGAAAGTTGGGGAGTTTCAAAACTGAGATTTTGTTGGGCAAGGGTATTGAGAGAAATGGGATCAAGATTGAGATGCAATGCAGGTCAGCTGCCATAACTGGTGGGGAAGGCTGAAGGCATGGTATGGCTGCCAACTGTTTGTTTGCTGAAGAACAGGGAAATGTACCAGAGGGATGTTCAAACCCAGACCTATGTACTGAATACCTCATGCTGTTTCCATGTCTACTTTCATTGTGCTTAAACATGGCAGCTAGTTTTCTCCTTCCTGTGTGCCAGTGAAACCTAGTACTTGTGCTTCAAGCTTTATCTCTGTGGAGGCTCCTGGGCATGATTCATCCTGTACTTTTGCCCAGTATTATAGCTAAGGGTTTGCATTCCAAGTTAGTTGGTCTGTGGTACAGGCTGTTCCCAAACTGAGCCTCGTTTAATTCAGTAAAAATGAATTTTGTCCATCTGATACACATTTGGTTAGATGCTTTTTGTTAGCTTGTACAAAGTTTTGCAGGGCATTGATCCCATCTGAAGTGTAGGGATGGAGAACTAATCTTTTAATTGAGCATTGAAAGAATTGAAGATGCTCCTGAGTCCCCTGGAGAATGAAAAGCTTCTCCAATTGTGGTTTTTGGAAACAGTAATAATCCTTTTCAAATTGCAGAAATGTGGCCTTGGTCTTGCCCTTTGTCCTCTTTGTCTATTCTAAGACCTCTGTACAAGTTGTGAGAGAACCTGGACTCTGACTTTTAAAAATGGATTTATAATTTTTAATGCAATAAATTGGCAGTCTCTCATCTGGAGAAATGACTTTGGTATGAGCCTGAAAAGAATCATCTACTGCTGTGATCACTGCCCTACCAGCAATAAGTATTTGACTGTGTTACCTTGACTGTCATGTTAGTAAGCAGATCGGAATTTACTAGCAATCCCTACCAAGAAAACTAATGCCCAGAAAACAAGCTGGGTTATCTGCCATCTCAAACTACTCACCTGCCTGCCTTCTGGGCATCTCCAGCTCCAGTTCCCTGATCAGCTGCCTCCGACCCACATAGTTGAGCAATTCATCCTCTGTTTTGAGGGACTGCCTAAGAATAATGTCATTTGACTAATAGCACACATGTCATTAAACTGCACATTAATGGCCACAGTTTATTGCCATGCTGAACTCTTAATATACTCCCAATCCCCTTTGCCTCACCCCTATTGCAGATAAAAACTTGCCCTCTGTTTCAGCCCAATGTCCTATGCTATTGCATTTACACTGACTGGAGGTAACGGCATCCAGCTAGGATTTTAACAAACCAGGAGGGGACAATCAAACTGACTGGATTAATTCAGACGTGCTCTTTCAATTGCACATTAATGACCAACACCAAAGATGTATTAATGTGCCAGTATAATGAGTAGCTTTTCAGTAATTATTGAATGAAAGAAATTTGCAGCACATCAGTCCATTAGACCTGCTGTGTTCACACAGATGAGCAAGATCTGTCCATCCTCATCCCACTTCCCAGCTCTGTGGACTGCTGTTGATCATCGCCCTTGAAATATTCTTCAAATGCTCATTCAGGTATATGTTAAGTGTTGAGGGTTTCTGCCTCCACTCATTCAGGCAGTGTTTTTCAGCTCCTACCTCTATAACAATGTATTATTCTTGTGCCTTAATCCATGTCCCTTTATTAATATCTTGATTAAATCTCCCCCATCTCATTCGTTCCAACCTGATCCTGGCTGATCTTTCTTGGCTAAAATTCTTGAGCCAGCCCACATCGTTGTCACGATCCAGTTCAGTCACACCTTTTGTGTCATGTGGTGACCAGAACTCTTACCAACTGACCAGAACTATGCTCTAGCTGCCATCCAATTAGAAGTTTATTCTGTTCCAGCATTGCCTCTTATCTCTTGTAAGCTTTGTCATTGCTAATAAGAGTATCCCATGTGCCTTAATCCTTGGAACTAAGTTTACAATGTTAGTGCATGTTTACTAAAATGTCTGCAATGTGCAGGAAAGGTTGTGTGCCACATCAAACTCCCAAAAGTTCACTGTCTGAAGTACTGAAACAAAGTTTTGTTTGTTGTCTTGAAAGGATGAAACTTCTAAACTACATGATCAAAATCAATTGTGCTGAATGACGTCTGATACAAGACAAGCTTGCCACTGGACTGCAGATTTGTCATGTTTTGGAGTGGGTGTTCACTGGGGACGTGAAGGAAGCACTACCCACCCCCCCCCCCCCCCCAACCCCAAGAGCTGTTTACATGATGGTATCAGCTTACAACTGATCTGTCACAAAGATTTATTACTTTGTTAGGTCCCAAAATGCTTACGATTCTTTCAGTAATTGTATATTTTACCATGCTCTGGGCCTCTTTCACCCTGCCTTAAAGGCGTGCTCAAACTTTGTGTCTGATACCAGTCTGGCTCGTGAAAGCCCAGAAGCGAACTCTGCTTTGTCCTTTGTGAATTTATCTGGACCACAAATGACCAGATGTGGTGTTAGTGAAAAAGGAGAGCTGAAAGGTGTGATTGGAAGCATGGGAGTTAATGTGACTGAATTTGCATTCCTTGTCACAGTCATGGAGAAGCATGGAACTAGGCCCTTCAGCCAGAGTCCCACTGCCCATCAACCTCCCACTTACTTACACTAATCCTGCATTAAACCCTCTTTTTAATTCCCACATACATATCAACACTCCTGCCCCCCGACCCCCCCCCCCCCCCCCCACAATCTAATTCTACCACTCGCACCCTAGGGGCCATTTACAGTGACCAATCAACCTATAACACATCTTTGAGATGTGGGGAGGGGAAATCAGGGCACCCAAAGGAGATGCATACTCTAGACACAGTATCAGAGGTCAGGAGTGAACCTGAGTCTCTGGTGCTGTGGGGCAGCAGTTCTGTTAGTTGCTCCACTGTGATTTCCTCCTGCCCTCAGCCCCCATAAAATGGTTCCTTGGTGCTGCACTGGCCTTCTGAATTCCCTTTGACAAGCCACAAGTGCTTTCTGAATGTAGGAGATGTGCCAGAGCCCCTCAGATGCAGTAATCATGACCATCTTTAAGAAAGACAAATATGGTTTAAAAGTTGTCAACCAGCTTAAGGGCAACTCATAACCTTCGTGTGTGAGCTCCAAGAGAAATGCAGGGAATAGCCTTTCCTGACCCCTCAAAAGCTCATCATTTGGCAGGGAGGATGGGCACATCCTTCTCAGATGTGGCTGCCTGCAAATTTGCTTCCATCTTGCATAATGGGCCCACAGCAGACCCAGTCTTGGTGCAGCTGGTGTGAAGGAAGGCCACGGCATTGGCCCAGCGTTTTACTGCAATGCACCTCATTTCCGACGTGCTTCTGTTGGAGTGAGCTGCGACAGAACTAAGATCCAACGTTGCCTCACCTTCAGTCTTCAAGTTGCAGTACACAGCTCTTGTATGTGTGTGATTAGAGGTTGAGCTGCAAGCTATTTGTTCAAAAGAGTGGATGGATTATATTTAAAATCCACTAAACAAATCCTCTAGCAACCTGTCCCAGAGTATAACACTACCCCTAACAATGAAGGTACACAAGAGACTTGGAAAGTGTGGACCATTTCCCTATTCTGGGAGCTGTCTTTCAATGAAGAAAGACATTGAAATTCACCGTCACTCAAAGTGGCTGCAAACCTTTGGCTGATTGAGGAAAACAATGTTTTAAAAGCTCAGACCCACCTCAAAGCAAATGGTCTACTAGATGGCAGTGATTCCTGGCCCCTTGTCTGCTTCTGAGATGTGGATGGCTTGCTGCAGGCGTCTCAAAGGTTACTATCAGTGCTGTCTATGCAAATTCACTGATTGGATAAATCCTGTCCCAAACCAGCACTTGAGGTTGTAATTAGTCAGCTCTGGACAGGCCACATCTTTCACATATCCAACACGAGATTCCTGAAACCCGGACAAACCACTCTCAGCTCTGTTGCAGCATGAGATTACAAAGTGACTAGAGAAAACAATTTCAAGGAGGATTTGACCTTAAACTTGTAGGGATCCCTGGCCCATAACCACTCAAAATGAAGAAGGGCATTGGGTGGCATTGCAAACCTAGTCCATTCATCAGGAGTACCAGCCCAGTGGTAGGAGTGCACCAGGTTCAAAGCTGCCTTGCGGCCAAGTCTGTGGGTCGTGAATTGGCCTCAGCTGCCACCTCAGAACCCACATAACTGGAGTGAAGTCACTCTGAATCCAAGCGACTGCCTAGGAAGTGAAAAACTAAAAGCTTGCCTGAGTCTGCTGTAAATTAGTCTCTCTCAGCCCCGTACTTGTTATATAATGAAATTATTCAATTTAATCTCCATTGAGTGACTACAGATTCCCACTGTCCATTAAAACATTGCATGGCTAGCACTGAGTGTGTTAACATCTGATTAGGAGTCTTAGTTTTCTGACGTTTGTCAGACAAGCATGAATCAAATTCCTCCCCTTGTTGGATGACTTGAGGTTTCTGCTAGTTTTTGAACTCTGTCTTGTTGACACTGTATTTGGCAGCAATGACTAATGTAGCAAAACACCCAGAGGCATTTCGCAGGAAAATCGTCAAACAAAAAATTGGTGCTAAGCCAAGCTTGGTCAAAGTAGCATCTTAAGAGGGCAGTGAGGATTTGTGAATGAAATTCCAGAGATTGAAACCTTGGCAGCTGAAGGCAAGGCCACCAGTGGTGAAATGAAGAAAGTTGCCAATGTGTCAGGAGCGCAGGTATCTTTGAGAATTGAAGGCTTAGAAATGGGGCCAGGAAGTGAACCTATGAAAGAATCTGGAAACAAGGAAAAGAATTTCAAAATGGTGATGCTGCAGGCATGGGGCAAAGGATCAATGGGAGTCAATGCAAGCTAAGGCATGAGAAGCAGTTTTGGATGAACTTGTTTGCAGGGTGGAAGATGAGCAACCAATGAGACGAGTTGAAATAAGTTTAGTTATAATAAAGACGTGGCTGTAAAACTAGAGGTAGGCAGGAAGTGGTGAAAGTGGTGGCTCACAGCTTTTGTTAGATAGCCCTATCTGTGTAGAATTGGCTTAACCTAGAGGGATATTCCATAATTTACCATCAGCACAGCAAAATCATGGGCCATAGTGTTTGGGTTTGTGACGTGGTAGGTGGAAGAGTTCCTTTAACCTTTTGCAGCTAGTTTTCAAATCCAGCCCAATTCTGAAGGAGGATCTTGGACCTGAAATGTTAACTGTTTCCCTTTCCACAGAGAGTGCCTGACCAGAGTTTCCAGCATGTTCTGTTTTTATTTCTGTTAGTGAGCCTGCTTTTATAACTATTTACTGGCTCATGTTCTGAACTAATTGGATTAATAGATTTGATGTTGTGCAGCAAGAATGATAAAATTGTTTTTCCGCTGTGTTTTTGTTGCTTGTTGGAATAATTGGAGAGAATTTCTGGGTTTTAGTGTGGAGTGCCTGCAGTGCAGCAGCTACAAAAATGCCTGGCTTGGTGGAGGAAACGCTCAGGTTCTGAGTGCTGCGTTTAACTTGGTCTGCTGAGCATAGGAAGCACTAATAGTGTTGTGTATTTTTACCCCAGAGTTGTTTATTCCCATGGCTAGCATGAGTGACAATAGCAGGAGTTATCAGGGGAAACTGCTCAATGCCAGCTGAGGTAGTGTTAGTGCACCGTGTGGTATTGGAATGCTGGTGGGGGAAGGGCTGTGTGCAGCAGAATACTCTGAAATTCGATCCCTGTATTTTGTCAGCTTTAAAGAAAACTCCATACTTGAAATGACCGCGGAGTTTGCAAAAGGGCACGGGCTGAGTGGTGCAAGTAAGCAATCCCTAATAAGGATTTGTCACAGATCCTGGCATCTGCAGCCCCTCTGGTAAGATTACCTCTGAGTCGTGTCCAGTTGATAATTCATCAGTGACAGTCACAGGTGACTTGGGCTGCTAAAAATGCCTAGTCCTTCCTTCAGTACACCCATGTTACTGGGTTTGCATCCCTTGTGTAGCAGCTTGTAGACTTGGGCAAGTGAGCTTTGCTGAGGGTCTTCCTTATTTCCTATTCTTTGAACAGTATATACTACTTGGTGGTAAGAGACAGCCGTCAACAATGGAGCAATTAAAACTGATGCGAGAGCAACCTAATTGAAAGCAGTACTGATGACAGAAGTCTGAATTCCATTATTTGGCAGGTCTCCACAGTCTCACTGCTCCTGAATTCTGAAACTACTCAAACCCCAGATCTGTGCTCCTGATATTCTGGTCTTTTGATAATACTAATTCTATGTTTCATCATCAGTTGTACCTTCATGGCCTCCAAGTAGTTTACTGTATTAAATGCTAAACAAATGCAAACTGTTGCCTCGATTGGGTGGTTTAATGTATTAAAAGAAAATCTGGTTTTCTCTTGAATTTCTTCCTTTTTTCCTTGCTATCTTTAAGACACTTATTCCGATGGCTTCCTTGTATGGTGTGGTGTAATTTTCTAATTTATTTTTGGAGATCTGGGTGTCATGGACAAAGCCAGCATTTGTCCTTCTCTGACTGCCCTTGGGAAGGTAGAGAGCTGTCTTCCTGAACCGCTAGAGTTCATTAGGTGAAGATACTCCCATGGTCCTATAGAGCAGGATTTAGACCCAGTGATATATTTCCAACCCAGAATGGTGTGTGACTTGGGGAACCCGCAGGTGGTGGTGGTATTCCCATGCTGCCATTGTCCTCGGTGGTAGAGGTCATGGGTTTGGGAGGTGCTGGGTGTTTTGTAGATGATGCAACTGCAATCAGTGTGCCAGTGGTGGAGGAAATAGGTGGTTAGAGTGGTGGACAGCAACTCAGTCAAGTAGGTTTCTTTTGTTCTGGATGGTGTTGAGTTGTTTGACTTGGAGTTGCACTCATCCAGGTGATGCACCTCATCTTCTAAAGCTCCTATAAAGTGCCTCTGAATAGTTTACTGCATTAAGTGCTAAACAAATGTAAATTGTTGGCCTGATTGGGTGGTTTACTGTGTTAAAAGCAAGCAACAAATAATCTGCTGGATTCCGTCATCTGCAGTCTCTTGTCTCCGTTGTGTTAAAAGGAAATCTTTTCTTAATGTCTTGAAGTTTCCCTTTTTTTTCTCTCCCGCCCTCCCCCCCCCCCCCCACTTCCAAAAAAAACCAAACCCAGACTTTAAAGAATGTTGGCAGCTTGTGTGGTGTGCTATCCTGTTGTAGCAGGTGTTTTGCCACTGGAAGCGTTCATTTGGTAGTTAAATAGCAAAAAATGCTGATATTCCTGAGGGCTTAAATACCTTGAATGTAAGGTGACATCACATTTTAACATCATGGCAGTGATTTATTACAGCTGCTGCACTCTTGAGTTTTGGATGTATCCTGTGTGAAAGCTTTGAATCTTTGGGTTCCTGTGCTTTGGGAGCCAGAGGCACCATGAATTGGGGAAGTGCATGTAGTTGGAGTCCAGATCTGGGCTTTGCTCCTGGTAATTGGATGGATATTAATGTTATGTTTTTTTTCTTGCTGATTATTATGGCTCTTTTCAAAATATTACGTTTGTCTAGCTCTTACTAGACCAATGAGCAATGTAATTAAGGGCTTTATAGAAGTTGTAGACCTAGAGCATGCAGTTCAGAAACTTTTAGGGACAGTGGTAGAAGGGACAAGGCACAACCAGAACCTTTGAACAGAAGGCTACTAAAATGGAGATTTGGTGATGCTTTGAAATGGCTGAAAGGGTTTCTCTGAAGAACAAAGAAATAGAATGGAACGTGTTATTAGGAACTGTGTCTATATTGATGAGGTGAGGCTGTAGAGTTTGAAATGGAGATCTGCAATTGCACAGCAGTTGTCCAAGACTCCTCCAGAGTAAATTTTTGGTATTGGCAGTGCACATTTGGATGCCTACTCTTGATTTGTCACAAGTATGAAAGCATCAATACAAATCTCATTCTGCTTGGAACAGCCAAGGTAATGGTCATTTTTGTGTAATGGGGCTCTTTCTGCATTGGAAGACGTGTGTTGGTTTATTACTGCCGGCTGTGAGATCCTGATCTGGTGTGCATGTGATTCCAGGTCCCCAGAATTGTGGTTAACTCTCAGCTTCCCTCTGAAATAATCCAGTTAGTCACTCTGTTCAAAGGCAGTTAGGGACAGGCACTAAATGTTGTCCTAGCCACTGATGCCTACCTCCATTAATTTAAATAATGCTTTGGGTTACTATTGGTGAGAGGAATAATGAGATGAAGGATGAAATGAGAGAATTAAGCTGTTAATCCATTTGAACTGCTGGAAAATCCAACCTTGCAAGACGAGACCATTCTCAATGTGTCCCTTTTGCAGTTTTGATCACCCAAAGTGCTTTACATCCAATGAAGTATGATGGGAAACGTGGCAGCTGTTTACTACAATGTTGAAGAATATTTTTTGTCCACCAGAGATGACATGCAGGCCCTCATTTTAAGTCTCTCCAGTAGATGGCTTCTCTATCAGAGCAGCATTCATTGGGCTTGGGACCACAACCTCCTGTGAGATGAGCACCAAACTGAGAGCAGATCTGCTGAAGATCTGAAGTGTTCTTTTTTTAAAAAAAAGGGGGCTATGAGTTTGAAATGGTGGCTTGTAGCAGGCTATGCAAATGATTGGGTGAATTGGGCATTCAAAGAAGTTAAGTAAAAGTGACACATGTATGACCTAATGAAAAAAGAATTTGTATATCATACGTTTGCTGATGAAATTATCCGTTGAGCTGAAATGAATGCATTGGCAGCAGATTTGAAATGCTGTCCTGTTTAACATTCTGGAACTGCTGAATGACTTTGGCTGTGAGGGTGGACGAGGGTTGGAATGATTTTCTAGGGAGCAAGTTGGTAGTTAGCAGGGAGGGTATAATTTGTCCTACATGTTGTGTGGAGGAAACTATCAACATCATGCCATGGGTTTGTCCCATGCCTAGGCACTCTTGTATATGAGTCACTTCGTCTTTTGTCACATTTGCATGGCTGGTAGGTGTGCAGGTCTGACTGTGAAGGCGCAGTGGTGCAACAGTTAGAACTGCTGTCTTATAGCTCCAGCAACTCAAGTTCAATCCTGACTTCTGGTATTGTCTCTGTGGAATCTGCCTGTGACCTGTGGGTTTGACCACAAAATTAGTGGAAAATCCATCCAATTCTCCAATGTCCTGGAGGAAATCATCTTGATCAGAGTCTGGACCCACCAATGTCGTTGACTCGTGCTCTATTCAAAAACAAATGATAGTAGGCACATCAGTGCTGGAGTTGCTGTGAAGTCCAGATCCTGAAAGGTGCAGACATGGTCCACTGGCATTGCTTGTACAAATAGCACAATGTACTTTGGCCTCTGCCCTGTGGCATCGAATGGTTCTAAATACCTGGATTTCATAGTGGAGCTGCTGCCTCGTGTCCTCACAACCTGGGTTCAATCCTGACCTGGTGTTCTGGGTAGCTGTTTCACATTCTCCCTGGAACTGTGTGGATTTCCTCAGTGCACTCTTTCCTCCCACATCCCAAGAGTATTGGTAGTGTAAATTGCCCCTGGTGTGTAGATGGGCGTGTGAGGAGGATAGCATGGGATTGGTATAGATGGGAATGATGCAGCATGTATTCTGTGGCTGGATGGCATCTTTCCATGTTGTATGACTCTGACTCTATCTCCAATGGGTTGCATCAGACTGATGATTTGGGAATGTTATGCTCTGTAAAGCCTAGGTTTCAAATAATGTCAAATCATGACTTGACTAACCAAGTGTAATCAGAGGAACTTTGCAAACCCTCTCTAACCATGCCCAGAGGAGGCCATGATTTCTTCCATTTTCCTACATCTTGGGCTTTTGGATAATCATTACTGGAGGATCAGAAAGGAGTTTTCAATGATAAATTCATGCACGAATAAGTGATACTCTTGGGTAACAAGTTGGATTGGGCTGGAAGGGGTTGCAGATATTGTAGCAGATGTTACTCATCCTTGTAGATGACATTGGATAGGATGGTATAGGTTGGGAAGGAAAGGAGAGAAGCTTATTCTTGTGCATTTAAGGTTGAAATTGCACTGAATGAGCATAGCATGCAAAGATTGATATCACTTTTTTGACAGGTGGGCTTATTTAATTAGTAGTAAAACTGCAGTATAATGTCATTCTGAGAGATCTTTATCAGTGTTGCTGTCAATGTGAATGGAAACTCTGGTCATCCAAAATGTGTGGAGTGAAATGCATTCTTGATTCCTATGTCAAATGTTGGCACAGGGCAGTGGTCCACCATTCAGTGTTATGATTGATGTCAGCCGAAAGGACTGTTGCAGAAAATACCCTCCAATGACAGGCTCCCTTCGTGCTAAATGTGGCATTGTTGTCAGATGAAATGCTATTTGGCTGAGGTTGTACATATCTGCTGCTGAGAATGAGCTGTCCTTCAGTAGTATGAGCTCAAGAAATAACATTATTTATACATCAGGATAATGTGCTCTCATTGGTCTAAGATCACAAGCATTTTGTGGGCCTTTTGAGATGGCATGTGTAATTTTAGGGTTGCATGGCACTGGCCCAAGGCTAGTGTGGTACAGGTAACTGTTCGACACCCTTGGTGCAGAGGAGACAATATGAGGATATAAAGGTGTGGTTCTATTGATTTGAAGTGCATATTGGTTTAAGCTGTAGTGTTGCATTGTGCTTTGCGATCTGTAACCAGCTAACAAGTCTCCTGAGTGGGGCACTCAGCAGTTTCGTTTCCTCAGTGTGGATTGACCTGTTGCGCCCAAGGCACTTGTAGCAGTTTCTGGTCTTGGCTTTGGGGCTTGTATGCAATGCTGCAGTTGTAACATTTTTATCATGCGAAGGGTGATCAACCTGGCTTAAAAGTAAACTCTGCTGATGAAATTTATTCCTATAGTTTTAGCTGCCTTTGAAATTAATGGTGGATTTCCAAGTGGTTATTCCGGTATTTGTCACACAACTGGAAGCTTTATCTACAGTGGGGTGACTGGCGGAGATGAGCACAAGAGAGAGAAGTGAAGTCGAGAGTTGATGGGATGAAAATGGGGGGTGAGCACAGAGATGGAGGAAATGTATTGGGAGCATAGATACCAGCACGGATCAGATGAACTGTGGCCTGTGGTGTATATTTTGTGGCACAATATCTATGGCATTTATATAACTTGTAGTCCTAAGTCCCTTTTTATAAGCTGCATTTTATTTTTGTTGTGGTATGAAGGTGTTAGTTTGTCCCATGTTCTGGCTGTGTCCGTGTGGTTTGCATCTTGTGACTGGAATGAGCAGACGCTGATGCCTTTGCACTGACCTCACAAACAGCTGTGAAACCACCTTCGTTCCACCCTCCTGCATTATTCTAGTTGAGAGAATGTGTGGGTTTAACAACCCTGTTGATGTACCTGTGCTATCTGAAGGTTGATATGGTCCATCTAATACTAGAATCATTCCAGGTGTTTGTACCCAGGATTATTGCTGTCACGTCAGACATCAGAATCAGGCTTATCACTGACAAATGACGTGAAATTTGTTGTTTTGCAGTAGCAGTACAAAGACATAATCTATAAATTACAAAAATAATAGTGCAAAATAAAATAACGAGGTAGTGCTCATGGGTTCATGGATTGTTCAGAAATCTGATGGCGGAGGGGAGAAGCTGTTCCTGAATCATTTGAGTGTGGGTCTTCAGGCTCCTCTTTGGTAGTAACAAGAAGAGGGCATGTCCTGGATGGTGAGGGTCCTTAGTGATGGATGCTACCACCTGAGGCACAGCCTCTTGAAGATGTCCTTGATGGTGGGAAGAGTTATGACTGAATGTTGCTTTGTCCTGTTTCGTGGAGTCATCAATATGCATCCTTTTCCCAGCCAGAGGGGAAATGGGGAATTTAGATTGGAGGGTAGGGCAGGTCACAGATGGGAGGCAGGCATGAGTATTGAGGATATAGTCAGGAATGAACCAACTCCTTCAGTTTCCTGTACATCCCATATTCCTGTTGGCCATGACACTATCGAGCTAAATTAGTCAGAGCTTTCTGCTAATAGGGGTCATGTCCCTGAGGTGAAAGGCATTTTACAGGGCTGGGAAATTATGTTTTGCAAGGTAGTTTGAGGTACCTTAATGGTTGCAAAGCATGGGTTAAGTGGGAGGGGTTGTGGGTGGGGGATGCAATGGTGTGTAAATGGGTTTGGGCAAGGTGATGGGGTGGGTGAGCCACAGAGGGACAAGTTAGGGCGAAAGTCTTGATTTTTACGCTGGTAAACTGGGGGTTGTGGGTCAGCAAGCAGAGGAGTGAGATGAGATCTGGAGTGGTTAAGATGCACTCAGCTGAGACGGTTGAGCATGAGTTGACATTGGGCAGAAAATGTGAGGTTGATCAGGGGACCTTGAATCTAGAGGTGACAGGCATGGGTTAGGGTTTAGCAGCAGAAACAACACCATGGTTACAGGTGGTCTGGCTTCGTTTTATGGGTTGGGCATGATGGATGGAAAGTGTTTGTATCTGGTACCAAATGCAAGATTTCTCCATACTGGTGTAAGCGTTAGTTGTCCAGGGAAGAAATGGGAAAGCAGTCATAGTTAATGTCGTATCTGGCTGTGGTGGGGCTGACGAAGGGGCAGGAGGGGGTAATGAAGCAGGGTTTTTGATTGTTCAGTCACAAGCAGTGTCTGATTCTGAAATCTGTATCCAGATGTAAAGGGTTGAAGAGTAGGGATGGAGATTGTTCTCCTTCCCCTTCATGGGTATTTTTCCATGTATTTATGTTTATTTTTCTCCCAGGGGTTTGTGAAAGATGTACACGAAGACTCCGTCACCATCGCATTTGAAAACAAGTAAGTGCCACGTTTTTTTGTCCTCTTCAATCTGCACGCCAACTAGCACCGAGCTATGGTCGCGTCTCACCCTGCTGACGGATTGTTTTCATGGTGTGTTGGGAAAGGTGTTGATTTGGGGTAATAGATTCCATTTAAATAGAAAACCTAGTGTACAAACCTAGCCTTCTAGTAGTCCTAGTAATTGGGGAGCTCGCCTGGTTTTAAACTGTCTTCACCATAACCCTCTTATGGTTGCTTCCTTCAGAAAGGGATTAAATCAAGATTTGCCTTAAAAATTAATGCAAGGGCTGGGGGTGTTGAAGGACATCGACCACAAGGTGCTGCTAATGCTGACAGGTTTTGTTGCATAGTTGGTGCACTTCAGAAGTGGTTCTTTTCACTGATGCACACCAAAGAGTAATAACCTGGCCATAACAAATTGTCTGTGTCTCAGACTTTCATGGCAACAGTGTGGAGTGTTCTCCGTGTGGTGAAGGGTGGCTCAGCTTAAAAACGTGAACTTCAGTGATCCCAACACCACTGCTGGGATCATTAAATTGGCATTGTCATTGGATCAAAATGTGTACGCACTGAGTGAGATTGGTATTCCCAGTTGTCTATTTATCATTAATATAAATCTTAAATAGAGCTTTTGTTTTGTCTTTGCTTTGTGATAACTGATAGTTGTAGAGAGGAGGGGTACAGCATGCAACTAACATAAGAAAACTTATTCTGAACTTCTGTCAGTCATTTCTGTATTGTTTATTGTCAATTACATTGTATAATTATTTTAAGGAGGGCATTTCATTTTGTGATGGAGCTGTTTCATATACTTGAATTTCCACTAAAAACAGATGAGCAAAGATGTTGGGTTTTGTCTTGTAACTAAAAGTCCTGCTCTCATTTAGCTTGCATTTACTTAGAAGCATGAATTTGGCAAATTACCCCATCATGAGTGTTTTCACTGAGGAAATGCTGTAAAATGGAGTACCTTTCTTAAAAAAAATGTTGATGGGTGATTTGGAGGTAAGTAACAAAGGTGTTTCAGTGTATAGAACCTTTAATGCAACAAAACATCATGGAATACTTCTTCCAGGACCTTAATCAAACACAATTGACACTAAGCCACATAAGGAGATTCCCAGACAGGGGAGCAAATGCTTTGGCTGGCCAGATTTGAATGTTTTGTTTAAAAAAAAGCAATGCAGAAATGTTTTCCAAAGGAATTCATAAGAACCTAAGACAAGAGGAAGCTATCTGCTACTTTGGCCTTGCTCTGTCATCACTGATCTACCTGGGATGTATCTACAGGTATTTACAAGCTCAACAACTTCACTAGTATTATTTTTTGACCGGTGCTTTAGTTCCTCATTCTTGCTAGACACCTATATCTCTAATATAGATTCATTGTTACACATCATGGAAATAGACCCTTCAGTGCAACTTGTCCATGCCAACCAAGTTGACTATCTGAGCTAGTCGCATTTGCCTGCATTTGGCCCATATTCCTTTGACCCTTTTCCTATCCATGTACCTGAAATGTTCTGGCAGCTTGTTCCATACACCCCCTACTGTCAGTGCAAATCTTGCCTCTCAGATCCCTTTTTAAATCTCTCGCATCTCCCCCTGCCTCCCCAAAAACCTTAAACCTATGCCCTCTAGTTTTAGGCTCCCCTGCCCTGGGAAAAAGACCCTACCTATACCCCTCATAACTTTTATAATCCTCTATAAGGTCACTCTTCAGCCACCTTCACTCCAGGGAAAACAGTCCCAGCCTGTCCAATCTTATCCTCTTAACTCAAGCCCTCCAGTCTAGGCAATGTCCTTTGAATCTTCTCTGCTTCCTCCCTAGCATAATCACATCCTTCCTATAGTGTAGTGACTAGAACTGCACACAGTACTCTAAGTGCTGTCTAACCAATGTTTTGTGCGACTATATCTGGCAGGTTTGACTTCTCTCAAGGCAGACAGTATTTAATTCCTCTGCTATTTCCTTATTCCCCATAAATTCTCTGCTCTCTCGTGTAAGGGACCAACACTTGCCCTTTTTAGTCTTTCTTGCATGTGTATAGAAGCTCTTACAGATGTTGTTTTTCTCTTGTCAGTCTGCTCTTGTATTCTGTCTTTTGTAAAACAATTTCTTGGTCCTCTTTTGCTGACTTCTAAAGTACTTACAATCCCTTGGGCCACTGCTATTTCTAGCAACTTTAATGCTATCTTCAATTTGCCTTGTCAGCTGTAGATGAATCACTTTTCCTTTTTGTGCGTTAAATTCCAGTATTTAAGGCCTATGGCACTGAAGCCACCACTGGCAATTGTGGAATGATGAAAACAGAGAGTACTTGACACCCGACTGAGGGTTGTGGGGCTGGGGGAGATTATGGCAAGGCCATTATGGATTTGGACACAGGGATGCACATTTTCAAATGAAGGCTTTGCTGCAATTATCTAATGTAGTTCATCAAACACACTGTAGTGATGAGTGAATTGGACAAAATTATCTGTCCAGGCCTAACCAACCTTGATATGAGAGCTTAGCTTCTGTTTTCTAGCACCTGGAGAAAGGCTATGCCATTCTGGCATTTGCATTCTATTCCAGATGGCTTAAAGTCCGTAAGTGTTTTGCTTTTCATTCCAGATTTGTATAACCTTGGTCTAATGTATGCGATAAATTGTCCAGGTCACTGGCTGTTAATCCAGTAATTTAGCCAGTGTGACTAAAACCTTTTAAAACATTGCTCTGGTGAGTATCTTTCCCGTGCTCTTTGATCTGGTTACCAATTAGTCGTCAAAAAAATTCTGGAATTCATGAAATGCTGACTGCAGTACCAGAATCCCATGCTTCCACAGTTGATTAGAAGTGTATTGTTGAAGGCTATATTGTGCTGCTGGTGTCATCTGCTGTGCTTGAACAAGATTTGCTTGTCTCTTGCCATCATCCTTGTCTCGCTTGGAGAAATTGGTAGTCAATAACTGGGGTCTTATTTCAAATGCAGCACTGTTACAAATCTGATATTTATGGCCTGGGCTGTAGTGTGCGTGTAGCCTGTCCATACTAGTCAAACAATGTGCTGCTCTCTAAGTGACTGCTGATGGGCTGGTGGGGTATGAAGTGTGTATGTGATCAGTCTCTGGCTGATGAATCTGCATCAAATGCCTGTGCACTTAAAATTTCTTTGGATCACTTCAGGGAGGGGGGGCACAGGCGGGGAGGGTGATGTGGTGGGTATGGCTTTGGTGAAACAGCAGTGTAAGACTTGTACTTTGTACAGTGCAGAATAACCAACTGTCGGTGTCCTTGTGCAGCCACGTGAAGCTAAGGATTCTGTTGTTTGTTCCATCCTTGTGGTGCTGCTGAATGTGCCACTTGAATGATGGATTAGCCCTCCCAACTTGATTCTGTGGTGGCCTGGGATGTGAAACCTAATTTCTCCTGTCTCTAACCTACCCCGTTAGACTGGGATAAAGAGCAGATTTTTGGCATTGATCTTGTTGGTATTGGAAAATAGTGGAGATACTTATCGCTGCATGGTCTTGGATTTAATCTGGGCACAGTCAGGTTGGAGATAATTTATGTATTCTATTAGAATTTTGAAATTGAAGTGGTAAATTGGCACTGCTTTTATTGGCTATTATCCTGCTGGTTGTGTTTGTTTGATCTGGGTGTGAGACAGTAAAACCTGTTGTCTGATTGTCAGTACTTTGAAGTAGGTAGTAAGTCAATTTAAGGATCTATTCCCTTCCAGAACAGACTGGACTGAGAACATTTGTATAACGTACTTGTAATGAAGGGTTTCCACACGAGGTTTTGAAGAGGAGGGGTGTGGCAGGAGCAAAAGCTTGCATCCTTTTTATAAAGCAGTCACTAAAATCTAAGGGAAAACAAGTCCTTGACTCAGGATCAAACTTGGAGTGATGAGAATGATAAAGTGAATAGCAAGGGTGCATTGAAGGAGAAGCTGGGTGAACGAATGAGGTGGGCTGTACAGTGGGAGAGAGGATGAAAAGGTGAGTGCAATGTAAACATTAACCTGGAGCTAATGAATCACATGGCCTGACTTTCTCCTGCAAATGCTGGAATTTGGCAGTAGAGCAGATTTTATCCAATCCATCTAAATGTTCCATGTTTTTACACATGACCCTGAGTTGGTACGGTTTGTAGGCTTCCAGTGAAGTGATGCTCTTTGATCATTTGTCTCTGGAAAAGGAGAATTTAAAAAGTACCACATTGTATGTCTGTCCTTAACGCTGCTGCTGCTTGATGAGCAATGCCTGATGTTCCGATTGGCTTGGCTCCAAGCTTGTGTTCCTGAAACTATTTTTGTCATGCACCCAGACAGAAATAAGTGTGCAGAAGGAAACCTTTATCGATGCAATGCAAATAAGGCTTTAAAAAGGCTTCAGGAATGTTGTTAATTAAGTAAACTCTAATCTCTCGTTGCATTAACGCTGTTTGTTCCGTAGAGCTGGGGCCCCTGCCTAATCAATTGTTGTGATGATCAGAGTTTTCCACTTTAAATATATTCCTCCTTCCTCATTTTGGAAGTTGTCTGTAATTCTTAAATAATCCTTGTTTGAATCACTTTTTCTAACCCCCAACTGCACTTTGTCATTTCCCCTTCCCTGCTCAATCTTCTGAAAGATTGACATTTGGTAACCATTGGAGGCCTGTTTAATGCTAGGGATATATGGGATGCCTCTCCCAGCAGCCAGGGGTCTCTCTGTGATAGACTGAATTATTGAGGAAAGCTGGAGAGCCCTTTAATTGCAGTCATAGACCCTTGGGATAATGTATGTTGATGGAGCGGTAAGAAATCAGTCATTCCATTTTAAAAGGAGCATATTCTTTGAGCTGTGAATAGTGTAGGGTTATAATCTACCTTGCTGTTGATGTCTTCGTTCCTGCATTATTGCTGTTAAGTTGTAGTTCAGCCACTTTGTGAATCTTTGCTTCATACAGACCTTCCCCCTTCACTAACTCCACCCATCCCACCAAAAAAAGCAACTCGATGACCTTGAGGCAAAACATTGGACAGAAAGGCATTCTATAATTGCAGCAGAATTCATGGCAGTAAATATGGGTGGGAGGTCTGGGGGAGGGTTTAATTTTGTACACTTCACTGAGGGATTACAAGACCGTTCCCTGGAATGCACCTCTAAACTGAACAAGAGCTATATATTACCCCTTGCGATATGACCTTAACGAACTATTCATTTGATGCCACCTTTAACTGAACCTCCAGTGCAAATCCCTGATGCAAGGAGGTCAGGGATGGAAGAAGCATTCCTTTTGAAGTGCTCTCTTTCCCAATGTGCTTCCACTGCCCTTTGTTCTCAAGTCAGACGAGTGCTGGGAATGCTGGAGACAGCTGCCGTCTACAACAGCTGCTCTTGCTTTTGTCAGCCTTGCAGTCTGGCAGGCTTTTTTTTGAAAGCTCACCTGTAAGGAAAGGTGGTTTCCATAGGCAGGAAGGTCAGTAGCTGGATGGTACATGTTTAAGATAATTGTCAAAAGAATTAGGTGGGGAAGGGGAGACAACTCCTTTTGTGCTGTGAATGGATGTGATCTAGGAGGCCCTGTCTGAAAAGGCAGTGGGAGCAGATTCACACTACATCCGTTCGGGTACATTTTTCCAATATTTGGTGGTAGGGGAGAAGGAGAACAGTGTATGGCAGCTAGCTCTGTCAAAGAACAAATGTCTCCCAAATGTTTTTTAAAATGTGATTAGTCTGCTGGAAGCTGCAGACCCAGAGGTGGGATAACACTGGCATGGGCAGTCATCTGATTCACCATCTTATCTCCTTTTGATTCTGGATAATTTTGCACTTTAAGCCAATGGTGCACATCAGATTCTCCTACCGTTAGTTATCATAAAGGGGCAGCCAGTACTTTGGACACTGGGGGCCATTAATTTGTTTTGTTGAGGTAGATCACCAGACCACTGTGCATTCAGTGCCATTTCCAAGGGTCGGCCTGCTTTTTCCCTTTTGGTTAACCTTTGAATTTGATAAGCCATGAGTTGTGGATTAGGCTGCTTTCTGATTGGTGAATGTCCATCAGGTTGGCAGCAGTCTCCCCCTATCCCTCAGACCCAGTGGCTTTTACTTCCCCAACACTCGTGTTCGTGTCCACAAGTCTGCTGTGTTCGATAGACAAAGATGTCTCCACGAGCAGATTCTGCTCAAACCTCCATTGTTCCCCTGATGTTACTGATGGTATCACAAGTGGGGAGGAACAGACTTGAACATCACCACAGGTGTGCGGTAGAAAAGGCAAGAATCTCTGCTGTGTGCTTTGAACTTCAAGCTACTTAGGATTATGACTTAGAAGTGGCTTAGGCTGGTTTCCCGAGGTTTTCTATTTTTGGGGATGAGGTGCTGGTGAAAGAGGAAAGAATGAAAGATCACAATCATTGTTTATCCATGAATAGATGAATGTGGAAGGTTATTTTAATAGTTTACTGGTATGGCCAATAACTTTAGCTATAAGAAGAGGTTGGACAAACGTGTGTTGTTTTCTCTGCAATGTTGGAGGCTGAGGGGTGACCTGATAGAGGTTTATAAAATTGAGAGGGATAGACAGGGTAGATGGTCTTTCTCTCAGGGTGGAAATGTGAAACACTAGAGGGCATAGCTGGGGTGGGGGGGGGGGGGGGGGAGTTTTTTTGAAGAGTGGTAGGTGCCTGGAATGTGTTGCCAGGGCAAGTGGTGAAAGCAGATAAGATAGCAACATTTACGAGGCATGGGAACAGATAGGGAATGGAGGGGTGCAGACCTTGTGTTGGCACATGGGATCAGAATGAACTGGCATCATGGAAGGTGCAGATTGTGGGCCAAAGAGCCTGTTCTATGTTCTCTGACTCGGGCTGAAGGCTTGGGATAGGGAGGGGATTGAATATCAGTAGTTTGACCAAATGATTGTGTCCTGTACCATAGAAAATGCTGTCTCTGTTATATGAATGTTGCAATACAGGCTGGTGCAGCATGAGGGAACACTGCTCAATCAGCAGGAGGGTGTGGGGATGAGGGGGAAATGGGATGTGTAGATGGCTTCTTGGTTGGGTGCAGAGGATTGAAGGTGTGTTGGTGCTCCATGACTGTTCTGCATTCCCCTGTGCAGACGTTTACTGTACTAAATTGCCTACCAGATTTTCTTCATTACAATTGCTATATGTTCATAATTATCTATTAGTGATGTTGAGAAAGATATTTAAGTTCGTCTTTGCTTTGGCTTTGAGTCCTTAAATCGTTATAGCAATGGAGTTGTCTTTTTTCGCATCCCTTGCCAGGATTGCCCAACATTGTTCTTGTTTCAGTGGATGAGTGAATGAGAGCAACTTGGTAGACAGTGACTAAAGACGTGAGCTTTTGATTAAGGAGCCTCGCGAGAACCTTCTGTACATTGGGATCTTGTGGAATTGGTGGTAATGTGCTGCAGTCGATTGAGAATTGGCTAAGTGCCCAAAGGTAGAATTTGCTAAGTCACTGGATTTGGATCTGCTAAGAGGCTGGCTACCAATGGTGCCTCTTGGGAATCAGTGTTAAGACACATGCTACTTGCTATTTTTATTAATAGTCTGGATGTAGTTGAATGATCTCTGGATTGCAGACAATAAGTGTGATGGTTGCCACAGTAATGGGAGCTAAATTGCTGTTGACAGATTAGAAATATTGGTGGATTGGCCCTGTCTGGCAAACTACATAAGTGTATTATTACGTGGTGTGTAGATCAAGTACTAAACCCTGCAGGGAACCAAATGAAAGTCGGTGATAAAATGTTTATCAGTGTTATGGTTCTTAACCAATCTTGTCAAGCCATTGTGAAAGCAAATAAGTTGCCATGTTATTCACAGGAGCTTACTGTACAAAGCCAAAGATGAAATGGTCAGGTCTCGAGTTCAAACTCTTCAGGTTTGGTCATTTCATGATGGGACTTTGAAAAGAATCCAGAAGAGAACTGAGGTGTCTCAAATGCCTCCTAAACCACCAAGTCGTTGAGTAGATCCAGAGTTTGTGTAGACCAAGGTGTGCTGGAATGTGAAGTTAATACCAATGATTTTTGTGCAAGGGCAGAACTAGGGACTAGGTCTTCGACCAGGGGTGGTGAAGTGGGTCAGGCTGCATCCTCCAGCGAATGCTGCTTATTTTAGAAAGAGCCATGTATGAGTGTGGTAAAGATTCACAAAAGTAAAATGAGGTTCCTGGGAATTTAAATATGGGGTGATGTTTGGAGTATTTCAATTTCCTTAGAGGATTGTAGGGACATTTCAGATGATCCCACCTTGGCTGTGCCATTTCTGTGCTTTCCCATTAACTGAATTGGGCCTGTGGTGCCTGTATTGAGGCATTGAATCAAACAGGGCAACTACACGTTTTTTTTTCTTGTCTGTTTTTGTTTGACGACCAACTTTAATGGCCCAGATGTTGACCTCTCTGAAATCTGCTATATGTGTACAATCCAAGATCTGTATGGCACAGCTAAATGCTGCCGTGCCTGCTGAGTCATCAGAGCTCAAGTTTAGAAAAGACATTCATCGCCCTAATAAACCTTCCTCATTTGAGGAGTCTGTGTTGCTTTATCCTTTGCATGACTCCAGTCACACTCTGTGGTTCCAGAAGTGGTCAAGAAATCTTGACTGAGGCTTGTCGTGGGGGCATCTAGTTTAGACAATGTGCAATAATTCCCAAAATCTTTCTGGGGATGGGTGGTTGCTGGAGGGGAAGGGATGTTCTTCCAGCTCATTCCAGGTTCCTGTGTTGCAATAATCCTGCTCTTGCACACTGTTTCCAGCTGGCAACCTGAGAGACAGCTTCCCTTCAACGACGTGCGCTTGCCACCGCCTGCAGATTTCAACAAAGAGATCAGTGAAGGAGATGAGGTTGAGGTAAGATGGACATCAGTTGTTTGTTCTGTCACATAGCCCACACTTGGAGAAGTTTGGTGACTGGGTGTAGTGGAACCTCCATTACCTGCAATAATTAAGGTTCTCTTCCCAGTGATTGCCGGATGTTAGGAGACAAGAATCCTTGGACTTTCTCCTTTCACCTGCAGTGTCCCTGGGTGAAAGTGAGTTCAGTACAAGCACCTTAGATATTGATACAGCATAATCCACCGAGGCTCTGACTGGAAAACCTTTAGATAATTGCAGCTTCCACACCTCTAGCAACCAGAATTTGACTCTGACCTCGGATGCTGTCTGTGCAGTTTTGCTTTCCCTGTGGCCAAGTGAAGTTCCCCCAGGTGCTCCAGTTTCCTCCCACCTGGTCGGTTCATTTGGCTGCACAAATAGTCCCAAGTGTAGGTGGGTGTCAGGAAAATTGGGAGTTTGAGCATGAGGGGTTACAGGGAAATGTGAGGGTATGGGATTGAGTAGAGTACTCTGAGAAGTGGCATTGGTTTGAAGGGCTAAATGTTCTCCTGGTTGTAAGAAGATGTGACGAATTTAACCTTTGATTGTCCTTCAAGTTCCCAGCCCAGAGTCAAATGTTATTCCAAACATAGTCTCACTGGATCCTTAAATCTTTTCACCCCCTTTGTATTCCAGTTCCTTGGAGCAAAAGGAGGTGTCCTATCAGGTATTTCAATTGTTTGTCTGGTCACCTTTTTGATATCCACACTTGGAGATTTAAATTTGTCTGGTGTAATGAATGCCCTGTCAGCACTGTAGAGGGTGTCCCATTGAGGAGAATGTCACCTTGCTGCTGTAATCTAACACAGCACAGTGAAACTTTCCTCTGCCCCCTGACTTGCTGCTTTGAGTACTGGGATCCCTTTGAATCTATGATTTCTATGATGAAATCTATATTTTCCCTGCTGGATTAGCTGCACCTCCTGATTTTCAGAAAAGCTCCATTAGTATTTGTCGTTTCCTTGTGGCATGGACTGTTTTTGACAGCAAACTCGGTTGAATTGGTACAAGCAGCTGATGGACACTGGGCTTTAGTGCCAGCAACTGCCTGTTTGCTGGTGACTTCTATCGATACTTTCAGGATTAAAGGGTTTTTACTGTTTGGGCTGAGTTTCTGAATTGAATTCATACCAAAAGTGGCTTATCTAGCTGAACAGTAGCAAAATACCACAGCGTATAGAAGTGCTTAAAATCCTCAGCATCTGTGGCAAGAAGCATTTAAGTCAGTCAGATACAGCATGGAAATGGGACCTTCGGTCAGTGTGTACTTGCTGTCCACCAGACACTCATTTTTACACTAATTCTACACTAATCCCATTTTGTTCTCCATGTTCCCATTAACTCCCCTCAGATTTGACACTCACCTACACACTAGGAGCAATTTACAGTAGCAAATTAACCTATCAACCTGTTTATTTTTGGGATGGGTGGGGAAACCCATGTGGTCACAGGGAGAACATGCAAACTCCACACAGCGCTGGAGTTCAGGATTAAACTCTGGATGCTGGAGGTGAGGAAGCAACTGTACAAGCTGCATCACAGTGCTGCCCCTGTTTCAGGTCGACTTTTTAAAGCTGGAGGAGTGCTGAGCCTTTCCAAGAAAATTGACAAGGAACTAAACACAAGAATGTGGAAATCTGATACTGGGAGGTTGAGGGGAAAACCTGAATTGCAATATCCTACCACACATGCCACGGAGCGGGAATCAACCGGGAAGCTTTTGCAATACAGCAGTGGGTGTGAGTGTAGGATCCTCCTGGATGGGCGAGCTGTGATGCACTGTTCAACATTCCTTGCTATCCTACACAGCAACGGCAGTGAAACCTGTGTGCTTGTCACGTGCTTCATTACGCGGTATTTGGGTAAAATTGAGTGATGTTTCCTTTGGAAGGGTGGGCACTGGATCTGCCACCATTGTGTTCTCATTGACTGAGGGGAACTGGCTCTGGTCTGGGTGAGCTATATCTCTGCCTGATGTTTAAAGAGAATTATATTGACTTTAATTTATTAATTTCCACTTTCTGTTTGGTTATGGACTTTTCCCAAGTATTCTGACACATGACTATTGTGGCCAATCCAATAAGTAAATTGGTAGCTGTGGTGACAATTTTCTGTTTTGCTCCTATAACCTTCTGTTCCACAAGGAGCAAACAATTAATCTCCAAGTTGGGGGAAGAGTGGAGTTGCACTGGAATGTTGGGCACTTCAGGATGCAAGTTGCATTCTTTCACTTGAGTTCAAGCCTAACTGCTTGTACTGTGTTGGCATCCTATCTAGCTATTCACACTTTGATGCTGGAGTCTTTGCTGAAATTATGTGATTTGGTTCTTCCAAACTTGTCCAAGGTCACCAAATGTGTGTTTGACAATGTTGCAGGTATATTCGAGAGCCAATGAGCATGAGCCTTGTGGATGGTGGATGGCGAGGGTCCGGATGATGAAGGGAGATGTAAGTATGGCAGACTGCATCCAAGGTGAAGTAGCTCAAAGCCAAGCATTTTCTTTGGGGAAGCAGAAGTTGCAGGTGTAGTCGCCAAGCTGATGATTGTAGGGTCTTGCGAACATTGGGAAGGATCCATGAAGTATTAAGTACAATCCTCAATTGTATAACTTACTAAGTGCTTTCAAAATCTTCTGCGGCAAATGGAGATGGCCGATCCAATTTGGCAACAGTGTACTTCAGCTTTCACAAGTGTGCACTTTATCGGAGCCTTTTGTGTTTGCCTGGAGCCCAAAAAGCTGGCATAATGCAAATAATTCTTTCATTTGCACTGAATTTCTACTTGAACACTAGCTCTCCTGAACACTTTTAAAAGCATATAGGCCCCAAGATCCAAGTAATCCATTTGTTCAATAATATAAAGTAAGTCATAATCCTGTGAAGCTGTGCATCTAACTTGCTAGGATTAATCAAGAATTTACCCTGTCCAGGCCACCCACATCCAGACTATACACCCTCAAATTTTAACCCTTCCAGGTCCTTCATATACCATATCCGCAGGTTTTAACGCTAACCTCTGGGTATCACTGATCACGGAGTATTCAATGCTTCCCATAACTCTTATCTCTCTATGCTTATAGATGCATGGAATGAAATATCTTGCCTATTTGTACTTTCTAAATAATGAAAGATGATTGTATTTAATGGGAAAGTAGATGAGCAAATTTGGGGAAAATTATTCTTTTGGGATCAAATGGACTGTAGGCTGCTGTGGAGCATTAGGGCTGGCATAAGTCATTTGGCCACAGTGCCTCTTTCTGTACTATACATCCTATACAGTCAGTGCTGTTGGCCAGCGCAAAATTACTTGATTGAGGTGCGGGTAGGGAATGACCTGTAAGAGTTCCAATATAGTTATACCTTGGCCAGATGTAAACTAAAGTTTAAATGGGGAGAGGGGAGGGATGGGAATATGTTGGCCATATGTAACTGGATCAAAATCTGACACCACCTATCTCCCCCAATGTAAAATGAGATTTGCCAAGGATTTCTGTTTGTTTTCCAGTTTTACGTCATAGAATATGCTGCCTGTGATGCCACTTACAATGAAATAGTCACAATGGAGAGGCTTCGTCCTGTCAATCCCAACAAGACTGCCACCAAGAACCTGTTCTACAAACACACTATTCCCGTGCCAGAAGACCTTAAAGAAGCGTGAGTTTTGTTTGGAAAATGAAGTCCACCATTCCTAATGTTCAGAAACACACAATGTAGCATATCTTGCCGGCAGCCCCACAGGAGAAAGAACAGTGTGAGATATTTAGACCTGTAGTTCTCTAAGTTGTAATCTTGTGAATTTGGCCTTTATCTGCACAGGATTTTTGTTTTGGGTTGGAAAGTTTTTTGGACTGGGCAGGGAATACTCTGTACTGTCCAATGTACTGTCCAGCTGTACCATTGTTTGAAATGGATCTGGCGAAAAGTAGGAACGGGAGAAGATCTGTCAGCCCATCCAACCAATGGTGGTCATTATTGCTGTGCAGGGAATTTGCAACATAACAAGGTCATCCAAGAGGATAATGACATGATGACCTTCACCAAACTTATTGTGTTACATTATGGCTGATCTCTGCCTTGTGTCCATTTACCAGTTTTAGTTCTACAGTGAAACTCTAATTATCTGGCACCTTTGTCACTTTGGTAGTGCTGGGCTAGCTGATTTTTCACACTATTGGGTGGTATTAATACCCAAGCACACTTCACTTTCACTTTTTAATGTTATACTGTAGTCTAATTTTCCAGTGAACCAGATAAGTTTAAAGGGAGTAGGAATGGGAATAAGCAAGCTGTCCGAGGCCCCAGCTGCACATCCAGCTCACACTCCGGACTAACGAATGAACTGGATATTGGACCATCAGGATTTCTCAACAGTCAGATGCCGGATTACTGGAGTTTTACTGGCATGCATAATGTCAGTTCTGAATCTTCAGTTGGGTTCTTGGCTTTTGTGGGTGTGGTTAGTGTGATGGGAGGAGTTGTTTCACTCCCCTTGCATGCAGAGGGTGCCTCCTGCCATCACAGCTGTCTCTGATTTAAAGTGCGTCTCCCAGCTTTCTGACCTGGGATCTTAATGCCAAAACAAACACATTCCTTTATTCTTGCATGCATCAACCAGTTAGCCTTTTTAATCTTTGAGACTTAAAGGAATCAGAGTCTACTGCATGCAATAGGTTCTACACTATTTTCTTAAAGGTACTTCACAAACTGAGACATACAGAGATCAGGAAAGGTGCTGCAGAAATGGGATGTATTTTCATTTCCTCTTTTTCACTGCCCATCCAATCTGTTTGCTTTTTCAGCTGTGCAAATGAGAATGCCCACAAGGATTTCAAAAAAGCTGTTGGAGCCCACTCCATTGTGTACAATGCCGCCAGCAATGAGTTGGTCCTGCTGGTAAGAGCACGCTGACTTAATTCCACTGACTGCTCAGAACTTTGCTGTCTGCTGACCAACTCAAGCCCAGCTGATGTTCCTTTGGCCCACAAGCATGTATTAGGGCAATCTTTTTAAACTTTGGGCTGCATTTGGAGTACTGTGTGCAGTTCTGGCTGCCTCATTGCAGGAAGGATGTGGAGGCTTCAGGGAGGGTGCAGAAGAGGTTCACCAGGATGCTGCCTGGATTAGAGCTTACTAGCTGTAAGGAGAGGTTGAACAAACTTGGTTTCTCTGAAGCATTGAGGCTGAAGGGAGGCTTGATAAGAGGTTTATAAAATTAATTGGGAGGAATAGACAGGGTAGATTGTCAGAATCTTTTTCCCAGGGTAGAAATGTCAAATTACTAGAAGACACGCATTTAACGTGAGAAGGGAAAGTTTCAGGCAGATGTAAATTGGAAAAAAAAATCAGACACAAAATTGTAGTGCCTGGAATAGACTACCAGGGGAGGTTGTGGAAGCAGACACAATAGGAGTATTTAAGAGGCAGTTAGACAGGCATGTGAACGTGTCAGGAATGGAGGGATGTGGATCATTTGAAGGCAGATAGGTTTAGTTTAATTTGCCATCAATGTCAGCACTACTGTTGTATGAGCAGGTTGAGGTTTTCCTTTGGCTCTGTGTTTATGCAGTAGAGAGGGGTGATGTAGACTCTGGAGGAGTCCATTTTGCTGCCTGGTCTACACTGAATTATTCTCGGGACCTTTGTCATTAGCCCCATGTAGAGAGTTCCATTTCTTGTGCTGAAGCACATGAAGGCCAGGCTCAGTCAAGTTGCAGACAGTACCTACTCCTTGTATTCCAACAAAGAATTCCCTTTTGGAATGGAAAGGAGAGAATTTACTGAAAATAAGGGAACTAATTTTCTAGTAAAGTGCAAGGAAGTTGTCAGAATTGTTTAAGTTTCTAAAGAATGCAGGGTGAAGAATGGCAACCTTACAAATGTGCTTGTATATCCCTGGGGTGAGGATCTTCCACACCAGGAGAATCTGTCAGCTTTGGGCTTTAAATGACTGAGTGTTGTGCTTTGTACTGTACACATCCTGGCCCTTTTTTAGAAGGATTGTGCAGCATGACCTCAGATGTCTTGTTGAAGAGCAGCAGAGGCCTAGTAGATTATCTGTCAATCTACTTAACTGGAGTCGGCCCCACAGAATCCTGTGGGCGTCGGAATGGAAATAAAATTCAAAAAGGCTGCAGTATGGCCAGTTGGTTTTGTAGAGATAAACGGTTGAAGTTTCAGTTTGATGACCTTCTGTCAGCATTGCACAAGGAGGGTAATGGCTCAATGATCTTAAGTTGTAGAGCTGGGGGTCGAGAAAGGAGGTGGAGGCCAGGGGTGAGTAAATGCAGGGCTGGGTTGCTAATGGGACAGGTAAAGAAAAACAATGCTGCAAGTCCTCTGCAGGCAGACAGTTATAGAGACGGCAATATTTCACATCTGCAAACTCCAATAAAAGGTTGTCTTCTGAATTTTAATTGCAGAACCTAGTACCTGTAGCACTTTGCTTTATAAAGAGAAAAGATGGGCCCAGGGGAGGTGTAAATAGTTGCAATAGAATCTTTAGTGGAAAACAAAATAAACACTCCAGATGCTGGAACTCTGAACAGAAAATTCTGGAAAGACTCAGCAGGTTGAGCAGCATCTGTGGAAAGGGACTGAAGGTCAATGACCTGGAATGTTGTCCCTTGACTTCCTCCGCAGAGGCTGCCTGTCCTGTTGAGTGAGTGTTTCCAGCATTTACTGTTTCTTCTGAGCTTTATTGGTAACTGTGAACATGGAGGTCTTGGTGATTTGACGCTGATGAAACTGAGGTTAGGAGCACTGAAGTACAGGATAGATGGGAGCTAAGCTTTGGGCTTGTGTCTTTATTTGCTGCTACTTTTGTATTCTTGTGCCCCATTATGGAGCTCTGGGCCAGCAAACAGGGAAACTAAGTCTCTTGCTGATCTCTTGCAGTCCATAAACGAGTCAACTGTGAAGCGTGCGGGCTTGCTGAGTGACATGCATTTCCGCAGTATTCGTACCAAACTGATGCTGATGTCCCGAAATGAGGAGGCCACTAAACACCTTGAGGTGAGGAGACGAGCTGGAGCAGTGTGTGCAGTCTGACGTTTCTGATGCTTGGGACTGGTAGCCTTGAGACCAAATTCACACCCCTCTCTGGAAAAGGGTGGAACTGGGCTGCCACAAGTTGTTTATATTGGTAAAGCACCATGACTACGTGTGTCTTGGCCACGTTTCACACGAGCCTTGCCTGACACCGAACTGCCTGGAGCTTTGACAAAGGTGGGTTTTAGAAAGGTGCCTGTGTTTTGGGAGCTGAAAAGTGACATCAGCTTTCCACACTGGTGTGGGAGACCAGCCTGAGGCATGCACTGCAAACCTTCCCCTGACGGTTATCGGTCCGCTTGCCAGGTGGTGCACGCTACTTCCTGGCTTGTCTCCAGGTCTCGTCCTGGAGTCTCCTGTGACACTTGGTGACGACTGCAGCTGTTCTGACTGCCTGACTGTTCAAGGCAAGGTGAACACCAATCCTGCATTTCTACCAAAGCCTCTGCCTTCATCTCCCTTAGGTGGTTCTTCATTTGGCCATAAGAACATAACATTTGGCTCCTGTTTTTTGAGTAATTTGATTGCTCAATGGTGCCGTGGATAGAGCTGCTGCGTCAGTTCCAGAGACCTGGGTTTGATCCCGACATCTGGCACTGTCTGTGTAGTTTGCATGTTCTCTGTTTCCTCCCACATCCCAAAGACGTGTGCCTCAGTGGTTAGTTAGCTGCTGTGAACTTCCCCTACTGTGCAGGTGAGGGGTTAAATTTGGGGGGGGGGGGGAGTTGATGGGTATGTGGGGAGAATAAACTGGAATTAATGCAGGTGGGTGGTTGAAGGATCTGTTTCTGTGCTGTATGTCTGACCAAATGGAGAGCTACAGGGCTGTTACCCACTGATACCTGTGATTGATACTGGTGAAAACAAATGGGGGTGGGAGGGGGAAGGGGAAGACGAGGATAGTAGGCTCTTTATCCAAGTCCTTTTATAACCTGGTGTTCATGCTGGGGATAAGTACGGGTCAGGTTAAAGCCCAATTCTCAGCTGGCCACACAGTGCTAATGGCTCTTGGAATTCTGATTTAAAGATTTGTTCACCAGTAAGCAAATGTGCTCCCCGTCCCTTTGAAAACCTTTTCCAAACACATGGACCCATAAATTCAAACTTATTCAATGAATGAGAAATGGACACGTGGGGTTTGAGTTGCTTGGGCTTCATACTTAATTGCCAAGTTTCAAGATCCACTTAATACGGCTCCAGAGGGCAGTTTGGAGCTTGACTAACCTGCCATTGAGTCAAGTGTTTGCTACAAGATAAGCAACTTCTCGCTCTCACTACCCGCAGACCACTAAGCAGCTAGCAGCTGCATTCCAAGAGGAGTTCAGTGTCCGAGAGGATCTGATGGGGCTTGCCATCGGAACGCATGGTGCCAACATTCAGCAGGCCAGGAAGGTTCCTGGGGTCACAGCAATAGAACTCGACGAAGACACTTGCACGTTCCGAATATATGGAGAGGTGAGTCAGCAGAGTGCCTGCATCTGTTATCTAGTCACTTGTAAGGTTTGTGCTTTACTCTGTAACATAAGATTAGAATTGCTAGTTACTATTGGTCTTTTATTAACAAAATTCCAAAGCTGCGATCTGTGGCATTAACTGATGGGAGTTATTCCATAGGTTACAGTTAGACCTCGGACTGTTCAGCCCTTGCTTCTCTACTAGCTGCCTCCCACCTTTAACCTCTATCATTATTCCTTGCGTTTATCTAGCTTCCCCATAAGTGTACCTGCTAGTCACCTCATTCTCCCCCGTAGGAACGGGTTCCACATGTCAACACCTTGTGGATTCCTCCTGAATTCCCTAATGGGTTTACCAGTGGCAATCTTGTGTTTAGGATCCCTAGTTGATTTGGAGCTCCCTATTATTGGAAATGTCTATTGGGTCAAAGTCAATCATTTAAAGAGAAAAATCTTGCCTGGGTCAAACCCCTTGCAGAAGAGTGATCCACTGAGAATCTCCTGATCAGAGCATTTCATGTCTGGTATCACTCTGCCTCTGTTGACTGCTCCTATACTGGGAAGCAGAAAAGATTTGGGCTGGAAACCCTGCTCCTGATCATTGTCCAGTGACACCCACAAGAAGGAATCTGAAAATGAGGGACTTGTGATGTTTCCTTGCCCTGGAACCTCCACCGTCCCTGTTCCCAGGACTGGTGTAGGGTTTTGACCAGAAGCACCAACAATTCCTTTCCTCCTCCAGATGCTGCTCGACCCACTGAGTTCCTCTAACAGACTGTTGCTGTGTTCTAATACTGTTTTGTACCTACAGTGTAAGCTGATTCCTGATGGCAACTCTACAAAACTGGGAGAAGATTGGCTATTGTAGTAGTTGGATTAACACTTGTACAAGCAGTGTGGTATAACCAACCTGGAAAATGCTTCAATTATTTCCCTTTCTTCCCCCCCAGACACCAGAAGCAGTGAAACAGGCTAGAGGCTACCTAGAATTCTCTGAAAACTCTGTCCAAGTGCCACGCAGCCTGGTTGGTGAGTGCTGTTCAAAGTCACTGGCTCCATCTGTAATTGGTAGCATCTTATCAACTAGATGGAGGGTTTGTCTTTTGTCAAGGAGGTGCAGTGAAAATGAATTCTCCCCCTCCTGTTTTCCCGACCTGCCTTCCATTCCAACACACATGAGGTGAATTTTGGAGCCCAGGATCTATCATTTGGCTCGAACTGTCTGTTCAATTTCGAGATGGTCTCTATTTGCCAGTCTTGGTTATATGACCCCTAATGCTTCTGACATTTGGCATCATATAACATGTTCCAACTTTGGTTTGAAATTTCCAATGGACCCCCTCTCTCGGCAGCATTTTGAGGGATAGTTCCAGGTTTCCAATGTCCTTTGAATGAAGGAACACTTTGACATCACCTCTGAAGGATCTGGCTCTAGCTTTGTTTCTACGCCCTTGTTCTGGAATTGCCTTTAACCAACCTTGAACTCACTTCCACCCCAATCAGAGGATGTAGTTTCTGTCCATCCCTCCCTAATCTTCAGTTAGTTCACCTGTTTAAACTTGTACACATATGAGGAAATAACCAAACTTTTATCCCCATCCTCAGTGTAAGCCTTCAGATGAATCTTCACTTTGCCCCTCTGTGCAGTGCCCAGGGTTAATGCCCCACACATGGCCCATCCAGGCCCCTAACTGAAGTGCAACTTCAAGGCCTTTGTATTCCAGCCCCCTTGAAGGCCAGTAACTTTGTGATCACTGGGGCCCCCTCTGCTTCTCATCTTCCAGCTTAGAAGGTTCTGTCATCCTTGGGTCTGAGATGGATGAGCTTGCTGTTCCTCAGACAGTTCATCTGCCACAGGTTTTCCATGGACTTGGTCTGCACCAGGTCCTACCTGTAATGCATTTGTTTGCCTTTGGTGGGGGCTTCTCCTGACTGCAGGAGTGAAGCTACAACCAAGTTGATACTTGGTGTCTGCAGCTGAATGTCTATCAAGTCAAAAGTGGTGGTGGTGCAGCAGTTAGATGTACAAGCAAGTAGTCCAGAACAGTGAGCAAACAACCCAGGGAACAGAGTTCAAATCCTACTACAGTAGCTGTGGATTTTAATTTGTTTAATAAGGAGGAATTTAAAGTATAATCATTAGTAACGCCCACAATTACTGGAAAACCCATCTGGTTCTGGAGGAGACTTTCTACTTGGTCTCTACCTGTGCTTCTAGACCCAACTATGGGCTTGACTCGAACTGCTCGCTCCAAGGCCAATGGTGATGGGCCAATGAATACTGGAGTTGCCTCAATGCCCAGATCCTGAAAAATGAATAAGTCCAGGCACTATGCACTGGAGTGGCTTTGAAGAATATCAAAATGTACTTTGGCCTCTGTTCTGGGACATCAGATGGTTCTAAACACTGGATTTAAGAGGAAAGCACAGTGGAGCTCCAGTGACCCAGGTTTGATCCTGACCTCCTGTTGCTGTCTGTGTGGAATTTGCTCATTCTCCCTGTGACCATGTGGGTTTCTCCCGGGGGCTCTGGTTCCCTCCCACATCCCAAAGACATGCGGGTTGGCCACTGTACATTGGTCATACTGTGCAGGTGAAGAGTAGAATCTGAGGGAGTTGATGGGAATGTGGGGAGAATAAAATGGCATTAGTGTTTGATGGTTGGTGTGGACTCAGTGACTGAAGGTCCTGTTTCTGTTCTACTTGACCTGATGACTTGGATGTCTCCTAGCTAGTTAGTCATTCGTGTCTATCTGTGCTGTCCGCAATGCAGGCAAAGTTATCGGCAAGAATGGGAAAGTGATTCAGGAGATTGTGGACAAGTCCGGTGTGGTCAGGGTTCGAATTGAAGGAGACAATGATAAGAAGCTACCCAGGGAGGAGGTGAGTACCTTGAGTCTAACGGGATTCAGTGAAGTTACGATAAAGCAGTGTTAGTCTGCTGCTTGTTGAGGGTCACTTCCTCGGTGACAATCACTTGGGTTTTGATTATGCTTCACCTTGGAGTTCTCCCTAGTGTGGGCAATGAGGGAGCCAACTAATGCCAGGTTCACAAAGCTGGCATGACTACTGTGAGCATGTTGGGTGTTCCCTTCCAGCCACAGAAGCAGATCCAACATCCTATCGTCTCAATGCCCTTCATCCAGCACGAGTGTGCTACTGGGATGGATCTATCCTAACTGCCTGCCCCGTGTTCCACTGAGACCGCAGCAAGGTTGGAAGTCAGTCCAGCAGAAAGGCACCCTGAGCCAGACGTTCTTTGGGTTGTGGTCACAGCTGTCAGCACACACAATTCCCGCTCCCCCACCCAAAGTGAGAGGCAGCAGGTCATCTGTTTGTGTGTCCCTCTTTTTGCAGGGGATGGTTCCATTCACGTTCGTTGGCACCAAGGAGAATCTCGTCAATGCACAAGTGCTCCTGGAATATCACCTGTCGTACCTGACGGTAATTGTAACATCAGCCGTGTGCTGATTTCACCCTGTGGGGCCAGGGGAGTGGGGGGTGGAGGAAGAGCAGGAGAGGGACCGACGCATTGAGAGCGGTTGCCTTTGGGATGTGATGATGCCACCATTTGGGGCCCACAGCACTGAGGTAAACCAAAGGCAATTTCTGCCACTTAATCACAAAGAACGAGTGCGCGCTCGCATCAAAGTGCGCACGTATTTGTTATAATTATGGTGACTATAACGTGTGGCAGTTAAACCTTAACAGAAGGAAACGGCCTGTGAAAGAACAGAGGTGGTGAAGACTGAGCACAACTTCTGAAAGGGTATTGATCTCTTAGAAAAGGGGAAGCAGGGAGGGGATAATAGTTCTTTCAAAGAACAGTGGGCTGAATGGCCTTTTGTGTATGAATTTACCCCACACTGGATAGAATGCCATATGTAACTGCGAGTGTGATTCTGGTGAGCTGTTGGTGCTGGTTAGTCGTATAGCACAACTCCAAGCCACAGCCTGCAATATCACTGCAGTGAGATTGAGTGGTGTGGATTCCCAGCAGGTTCAAGAGGATCAGCCTGTGTACTGGAGGCTAAAAGTGTGTTTATTGATCTTGTATTGGTGGGGGCATGTCACAAGGTACAGCCTTCCACTCCACATGCATGTCTCTTGTGACATGTGTTAATTTAATTACTGGCATTTGCTTACCCCAGGAATGGATTTTTCCAAGCTCATCACTTGTGTGTCTAAATTCAACTTGATGTCATGACCCCTGGCTGTGCTCCCAGCGGAGGTAAAGTGTCTGATTCTGGGCAAGCCCTGTGGGAGAGTGCGCTGCTTTGTGCTGCTCCACTGGGAAGCCACATCTTCACCCCACCCTCCTAATGATAGCGAACCACAGGCATGCAGCCTTCTGTCGCTGCCTGTAAGACTGAGAGTTTTTTTAAATGTTCAGCTGCTCTTGTAGGTCAGCATCTGCTGACAGCTCTGTCTCTGGTCTCCTTCCCTGCATGGTGGTTTGAGCAAGTGGCTTGCACCTGTAAATTCTGGGATTACGTTTCATCAGCAAAGTTTGCTTGTGCTTTAATCTGGTGCCATGCCGACCGGCTTCATGTTCTTCACGTCATGGGCCCTAGTCAACTTTCGATTCTACAGCACGCATCACAAGATCGCAGGGAACTACACACAGTTACACTCTGAAATGTGGCCAGTGGAGCAGTGTGCAATCTTGCTGTGCACAAGGAAATAGGAGTAGGCCACTCGGCCCCTCAAGCCTGCCCACCATTCAATGATGGTGGCTGATCCACCCCAGTCCTTGGTTCCTCTTCTGTACCTGTTTTTCCCCATTGTCCTCGGTTCCCTGATCTTTCCAAAATTCATCTACCTCCATCTTAAGTACTTCAAATTATTCAACCTCTACAACCCTCTGGGGAAGAGAATTCCAGAGATTCACCACCATGCAAAACACAATATTAGTGAAATTTTGCTTTGCACAAACCATAGATTTTATTTTCTTGATGGGGTTGTCTGTGGGATGAGCTCTACCCATGGTCCATTCTGAGAGCCTGAGGGGGGGCAGAGGGGAGGGATTCAACCCAAAGCTTAACATTGAGATGCTAACTGACCCGAGTCTTCAGCCTCAGACTATGGTGGGCATACCCTGACAATGAACCATTCATCCACTTTCCAGCCCTGATCTCTAGTTCTCACTAGATCCCAGCCTTGTTCTCTCCTATGTGCAGATCTCTTGTGGTCCTTGGAATTCCTGGTTCAGCTGGGGATTGGGGTGTCAGTGGAGCGAACAGAGGAAGAATTGTGTCACCATGTTTCTGATCACTCCAACTCCCACAACATCTGGAGAGCATGCCTCTGGATCAGATTCAAACTCTTGTCTTTACCATGGTCATCGGCAAAGTGGTGGCAACTGTCGTTGATGTATTTACCAGGATCCTCCGGGTTTTGCCAGGGCACCTCTGCTCCAGGCCGCTTCACAACCTTGGTCCAAATGTGCCCAAAGAACTGAATTCCAAAGATGAGGAGTGATTGCCCTTGATATCCAGGCAGTATTTGAGTGTGGCATCAAGGAGCTCTGGTAAAACTGGTTAATGGGAAGCAAAGGGGAAAACACTCCAGTGGCTGGATTCGGGCCTCACACAAAGGACGATGGCTGTGGTTGTTGGTCAGTCATCCCAGCCCCAGAACATCACTGCAGGAGTTCCTCAGGGCAGTGTCCTGGGCCCAACCATCTTCAGCAACTTCATCAATGACCTCCCTTCCATCAGAAGGTAGATGTGGGGATTTACTGATTGTGCAATGTCCAACTGTTCACAACTCATCAGCAAATAAATCAGCCCACACCTGTTTGCAGTGAGACTTGGCCAATGTTCAGGCATGGGCTGATGTGACATTCACACCACTAAAGTGCCAGGCAATGACGTCTCTAGCACCGATCACCTTTCGTTCAGTGGTATTACCATTGCCAAGCCCCCAACACCAACACTTGGAGGTCACTAACAACCAGACCAGCCACGTGCTGTAGTTACAAGAGCAGGTCAGACACTGGGGATCCTGCAGCCTTTCTCCCATCTACAAGGTAAGTCTGGAGTATGATAGAATTCTCTTCACCTGCCTGGATGCCAACAATACCTGAAGCCCAACACCATGCAGGATTTTGGAGACACCAGAAACTGCAGATTCCAGGATCTGGAGCAGAAAAAACAAGCTGCATTAGAACTAGGGTCTCAACCTGAAATGTCAACTCTCCCTCTGTCTCCACAGATGCTGCCTGACCTGCTGAGTTCCTCCGGCAGCTTGTTTGCTCCATGTGGGACAAAACAGCCTGCTTGATTGGCACCACACTCACCCCCTGAAACATTCGCTCCCTCTAGCAGCGTACGGAGGCTGCACTGTGTATCTTCCAAGAAAAGCACTGTTACTTGGGTTTCTCCTCCTCCACAGAGGAGAACAAGGGGCAGCTGGCACCTGGGAACATCACTACTTGCAGGTTCCCCTCCTCATCACACTTTATCCTGACTTGGAAATACATCGGCACTCCTGCATCCCTGTGTCTGTATCCTGGAATGTCCAACCGGAGCAGTGCGATGGGAGCACCTTCAGGGCTGCTGCAGTTCAGCAAGTGACTTCACCACCAGCTCAGACTCGGGGATGGGCAATAAAAGCTGTCCTGCCAGAGCTGCCCAGATACCAGGAATGAATAAATTTCAGGAGCTGGGGCTTGTCCATGGTGTGGAGAGAGCTGCCGGTGCATAGGACCATCTGCAGTCTGAGTGAAGTGGGGCATTTGTGGTGTTCAATCTGTTTTTAAAATTAGAAGCTTCATTGGAAGATTTATGAATCTGTCTGACTGCACATCTGGTGGTGTGCTCTCATTGGTCCCTAAGTAATTTGTTTCTCCTTCCCTCCAACACTGGGGAAAAGTGAGGCTTAATTTTACTGGGTAGGAATAGTGCCATTTGTTTAGTGATCCTGACTGTCTCTGGAACAGCAGCTGTAAACCTGGAATATCAGTGATCAGTTTTCATGGTACCTGTAAAGTGCCGGACCTCTGTGTATGGTGCTCCACACCTGAGAGAAGCCATACCGTCGAGGTCCATGTTACAACAGCATCTCTCATCTGTGGACCTATTGGGCAGAGTTTGCCCACTGCTCACTATCACCACTTGAACAACACTGAGTTGGGTCACCACAGCCTTCCTCTGGAGGACCATGGTTGCAGTGCCCCCTACAGCCCATCCCTTTAAGCAACAGCCTCACCTGCCCAACCGGTTTAATAAGCAAGTGGATAAGGTGGTAAAGGAGGTGTGTGGCCTGTTTGCCTTCATCGGTAGGGGTGTTGAGTACAAGAGTAAGGAAGTCCTGCTGCAGCTGTATAAAACTTTAGTCAGACCGCACTTGGAGTATTGTGTGCAGTTCTGGTCGCCCCATTACAGGATGTGGAGACTGGAGAGAGTGCAGGAGAGGTTCACCAGGATGCTGCCTGGATTAGAGGGTATGAACTACAAGGAAAGGTTGGACAAACTTGGGTTGTTCTTCCTAGAGCATCAGAGGCTGAGGGGAGAGCTGATAGACTCATGAATATAAAGGGAATAGAGGGATATGGATGATCCACAACAGAAGGATATTAGGTGTAAATTGGCATCAGGATTGGCACAACATGGGCTGAATGGCCTGTCCAGTGCTGTTGTGTTCTATAACCTTGTGCAACTTGCTGCATTGTTGGACCATCAGCTTGCATGGGATGTTCCAGAGTGTGTCCTCACCAGTGACTGACTGCAGTGGGGTTACTGTCACTGTGTCGTTCCAAAACTGCAGAGAACTGTTTCAGTCCAGCGTGTTCAGCCACTTGATCACTGAGGCATAAAGCCTTGGATGATGTAGGTCAGAAAACTGCTGGCACTCTTCACCTGATCTTCAGTGGGTGCTGTTTGAAGGACAGCAGGGGAGTGTTCTCTCCCTCACTGCCAAAGTAACTTGCAGTCAATATTGTTATACAATTAAGTGCTGATACTCTACATGTTTTTATTGTTCATTTGTGGGAGCCCATGTAGACTGACTTCCAAAAGCATTTGATGGTCTACAGTGCTTAGGGAACTGAGATCAAAGGCTTTGGTGTTTCTGTTTTCTGCTCTGACAGGTCAAAGTAGGGATGAGATGAGTGGGTTCTGTGCTGTGTCTGCAGAAGGGATGTTTGGTTGCCAGTGAAGAGCAGTAAGAGCCGTGATACCTTGCTTTAAGGAAAAGGGGGCAAATTGTGGGACTGTGTGGTTAAGCTAATTGGTTGATCTCTTCTTTCCCCCCCACCCCCAAAAACCAGGAGGTGGAACAGCTGCGGTTGGAGAGGCTACAGATTGACGAGCAGCTCCGACAGATCGGTGTGGGGTACCGTCCCTTGTCTAGCCGTGCAGACAAGGAGCGTGGCTACGCCACAGATGACAGCACTGCTTCCTCCATGCACAGCTCGCGCTCCTACAGTGGCCGGGGACGTGGCCGGCGAGGTTCGTGTCCTCCAGCTTGCTGATTTTTATCATTTGCCTCTTTGCTGTCAACTTCAACCTTGATAAATTGTTTGTCGCGGGTATTCCTTTGTCCTTGTGAATTCCTTGCTGCGCCATTTGTGGCTGTGCCTTCAGATTCTAGAAATAATGCCCCACCACCACCTCCCCCGATTCTCGCTCTCCTATAAGATGTACCTTAAAACTTTGGCCGTGCTTTTTGAGCTGTTCCAATGTTTAGTGCAGCTGTGACACACGTTGACTTACAGCTGATGTGGATGAAGACATTTCATTGTTAAGATGCTACACAGAAACCGAAGTGGCATGTTGGCCTGGCTTACACATTCAAAGCCCCGTGAACTTGGCCTGCCTCTGGGCTTGTGAGTGCCACCCACAGAGTCTCACTGACACTGGAAGCAGAAGGCAAGATGCAACTCTGAATTCCATTGCTTGCACTTGAGAAGTTTGAGCAGACCCCAAGTGAATTCCAGATTTTTAAAAAAAAATTTAAATCTACCACAAACAGCCTGAGTACTTATAACTTTTCCTAGAGTTACTCCAGCCATGTATATCTAACAACTTTAAACATTCTGTTCCCACACTGGGAATAAGCAAACAATCCTGTCTTGGATAAAGTACTGACCTGTACATGAGTGGACTGGAAGCCAAGCATTTAATCACAACACCCAACCGACCCACGTAGTCAGGGCATTTCAGCACAGTCCATCACACAAACCAACCTCCCTTCCACTGGCTCCGTCTACACTTCCCGCTTCCTCGGGAAAGCTGCCAATATAATCAAGGACCCCTCCCACCCTGGACATTCCCTCTTCTCCCCCCTCCCATCGAGCTGAAGATACAAAAGCCTGAGAGCGCAATCCACCAGACTCGTGGATAGCTTCTATCCCACTGTTATCAGACTCTTGAATGGACCTCTCGTATGCTAAAGATGAACTCTTGACCTCCTAATCTACCTCACCACAGCCCTTGCACTTGTCTACCTGCACTGCACTTTCTCTAACTGCAACACTATATTCTGCACTCTGTTCTCCTTTCTTACTATCTCAGTATACTTGTGTATGGATGGCACACAAAGCTTTCCACTGTCTCTCGGTACGTGTGGCAGTAATAAACCAATAAATAAGCCTTGGGTCAGGGAGCGAGACTTCGCCCCAAGTAATTGGAGACTTGGTGTACAGATTCTTCATTGATCAGATGGCTTGTATACGACCCTTGCCTACCCTGACCAGCCCGGTGCAGATGTGCCAGCCATGGGATAAATACCCCGATTCCGTACTCGCCCAAGTTACCGTCACAACAGGACACTCTTCCCTAATGTCTGAGTTTTCCTTGCTGCAGATAACAACTCCGATTTCTCCAATGCTTCTGAGACTGAATCCGAGCGCAGGGATGATCCGAGTGATTGGTCACTTGGCCAGGCCGAGGAAGAGCGGGAGCGCAGGCAGGGCTCGGATACCAACCGCAGGAGACCAGCCGGAGGCCGTGGGCGAGGGGGTGCCCCTAACGCAAGAGGTCGCGGTGCAGGACGAGGGGGGACGTCCTCTATCAGCGCAGGTAACTTCAGCTTACCCCTCCCTCCCCTCCCCCAAAGCTGTAGCTCTGGGTTCTTGTGTTTCAACCTGAACACTTGTCAGGCAGGAGTTTATTACAACAAGACATGGTTTTATTGAAATGTATGAGATTCTGGGGCTCATCCTCGTGTTCCTACATTTTATTCCACTGGGGTCCAAGCTGTTCAAAGGCACTTCTGCCTCTTAATGTAAATTACTGTGGCACAGGAGGTCGTCACTGGGATCCATTCCCCTGCTTTTCCCTCTCGTGCTTATCCTGTTTGCTTTTGAAAACGCTTCCACCATCCAGCTGCTGACTTCCAGATCATAATCACTGCATCTTTTTCATGAGAATTTCCCCACATCTTCCATCCACCTTTTTGGATCCACATTTCCCCATCTTTATTATGGGAGTTCCTTTCCAATTATTCTGCCTCCGCTACTATCAGACCCACCGCTATATGCCCTTCATATTTTCAAATCTGATGAGTGTCCATAATTGAAACCACCAGAGGGTGTCAAATTGCCTGTAGTTTAATCAGAGGACGTGGGTTCAGGGTAAGGAGTGAGGGGTTTAGAGGGGATCTGAGGAGTTCTTTTAACTCGAGGGAGTTTGGGATCTGGAACACACTGCCTGAGTGAGTGGTGGAGGGAGAGACTCGAGTACCTGGGCAAGCACTTGAATTGGCAAGGTATAGAGAACCCTGCACCAAGTGCTGGTAAATGGGGTGAGTGCAGATGGGTCCCCGATGGTCAGCATTGGATGGTGGGCTGAAGGGCCTGATTCTAGAACTGTAGTTCATTCTTGCAGTCACTTGTGTTTGTTCATCTTGTCAGGTTGGTCACTTTGAATGAAATCTGCATCTGTTGCAAATAGCAGCCCCGCCGTTCTCAGCAAGAATTTGCAGTTCCTTTTAATACACGGTCTTTCAATCCTTGCAAGTAGGTGGTAGACTTGGTGGGAGGGAGAATGTTTGAGGTGGGAGAAGAAATTAGAAGAACTTGTATTTCTCCAGCAACAAGGTATCACAAAATTCCCTGTGGCCAAAGAAGCATCCTCAAAGTGTGTCTGCTTGCAATGTAGGAAGCCGGTAAAAGTTCCAAGCTCTGCTTCCCACAGACAGTGGCAGTCAGTTGAAAATCAGGAAACTGTAGATGCTGGAAATCGGAAATAAAAATGAAATGCTGGAAACACTCAGCAGGTCAGGCAGCGTCTGTGCAGGGAGAAGGTCTGTGTTTCAAGCTGATGACCTTCAGAGCTTCCAGTGATGACCACCAACTGCTCTTAGTTGAATGGTAAATGAGTAGACGATCTTCCCATGCTACTCATCAAAGTAACACTGGGGAATCTTTATTGGCGTCAGATCCTCAGTTTCATTTCTCATCTGAAAGACCACCTCCATGGAGGTGCTGTGAGTGTATCAGCCTGAGTTACAGGCTGCTGATCCTGGTTTTGTTTGTGGTGGACAGAAGTGGTGGCAGCTGGAGGCCAGAGCCCATGAGTGGAGATCCAGGTGTGCAGATTATCCAGGTCATGAAAGGAAGCCTGAGGTGGCCTTTGATCAGTTGAACAGGAGACTGGGGCATCGTGGATGGATTTGATGTTTGAGTATGTAGAACAGCACAGGAACAGGCCCTTAGGCCCATGATGTCTGCATCGAACATGATGCTGACTTAAACTAAATCTCTTCTGCCTCCCATTCCCTGCATATTCATGTCTGTCTAAAACCCTCTTAAATGCCACTATCGTATCTGCTTGCACCACCTCCCCGGCAGCCTGTTCCAGACACCCACCGCTCTGTGGTTGTTTTAAAAAAACCTTACCCCACATCTCCTTTTTAAACTCCCCCACCCTCCCCCTCACCTTGAAGCTATGTTCTCTACTACTTGTCTTTTTTCCAGGGTAGAAATGTCTCTGATTGTCCACTCTATCTATGCCTCTCATAATTTTATAAACTTCTACCTGGTCTTCCCTCAGCCACCAATGCCCTGTGTACTGGTGTTTCCGTCAGGAGAGTAATGACCATTTGTGCTGGCAGGTTATTGAGCTGAGATTTTGGCCTTTACATCCCAGGTTGGACAGTGCTGCTTAACGATAAATCCTTGACCAATTTTCTGTTTGCCTGAGTATTGTTCTTGCTGGTAATTGGTTGTCTGATCACACCCTAGTGCTCAAAGACCCAGACAGTAACCCCTACAGCCTGCTGGAGAACGCGGAAACGGATCAAACGGGGGACACGGATGCCAGCGAGTCCCATGCCAACACGAGCAGGCGCCGCCGGTCCCGCAGAAGGCGCACTGACGACGATGCCACCATGATGGACGGTGTAGTGGAGTCTGATAGTGCGTCCATCAACGAGAATGGTGTGGGTAGGTGATGGGCTGCTGGTGGAGGGTGGCGGCGGGGGGAGCCTGTTGGTGAGAATTCTGCATCAGTAGAAGCCTGAAGTCAAAGTTGAGTTCATTGTTGTGTGCATAGGTACGAAGAAAAACTTACTTGCAGCAGCATCACAGGCACACAGCATCATGTCAGCAGCATTCACAATAAAAACATAAATTAAACTAATTATTTACAAGAAAGAACAATTAGAAAAAACAAAGTCCATTTTAGTGCAAAGTGGTCATAGTGTTCCTAAACTGTAGTGATTAGGGTTGTGCTGGTTGGTTTAAGAACCAAATGGTTGAAGGGAAGTAGTTGTTTCTGAACCTGGTGGTGTGGGGACAAGGCTTCTGTACCTCCTGCCCGATGGGAGCTGCGAGAAGATGGCACAGCCCGAATGGTGGGGATCTTTGGATGTTGCCTTAGGGCAGTGCCTCAGATGAGAAGGAGGCTGCCTGTTGCTCTGCTGTGCCTGTGGCAGCCCTGAAAATCCCAATTCCTGGCTCTGGACGATTTTCAAAATCTCATTTTCTGTTTGAAAGTACCCGTTGAATCTGCTGCCACTGGTCGTTCAGACAGCATTTTCCAATTCATGGGTGTTATATTGCATTAATGAAAAGTATCCTTCTCTCCTAGGGACGTTGAGGGCATTGTTTTGTCAGTACTTTGTAACTAATTCAGTGATTGAGATCTCCTCATCCTTCTGAGGAATTAGCCTTAGTCTGGTGTATCTGCCTGTACTGACTCCATGGAAACAGACCAAAACTGGCCAGAGTACTCCAAGTTCTCTGATCACTTTACAACAAAAAAACCAATGTAATATTTCCTTAAATGCTGCTTATACCTGCATTGTTAACTTACCAGCTTTGAGAAAAGAGGCCAGGTGGAAATTGTTTAGTTCCCCCTTGTGTAATGAAATGATGGGCTTTGGGGTAACTGAGCAAAGGGCAAATCTGGAGTGAAGTAAAGTCATTGCTGCTTTTTCCTCCCTACAATCCCCAAGATGAGATCGAGGGGAGACTCCCGCGACGTAACAGGAGCCGAAGACGTCGCAACCGTGGTAGCAGACTGGACAGTTCACTGAGCAGAGACAGGCAACCAGGTGAGATCGCTGATGGTGGCAGAGGTGTGGTATGTGGCAGGAAGCTTTGTCTCCCTCCAGTGGTACATGCAGTGGCTCGCCTCAGCTGCAGAGTCGGACTTGTATGAGTCCGTACCACTGCTAGTTCTCCACGACGACATAAAATTCCCCTCAATTATTGCTCCGGTTCTTTTCTACAACTTCCTGTTGAATCTGCTCCCACTGCCCTCTCATGCAGCGCAATCGCGGAGAAACATCCACCTCTCCCCTCTGGTTCCTCTGCCAAGCATCTCTGCAGTGGTTACTGGCCCTCCTGTCATGGAAGAACTTTCCAGTTACTCTATAGTAAAGACTGCATGGCCTTGAAAGGCTTTGACTCTCCCCATGCCACTGCTCTCGAGTAACAGTGGTTTCAGTCCTGCTGAGAGTCTGTGCTGGTGGTGGGGACGGACGATGCCACAGTCCTTACGTGTTTGTTACATCAGTTACAGTGGCCGATTACATTTCCCGCGCCGAGTCTCAAAGCCGACAGCGCATCACGCAAAAGGAGCGATCAGAGAAAACCCCCCAGCCAGAGCCGGAAGAGAAGCGACCGGTAAGGATGGGTTGGTGAAGGTGTCCAGCACGCTGGCTTTCATCGGTCGGGTCACTGAGTGTCAGAGTCAGGAAGTCACGTTGCAGCTGTACAAAACTTTGGTCAGGCTGCAATTGTGTGCAGAATTACAGGAAGGATGTGGAGGCTTTGGAGAGGGTGCAGAAGGGATTCACCAGGATGCTGCCTGGATTAGAGGATTAGCTACAAGGAGATGTTGGACAAACATCTGTAGGGAGACCTGATGGAGGTTTATAAAACTGACGGGCAGATTGGGTAGATGGTCGCTTTCCCCGGGTAGAAATGCCAAATACTAAAGGGCAGGGGTTTAAGGTGAGAGGGGACAGTTTAATGGAGATGTGTGGGGTAATTTTGTTTTACAGCAGTGGGTGCCTGGGACAGGCTGCCGGGGGAGGTGGTGCAAGCAGACACGATGGTGGCATTTAAGAGGCTGTTAGATGGACGAGTGGATGTCAGGCAGAAGGGATTAGTTTAACTTGGCATTGTGGTTGGCACAGACATTGTGGGCCAAAGGGCCTGCTCCTGTGCTGTCCTGTTCTATGACTTGCTCTGGGTGAGCTGCCTGTAGTCCTGACTGCAGGGGAGCACTGTGACCTGCCCTGGTGGCCTCAGGTGTTGTGGAAGACGCAGTAAGGGGCTGGAGGACCGGTGCCTGGACCATCGAGTCATGTAGCACGAGACTGACTGGCCCATCCTGTTCCTGCCAGTTCCGCCCCCCCAACCCCAAAGCACCCCAGACTGTCGTCTCGATCACTTCCCTGTTGAAAGCTACTGAAGCTTCCACCACTTTGACCTTCTGTTCCCTCCCCGGATTTGGTGGTTCACCACAACACCCCCTGCCCCCCGTGGTTTCTGCCCTCAGGTTAGCAAGTGTTCCGCATCCTTCAGGTGAGGTACCCTTGCCCTCATTCCGAATACGCATGTGCAAGAGGGACCTCAGTGGCAGATGCTGCACGTGGCTGAACTGACTCCCTGGAGCATGGGAGAGGGGTGGGCGGGCAGTGAGCATGGTGGGCGTGGGTGTGTGACAGAGTACCAGCCACTGGGGAGACACCAGAGTCTGCAGCAACAGACAAACGGCTGGAGGAACTCGGTGGGTCAAGTCCTGATGCAAGTTCTCAGCCCGAAACATCGACCATCCCTTTGCCTCCACAGATCCTGCCATACCCTCATAGTTTTTTGTCCCAGACAGCTGTGCCTGCCCAAACAGTTGACAGTATTGAAGTGGGTTAAAATTGCAGAGCATATTGAGCCTTGAAGTTAGCTGGAAATCTTCTCTGCTGGTAGATGCAGTGGGAGAGCAGTCTAACTTGGCTCCAATAGTGTGTACCACAGGTGGACGGTGGTGAGGGTGGTGTCTGGCATCTGTCGGGGCACCGCGTACAGGAGCCGGGATGTCACATTACAGCTGTATCCGCCGGTGGTGAGACCACACTCAGTTCTGGTCACCCGGCTACAAGCAGGATGTCATTAAGCTGGAAAAGGAGCAGAAAAGATTCACGAGGATGTTTGGGGACTGGAGGGTTGGAGCTAGAAGGAGAGACCGGACAGGCTGGGGTTTTTACCCTGGAGCGCAGGAGGCTGAGGGGTGAACTTGTAGAGGTTTATAAAATGATGAGGGTTAGGTAAGGTGAGTGGTCAGTCTGTGCCCCAGGGCTGGGGAGTCTAACACCAGAGGGCACGGGTTTAAGGTGAGAGGGGAAGGTTTAAAGGGGACCCGAGGGGCAACATTTTCACACGGGTGCGTAACTGGAGTGAGCTGCCAGAGGAGGTGGCAGAGGCAGATACAATTACGTTTAAAAGACTTTTGTACAGGTACATGGATAAGGGAGGTTTGGAGGGATACGGGCCAAACATGGACATATGGGACTAGCTGAGGTAGGCACCTTGGTGGGTGTGGGTGGGTTGGGCAGAGGTGTTTCCATGCTATTCAAGTCTGACTCGGTGTTGGGGTGGAGAGGGCAGCTCTTGTTCTCCTGTGTGTTGGTGTCATCGCCCACTGGTTGGGAAGAGAGGTGCCGGAAAGCAGGCAGAGGGGATGTGCAATCACTGTGTGTTTGTGCTTGGACCCCCCCCCTCAGGAGCGAACGGACCCTAGCGACGAGCCCGACGCTGTGCCCAATGGCCCTGTCACTAGCCCAAACGGCAGCGCAACCAAGACACCAGGCAGCTCCCAGGAGCACGAGCAAGCTGGCCCCACCATCAAGCAGCAGGCTGTGGTCAATGGTGTTTCGTAAAACACCACAGCCTCCACCCGTGAATCTCAGTCCCGCTTGCATCATGTTTATTCAATAGTGCTTGTCAAAGCTTGCCAAAGATAGAAATTGAATACTACTTACTACCCGACTCGACACAGCACTGGCCCTCCCCTTATCTCCGCACCGGCCGGAGGTTTGAGGGGAGGTGTTCTGACGTATATGTGTATCTGTTTTTTGAGATTTAATTAAAAAGTTCGAGGAAATTTAAAAAAACACACACAAAAAAAAACACATTTAAATAAAGATGTTGTGCCTTCTGACAGTGTGAAAGAAAAGTGGGGTTTTGTTTTCCGAAGTTTCGATGGCAGAGATCAGTGACTGATATATATCTTGAGGTTTGGTTATAGAAGCTGAAGATGGATAGATCAGAAAAAAGTCTGGTAGAGTGGAGAAAAAGGTCAGTTACTTAAAGCTGTTTAAAACAAAATAAAAAAAACTTTTTTTTAAAAAAAAGCAACATAGGAAATGAGTATGCAACCACTTCTGGTAAGGAGACACTGTATAAAACGATGCAGTCTGTATTACTTGCACTGATTAGTAAATCAAAGGAACAACTAATGTAAACTGCGGGGAAAATCAAAACAGGAAAAAAAAAAGTGAGTCGGGTCATTGCTGGTTAGAAATGTAGGAGAAACACTGGAGACGGTGCGGAGAGAGAGAGGGAGAGAGAGAGGAGTCGTGGACAAGGGCTCCAGGAGCAGCGGCAGAAAGGAGATTGTCAGGAAGGTCAGAGGTCGGACAAAGCAGCTTCATTTAAAAGGTTAATTTATTTTCACTGTACAGTATTTAAAAACCAAACTCTCAGCCTAGCTGTTGTTTTCATCACACTAACCTAAAGCCCAGAGTTCTTTGGTAGGGATGTATAACTGAGGCACTGCGGCAGTTTTTGATACTGTAACCCACTATGCTGTAGGAGGAAGGATGGACAGATGGTGTGTGTGATCATGAGATATCATAAGCAGCAAAAAGAAGCTCCTAATCTTAACTATTCTTTGTTTTCCTTTCAAATTACTTCATGACCCTACTTACAAAAGACCCAAGGACGGAGGCACTTGGCTCTGGTATTGTGACATGGGACACCACAGATCCAGCATCAGTAGCCACTTGGCTCTCGAGATATCTCAGAGCCCCTGCTGGGATGTGATGGTGTCGGCTTGAGGTGAATGAGCCACTGGCTATGGGCCAGAGTCCTTGGGGTGGGTGGGGGGGGGGGGGAGGGTGGGGGGACGGGGTGAGTGTACCTTGTAGTTGGTGCCACACCCAACAGGAGGTGGTCTGAGTGACCAGCTGCTCGCAGTGAGAGCAGCAGTCAGGTTGAAGTTGGGTGGTGTGCCCAGTGTTACAACGACTTTCCCACTCACGTACATGTAGTGTGGGTGGCAAGGTTGGAACCACAAATGAAGTAATTTTGTTTCTGTGTTCCAAGTTTTTTTTTATTTCGCCCACTGTGCATCTTGGACAGTTTGAAGGATGTTTGAGCCTGCTCTATGGTGTTGGTTTGGATCTGTTTCGTACACTGGTTGTTTAACACTTGGAAACCCAGATGTCGTCTAAGCTGAAGGGTTCCTGTCTCCAACTGTCTTGTGTATGAGATCCCAAACTATTGTTTGTCCTTTAGTTTTGTTTTTCTATTTTTTTTATTTTGTTTCTTTTGGTTGATGTGCAATATGTTTTTTTGTATGCAAGTAGTTACACAATAAAGTTTGATCTTCCATCTTCTGAACGGCTGATGTTTCTTCACTTTACATTTGGCTTGTAGTTGGGTATCTCGTTGTGTGAGAGCAAAGACTCTGATTACAGGGCTCTAGGTACAGCAGTGCTCTCGCTACTTGTGATCTGTGTGACGTTGATGAACTTCTGACGGAAGCCATGTGGCTGTGATCCAATCCTTGATTTAAGGAAGTAAGTTCCAAGAAGCACCCAAGGAGAGGTTTGGGGAGGGGTTCCAGGCCTTGGGCCTGATCTTGAAGCATCTCAGCCCACGACAGGGTGATTGAGGGCACAATCGGACTGCTGAGATCTGTCTAAGATCGGAGACTATTGTAGAGGAAGGAGGCCACTCAGAGGACCTCAGCAGGTCAGGCAGCATCTGTGGAGGGACGTGGACAGTCAAGACCCTTCATCTGCACTGGAGGAGTAGACGGGAGACGAGTAGTTTAAAGAGGGGAGGGGGTGGAACAGGTAATGGGTGGATCAGTGAGGAGGGAAGAGCAGAAATGGTGATGGGTGGGGCAGGAATGTTCTGACCCCGACCGCCCCTCTTGGATCAGGGAGGTATGGGATTATGTACACTTCATGCTGGCTGGGCTCAAAGCATTCACTTGGAGCACGCTCTGGACACCACTGAGCTAAACGTGACCAAGAGCAGGCGCTGTTTGACAGTGGTGGGCACTGGGCGAGTTTGGTGAACTTTGTGCAACTTTCTCCAACCCCCACTCCTCCCTTGAAGATTGGAGGTGAGAAGAACTTCTCGAGGCCACTTCCAGATCTTTCACCTGCTCCCTCGGTCTGAAGTCGGCCTGTAGTTTCGGTGCAGGTCAGAACAGGCAAATGATGCTCGTGCTTGCTTGGTTTGGGCCAAAGGGCCTGTTCCTGTGCTGTACTGTATCTGGGGCTGGTACCCGAGTGTGGAAAGAATAAAATGTGATTTATGTAAATGAGTGAGTGGTCAGCACGGGTTTGTTGGGTTGAAGGGCCTGTTTCCCTGCTGTATCACTCAGCACTTTCCTGAAAAAGCTGGAGCTGCCAACTTAGCTGGTATCAATTGAAAATGTCAATGGGTCCTGAGGTTTAACCACAACCAAAACTGGTAGATGTAACCCAGATAAATGTATTGCTTTAGGGATGATTGTTCCTACAAAACTGTCAATAGGATAAATGTTCCACTTGTCCTTTTGGGTAATCATTTGAATGGTGTCTTTAACATCAGTAAAATATCCCATGGCAATTAAGATCGTATCAGTGATACTGAGCCATTTAATGTGGGTTAAGGTGGCCCGGGAGCCGAAGGCAGCGGTGCTGCTGAGGGTACAATGGAAACTCGATGTGCAGGAGTGCAGAGACCTTGGAGGGTGGCTGTACAAAAGCCACCTGGTGCATGATGAATTGCACTGGAGTGGAGATCCTCCCCTGCACAAGTTGGCAGTGGATTACCTTCAAAACTTACTGACTTTGTGCATTCGTTTGTAGAACATAAATGACTCAACAGGGAAAGTACAGGATGAGGAGAGGTTCCAGTCCATCTGACCCAATGCAAACACCCGTCCCATCACTAACTGACCTCCCATCTCACAGTGTAAGGGATCAGTCAGCCCATCCAGCTCTCAGCATTGCCCAATACACCATCCACATGCCCTCCGCCTTCCTGTTTTTTTTTTACAAACCCATGTTCTGTTTTCAAGGTTCCTATTGAATCTGCTTCCGCTGCCATTCCAGCACTCAGTGCTTCATTTTATTTTAAAGTGTCCTTCAGTTTTTCCACATCTCTCCACCTGGGTCCTAGACACTGATCCTCCTATTGAAACCCTCTGTTATCAGAATACCTCCTATCGACATCTCACTAGCCACCTCTGGTCTGTTCACCACTGGGTGTGAGGTTGAATGAATGGTTTTAAGGTTTGCTAGCCCTGCTCTCCTCCCTACATGTCAATTCCATACTCGTGGATTCCTGAATTTGACGCCTCCACAGTTGGTAGCCGTGTTTTACCGGCTGCCTCAACCCAAAGTTCTAATAACTCTATCCCCCCACCCCCAATATTTCAACTGGTCAACGGAGGGGATCAAATGTAACTCAATAGAAATGTTATTTAATGAGGGTGCAAAGGGGTTTCAAGATGTAGACAACTAAATGAGTCAACAGTGTGGCAAAAGGAGTACAATATGGGAAAATGTAGAGAGGGAAAAACATACTTAGTGTCTTAAATGGTGAGAGATTGGGCAATGCTGATGGTGTCCTTGTGCAGAAGGTCACTGAAAGCCCTGCAGCTATAGCTTTCTCTGGAAATGAAGTTACCTTGCTATAATATCCAGGGTGTTGGTGAGACCTGGAGCATTGTGAACCGTTTCCATCCTTTTTAGGGAAGGATGTAGCGGGAAATGCAACAAAAGGTCCATCGGCCTGGTTCTGGGGTGTCACATGGGAGAACGTTACTGTGACCGCCGGCAGCTCGGCCTGTTCCATGCATCCTCCACAGAGTGTCGAAGATTGAGCAGTGATTTTATTGAAACAAAACTTCTGCGAGGGCTTGGTGGGGTAGATTGCCGAGGATTCTAGAACCAGTGGTCACTGTCTCAAAGTAAGGGTGGGCCATTGACGACTGAAATGAGGAGAAATTCCTGGTAGAATCCCTGTACAGGCCCTTCGGCCCGCAATGTTGTGCTGAACTATCCATTTTGCCGGCGCAATGTCCATATCCATTCTCTGCACATCCAGGTACCTAAGATCCTCTTAAGCTCTATGGTATCTGCCTCCACCATCTCCCTGGCAGCCCATTCCAGGCACCCACCACTCTTTAAAACAAACCTTGCCCCCACCCATCTCCTTTGAACTTGCCCTCTAGTATTAGACATTTTGACCCTAGGAGACAGCCTCGTAATGTTATAAACCTCTATCAGGTCTCCCCTCATCCTCCGCCGCTCCAGAGAAAACAACCCAAGTCTGTCCAACCTCTCCTTATAGCTCACTTAACTTTGGAATTCTTTGCCCCAGAGTAATATCAAGCTCATTGCAAAAACACCCATACATTTGTGGATGTTGGAGGAAGCGATGGCTGTGGGGAAAGGCGCAGAGGTAGAACAGCCATGGTCTTGTGGAATGATGGAGCAGGTTTGTGGGGTTTTGACCAACTTGCTGAGTAATGTTGCCCGGTGCTTTGGAACACTCCACTGCATTGAAGCTCTCTATAAATAAAGATAAATTGCTTCCACCCCCCCCCCCCCCACCTTCCCTGGTTCCATTCAACCGACCACCCCCGATCTCAGTCTGTGGCCATTCCTTGAAGATGTGGAGATGAATCCTTCAATAGCTACCTCTTTCCCTTCTAATCAAGCACCAATTCCTATGCAGAACGAAACCCTAAATGCAGGAAATACTCGGCGTCATCTAAACGTCGATTCCCTTCTTCTCTCCCCACAGATGCTGCCTGACCTGCTGAATGTTCCCAGCTGCTTTAGTTTTATTCCAGATGTTCTAGCATCTGCAGTTAACTCCAGGCTTCAGCGGGGAGCTCCCAACTGCCTCGGGGTAAGTGGGAGTTCCCCAGTCAGGGAGGGGAATATCAAATGGAATGGAGTTTGTTTTTGAAAAGTTAGGTGACCCATTGTTGGTGCCTTCTCCCTGGAGACGGTCCTTGTGACGCCTCGGGTCCCATTGTGAGACGCCCAGCGACCCACCACCTCAGTCGAGCCAAACTTTAGCGAGAAGGCAGGGGCGTGGGGAAGGTCCGGGACCACCCAAGCCATTCTCAACACTTTAGTTTCTTTTGAATCGGGGCGGGAAAAGGGCGATGTTTAATCCTTCGACTCTGGTCACCGCCCTGCTGTCCAGCCTCGTCTTGTTCAGCTCCATGCTCATCCCTCCGGAAGGTAAGGACCCTCGGCGGGAGTTGGCAGCAAGTAGGGAGGGTGATTGATTCAAAGGCAGCCCCTCTCCGACGAGCGTCCCGTCGAAAACACACAGATGTTTTCCGGAGGAGGTGGGCGCTTTGTGAACTGCAGCCAGAGGGGCTGCTTGTTGAAGAAAGTTTCTCGTTTGCTTCTGTGTTTTAACTTCCAATGAGAGAGGATGCAGTAAAACCTCGATAATCCGGCGTGCCAGGCTGTTGTTGGTGCCGGATTATTGGATGTTATTCCTGCAATCCCATAAACGTTTATTCCATTCTGTTTCACACGTTACATGGTAGAATAATTTATCCTCCAGTGAGTTAAAAAAAAAAAGATCAGGGAAAATACGAGCAGTCTGGCCACAAAATTCCTGACTCCTGATATTCCAGACCCAATCCTGTCTCCAGGCGCGCAGCCTGGGCCCCGGCCCCATCCGGATCGCTGACTCCCACTGCCCCCGCTCCGGACTAATGAGCAAGCCGGATGCCAGGCCATTGGGATTCCCAAACAATTGGATTCCAGATTATTAGCGTCTTCAACGTGAAGGGAATGCAGTGAAGATTCAGTAGCCTCTGTGGGTCAGTGGGTGGGTAGACTGGGGCTGAATCCTGAGCCATTTAGAAGATTGAGAGAAACTCTGATGGAAACATACAATATTCTTGAAGGATTTGATGGGTTGGATGCCAGAAGGTTGGTTCCCTTGGCCAAGGCCACTTGGACAAATAGAATAAGGGGTGAGCTGCTTGGGACTGAGGAGAGATTGGCATAGAATTGATGGTTACAATGCAATTCTCTTCCCCAGTGAACTGGTGGGGCTCAGTCATTGTGGTCATTCAGAACTACGAATGACAGATTTCCGGGAAATGGGATAATGCTGGAAAGTGGTCATGCAGGTCCATAGTTCACTGGAAGTGGCTACACAAGTGGATAAGGTAGTAAAGAAGGCGTATGGCATGCTTGCCTTCATTGGTCGGGGTGTTGAGTACAAGAGTGAGGAAGTCATGCTGCAGCTATGTAAAACTTTAGTCAGACCGCACTCAGAGTATTGCGTGCAGTTCTGGTCGCCCCATTATGGGAAGGATGTGGAGAGGGTGCAGAAGAGGTTCACCAGGATGCTGCCTGGATTAGAGGATATGAGCTATAAGGAAATGTTGGACAAACTTGGGTTGTTCTCCCTGGAGCGTCAGAGGCTGAGGGGAGACCTGATCGAGGTTTTTAAAATTGAGATGCATAGATAGGGTAGACAGTCTTTTCCCCAGGGTAGAAATGTCAAATACTAGAGGACATGCTTTTAAGGTTTGTTAGGCAGGGAAGGTTTAAAGGTGATGTGAAGGGCAAGTTTTTTACACAGAGTGGGGGTGCCTGGAATAGGTTACCAGGGGTAGTAGTGGAAGCGGGCAGTTTGGAGTTTAAGAGGCTTTTATACAGACACATGAATATGAAGGGAACGGAGGGATGTGGATGATACACAGGAGGAGGACATTTAGTATAAATCGGCATCAAGGTCGGCATAACATCCTGGGCCAAATGGCCTGTCCTGTGCTGGACTGTTCTATGTTCCATGTATCCATGATTCCAATGAATGATGGAAGAGGCTCGAGGAGTTGAATGGCCTCCTGGTCCTATTTATGGTCAATCAGGAGCAAAGCTGTGGGAGTCCTAGAGCTGGCTCTCTCCACAGAGGTGGGGGAGGCAGGGGTTAAACCCCACCCATTGTCCGCTTTCACCCAGTGAGTCCCAATGATGCTTTTCCTTCCCCTGCCATGATGAGGGCCTTCACTCCTTAGGAGAGGTCACAGAGAAGGGCACTCAGATAGAGGCAAAGTCTCCAGCACGGAAACAGGCCCTTCGGCCCAACTCATCCATGGTGACCAAGATGCCCATCTAAGCCAGTCCCGTTTGCCTGCGTTTGGCCCATATCCCTCTGAACCTTTCCTATCCATGGACCTGTCCAATTGCCTTTCAAATGTTGGAATTGTACCTGCCTTAACCACCTCCTCTGGCAGCTCGTTCCCACAGGGAGGGTGGTGGGTATATGGAAAAACTTGAGCCCCAGGGCCCCCTTAACTCTTTCCCCTCAACTTAACCCTCTACCCTCTTGGTTGAGACTCCCCTACCCCGAGAAAAAAAAATCCCTCTTAACCCTTCCTGATTTTACTAATTGATTTTGGAGATAGATTTTTGCGTCTTTTGTAAAGTCAGCTGATTCTTGTGACCATCGACTATATTCACCTGCTTTTCCACTAATGCCGATGGCCCTGGATGAGATCCCAAGTTTGCTGGCCGGTTTAATGCATTGGAGGCCGTTCAGAGAGGGTTTACTGGAACAGGAACGGGCAGCATGTTGTATGAGGAAAGGTCGAACAGGCTGGGCTCGTATCCACTGGGGTTCAGAAGATTGAAAGGAGAATTGACTGTGACGAGGATGGGTGTGGAGAGGATGTTCCCTCTTGTGGGAAGATCAACAACCAGGCGTCCCAGCTTAAAAAAATAAGGGCTCACTGTACCCATTTAAGATGGGGATGAGATGAAACGTTTTCTCACAGAGGGTGGTGAGTCTTTGGAACTCTCTTCCTCACAGTGGGGGCAGAGCAGATATTTTTAAGGGCAAGGATTACAGGGGCTGGAGGGAGGTGGGGAGTGGAGGTGACAAGCAGGTTATTCAGCAGCAGAGCAGTCTTGAGGGGCAATTTCAAACGTTTGTTTGACCCGTTGTCCTTGCAGTTGGTAGATGGAAAGGTCCCTCAGAACCTGTCTCTGGGCAGTGACTTCCAGACATGGTACTGTGGTAATCCTAACCCAGGACACGGTAACACGGCTGTAACCCTAACCCAGGACATGGGTAACACAGCTGCAACCCTAACCCAGGACACGGTAACACAGCTGTAACCCTAACCCAGGACACGGTAACACAGCTGTAACCCTAACCCAGGGCACAGGAACACAGCTGTAACCCTAACCCAGGACACGGGAACACAGATGTAACCCTAAGCCAGGGCACGGTAACACAGCTGTAACCCTAAACCAGGACACGGGTAAGACAGCTGTAACACTAACCCAGGACACGGTTAACACAGCTGTAACCCTAACCCAGGACACGGTAACACAGCTGTAACCCTAACCCAGGGCACGGGTAACACAGCCGTAACCCTAACCCAGGGCACGGTAACACAGCCGTAACCCTAACCCAGGACACGGTAACACAGCTGTAACCCTAACCCAGGACACGGTTAACACAGCTGTAACCCTAACCCAGGACACGGGTAACATAGCCGTGCTCCACCTCGTGGGATGTTGACCGAGCTCACACTGTCCAAGCCGTCCACTTCTGGTGCAGCATCACGACCCCATCGCCAAGGTCACGTGTGGGGAGGGAGAAGAGGGGGGGTGTGGGGGTCGTGATTTGAATGTTGGCTCCCTGTGTCGTGGTTCCTGTGTAACTCCAGTGCGGTGACCAAATCACGGGGTTCTGGATCTTCAGGCTCCCCTCCTCTGGCTTGAGGATCACCCAGATGTGGTTGGTAGTTTTTTCAGGGGTGGTGGGGAGTGTCCCTCCCTTCCTCCCTCCCTGAGGCATGAGCTACTCACCACTGCTGACTGGATATGGGACTCAATACTTCAATTAACTCTCTGCTCCCTCCACAACAGCGGCAGCTCCAGTGATGAAGCCGATGCCCTTTGAAGATGAATACATCACCGAGAGTAAGTGAGCTGCTGGCAGACAATCCCTCCTGAAGCAGACCCACCTTATGTCAGGCCTTTTGATGAGCGGTGGTTGTGTCTGGGATTGTGGCATTGACCAGGTCTAGAGATCACACACTTCCCAGGCACGGAGTGAAGCTCCCTCCGCACTGTCCCGTCACACACTCCCGGGGTCAGACACAGGGTGAAGCTCCCTCCGCACTGTCCCATCACACAGTCCCGGGGTCAGACACAGAGTGAAGCTCCCTCTACACTGTCCCATCACACACTCCCGGGGTCAGACACAAGGTGAAGCTCCCTCCACACTGTCCCATCACACACTCCCGGGGTCAACGATCGTGTTTGACCACTCAAAGTGGAACCTTTGAACCTTTTGAGAAGATGTTACCAGGGCAGGAGTACAGGTGCTAAACCAGCAGCCAGAGACATTGGCCTTGGATCCAGAGACACAAGTTCAAATCCCATCGCAGCCAGGAGTTTAAGTTCAAATACTTAAATAAGAATCTGCAATTACAAAGTAGAGTTGGTTACGGTGACCTTGGAGCGACCATGGTGAACCCACCTGTCTCCCTGAAGTCTGTACCCGGTCTGGTCTGTGGGTAGCTCCAGAACCAACAACACAGTTCACTTCCATCTAACAACAAAACGCCATAACCTGCTATCCGATTGTTCAGAAATCCAGATGTTTCAGCATCTGGCTCACCAGATGATCTTCCCCACACTCCCTTTAAACTCACCAGGGCCCCGTTTCCCAATCCCTTTAAGATCACCCGATTTACTCAAAAATTTATCACAGTACTATGTGACGTCTAAGAAAAAGTGCATTGAAAGTGTGTTGCTGTATCAGTGGGAGTGACATCCAATAGTCAGATCTGCCAGACCGACATCACTAAAGTCCCAAGGATGCCAGAATATCGGAGTTTTACTGAGCACCCCAGGCAATAAGGGATGGGAATAAGGAATAGAAAGCCTGTTGTTTAATGTCGGACTCCAGGTAACACTAGTCTGGGGAGAGAATCAGCTGCAGGACAAGAGAAATGAGCAGGTTGTTCTCAGGGTCTAGTGGTGCCTCAGGGATCAGTAATGGATCTCGGCTGCTCACCATTTACATCAATGACAGAGTCGGTGGGCGGTGAATGTACCGAGCTGGGGAGGAGTGAGGTTTGAGGAGGAGAGAGACACGAGGTGTGAGGAGTGGTCAGGAAGATATCTGGTGGAGCGCAGTGTGGGAGAGGGTGGGGTTAATCACTGGTCGGGAGGAGGACTTTCCCCTAATGGTGAGAAATTGGTAAATGATGGGGAGGGGAATCTGGGAGGTTGGTCCATGAGATGCAGAGGACCAACATCTGGACGGCTGGTTCATGATGTACAGGACAACATCTGGCTGGTTGGTCCATGATGTGTCAAGTCGAGTTTATTGTCGTCTGCACATCACAGGCACAGAGCATCAGGTGAGCAGCACTCACAAGGAAAATATAAATTATGTACAACTTTTACAAGAAAGAACACAATTAGAACAAAAAAAACAGAGACCATTTTTGTGCAAAGTGATCAAAATGGTCCCAGTGTTGCTAAACTATAGTGATTAGGTTTGTGCCGGTTGGTTCAAGAACCAAATGGTTGAAGGGAAATATCTGTTCCTGAACCTGGTGGTGTGGGGACTTCAGGCTTCTGTACCTCCTGCCTGATGGGAGCTGTGAGAAGATGGCACGGCCCGGATGGTGAGGATCTTTGATGATGGATGTTGCCTTCTTGAGGAAGCGCCTCCTGTAGATACTCCCGATGGTGGGGAGGGATGTGCCCGTGATGTATTGGGCTGAGTCCACTCCTCTCTGCAGCTTCTTACGTTCCTGCGCATTCGAATTGCCGTCCCAGACCGTGACGCAACCAGTCAGGACACTTTCAACAGCACATCTGTAGAAGTTTGTCAGAGTGTTCAGTGACAAGCCGAACCTCCTTAACCTCCTGAGACAGTAAAGATGCTGGTGCATCTTCCTTGTGACTGCATCTATGTGCTGTAGGCCAACATCTGGGTAGTTGATCCATGAGATGCAGGTCAACATCGGGCACAAGCAGCTTGGAAAGGCCGGTGTATGTTCTCCATGGGTGGACAAAGGGAATCTGGCTGCAGTTGGACAGGGCTTTGGTGGGACCCCTTTGGGGAGATGTGTATCTGTGCCAGAGGGAAGGAACACCGGCATGGGATTGGGAGAAAGGTTGGGGCAGGCTGGGTTAAGGATGAGGGTGGGAGACAACACTGGCAAGGAAACGGGCCGCCTTAAACTGTGGTGAGGAATTTCTTCTCTCAAAAGCTGATGGATCTTTGGAATTCTGTGTCCTGGAGAAGGTCTGTCATTGAGGAGATTCCGGGCTAACGTCAATCGGTCCTCGGTCACCCTGGGCAGTGATGGGATGCGGGGATGTGGGGGGTGTGGATGACCACCGATCTTCTTGTCAAGGTCCCACCAACCTCTGAAGGTGACAGGTCACAAAGCCAGTCACAGGCCGGCACGGTAGCGTAGCGGTTAGCGCGATGCTATTACAGCGCCGGCGATCGGGCTTCGATTCCCGTCGCTGTCTGTAAGGAGTTTGTACGTTCTCCCGTGTCTGCATGGGTTTCCTTCGGGTGCTCCGGTTTCATCCCACGTCCCAAAGACGTACGGGTAGGTTAATTTGGGTTTAAAATGGATGGCGTGGACTCATTGGGCCGGAAGGGCCTGTTACCACACTGTAAATAAAATTTTAAAAAAAGCTTGTACTTGTACGTGTGGGGACGTCCTGAGGAGAGGAAAGGGGCTGGACAAACACAAGTCACCAGCTAACCCATGCCCACTTTTCTCAGTTGCAGCAATTGACTACCCTGAGGAGAGGATCGAAGCCTACACAGATGGAGGCATGGTGGAGTACATCAGAGACAAGCGAGCAGGTACCAGAACACACGCGATCAGAGTGTCCAGCTGTGACCCACACACCTGCCCCGGCTCTCTCTGTGTCTCCAGGTTCAGTCACCAGGTCCTCCAATGGTCTGCCGGCTCTTGGTGTCTCTGTGTGTCCCTCCTCGCCACCCCTTTTTTTTAAATATAAACATTTATTCGCCAAAAGCACTACAAAAGACAACCAGTGTCAATACACGACATCTAATACAGAAAAGAAGAAACTACGCAACGACAAAACTACAGTAGAGAATGCAAACCAATACTAACGAAACACACACGCAACACTACACCCACTCACGCAACACGCAACACTTCAAATAAGAACCGTGTTTGTACTGTCCACGACACGCGCGATCAGCTGAGGGGCCCACCGAGCACAGAACTCAGCTAGGGTGCCCGCGGAAGCCGCGTGCTCCCTCTCTAAACACACCCATGCACGCACGTAAGCGGGCAGGCAGGCAGACCGGCCAGTACCCTCCGCCGCCCGCCGCGTCCCGTGGATGGCCAGCTTGGACAGGCTCCTCACCACCCCTCCCACAGTGTGAATCTCCCTCAGTACTGAACCACCCTCCCTCCCTCCCTCATGGCCCACTCCCCCTTAGGGTTAGTGTTGATCACTTTCCCACTGCCCCTCCCTCTCTGCAGTCAATTCACCCTCCAAGTCTCCCTCACGTTGCAGCCGTATAAAACTTCTGTTGGGCTGCACTTGGGGTACTGTGTGCAGTTCTGGTCGCCCCATTACAGGAAGGATGTGGGGCTTTGGAGAGGGTGCAGAGGAGGTTCACCGGGATGCTGCCTGGATTAGAGACCATCAGCTACAAGGAGAGGTTGGACAGACTTGGGTTGTCTTCTCTGGAGCGGTGGAGGCTGAGGGGAGACCTGATAGAGGTTTATAAAATTGAGAGAGGCACAGATAGAGTAGACAGTCAAGAGTCTTTTTCCAGGGTGGAAATGTCAAATACGAGAGAGCTTGCATTTAAGGTGAGAGGGGGGAAAGTTTAAAGGAGATGTGCGGGGCAAATTTTTTTTACACAGTGAGTGGTGGGTGCCCGGCACGGGCTGCCAGGGGTGGGGGTGGAGGCAGATATGATAGAGGGGTTTAAGAGGCTGCTAGACAGACACGTGGATGTGCAGGGAGCGGACGGATGTGGATCATGGGCAGGGAGAAGGGATTTAGTTTAATTCAGCATCGTGTTCAGCACAGACATGGTGGGCCGAAGGGCCTTTTCCTGCGCTGGACTGTTCCGTGTTAAACCAGGGCCCCCACTGACCAAAGTGGTCTCAACCCAGGGCTCCAGGCAGCTCCCTCGGGTGACCCGAGTGTTGGGGGGAGGGTGGGGACCGCCTCCTCGGACATGTGGGTCAGCTACACACGAGTCTCCTGCCCGCTGATGGGCTGGCGTTCATGGGGGGAGAGCCCTGGTGTCTGAGCTGTGGTGGGAGCAGGGCAAAGCGGAGGGGGTACTCTGTCCCACACACTGGAAGTGAGCCTTGTGTGACGTTGCTTCTCTTGCCTTGAACAGAGCCCTCTCCTTCTCCAACGTTCTGGCCCATTGAGGAGATTATCACCACCAGTGAGTACCACTGAGGGCCACTGATATACTGGGGATGGCTCTGCACTGCCCCACGCCCCAGGGTACTAACTGCCAGCACTGAGGGAGGTGTCCTCAAGTGATAGTGAACCCACGGGTCTGGCCAAGTGCGGGCTGGGAGATGAGTGCTTCCACAAGTTGGGATCTTGTTCAATAATTAACCCTTTCTTGTTTAAAACAACTTCATTAATACATCAACAGAACTTGAATTAAAATGAGGGTTGTCAGGATCTGGGACATACTCAGCTCCTGAGGTGTCCACCAGTCCCAGAAAGCCTCCAGAGGGTCAGTGGACACTGCGTGCTCCCTATCCAGGGATACCTGGGCACGGATGTATCCCCGGAAGAGGGGCTGGCACTCGGATGGGGCAAATCCCTTGCAAATGGTGTCATCTCTTCCGGGAATGAGCCCACCCAACACTGACCTACCAAGAGTCCGGAACACGGGTCCATGCAGAGGACACGGCTGAGAAGACCCGTTGGCACTCGTGCATCCTCCGCAGGTCAATGGGATCTGTGACCATCAGTGGCACGTCGTTGGCACAAGCCGAGAAGACCACCTCCGCGCCCGTCCCGTGCAGAGCCAGATCTGTCGACCTCCTCCAAAGTAGACACCGGAATGACTCCATGCAGATGGGATACAACTGGCCGGATGGGGGCATCCCTGACGTACTCCTCTCCCAAAGTGAAGTGGCAACCGTGATGGACCCATTACCGTTCACCGGGCTCTCTGCAGCACCGGACAGGCATCAGACCCGTGAAATGTAGCCCAAGTCTGTACACACGCAGAGTCCCGTACAGGTCCCCTGTCGGGCACCTTCTCCTGCCTGAGGGAGAGGACACTGAAGGACCATTCTTCTGGGGAAAGGTGGGCAAGGTCCTGGACCAGATGGATGTTGTCCTGGCTGGATGGCCCAGGACTGTGCAGGACTGGTTGGGATAACTGCCCTGAACGACAAGTGAGGGATCTCCCTGCTTGTAGTTGATCCCAGAAAGTCCTGAGGAACTCCAGCCAGCCGGTCCCAGCCCCGGGGACATGCCCCCCCCCCGGAGATGGAGGGGGGTACCCATCAACTCCCCAATGCCAGCGGACTGTCCAAGCAATTGGCACCCTCCGGGCTTCCCTTCGACAGGGCCTCCCACAAGACTCCGCGTGTCCTGGCTGCAGGGATCCAGGGAGTCGGCTGATGGAGGAGCCGTTGTCGGCCAACAGCTCCCAGTAGGCAGACGGGAGCAGGGCGCAGAATCGGCTGCCCTCCGGCAGCCGGTCGTTGAAGTGCCAGCACGTGGGCCCCACCTGCATGCGCCCACACCAGCTGGTGGTCTGGGCACGGCACCGGCCGCATGGAGGCTGCCGAGAAACAGGAGACGTCCACCTGTGGAACGTACAGGTGGTCGATCCGGGAGCCCCCTCCTCCAGACCTACAGGTGAAGACGATGGAGTCGGGAGGGACATTCCACCAAATCAAAGGAGCCGACCAGTTCTTCAACGCTTGGCCGCGCTGGGTACAGGAGTGATCCCTCCTCGGGGTACAGGTGAAATCCCCCCACCGAGGATGATGCATTCGGTGTGGTCGATGGAGCTCAAGGGAGTGCATTCTTCTCAAAAGGAGCACACTTGCATCACACCGGGCCTGCGGGCGTGCACGTTCACAAAGTGCGGTGGCGCACCGTCAGGAGCTGGGTCTTGGTGTGTGGGCTGAGGTTAGATTGGCTTTACAGCAAAACTACGGTAATCCGCTGTCCAATAGTTCGGAATTCCTGAAGGTCTGGCTCACTCATTAGTCGGGAACGTGAGCTGGATTCCGGGGCTTCACTGGAACATTGAGTTACACAGCTGTGTAATGGGAGGAAGGTAAAAGAACAGAGTGTTTGGGTATTAATGGGAGTGACATCCAATAGTCCGGCACTGCCTGGTTGCCGGATTACCGGAGTTTTACTGCAGTGGCTTTGGGTAATGTTGGGATGAGATGGGTTCTGTTATCGAAGGGACCCTGGTCCAGTGGGGGGAGTTGAGCTGGGATGGGTCACTGTGGTGTGGCTCAGGAGAGGTCTGGGTCTTGTCTGAGTTGGGATGGTTTGGGGTGGGATATGGGTGACGTTGGGCTTGGGTTTGGGATGGGATATGAGTGGATTTGGGGTGGGATATGGATGAGATTGGGGTTGGGTTTGGGATGGGACATGGGTGACATTGGGGTTGGGTTCCCAATCTCCCCGAAGGTGAGGGGTTTGGGACGGGTCATTCCCCAGTGCGTACCGGCCAGTGGAGGGAAGGGGCACTGCTCCATGAGGGCCCCAGGGGTGTCCCCGATGTCTCCCCTCACTCTGAGCCTCTGTGTCACAGCTCATTTCCCAGAGATCGAAGAGGACGGGGTTATTGAAGTGATCCGCAATAAAAGGAAGGCAGGTAAGTGAGGCTGACCGCCTTTTCCGCCTTGGGCAAATCGCAAAAAATAGAGCCCTCCCCTTTAATGTAGAGACGGGGGGACGTTACAAGGTGCTCCTTCCTCACTGCCCCTCCCACAATGGGACACTTCCTCAGTACTGCCCCTTTTTATAAATTACAAACGTTTATTTGCTAAAAGCACTACGAAAGGACATCCAGTGTCAAAAATACTACAACTATACAAGAAAGTAGAAGAAAATCTGCAAACTACACACTTACAGCAGTAAGGCCAACTAACAACCACAAAACGCACAGGCAATTCTCCAGATAAGAATCGCATTCTCACCGTCCACAACACACGCGATCCCCTGAGGGGCCCACCGAGTGCAGAACTCAACCAGGGTGCCCGCGGATACCGCGTGCTCCCTCTCCAAGGACATCCGCGTGCAGACATAAGCCCGGAAGACGGGCAGGCAGGCGGACCGGCTGGAACCCTTGACCACCCGCCGCCGTGACCCGTGGATGGCCAGCTTGGCCAGGCCCAGGAGAAGACGCACCAGGAGATCCCCCGCGCAACCTGCTCCACACTGCACCGGGTTCAGTACTGCCCCTCCCACAGTGTGACCCTCCCTCAGTACTGCCCCTCCCATAGTGTGACCCTCCGACAGTGTGACACTCCCATAGTACTGCCCCTCCCACAGTGTGACCCTCCCTCACTGCCCCTCCCACAGTGCGACGCTCCCTCAGTGTGGGGTCCGCTGTGTGTGAGTCGGGGGTTCGGGGGGACTTTGCCCTGTGATTACCTGCCTACTGTAAAGCTTTAACCCTCTCGCCCTCCTCCCACAGAGCATGCCGTGATGTTCCGTCCCATCAAGGAATACATCAGCACCAGTACGTATGTTGGGTAACTTACAGGGAATTGCCCCCTGCTCAGGTGGGCTCACGGGATGGGAAGGGGAAGGGGGCAAACTGCAGTCGACCTCAGCATCCCCAACTCCCGCCACACCACGTATCCCTGTGGGTCTTCCTTCCGCCTGGTCTAACCTCTGAGGCTGATCGAACGAGGCTTTGTGAAGGAAACTGCAGTCGAATATCCAGCGGAGCTGCAGGATGGGATCAGGAGGGGACTGTTCCTCAGGGACCGAGCTGACTGATATTGGTGATTGGTTTATTATTGTCTCATGTACTGAGGTGCAGTTAAAAATTTAGTTTTGCATGCCATCCAGACAGGTCATTTCGAAACATCAGTGCATTGAGGTAGTTCAGGGGAAAACAGTAACAGAGTGCAGAATATAGTGTCACAGCTATAGAGAGAGTGCAGTGCAGGCAGACGATAAGGTGCAAGGTCATGACGAGGTGGATTGTGAGGTCAAGGGTCCATCTTATCGTACAAGAGGTCCGTTCATTAGTCTGATAACAGTGGGATAGAAGGTGTCCTTGAGCCTGGGGGTAGGTGCTCTCAGGCTTTAGTGTCTGCTGCCCGATGGGAGGGGGGAGAAGAGAGAATGTCTGGGTTGGGAGGGGTCTTTGGTTACATTGGCTGCTTTCCCAAGGCAGCGACTGGAAATATAATGCACGGCCTAACCTAATGTATTTAACCTGAGGCTCTTCAGCCCATTGGATCGGTGCTAGCTCCCAGGAACACGAATCCCTCCATCCCTTTCTCCTCTCCTTATTTCCTGAAACACTCCTCGCTCACACAGGTCCACAATCTCCCCTTTCCAGTCTTTTGCCACTAACCTATGCACTCAGGGAAGTTTCCAGCAGCTACTGAACCTACCAACCTTCAAGTCGTTGGGATGTGGGAGGAAACCGGAGCACTCGGGGAGGGGGTGGTGGTGGGGGGAGCCCACACGGACATGGGGAGAACGTGCAAACTCCACACACTCACACAGACTGCGCCAGAGGTCGGGATCGAACCCGGGTCTCTGGCGCTGTCGGGCAATGGTCCTACCTGCTGCGCCACTGGCCAGAGATGGAGCAGAGCTGTGGGGAGAGGTGCATTGTAGGGGAGGCCAGCGAGGACACCCTGTGTCTTGGGGCATGGCTCAGTGAACACAGCAGGTGATCCACAACTGGGGCAAGGGTTGGCCCAGAGTTCAGGTGTCTGATTGGATGAGTTGTCCCGGTATCTGCTGGGCCTGGACTGAGGGGCTGGCTGGTTTGGAGATGGAGGTGAGATGGAGGGATTGCGAACAGCACAGGGGTGCACTGGTAGAGCTGCTGCCTCACAGCTCCGGTTCAATCCCGACCTCCGGCGCTGCCTGTGTGTGGAGTCTGCACGTTCTCCCTGTGACTGTGTCCCACATCCCAACGATATGCGGGGTCGGTGGGTTAGTTGCCCCCAGTGTGTGGGTGAGGGGGGAGAATCAGAATCAGGTTTGTTGTCACTGACCTGTATGTTGTTTTCTGGCAGCAGTACAGTGCAAGGACCTAAAATATTACCATAAGTTACAAACTAAATAATTAATGCAAAAGGAAGAACGAGGTGGTGTTCACGGGTTCATGGACCGTTCAGAAATCTGACGGCGGAGGGGAAGAAGCTGTTCCTGAATCGTTGAGTGTGGGTCTTCAGGCTCCTGTACCTCCTCCCCGATGGTGGTGACGAGGGCTATGGGGAGAATGCAGTGGGATTAATGTCAGATTAGAGTCAGTGTGTAATACAGCCCAACCCGTCCATGCTGACCAAGACTGGAATTGGTTTATTATTGTCACTTGTACTGAGGTACAGTGAAAAACTTGTCTTGCAAACCATCGAAGCTGTGTTTGACCCATACACTCCAAACCTTTCCTATCCATGTACCTGTCCAAAGATAGATGCAAGTAGATTCTGGGTGGTCGGCACAGACTTGTTGGGCCGAAGGGTCTGTTCCCGTGCTGTCCGTCTGTGTGAGAGGACTTGGGGTGGGGTTCGGAGACCCGTGGTTGGACGGTACTTGTGGTAGGGTGGGTGACGGGCAATGGCTGGTGGTGGGTGGGTTGGGGGGAGCTCCAGGTTCTGCTGGACTGAGGTGGGGTTGGAGGAGATGTGGAGAGTCGGTTGGGGGTGGGCAGTGAGGACGCTGGCCTGTGACTGGCTGGGGTTGGCTCTGCCATGAAGCCCCCTCTCACTCACTACACCCATTCTGTGTGTGGCATCTCCACCGGAGAAAGGTCCTGTAATTCCCGTCCCTCTGTTACAGCACTCTTCCCGGTGTTGGAGGACGAAGGGATGATTGAGGTCATCCGAGACAAGAGGGAAGCCGGTAAGTGAAGCGGCCAATCAAAAGCAGGAATCCCGCAGACGCTGGATATCTGAAACCGAACCAGGAAACACTGGGAATACTCTGTGGGTCAGTCAGCAACTGTGAGGAGGGAACTGGTTAATGTTTCAGCTTGAGGTCCACATGCCAAACTGGTCAAACATCCTTCTTGTGAAAGGGGCCACAAAGACCACCCTCCCTCCCCAGCGACGACCGTCTCCACACACACTTCCCCAGGTCATACGCCCAACGACTGATCGACCAGATTCAGTCTCACTGTGATCCCTGACCCCACCTCGGAACAATGTCCAATGCAGTCAAAGATCTGGTTTCAACCTCCTCCTGAGAGAATTCCCACATTCACCACTCTGCGAGAAGTCTTTCCTCCTCATCTCAGTATCTGGTAATTGGTTTATTATCAGTACAGTGAAAAACTTGTCTTGCAACAGATCATTTCATTACACAGTGCATTGAGGTAGTACAGGGTAAAACAACACAGAGTGTAGAATAAAGTGTTACAGCTACAGAGAAAGTGCAGTGCAGGCAGACAATAAGGTGCAAGATCATAATGAGGTAGATTGTGAGGTCAAGAGTCCATCTTGTTGTACTAGGGGACTGTTCAATAGTCTTATAACAGTGGGATAGAAGCTGTCCTTGAGCCTGGTGGTACGTGCTGTCAGGCTTTTGTATCTTCTGCCCGATGGGAGGGGGGAAGAAGAGAGAATGTCCGGGGTGGGTGGGGTCTTTGATTATGTCGGCTGCTTCCCCAGGGCAGCGAGAAGTGTAGACAGAGAGTCCATGGAGGGGAGGCTGGTTTCCGTGATGCGCTGGGCTGTGTCCACAACTCTCTGCAGCTTCTTGTGGTCCTGGGCAGAGCAGTTGCCGTCCCAAGCCGTGATGCATCTGGATAGGATGCTTTCTATGGTGCATCGATAAAAATTGGTGAGGGGCAAATTAGACATGTCAAATTTCTTTAGCCATCTGGAGAAGTAGAGGCGCTAGTGAGCTTTCTTGGCCTTGAATAGCTGACCCCTTCCCCCTATACTGTGACCCCAGTGGGAACATGCCCAGTCAGTTGACACTTGGCTCCTGCCTTCCCACATTGCACCAGACACAGCCACTGATTTATCCGGTGGTATCCTGGGTTACGTGAGTTAACATATCCTCCCACTTCTACGGTGGTGATTGGTAATTGGTTTACTATTGTCGCATGTACCGAGATACAATGAAAGATTTGTTTACACACACTCCAGACAGGTCATTCCGTACATTAGTACATTGAGGTAGTAAACAGAATGCAGAATAAAGTGTTGCAGTTGCAGGCAGACAATAAGGTGCAAGGGCCACAATGAGGTAGGTTGTGAGATCAAGAGTTCATCTTTAGCGTGTGAGAGGTCTGTTCAAGAGCAGTGAATCAATGGAAGGAGTGACCAACCACAGAGGAGGGGGGAGGGAGATGGAGAGGGTTCTGGGGCCTGGGGTCTGGGCAGCTGAGGGAGGAGCGAGAGGTTCAGGGATAGAAATGCAAAGCTCGAGCCCATGCATCAGGACAGAGCAGAGGGGTCCCGGGAGGATGTCCAATTGGACCCCTGACAACTCAAGGCGTGGATACCACTGGCACAACAAATTCCAGGACGATGAGGACAATGGAGCAGAGGTTGTGCAGGGGTGGATGAGGGGACGGAACCGGAAGGATCGGGAATTCAGAATGGGAATTTAATAAACAAGGCAGCAGAAGCTCTGGAACTATGTCCCTGCACCACCCATCTCCCTGATGGAAGATTCTCCTCAAAGGCTGGTGTCCTGACCAGGATTCACTGTCCTAGAGGCGAATTGTCAGCCCCCGTGTGTGAGACGTGTGGCCAGTGGTGAGGGAGGGTCACACTATGGGAGAGGCAGTACTGAGGGAGGGTCACACTGTGGGAGGGGCAATACTGAGGCGCACGGCGGATCTCCTGGTGGGTCTCCTGCTGGGCCTGACCAAGCTGGCCATCGACGGGATGCGTCGGTGGGCGGCCGAGGGACCTGGCAGGTCGGCCTGCCTGCCCGTCTTCTGCGCTTACGTGCGCGCGCAGGTGCGTTTAGAGAGGGAGCACGCGGTTTCCGTGGGCACCCTAGCCGAGTTCCGCGCTCGGTGGGCCCCTCAGGGGATCGCGTGTGTCGTGGACGGTACGAACGCGATTCTTATTTGAAGTGTCGCGTGTCACGTTAACGGGTGTAGCGTTGCGTGTGTGTTTCGGTAGTATTAGTTTGCATTCTCTACCGTAGTTCTGTCGTTGCGTAGTTTCTTCTTTTCTGTATTAGATGTCGTGTATTGACACTGGTTGTCTTTTGTAGTGCTTTTAGCGAATACACGCTTATTATTAAAAAAAGGGGCAATACTGAGGGAGGGTCATATTGGGAGGGGCGGTGAGGGAGGGTCACACTATGGGAGAGGCAGTACTGTGGGAGGGGCAGTGAGGGAGGGTCCCATTGGATGTGTTTTGCATGAAATGAGGTATATTTGTGGCTTTGGCTGGGACGGGTCCAAGGGTTGGTTTGACCCTTAACCTATGTGGGGCTGTGGAGGGGGAGATCAGAACTGAGCACGGGTGGGGGCGTGGAGGGGGGTGGTGGGCATTAAGTCGGGGGACTTTGGAAGGCTGCGACTGACTGCTCCATTCTGTTTGTCCGTCACAGCGAAACCAGGAGCCCAGTTCTGGCCGATTCGCGAGGCGATCACCACAGGTCAGTGATGGAGCCAGTGAGGTTCTACTCGGATGAGCCCACAGCCCCACCTCCGCCACCATCCCCTGTCTGCCACCCTCCCCCCCTTCTCCCCCCTCCACACCCTCCCCCTTCCGCCACCCTCCCACCGGTCTGTCCTGATCTGGCCATCCCGGGTGCTGTAGGGTGTGGGTGAGGGTCCGCGAGGTGGGAGCAGGGGGTCTGTGGACACTTTGGGTAACGACCTCTCCTCTTCCTCCTCGCAGCTCGTCGTCCCATCAGGAAGGGCAACACGCAGCAAGCTCACCGAAACCGCCGTGCAGGTACATGGACTGTCCTCCGTCCCTGCACTTGCCCCCTCCCTCCCCCTCCACCCTCCACCCTCCACCCTCCACCCTCCCCCTCCACCCTCCACCCTCCACCCTCCACCCTCCCCCTCCCCCTCCACCCTCCACCCTCCACCCTCCACCCTCCACCCCAGGGCCAGATGTTACCCTGAACCCTCCGCTCCTCTGGCCAGATATCCCAGGTGATTTGTGTGGGTAACCGGGCGTGTGAGACGTCCCACCTCCCCACAACCCCACACCTCCCCCACCTCCCCCACACCTCCCCACAACCCCACACCTCCCCCACACCTCCCCCACACCTCCCCCACACCCCCCACACCCCCCACACCTCCCCCACACCCCCCCACACCCCCCCCACACCTCCCACACCTCCCCCACACCTCCCCCACCTCCCCACACCTCCCCCACACCCCCCACACCTCCCCCACACACCCCCCCACACCTCCCACACCTCCCCCACCTCCCCCACACCTCCCCCACCTCCCCCACACCCCCACAACCCCCCCACACCCCCCACACCCCCCACACCTCCCCCACACCTCCCCCACCTCCCCCACACCCCCCCCACACCTCCCCCACACCCCCCCACACCTCCCCCACACCTCCCCCACACCTCTCCCACCTCCCCCACACCTCCCCCACACCTCCCCCCACCTCCCCCACACCTCCCCCCACCTCCCCCACACCTCCCCCACACCTCCCCCACCCCTCCCCCACACCTCCCCCACACCTCTCCCACCTCCCCCACACCTCCCCCACACCTCCCCCCACCTCCCCCACACCTCCCCCCACCTCCCCACACCTCCCCCACACCCCCCACACCTCCCCCACACCTCCCCCCACCTCCCCCACACCTCCCCCACACCCCCCACACCTCCCCCACACCTCCCCCACACCTCCCCCACCTCCCCACACCCCCCACACCTCCCCCACACCTCCCCCCACCTCCCCCACACCTCCCCCACACCTCCCCCACCTCCCCCACACCTCCCCCCACACCTCCCCCACACCCCCCACACCTCCCCCCACCTCCCCCACACCCCCCCACACCTCCCCCACACCTCCCCCACACCTCCCCCACACCTCCCCCACCTCCCCACACCTCCCCCACACCCCCCACACCTCCCCCACCTCCCCCACACCCCCCACACCCCCCCCACACCTCCCCACACCTCCGCACCCCACACACCTCCCCACACCTCCCCCACACCTCCCCCACCTCCCCCACACCCCCCACACCCCCCCCACACCTCCCCCACACCCCCGCACCCCCACACACCTCCCCCCACCTCCTCCACACCTCCCCCACACCTCCCCCACACCCCCCCCACACCTCCCCCACACCTCCCCCACACCCCCCACACCTCCCCCACACCCCCCACACCCCCCCACACCTCCCCACACCTCCGCACCCCCACACACCTCCCCACACCTCCCCCACACCTCCCCCACCTCCCCCACACCCCCCACACCCCCCCCCCACCTCCCCCACACCCCCGCACCCCCACACACCTCCCCCCCACCTCCTCCACACCTCCCCCACACCTCCCCCACACCCCCCCCACACCTCCCCCACACCTCCCCCACACCTCCGCACCCCCACACACCTCCCCCATGCCTCCCCCATACCTCCCCACACACCTCCCCACACCCACACACCTCTCCACAAACCTCCCCCCACACCCCCACACCTCCCCCCACCCCCAGACCTCCTCACACACCTCCCCCCACCCCCAGACCTCCTCACACACCTCCCCACACACATTCTCCCCACACACATTCTCCCCACACACATTCTCCCCACACACAACTCCCCACACATCTCGTCCCCCACACCACCCCACACACCTCCCCCCCCACACACCACCCCACACACACCTCTCCGCACACACCGGCACAGGATAATCTGCGGTAGGCAACCTTCACACACCAACGTCAGGCGGTCCCCCCTCCACCAACAGCGTCCAGCAGCCCACCCTCAGTGCCGTCACCATTGCCAAGTCGCCCACCAACAACATCCTGGGGTTCACCATTGACCAGAAACTCAACTGGATCTGCCACGTAAACACTGGGCTTCAGGCGCGGGTGAGGGGTCGGGGCTCCTGCGGTGAGTGACTCGCCCCCTGACACCCCAGGGCCCTTCCCCCATCCACAGGGCACGGGTCGGGAGTGTGACGGGACACCCCCCGCCTGCCGAGCGACTGCAGCTCCACACCGTCCTGGGACAAAGCAGGCCACACGATCGGCACCCCGTCCACCCCCCAAACACCCCCTCACCGGCGCACAGTGGCTGCGGTGTGGACCATCCACAGACAGCACTGCGGTTACTCGCCAAGACCTCCACCACCTCTCCCACCGAGGGCAGCAGGTGCCGGGGAACACCACCACCCCCAGCTTCCCCTCCATGTCCACCACCCCCAGCTTCCCCTCCAAGTCCCACACCGTCCCAACCGGGAAACCTATCGCCGTTCCTCATCGTCATTGGGTTGAAATCCTGGGAATCCCGACAGCAATGTGGAAGCACCTTCACTGGAGGGACTGCAGCGGTTCGAGAGGGCGGCTCACCCCACCTCCTGAAGGGGCAGTTAAGGATGGCCTCCATCCTGTGTGCATATTGGGGGGAGTGTTTCGGTCTGATTGGCGTCTGTCGAGGGGGGTCAGATGTTTAGGTCTGGGCTGAGGTTTTCTTTATCTAGCATTTAGTAATGATTCTCCCTCTGTGCAGAACCTTCCCCGTCGAGTCGGCCGTACCTCAAAGAGTACATCACGTCCCGTAAGTGCGGTGGACTTTGGATCGGCTGTGGTTTGGGGTGTGAGCCGGCCCCTCACTGACAGGAGGATGGGTGGGAGCTGGGAGGGTCTTGGGTTGTGCCCTTGACCCTGAGCTTCTAGAGGGAAGGGGCAGGACTTGCCCACTGCCTGTCAGTCACTACAGAGTGGACACAGCCCAGCACATCATGGACACCAGCCTCCCCTCCTTGGACTCTGTCTTTACCTCTTGCTGTCTTGGTGAAGCAGCCAGCATAATCAAAGACCCCACCCACCCGGGACATTCTCTATTCTCTCCTCTTCCATCGGGTAGAAGATACAGGAGCCTGAGGGCACGTACCACCAGACTTAAGGACAGCTTCTACCCCACTGTGATAAGACTATTGAACGGTTCCCTTATACGATGAGATGGACTCTGACCTCACGATCTACCTTGTTGTGACCTTGCACCTTATTGCACTGCACTTTCTCTGTAGCTGTGACACTTTACTCTGCACTATTATTGTTGTTACCTGTACTACCTCAATGCACTCTGTACTAACTCAGCGTAACTGCACTGTGTAATGAACTGACCTGTACGATCGGTTTGTAAGACAAGTTTTTCACTGTACCTCAGTACAAGTGACAATAATAAACCAATACCAATCCCAATACCACTGACCAAGTCCACATCACCTCCCCCCACGGGACGCACACACTGCCCCGGGACCCCTGATTCCTCTGGGGAGGGGGAGAATGGATTTGGTGGGGGGTGGTAGAGGCGTGGAGGCAGGCTGCAGTGGTGTTGGATTTCTGTGTGTGGGGGCGGTGGGGGAGGGTCCCGTCACATGTTCCGCCCTGATGGTCTCTCAAGCACAACCTGTGCATTTCATTTACGGGAGGACATTCAGCCCATCGGGTCCATGCTAGCTCCCTGCAGAACACTCCCTTTTGTTCCCCCATTACCCCCACATTCCCATCAAACTCCCCCCAGATTCCACCCCCCACCCACAATTACAGAGGCCGATTAACCCACCAACCCCCGCGTGTCGTTGGGATGTGGGAGGGAACAGGAGCCCGCGGGGGAAACCCACGTGGTCACAGGGAGAACGTGTAAACTCCACACAGACAGCGCCAGAGGTCAGGATCGAACCCGGGTCTCTGGAGCAGTGAGGCAGCAGCTTGACCCACCTCAAACCTGACTCAACTCCTTGTGCATAAGATGAGGGAGGGGCCAGGTTTGTAGGGAGGGGGTGAGAGAGGGGCCGGGGTTGTGTGGAGGGGCCGGGTTTGTGGGGAAGAGGTGAGGGTGGGGCCGGGGAGTCTGGCAAATCGAGGGGTGGTTGAAATGCCACCTGGTCCCTGTGGATGGTGGGAGAGGTTGATGCAGCGAACACCCGGCAGTGGGTTTGGTGGAAGGCTGAGTCCCCAGACCCACCACCAGGCAGACTGTGGATCCTCAGAGACGGGAAGGTGAAATGTTCCCGACCCACTGGAAGTGAAGGTTCAGTGTGCCCTAATCTGTGACTTGGTGGCCACAGCAGGACTGGGGGGTCTAAAACCTTTCCCCAGGGTAGGGGAGTCTAAGACTAGAAGGCATAGGTTGAAGGTGAGGGGGGCAAGATGTAGAGGGGACCAGAGGGGCAGGGTTTTCACGCAGAGGGTGGTGGGTGGTGGAACGAGCTGCAGGAGGAAGTGCTTGAGGCGGGTACAATTACAGTGTTTAAAAGACCCTGGGAAAGGCGCGTGGATGGGAAAGGTTTAGAGGGATATGGGCCAAATATGGGCAAATGGGACCAACTCAGGAAGGCACCTTGGTCGGTATGGACAAGTTGGGCTGAAGGGCCTCTTTCCCTGCTGTGTGACTCTATGACATTCCTGGTCTCCGCAGAATCAGCTGCTTCTGGTAGCTCAAGTCAAAGGGCAGGGGTTTGTCTCGTCCTTAGCTCACTGAAGTAACTTCATCTCTCCATCTCTCCCCCCTCCCTCAATCTCTCACCCCCTCTCGCTCTATCTCTCCCCCCTCTATCTCTCCCCACTCCCTCTATCTCTCCCCCCTCTATCTCTCCCCCCTCTCTCCCTCTCCCCAGAGCCTCATGAAACAGGAAAGCCATACTTTGAGGAAGACATTATCACCACAGGTAAGTCTTTCCCCGGAGACTGCTTCCCATTAAGGCTCTTTGTCCGCAGGCATGTGGTGGGGTCAGTGAGTTGCTGACAGTCAGCCCCCACACCGTTCCCGTTAACTGCCCCACCAACCCCTGCACTGTGGTTGAACTCTGCAAAGGGTGATGTCTCACGCCTGTCCACAAAGAAATAGGGAGTCAGCCACTCGGCCCCTCAAACCTACCCCACCATTCAGTCCATGGCTGATCTACACTGGCCTCAGCACCTCTCCATAACCCTCAATTCCTTGATTTTCCAAATATTTATCTATCTCCACCTTGAATATATCCAATGATTCAACCGCGCCCCCCCCCCCGCCCCAAAGGAAGGGATTTCTACACACCTTGGTTTTAAATGACTGGCCCGTTACTCTGTGACTGCGTCCCCTCCGTCGTGACTCTCCCACTGAACGAAACGTCCCAACATCTCCCCAGTCAGAACCCTTAGGAATAATTATCTGTACATTTGAATAAGGTCGCCCCTCACCAAGGAAAACAGACCCAGACTATTCAGCCTCTCTTGGTAGGACGACCCTCTGATCCCCTTTGGACTGCCTCCGATGTTACCAGATCCAGGTGTGGCCTCACCAACACCCTGTACAACCGGAGCAAAGCCTTCCTATTCGGGAACCCCAACCCCTTTGCAATGAAGGCCAGGGCCCCAGGCACACTCTAACACACAGGGACACATATCGTTTGTCTGTACATTCATGTTCTGTTCATACATTCCCAATGTTTATGGTCCCACACATGCATCGTGTTCGCACACTTTGTGTGCAGAGCACCATCGCCACTCAGGTGACCTCCTGGGATGACACACTAGGTGTCTGAGGAGCCTCTACCCAGGATAAGGACAGGATCAAACCCGGGTCTGTGAGGCAGTGTCTCTACCAGCTGAGCCCCTCCACTACCTCCGCGAGTGTCGGTTATGTCAGTGAGGCAGGACGCACCCAGCGACTGACGGGGGAGAGTGTGGGGTGTTGACGGAAGGATGTGCATGTGTGTGTCACTGGGGCAGGACAGCTCTCCAACTGGGTCTGTCTCCACATTCCTGGGACCTGGCTGAGTTATTCCGGCTCTGAGTTCCTTCCCTGTGTCCGGTCTTGGAACTACATGGGGAATAATGGAAAACTGGGAGTGAAGTGCTTGGGAATAAGGGATACCTGGGAGTGAGATAGTGGGAGTTAGCAGTGGCTCAGGAGTGTGTTCGGTGGGAATGACAGACACTCGGGAGTGAGGTGTACAAATTACGTTGGGAACGATGGTTCTCTGAGGGGGAGGGAGATGGGAATGTGGCCCCCACAGTGAGAGAGGGAGCTGCCTGGCACTGGGGGAGAGGGGCTGCTGACCTGCCTCTCGTCTCCATGGACTTGGCCTCATTAACCTCCTGCTCCGGCCTCTCCCACAGTCACCTACCCCGTGATCTATGATTCGGGATTCTTCATCAGACCCAAGCGTTCAGGTACTGAACATCCTGTCGATCCCCCTACCTGTGTGTTCTTCCCTACCCCCTTCCCCATGCAAGGGGGAGCCCCTGTCCTCCTCCCACTCCCCTCTCCCTCTTCGTCCCTCCACCCCTCCCTCCATTTCCTTCTGTTTCCCTTTGTCCCTCCCCTCCCCTCCTCTCCTCTCTCTCCTCTCTCCCTCTTTCCCCTCCTTCCATTTCTTCCCCACCCCTCTCTCCCTTCCCCTCTCTCTATCCTCCTCTCTCCCTGTCTGTCTCTCTCTCTGTTCTCGTTCTCATTCTCTGTCTCTGTCTCTGTCTCTGTCTCCCCCGTCCGCAGGAGGGTGCCCCCCGTCCGCACCACTTCTCCAGCCCTCTGCTGCTGGCCTGTACCTTTCTGAGGTCGGTGGTGTGTGTGAGGAGCCTCACTCACACCCTCCACCACCCCCCCCCGCTCCATACCCCCTGCCCCAGCTGTACCCCTAAACCCTCACTGTGCCCCTCTCCCTCCCTCCCTTCTCCCTCCCTCCCCTCTCCCTCCCCTCTCCCTCCCTCCCCTCTCCCTCCCCTCTCCCTCCCTCCCCTCTCCCCCTCCCCTCTCCCCTCTCCCCTCTCCCCTCTCCCCCTCCCCTCTCCCCTCTCCCTCTCCCCTCTCCCTCTCCCCTCTCCCCTCTCCCCTCTCCCCCTCTCCCCCTCCCCTCTCCCCTCTCCCCTCTCCATCTTTGTCTATCCCCGCCTTTTCTTCTCCGTCCTCTCCCGCCCGATCTCTGTCCCCAGCTTGCTCCCTCTCTCCATTTCTCCTTCCTTCCACCACTCCCTCTACACCCTGTCCCCCTCCCCTTCCCCGTCCCACCGCTCTCCCTCTCCCTCCTTCCCCCCTCTCCACCCCCACCCTGCCTCTGACCTGCTGCTGTTTACTCCCAGCAGAGAGCGGGTTTTTCCAGCAGTGCCTCTCCAAGCTGCTGGGGGTGGGAGTGGGTGTCGCCGTCGTGGCTGCTCTCATCTACTACTTCTGGTACCGCAGGCTCAGGTCAGTTCCCTACCTCTGACTGGTCACTCCCCTCCCTCCCTCCCTCCCTCCCTCCCTCCCATCTCCCCTCCCCTCCCTCCCTCCCATCTCCCCTCCCCTCCCTCCCTCCCATCTCCTCTCCCATCCCTCCCGTCTCCCCTCCCCACCCTCCCTCCCTCCCATCTCCCCTCCCCACCCTCCCTCCCATCTCCCCTCCCCTCCCTCCCTCCCATCTCCCCTCCCCTCCCTCCCTCCCATCTCCCCTCCCCACCCTCCCTCCCTCCCATCTCCCCTCCCCACCCTCCCTCCCTCCCATCTCCCCTCCCCACCCTCCCTCCCATCTCCCCTCCCCTCCCTCCCACCCATCTCCCCTCCCCTCCCTCCCTCCCATCTCCCCTCCCCACCCTCCCTCCCTCCCATCTCCCCTCCCCCCCCTCCCTCCCTCCCATCTCCCCTCCCCACCCTCCCTCCCTCCCATCTCCCCTCCCCACCCTCCCTCCCATCTCCCCTCCCCTCCCTCCCTCCCATCTCCCCTCCCCTCCCTCCCTCCCATCTCCCCTCCCCTCCCTCCCTCCCATCTCCTCTCCCATCCCTCCCTCCCATCTCCCCTCCCTCCCGACTCCCCCACCCTCCCTCCACTCCCTCGCACCTCCGTCCCATCTCCCACCCCATCCCTCCCTATCCTTCCCCCCACCCCCAGCCCGTCCCTCCCCCCACTCCCTGCAGCTGGGAGCCTTCACCGAGGATGTCGCTGAGAAATCCGCCTGTTCCCTGCGTCCCTGCGGTCGACTCGAGGAGTCACCTACCCACCCCCCGAACCCCAGACCCTGCCCGTGGGCTGGGATCTGCACAGACCTACTGCTGCCGCCCCCCCCCCCCCCATCCCTGACCCGCTGGGGTCAGCCTCGGGTCTGTGAAGGTTTGGATTCATTTTACCTGCCGCCACGAGAGGTGTCGACTGGAAACCCACAGCCTGGATCTCGCCCCGGGAACCTCCCCCAGTTCCAGCAGATCCTTTCCTACATCAGGGAACTCCCCCACCACACCCCCACCTCCTCCCCACACTGGGGGCAGTTGGAGTGGGCAGGTCCCCACCCCGTGTGCAATAGGGAGGGGCAGGAGGGGAGCTGCCTGCTAGATGTTTAGGGTGGGAGATGGGAGGTGCTGGCTGCCAGATGTTGGGAGAGGAACTGGCAGCCAGATGTTGGGAGGGGGGAGGGAGGAGAGCTGCCAGATGTTACACACGTGGGTGCAGACCTGCCCCCAGTGTGGGGAGAGAGGGTGGGGGTGTGGTGGGAGGGGTTCCCTGATGTAAGAAAGGATCTGCTGGAATTGGGGGAGATTCCCGAGGTGAGATCCGGGGTGAGGGAGATGTCCTTTCACCCATCACTGAGGTCTGTATTCTTTGGTTTAGAGGAACGAGGGGTGATCTTATTGAAACCTGCAACACTCTGAGGGGTCATGAGGTGGGGTTCTATCTATCTCGAATGAGGGGGCAGAGTTACAGGATTGGGGGCAGTCATTTAAAACTGGGATGTATAGGGAGGGGAACCTCGAGTTGTGGAGGTGGGATCACTGTGGGGGATGAACGTTTGATCGGGGAATCGAGGGCTGTGGGGATCTGGTGCAGAGGAGGAGATGTGGCCCGGGGTAGATCAGCAAAAGTCATATCGAGTGCTTTGAGGCAGGCTTGAGGGGCCGAGGGGGAGATTGTCATCTGACCAGGGGAGATCACAACCCGATCAGCAGGGTTCAGACCCCATCTGGGTGGTGGGGGGAAGAAACGACCCTGCCAGTAATGAGATCACTGACACGGGGCCGTCAGGAGACGTCGTCAAGTCACAGCTCGCCCCAAGGTGACGGGGGAGCAGGGCCCAGGCTGAGCCGCTGGTAGTGTGGCAGGTTCTGGGGTCACCCAGCTGGTATGGATAATACGAGAGCCCAGGATGTTTCACAGTTTTGTCTGCAGTTCTGGTCGCCCCATTACAGGCTGTGGAAACTTTGGACAGGGTTCACCAGGACGCTGCCTGGATTAGAGGGCATGAGCTATAAGGAGAGGTCGGACAAACTTGGGTTGTTTTCTCTGGAGCAGCAGAGGCTGAGGGGAGATCTGATAGAGGTTTATAAAATTCTGAGAGGCACAGATAGAGTACGCAGTCAGAGTCTGTTTCCCAGGTGGAAATGTCAAATACTAGTGGGCGTGGGTTTAAGGTGAGAGGGGCAAAGTTTAAAGGAGATGTGTGGGGAAAGTTTACTTTACACAGAGCACGGTGGGTGCCTGGGACGGGCTGCCAGGAGTTGGGGGTGGAAGCAGATACGACAGTGGCGTTTAAGAAGCTTTTAGCTCCGCACGTGAACATGCAGGGAATAGAGGGGTGGGGATCACGTGAAGGCAGAAGGGATTTAGTTTAACCTGGCATTGTGTTCGGCACAGACACAGTGGGCCGAAGGGCCTGTACGATGTAACCCCAAAACCTATCCCAAGGTTTATAGAGAGATCGGGAACGTGGCACGCAGGGAGTAAAGGGTGGTGTTGGGGGAGTGTTCTTCTGACTGCAGCTCTGTGACCGTTGGTGTTCCGCAGGGATCGGTGCTGGGACCTCCGTTGTCTGCGACATATAGAAATGATTTGGACCAAAGTGTAGGTGGGGAGGGGGTGGGGTTAGTAAGTTTGTAGGTGACACAAAAATGGATGGAGTTGTGAATGGTGACATGTCGAAGGGTTCAGCAGAATGTATGGGCGTGGGCAGAGAAGTGGCAGATGGAGTTTAATCTGCACAGTGTGAGCTGATGCACTTTGGGAGGTCAAATGTAAGGGGAAAGTGTAGAGTAAATGACAGGACCCTTAACAGCACTGAGTACAGTGGGATCTTGGGGTCCAAGTCCGCAGCTCCCTGAAATTGGCCACACAAGTAGATAGGGTGGACAGAAGGTGTACGGTATACTTCATCAGCCGGGGTGCTGAGTTTAAGGGCCAGGAAGTCGTGTTGCAGCTGTATGAAGCTTTGGTTAGGCTGCACTTGGAGCAGTGTGTGCTTAAGAGGTGTTTAGACAGATGGAGGGAGATGGGCTGTGTGCAGGTAGATGGGACTAGTTAGATGGGCATCATGGTCAGTATTGACGTCGTGGGCTGAAGGGCCTGTTCCTGTACTGTTCTGTGTTCAACAAGAGATTAGGAAAGCGAATAGAATATTGGCCATTCAGAGGGTTAGTCTGGGCAGAATATTACAGGGAGGAGGGAGTGGGGTTAGACTGGGTGCAGGGAGCAAGGGGAGTTTTGAAACTCCGACACCCAGCGGCTGGTCAGAATTCCGGACTCTCTCCCGCACCGATCCATCCTGGGAAAATTGTTAACTTCAGGGATGTGGGTCAGCGATTGGCTGGGATTCATCCAATGGCGGAACAAGCTGGGGGCTGATTGGCTGCCTCCTTAATGGTCTCGTCCGCAGTTCCCCTCTCCACCAAGAGGAGACACGGTGGAGCAGTGGGTAGTGCCGCTGCCTCACAGCTCCAGAGACCGGGGTTCAATCCCAGCATCCGGCGCTATCTGTGTGGAGTTTTCACGTTCTCCTGGTGACCGCGTGGGTTTCCCCCGAGGGCTCCGGTTTCCTCCCACATCCCGACTGGCCGCTGTAAATTGCCCCTGGTTTGTGGGTACACGAAAATGGGTGCTTGATGGACAGCACGGATCTGGTGGGCCGAAGGGCCTGTTTCTGTGCTGTAAGGCTCCGTAACACCCCCCACACCCCCTCCCACCCCCCACCCAACCTCCTCCCCAGGGTTTACCTCCCAGTCCCCACTCTCCTCTCCTGAAGGCGCTGACCTCAGCTTGAAGCAAGTCCCACGTGTAAGGTAAAGGTGTAAGTGCACAAGCCGGTATGCACGCACACCTGCTCATGTAAACTTGCACACACGCACACACACGCATGCACATGCACCACTTCCAGAAGAGGTCACTGAAGGGCATTCAGCGCACTCCCCCACTGTGCCTCACTGAGGGGTGGACTGAGTGGGAACATTCCCCAGAGGCAGGGGCTTCAGCACCAGCTGGGTGTGTGGGGGTGATGAGGGTAGGGTCTGGGGGGTGCAGGGGGGTCGGGGACGGAACGGGAACTGTGAAAGCAGAGGTCTGAATGCAGGCAGAGAGCCATAGTTGGGGATGAAGAAACTGAGAGAGGGATATCACTGGGCTCAAGGGGCTGAGTGGCCCAAACCAGCGATGACACCATCAGTTCCCCCACCATTCCTCATCCAACTCGCTGTGCTGTGCCCTGGCATATGTGCTGACGGGGGGAGAGAATCCCACCCAGTTCCTGGCCGTCCCCCTCTCCCTGCTCCCCCCTCGCCCCCAGGCCCAGCTGAGGGTAACACTGTTATCTGTTGCGCTGCAGGAGGGCCAGAGAGCAGGGTGACGAGGTGCCAGATTACGAAGACCGCCAGCCCTACAGTAAACGGCGAGGCTCACACAGAAACCTCCGGGATGATGAGCGGGCCAATAACTATACCTATCAGGCCAGCCCAGGTAACACGGCCGCACACCCACCGCCCAGATGTCACCCCTGCCCTCCCCAGGGCCCAGCCCAGCCTCGAGCGCACGGTTAGGTAGAGGAAGGGACGGCAGGGAGGGTCAGGGGGCAGGGAAAAAGGTCAGCCCAGGTTCCAGTTTCTGTTCACAATAGTGTCACCTCTGCTGGAAGGTTGTGTGTGCATGTGGTGTGTACGTGCGTGTTGCGTGTGTGTGTGGATGTGTATACATGAGCACGTTAATGTACACATCAGTAAATCAGTTTATTATTGTCACATGTGCCGAGGTACAGTGAAAACCGTCATTCTGCATGCCGTCCATACAGATCATTTCATCACATCCGTGCACTGAGGTAGTTCAGGGAAACGGTAACAGGTTGCAGAATAAAGGGCAGACACAAGAGATTCTGCAGATGCTGGAATCTGGAGCAACACACAAAGTGTTGGAGGAACTCAGTGGGTTGGGCAGCATCTGTGGAGGGAAATGGAACAGTCGACATTTCGGGTCGAGACCCTTCATCAAGACAGAATAAAGTGTCACAGCTACAGAGAAAGTGCAGTGCAGGCAGACAATAAGGTGCAAAGTCATAATGAGGCAGATTGTGAGGTCAAGAGTCCATCTTGTACTAGGGAACCGTTCAATAGTTTTACAACAGTGGGATAGAAGCTGTCCTTGAGCCTGGTGGTATGTGCTTTCAGGCTTTTGTATCTTCTGCCTGATGGGAGGGGGGAGAGAATGCCCAGGGTGGGAGGGGTCTTTGATTACGTTGGCTGCTTTACCAAGGCAGCGATAAGTGTAGACAGAGTCTGTGGAGGGGAGGCTGGTGTCCGTGATGCGCTGGGCTGTGTCCACAACTCTCTGCAGTTTCTTGCGGTCCCGGGCAGAGCAGTTGCCGTACCAAGCCGTGATGTATCCAGATAGGATGCTTTCTATGGTGCATCGATAAAAGTTGGTGAGAATCAAAGGGGACATGCCAACATACATAATGGGGACATGAGCGTGCATGTGTGTACAGGCATCCGTGTGGTGACTTTAACTTTAGGTGTGAATCTGCTCAATAACCTGCATGTGGTTGCTCTAACTCTCGAGAAGGAAGAATGACTCAGCTGTGCCCTCTAACCCCGCTGTGCCCTCTAATCCCGCTGTGCCCTCTAATCCCACTGTACCTTCACCCTTTAATTCCCCACCCAGTCTAATCCCACAATCCCCTCGCACTCCACACCCTTTAACACCTCTGTGGTCCTGGGAAAAATGTTGCTTTAACAACACGAGTCTGTATTTCTGCCGAGGAGGCCACCCTCCACCCTCCTCCTATGGGTATGGGTGGGAACGAAGTTTGTGGCCCCTCCTCTACCCCCAACCCGTGCAACCCTTCCCTCAGTCCCAACTACTGGGGGCAGTTCCGTGTAGTTCCCATCTGTCCCTGAGCTCCCTGGCTCTGGAATCCACGATTCCCACCTCTCTCCCCACCTCCTGGTTCAGATCTCTGCATCCCTCCAATCCCGGCCACTTGTGCAGGCTGGCAGCTTGTCCTGAATCCAAAGGGACCCAATGAGATGTGTCGGGGGCTGAGGGTTTGGAACACTTGTAGTCTGAGTACTGGCCTCTCCGTCCCACCTCCCCACTGTGCCAGAGCTCAGGAATTCCCCCCCTAAACCTCCTCCCCCCCCGCCCCCGTCTCTCTCCACCTTTAACACCTCTCCGTGTGACTAAGCCTCGAGTCACTGGGCCCAATATCTGATGTGACTGTGTGTCAGACTCTGCTTGATGATGGAAACACTCAGTGGGATGGGCAGCGCCTGTGGAGAGAGGAACCGAGTTAATGTTTCAGGTTGAATAGAGAAAAACAGGTAGTTTTAAGTTGCAGAGAAGGTGGTAGGAGAATGGATAGGTCGAAGGGAATACCTGTGGTAGGGCGAGACCAGGTCGAAGGGAATACCTGTGGTAGGGCGAGACCAGGTCGAAGGGAATACCTGTGGTAGGGTGAGACCAGGTCGAAGGTAGTACCTGTGGTAGGGTGAGACCAGGTCAAGGGGAATATCTGCTGTAGGGTGAGACCAGGTCGAAGGTAGTACCTGCGGTAGGGCGAGACCAGGTCTAAGAGCTCCGATTTCCTTTGTTCGATGATTGACCCTGCGGGTAGAGGCCTGGAAGCATCAGATAAACACTTCTAGATCTGTACAGCACTGAAATAGCCCCTTTGGCCCGTCAAGTCCATTTTGACCATCAAACACCCCTTTTCACTGGTCCCCATATTCACACCAACTCCTCCCCTCCCCCCCAGATTCTGCCCCACACCCAGACACTGGGGGTAAATTACACCGGTCAGTTAACTTACTGACCCCGCACATCGCTGGGATGTGGAAGGAAACCGGAGACCAGGGGAAACCCATGTGGTCACAGGGAGAACACGCAAACTCCACACAGACAGCACCAGAGGTTGGGATAGGCAGCAGCTCTACCCCCTGCACCACTCTCTCCACCGCACCCCCCCCAGAGAGGGGGCAGGGGGCTGATCCTATTCATGTTAAAGGCTCGGTCCAAGAAACTGGGTGGAATATCAGAGGGGCCCAGGATCGGATGTGGGTCTTGGGAAGAAAGCTATTTGACTAGAGGAGGCATCATCAGCTTAACTGCCAGCCACGGTTCGAGGCTCAGAGTCGGGGGGGAGAATGAGTGGGTACGGGGCTGGGAACCTTCCCCCCCCCCCCACACTCTCCCTGATCGCGGACAGCGGACCCACCACACTGGGTCTGGGGAGGGTGTTACTGCCCCTCTCACCCCTCTCCTCCTGTATTTGCAGGTTAAAGTTGAAAAGCCACGCATGCGCCCTCCGGAACATGCAGAGCACCAAGCTGCACCTGAAAAATAACAAATGTTAAAAGTTTAGAAAGTGATATTTAACGACAGCATAATAAAGATCTGTCAGGACCAACGGTGCCGACCTGATCTCTGGTACTGCCGTACCGTGGGGGGCGGTGAGGGAGCATCACACTGTGGGGGGGCGGTGAGGGAGCACCGCACCGTGGGAGGGGCGGTGAGGGAGGGTCACACTGTGGGGGGGGCGGTGAGGGAGGGTCACACTGTGGGAGGGGCGGTGAGGGAGCACCCACTGTGGGAGGGGTGATACCACACACTATTTGTTGAAATCTCACGTTGAACCAAAACAAACTGGAAAAAGCTGTGGCCAGAGCATGTAAATGGGTTTAAGTGCAGAGCCATTCCAAAGTACAAGCATGGGCTAGATGGGCTGAATGGTCCCTTTCTGTAGAGAGAAGTTGCAGCCTCAGAAGCCGGACATCATTCTGAGGCTGCAGTTCGGGGCAGTGACAGCAGAGGGCAGCAGCTGGCTGCTGTCCCATTAGAAATTGGAATCAGGTTTAATATCACTGACTCGGATGACTGAAGTGTGTTCTGTGGCAGCAGCACGGTGCAGGCATAAAGTTACTGTAAATCACAAATTATAAATAGTGCCACATAAAGGAATAACGAGGTAGTGTTCATGGGTTCATGATAATAGCAGAGGGGAAGAAGCTGTTCCTGAATAGTTGAGTGTGGGTCTTCAGGCTCCTGTACCTCCTCCCCAATGGCAGTAACGAGAAGCGGGCATGTCCCGGGTGGTGAGGGTCCTCAGTGATGGATGCCGCCTTCTTGAGGCACCGCCTCTTGAAGATGCCCTTGATGGTGGGGAGGGTTGTGCCCGTGATGGAGCTGGCTGAGTCTACAACCCTCTGCAGCCTCTTGCGATACTGTGCATTGGAGCCTCCATACCAGGCGGTGATGCAACCAGTCAGAATGCCCTCCACCGTACATCTGTAGAAATTTGTAAGAGTCTTTGGTGACCTACCAAACCTCCTCAAACTCTGAACAAAGTAGAGTCACTGGCGTGCCTTCTTCGTGATTGCATCAATGTGTTGGGCCCAGGACAGAGCCTCTGAGATGTTGACGCCCAGGAACTTGAAGCTGCTCACTGACCTCTCAATGGGTTCACTTGTTCGGTCCGGTCAGTGGGTGTGGGTCAGGGTGTGTTTGGGTCACTGGGTGTCCCACCCACTCTGGGCACCACCCCCTCCCCCCCACCCCCAGGTCTGGAGGTGAGGGTTGGATCTGTGATTAACATCCCTTCTCACACTCACTTTATCTCTCAATGTTTTCAGAGTTTCTCCCTCCCTCCCCCCCACCTCCCTCTCTTTTTCTCCCTCCCCTCTCCCTCCCCCTCCTCCCTCCCCCTCCCCCTCCCCTCCCCTCTCTCTCCCCCTCCCCTCTCTCTACCTCCCCTCCCTCCCCTCCCCTCTCTCTCCCCCTCCCCCTCTCCCCCTCCCCTCTCTCCCCTCCCCTCTCTCTCTCCCCCTCCCCTCTCTCTCCCCCTCCCCTCTCTCTCTCCCCCTCCCCTCTCTCTCCCCCTCCCCTCTCTCTCTCCCCCCCTCTCTCTCCCCCTCCCCTCTCTCTCTCCCCCTCCCCTCTCTCTCCCCCTCCCCTCTCTCTCTCCCCCTCCCCTCTCTCTCCCCCTCCCCTCTCTCACTTCCTTCCTCCTGTCCCCACATTCTCTCTCCCCCTTTTCATGCTCTCCCTCACTCCGTCTCCCCTGCCCCCTCGCACACTCCCCCATTCCCTCCCCACTCCCCCCACCCTCCCTCTGCTCTCCCCACCCCTCCCCACATTCCCCCCCATTCCTCCCCTATCCAGCACACTACCCCTTCCTCCCCAAACTCCCCCTCCCCACTCCCACCTCCCCTCCCCAAACTCCCCCTTCCCCACACTCCCCCCTCCACTCCCCACACCCCCTCCCCTCTCCACACACCCCCCTGCCCTCCCTACACCCCCCTCTCCTCCCCATCCCTCCCCACACTCTCCCCTCCCCTTCCCACGCTCTCCTCTCCTCTCCTCCCCTCCCCACAGTCTGGTCCTCCTCATACTTCCCCTCTGTCCCCTCCCACACTCCCTCCCTCCCCTCTCCACATCCTTCCCCATCCCCACTCCCCCTGCCTCCCCTCCCCACACCCCCTCCCCTCCCTCCCTCTCTCCCCTCCCCACACCCCCTCCCCTCCCTCCCTCTCTCCCCTCCCCACACTCCCCCTCCCTCCCTCTCTCCCCTCCCCACACCCCCTCCCCTCCCCACACTCCCCCTCCCTCCCTCTCTCCCCTCCCCACACCCCCTCCCCTCCCCACACTGCCCCTCCCCTCCCTCCCTCTCTCCCCTCCCCACACCCCCTCCCCTCCCCACACCCCCTCCCCTCCCTCCCTCTCTCCCCTCCCCACACCCCCTCCCCTCCCCACACTGCCCCTCCCCCGGTTGTCAATCCAGTGCTCCCACTGCCTGGAATCGCTTTCACGCAGCGGTGAATGGAGCAGATGGCCCGGACAATGGTGGGTGATGGAGAGCACGTCTCTGACAGCGCTCGCTCCCCAGGGCCTATTGTCCCTTCCCTGCAGCCCCACCCTCACCCTGCCCCCGCCTCCGCTCCGCATCAGGGGCCATTCCCGTCCCCATTTTCCCAACACCCCCTCCCCAGTCCCAGGCCATTGAAGTCCCGCTCAGTCAACCTCTGATTCATTACAGATCGATGCCCTGTCTCCCTCTACACACACCCCCCGTCTGTGTGTGGCTCTGCTGGTCAATGCAGGCCAGGAGGCAGTGGGCTCACACCCCTCCCGTACCGGACTCCCCACCACCCCACCACCTCTCCCAGACTCCCTCCCCATCCCGCCACCGCCTACCCAGCCGTCACAATGTGGGAGGGGCAGTACTGAGGAAGGGTCATACTGTATGAGGGGCAGTACTGAGGGAGCAATCATTTGAAACAAGTTTCTGTTTCATGGATGTTACGGGTGTATGTGAGGAGGAAGGGTTGGGGGAGAGGAGGAGTGGAGGGGTCTTACTGGAGAGGTGGAGGGGGTTCCCCCACTGCAGCGAGGGACCAGGTTGTCATGTTAGAGAAACTGCAGATGCTGGAGGCCGGGCAGCCTCCGTGGAGAAAAGCAGCTGGTCAACGTTTCGGGTCAGGACCCTTCCTCAGGACTGAAGATAGGAAAAGGGGAAGCCTGACATATAGGAGGGGAAAGCCGAGCAGTGACAGGTGGACAGAAGGGGGGAGGCGGGGTGGGCACAGGGTGGTGATGGGCAGGTGCGGGGACGAGGGGCGAGCAGATCCACCGGGGGGTGGGTGAAAGATAAGGAGAGAGGAAAAACAAGGGATAGGAGAAGGAGGGATAGGCTGGAGAGGGACCAAGAGAAGAAGTATAGTGGGGGTGGGGGTCGTGGGGGGGGGGGGTTACTTAAAGCGGGAGAATTCGATGTTCATGCCGTCAGGCTGCAAGGTTCCAAGACGGAAAATGAGGGGCTGTTCCTCCGGTTTGTGCTGGGAATTCTGCCGGCAGCAGAGGAGGCCGAGGCCGGACATATCAGTGATAGTCTGGGAGGGGAGTTGAAGTGACCGGCGACGGGGAGATGTAGGTCGCGGTTATGGACAGAGACGGTCACCCAGTCTGCCTTTGGTCTCACCGATGTAGAGGAGGCCACACTTGGAGCACCGAATGCAGTCGATGATATGAAGGGAGGTGCAGGTGAATCTCTGCCTCACCTGAAAGGACTGTTTGGGTCCCTGGATGGAGGTGGTGTAGGGGCAGGTGTTGCACCTATGGCAGGGGCAGTGGAAAGTTCCTGGGGTGGGAGCGGGATGGGTGGGGGGGGGGGTTGGGGGGAGTGAACTAGGGAGTCGCTTGGGTGAACTAGAGTTGTCACGTTGCTTGGTTAGAAACGTGGTTAATGGGATCTTGCTGTGCATCAACTAGTTTCATTGGCACTGTGCAAGGGCCTCTGCATTGAGTTGATTGGTATTGGTTTATTATTGTCACTTGTACTGAGGTACAGTGAAAAACTTGTCTTGCAAACCGATCATACAGGTCAATTCATTACACAGTGCAGTTACATTGAGTTAGTACCAAATGCATTGAGGTAGTACAGGTAAAAACAATAACAGTACAGAGTAAAGTGTCACAGCTACAGAGAAAGTGCAGTGCAATAAGGTGCAAGGTCACAACAAGGTAGATCGTGAGATCAGAGTCCATCTCATCGTATAAGGGAACCATTCAATAGTCTTATCACAGTGGGGTAGAAGCTGTCCTTAAGTCTGGTGGTACATGCCCTCAGGCTCCTGTATCTTCTACCCGATGGAAGGGGAGAAGAGAGAATGTCCCGGGTGGGGGGGGTCTTTGATTATGCTGGCTGCTACACTAAGGCAGCGAGAGGTGCAGAGAGTCCAAGGAGAGGAGGCTGGTTTCCGTGATGTGCTGAGCTGTGTCCACAACTCTCTGCAGTTTCTTGTGGTCCTGGGCAGAGCAGTTGCCGTCCCAAGCCGTGATACATGTGGATAGGATGCTTTCTATGGTGCATCGGTAAAAGTTGGTGAGTGTCAAAGGGGACATGCTGAATTTCTTTAGCCTCCTGAGGAAGTAGAGGCGTTCCGTGACAGAAGGGGTCAGACTGACCAATGGACAAGCACCACCCATGGACAAGAACGTCTCCAGTAAAAGGAGGCCACTCGTCCCCTCGAATTCTGGGCACATCTCCAGCAAGGGGAGGCCATTCCATCCTGGGCCAACATTCCCCAGGGCCTGTGCTGTCCCACCCCCCCACCCAACCTCTTCACCCTGCGTCCGCCCCTCCCTCGCCTCCCTGCTGTGGTGGGACTGAGGTCTGGGCTTTGGGATGTGGGCCCTTATTTCGGTCGGGGTCTGAGCCCCGCCACCCCTGGTCCCACCCCCCATCTTGTCTGTTTGTTGTTGACCAGCTGTGGGCGAGTGGTGTTAGGCACCGCCCCCCCCCCAGGCCAGTAACCTGCCGGACACAACTCTCAACGGGAAAGGGGGGGACTGTTAGAAAATCCAATTGGATCAGAACAACCTGCAGCTCTTCCCTGTTGGAGATCATGAGATATTTGTGGCGGTGGGGGGGGGGGGGGTGGTGACAGGGAGGCTGTCAGGGAGGGAGGTTTCAGGGAGAGACGGAGGGCAATGGGGAAATCCCTCAGCTCCAGCGAGCCGGAGGACTGGGAGTGGAGTGGTTACACTGGAGAGACCTGGCAGCATTGTTCATTCATTTCAAGGGGTCTAGAACATAAAAGCAAGGATATACTGCTGAGGCTTTATAAGCATGATCTCAGGAGTGAAAGGCTTGTCATATGAGGAACGTTTGATGTCTCTGGGCCTGTACTCAATGGAGTTTAGAAGGATGAAGGGGGGGAATCTCATTGAAACCTACTGAATATTGAAAGGCCTGGATCGAGTGGACGTGGAGAGGATGTTTCCATCAGTGGGAGAGTCCAGGACTAGAGGGCACAGCCTCAGAATAAAGGGACATCCCTTTAGAACTGGGATGAGGAGGAATTTCTTCAGCCAGAGGGTGGTGAATCTGTGGAATTCGTTGCCACAGACGGCTGTGGAGGCCAAGTCATTGGGTGTACTGAAGGCAGAGATCGATAGGTTCTTGATTGGAAGGGGGTTGAAATAAATTTAGCCATGATGGGCCGAATGGGTGAGGGGTGTGTGGGTGGGGGGAGATGGGGAGGTGTGGTCACCAACAGCCAGGTTCTGAGGACACACCAGAGACTGCAGATGCTGGAACCTGGAGTAACCCCCAATCTGCTGGAGGAACTCAGTGGGTCGACCAGCATCTGTGGGGGAGGAACTGTCAGGACTCCTTCCCTGCACAGACGCTGCTCGACCCGCAGAGCTCCCCCAGCAGACTGTGTGTTAACCTGTTCCTACCGGTGTCAATAATCGGAGCAGACGAGTTGCTAATGTAACCGATTCAGAGGCGATTAACGAGGAGCCGGTCAGCGGCGTTAGGGCGAGGCGGGAGCTGATGAGATCCCAGGAACGGTGTGGTTGGTCAGCGGGGAACGGGTTACACGACACGGCGCCGGACAGTCGGCTGCGGCCAAGCGACGCACGGCGTCCACTCGCTGCCCAGAGGAGGCACTGACTGTGGAAGCAGACTCTAATCCGAGAGGGTGCCGCACAGTGGGACCGTCGGGGGCACCAGCTCGCCCACCCTGTCCTGAGGAACTCTTTCGGCGGGAGAGTTTAGGGTTCAACTGTGGCTGCAGGAGACCCTCCCATCCCCACCCCCATCAACCACACCACCCCCTCCCCATCCCTCACCTCCAACCCTCACCCCTCGCCCCCACCCCAACCCCTCACCCCTACCCACCACCCTCAACACTGTGGCTTCAGGAGACCCACCCCACCCCACCCCTCCCATCCCCACCCCCTCCCCCACCCTCCCAACCCCCACCTCACCCCTCACCCCACCCTCCCTCCCACCCCTCCCCACCCCTCATCACCCACCCCACCCCCTCCTCACCACTCACCCCCTTCCTCACCCCTCACCCTCATGCACAGCAAGATCCCAACCCCTGCCAGATGCTCCTGCCCCGCGGAAGGGAACATTCACTTTCCTTCCTTTGAAGCCTTGGAACAAAGAATTCCCGGGAATGCGGTTGTGAGTCTTGGATCTATCGATGCTGCCCCCTCCCCCTCCCCTTCCCCCTCTCCCCTTCCCTCCCCCTCCTCTCCCTCCCCCTCCTCCCCCTTCCCCCTCCTCTCCCTCTCCCCTCCCCCTTGCCTCCCTCCCCCGCCCACAAACCCTTTGCCCTGCAGCGAGCGGACTCCGCATTTATGTGAACGCGCTCCCGGGGTGGGTGCCCCGCACTGGCGTTTGCCTGGCCGGGTGATTGACAGCCTCCGTCCGGGACCCCATTCATCGTCTCCCGGGCAACGGCACCGGCTGCAGCCTCACCCAATCCCCTGCCCGGGTTTTAATGATGGCTCCCACCCAGCAACTCAGGGGGTGGGGGGGGGAGTTTGTGTTTGGAAGGCGCAGGGTATTACAGGGGCTCCTGCAAGTTGCAAACACACTAAAGGGTCAGAGTCAGTGTAAACCCTTCAGTTTAATCCTAAATACACTGCTGGCAGCTGCAAACCCTGGTCAAAATAAAACACTTCATTCCCTGGAATGTGGGAGGTTGAGGGGTTTATAAGATCACGAGGGGTGGAGACAGAGTGAAAGTACAGAATTTTGTCCCAGGGAGGGGGATAACAAGAGGGCAGAGGTTTAAGGTCAGAGGAGAGAGATTTAAAAGGGACGTCAGGGGCAGCTTCTTCACACAAAGGGTGGTGCGTATTTGGAATGAGCTGCCAGAAATAGTGGTTGAAGCGGGCACATCAGCAACGTTTAAAACCCATCCAGATAAGTCCATTGGTAGGAGAGGTTTAGAGGGCTATGGGCCAAACGCGGGCAGGTGGGACCAGCTCGCTGGGCAACATGGTCGGCATGGATGAGTTGGGCCGAAGGGCCTGTTTCTGCGCTGTATCTATGGCTCTGTGAGGTCGGGCAGCATCTGTGGAGAGAGAAACTGCCTTGTTTTTCTCTCCAATTCTGAGCAAGAGTCTGCAACTTGTCAAAGTACGTGTGCACCAGTACATGCGTACACAGCTACATGCATGTACAGCTACATGCATGCACAGGTACATGCGTGCACAGGTGCAATGAGAAACTCTGTCACTGTGTGAAATTCACCCTGCAGAACGGGACCCTTCACTCCCCAAGGGCACATCGTCCTGGGGACGGCGTCTGACCCCACCTCCCTGTCAGCCTTCACTTCCCCTCCCCCTCCCCTTCCCCCTCCCCCTCCACACTCCACTCCCCCCTCCTCCCTCCCCCACTTCCCCTTCCCCCTCCTCCCCTAATCCCCTCCCCTCCCCTCCCCCTCCAATCCCTTCCCCCCCCGCCCGCAAATCTGAAATGTAATAACAGTAACCAAGTGCCCCCCCCACCCCCCGGTGCTGGCCATTCCTCACCCAGGGGAGACACTTCTTTCCCCAGGGAGGGTGAAACTCCCCCCTCACCCCCCAGGAGGGACAGAGGGTGAAGGCGGGAGTGAGTTTAAGGGGAAGCTGGCGAGGAGGAGAAATGGTCCAGCAGAGGAACAGACCCTTCGGCCCACCATGTCTGTGCTGACCACGATGCCGAAGTAAACTAAACCACATCTGCCTGCCCGATCCACACCTCCACTCCCCGCATGTTCATGTGTCTAACAGCCTCTTAACCCCCTCTATCGTATCTGCCTCCACCCCCACCCCTGACAGCCCATTCCAGGCACCCACCGCACTGTGTGAAAAACGCCCTCCTCGTCACCTTTAAACTCCCCCCCTCACCTTAAATACACGTCCTCCAGTGTTGGACGTGTCTACCCAGGGGAAAAGATTCTGACTGTGTATAAACCTTTATCAGGTTAACGTTAACTCTCTCCCCCACCCCCAAGGATGCTCAACAGGTAACAGACTACCCAGGACATTCGGCCCGCACCGGGAGAACTGTCCCCAGTGGTCAGGGGTGGGGGGAGAGGCAGCTTGGAGGGGAGGTTCCACACTCAGCACTGCCCCTCCCACAGCGCGGTGCTCCCTCAGCACCGCCCCTCCCACAGCGCGGTTCTCCCTCAGCACTGCCCCTCCCACAGCGCGGTGCTCCCTCAGCACCGCCCCTCCCACAGCGCGGTGCTCCCTCAGCACCGCCCCTCCCACAGCGCGGTGCTCCCTCAGCACTGCCCCTCCCACAGCGCGGTGCTCCCTCAGCACCGCCCCTCCCACAGCGCGGTGCTCCCTCAGCTCCCCTCCCTCAGTTCAGTGCTCCCTCAGTGCTGCACTCAGCACTGCCCCTCCCAAGGTGTGGTGCTCCCTCAGCACCACAGGCAGGCCTATAGTGATGAATCTGGTTGGGGAGAGACCTTTGTTTCCAGTGAAGAGTTTAGATAACGGGATGCTCGTTAGTGTAGACTGACCCCCAACATTACCAACAACAAGTATCTGTGACTGTTCCGTGAGGTCGGGGAATCGCTCGGGGGGGGGGGGGGGGGTTTGGCGTCTCGCTGATGATTAACTTGTCAGTTCCAACTTCCCAAACTGCCTCAGAGTGGCGAGGTCCTGTTGGAACTAATTCTGAGGAGAGACCACACCTCAGGAACCCTGCACACCACTAGTTTCCTGTGGCAGAGATGAACTAGCGCAATCCCAGGGGTAAAGGGGGCTGAGCCAAGGGGCAGGGTGAGGCTCAGGGTGAGAGGTGATCCCACTGACCGACGTGAGGTTCTGAGGGAGTGGACATCGTGATTGTTCAGTGATGTTACAGGGAGGAGGAGGGGTGTAGGGGCCAGAGGGGGTCACAGAGATGGGGAGAGGTGGAGGGGCCGGAGGGGGTCACAGAGATGGGGAGAGGTGGAGGGGCCAGAGGGGTCACAGAGATGGGGAGAGGTGGAGTAAAGAGATCGGGAGGGGAACTCAATGGAGGAATCTGAATGTGACAATAAATCCAGAGGCTCTGCTTCACCGGGATGGGATGAGGGTCAGTGGGCGCAGTGTGTGTGGTGGATGGGTGTACACGTCAGAACTCGAGACAGAAATGTTTTACTCCAGTTCTACCTCTTTCCTGTCTCTGAATTAAATCGTTTTACTACCAGCAGCCAGAATTCCCCCTCCCCTCCCTCCCCCTCCAACTCACACTCTGTGAGCACACCCTGGGGCAACCTCCATGTCCGATGCCCCCTGATGTGAGGTCTGGTGGAGCAGGTTTTCCCTTGGAGAGGGTTGTGTTCCCACCGCGTCTGCAGCAGACGTTTAAAAACTGGTGGAAGGGCCAGAGGGGGTCCCAGATATGGGAGGGGTGTAGGGGCCGGAGGGGTTGACAGACACGGGGAGGGGTGGGGGATCTAACAGATAGGGAGTGGGGAACCGTGCAGGAATCTGGACTGAGGGTCAGTTTACACTGACTGTGGGGTGGGGTCGGGGGGGGGGGGGGGGAGCTCAGAGACCCACTGAACCGGCGTGAAGCCCCCACCTTGTATGTTAATGACGGGGCGGGGCAGGATGACATCATCACACGGGGTGGGCGGGGCTTTGGACGCTGATTGGCTGCCGCGGCTGATTAACCTGTATAAACGGCGGTGCCGGGAGTCACCTGGACTTGAGTTACTTGTCTGCCGGAGATGTTCGGTGTCCTGGACCAGCAGCAGCAGCCCGGCCAGCCCAGCCCCGGCGCCAGCCCCAAGGTAGAACTGGACAAGGTGAAGCGGCCCATGAACGCCTTCATGGTCTGGTCCCGGGGCCAGAGGAGGAAGATGGCCCAGCAGCACCCCAAAATGCACAACTCCGAGATCAGCAAGCGGCTGGGAGCGGAGTGGAAGCTGCTGAGCGACTCGGAGAAGCGGCCGTTCATCGACGAGGCCAAGAGGCTGCGGGCTGTGCACATGAAGGACTATCCGGATTACAAATACCGGCCCCGGCGCAAGAGCAAGGCGCTGGCCAAGAAAGAAGCCAAGTTCCCCCTGGCCGGGGGAACACTGCGGGCGCAGGGACCCTGCGGCAGCCTGGCCGGGGGAACACTGCGGGCGCAGGGACCCTGCGGCAGCCAGCGTCTCGACTCCTTCGGCTGGGGCTCCCCCGGGGGGTTCGCGACGCTGCCGCCCGAGCCCCTGGCTTACCAGCCGCCGCCGGCCGCCCTCCAGCCCCGCTACGAACTGCAGTACCCGCCCGCTTCTCAGCCCTACCCGGCCGGGTCGTCGCCCTACAGTCTGCCGCCGTCCTACCGCCCGCCGCCCGCCTCCCTGCCCAAGAGCGAGGTATCGGCAGCGACGCATGCGCAGACGCCGGGGGCCCCGCCAGGGGAACTGCGCGACACCATCAGCTTGTTCCTCCCTGGCAGTGACGGGCAGGAGCTTTTCGGCCACAGGAGTTATCACCCCCTGCCTCAGCACTACCAGAACGTCCCGTTGAACGGCACGGTGCCCCTCACGCACATCTGACCGGAGATAAGCAGGAACGGACTCGGAAATACTTCTGGAAGGAACTTTTTTATTCACTGTATATATGTTTATATATATTTTGATTTGAATTCCTCCGGAGTTGGGGGGGGAGTAATTTTTAAACTTGTAATGAACTTTTTAAGGAATGAGTTTTAACGTTTTATACTCCCAGCTCTGGGTTCCCAGGTTGCAGATAGAAGGTAATGTGTGTGTTTTTTTTAAGAGGTTGTGTGTTTTTTTTAAGAGGTTGTGTGTCTTGTTCAACTTGCCCAACTCCTACTTTCAGGACCAGGTTTATCACGGGGAGGGGCCCATTTGGCTCCCGTGTGATACTTTCATCTTAATCGTTTATTGGGCGTCAGTTTTATCAGCATATCCAGATAGCTACCACTTCTCCGCGTGGTTTTGCCAGTTACAAACGGGGATCTTGTGTTATTACCGTTCCAACCGCTCCAGTGCTGACAACAAGGGTTTTTTGTAAATTTTGTATTGCCTGTTTATCTAATGCTTTCTGGGAGAAACAGCCCGGTGTATAACATGGGTCAAACCGGCTGCACTGCAGACAGTTGGCCCCACGTATTATTTTAAAGTGATGTACAGGTTATTTCTGTTCTAACGCAGTAAGTGCGTGCAGAAAACGATAATATCTCCTTAGGTTGTACAGTATTTATCGATGTTTGTGCAAGGCGTTCCTTGCACGTGCGCCCGATCAGTGGTGGGTTTGGAACTGGTTGTACAAGGAGTGTAAACCGGTGTGACCGAGTGCGCCAGAGGTCCTGTGGCGAGTGGGACGCCACTCCGCTGGTAAACAAGCGACCCACTCGCCGACTGATTCTGCAATTTCCACCTCGCTGTGTGGTGGGGCTGAGACACGTTAAACAAATAATTTTGGTTTGTGGTTTTAAAACTAGTTCCTGGATCGTTTTACGGACAGGACGCGGGCTGTTTGTAACAAATAAGTTGTAAGTTTAAGATTTATTGCCTCATTCTGCAGGGGGAAATGATCAGTGTTTAATTGTTAATCCTATCTCTGAGACCCCCCCCCCCCTCGTGAAATCGCCTTGTGTTAACAAAAGGTTTTACTAACCTACAAATCGGTTGGATTCTGAGGAGAGTGCTCCTCTATTTTAGTGGTTGGGGAAAGTTTATACATTAAAAACTTTTCCCTTTTTCTGATATATTTGAACTTGTGGTTTATTGCTCGGCGCACTCTCCTGTAGAATTCGTCAGTTCTCGTGTCTTCCATACTTTTAAAAATAAAACCTATTTCTAAATTACTGGAAGGTCAGAAATGAGTGTTCGACGCTCCGGTGAGTCTGTCAGGCTCCAGTGTCTGTGCCATCGAATTACTTCTGGCCGAGTGGTCAGTGGAAGCAGGTTTATTTGAATTTGCAGAAAGGGGAATTGGGTGGATTTACACTGTGGGCGTGGTGCTAATGGTTGGGGCCCGGAAGACCTTTACTGTCACGATAGTCTCAAACCAGAACGATCCGGAGCAAAACCATGGATTTCTCTCACTTTTAAATTTTTTCTTTAGAACCCGGGGTGGGTGGGAATGGTTCGATTTTAATCTTGGTGTCAGAAGCTCATTAAACGGGGGAGCTCGCAGCGCCTGCACTAACATTCGCTGGTGGGGAGCCGCATTGTGAAGTCAGTCATACTGTTTTAACATCACAATCGGTGTCCTGAAGAGTCTGCGGTAATCTACACACTTTGTGGGGAAACCCCTTAACGTGGGTTTGGGGAAGGAGTGGATTATGTATCTGAGTTTCTAAATATTTAAGGATTCGCTTGGGGCCCTCCCTGTTCCAAATTCTCACCCCCTTCCTGCTACAAGTGGCTCTATGTTAACTCTGCAGATGCTGTGAATTTTCCCTCCAGTTTCCCCAGACGGTCAGTTTTGCCTTTTTTAAAATCCTGCAATCTTTTCTCTCTCCTCCACCGCCCCTTTCCGCTTTCGCCCGTTGCCTGTTCCCTGACCCGATAAGTCAGTCGGTCCCCACTGACCTCTGAGAGATACCGGACTAGAAACACTCAGCAGGTCGGGCAGCGTCTGTGACGAGAGGACCGGGGCTCGTCACACCTGCAACGTTCAGCTTCTCCCCACTGATGCTGCCTGACCCCTCGTGTGTCACGGGTACATCCTGGAAACGGGCCCTTCGGCCCATCCAGTCCGTCCTGACCGTCAGCCACACCGGTTCCTTCCCACGTTCCCATCGGTTTCACACGCACACTGATCTGCCTAGTCTTTGGGATTTGGGGAGAACGTACACACTCCACATAGACAGCACCGGAGGTGGGAATCGAACCTGGAGCTGGGAGGCAGTGGCTCTACCCGCTGTGTCACTGGGCTGTCCCCTGTTTCCAGCATCTTCTGTTTGTACTGCAGATCTCCAGCATCTGCATAAGTGTTTTGATGTCCACATTACCTCCTTGCTCTTGCCTCAGTTAAGGGAGCTGAGGATCCCATGTTTATACAGACACAGTGGAGGGAGGGGCTGATCTGCCCTAGGTGGTGCTGGACTTCTCCAGAGTCAGAGCTGCACTCACCCGGGCAGGTGGGGAATTTTCTGTCGCACTCCTGATCTGGAGAAGCGCAGGCTGATTAGGGACAGTCAGCATGGCTTTGTGAGGGGCAGGTCGTGCCTCACGAGCCTGACTGAATTCTTTGAGGATGTGACAAAGCACATTGATGAAGGTAGAGCAGTGGGTGTGGTGTACATGGATTTTAGTAAGGCCTTTAAGGTTCCTCATGGAAGGCTTATTCTGAAAGTCAGTAGGCATGGGATCCAGGGAAATTTGGTTGTGTGGATTCAGAATTGGCTCACCCATAGAAGACAGAGGGTGGTGGTAGACACAGCGTATTCTGCCTGGAGGTCAGTGACCAGTGGTGTTCTACAGGGATCTGTTCTGGGACCCCTGCTCTGATTTTTATAAATGACGGATGAGGATGTGGAAGGGTGGGTTAGTGCGTTTGCTGATGATACAAAGGTTGGTGGTGGTGTGGATAGTGTAGAAGGTTGCTGTAGATTACAACAGGATATTGATAGAATGCAGAGCTGGGCTGAGAAGTGGCAGATGGAGTTCAACCTGGAAAAGTGAAGTGATACACTTCAAGAGGTTGAATTTGAAGGCTGAATACAAGGTTAATGGCAGGACTCTTAGCAGTGTGGAGGAACAGAGGGATCTTGGGGTCCATGTCCATAGATCCCTCAAGGTTGCTGCGCAGGTCAATAGGGTTATTAAGAAGGTATATGGAGTGTTGGCCTTCATTAGTCAGGGTATTGAGTTTAGAGCCATGAGGTAATGTTGCAGCTCTATAGAATTCTGGTTGGACTGCACTTAATTGTTCAGTTCTGGTCACCTCATTTTAGGAAGGATGTGGAAGCTTTAGAGGGTGCAGAGGAGATTTACCAGGATGCTGCCTGGATTAGAGAATGCATTTTATCCTCTAGGTTGAGCAAGCTGGGACTTTCCTCTTTGGAGAGGAGGATGAGCAGTGACCTGAGAGATGTACCAGATAAGAGGTGTAGATTGAGTGGACAGTCAGACTTTTTTCCCAGTGCAACAATGGCTAACACAAGGGCATAATTTTAAAGCAATTGGAGGAAGGTATAAGGGGGATGTCAGGGGTAAGTTTTTTTCCCCACAGTGGTGGGTGTGTGGAACGCACTGCCAGCAGAGGTTGTGGGGGCAGATACATTAGGGACATCTAAGAGACTCTTAGCCCACATTTCTCTATCATTCATGTGTCTATGTGGGAGGGAAGGGTTAGATCTTAGAGCAGGATAAAATGTTGGCACAACATTGGGCTGAAAGGCCTGTAATGTTCCATGATCTGAGGGTCCCCAACTCTTGCAGCTACAGTGTTTCTGTGGCTGGTCCAGTTGAGTTTCTGGTCAGCAGTGATCCCCAGGATGTCTTGGGGTGGTAGAGGGGGAAATGTCGATGTTAGGTGGCTGGATTCTCTCGGAGATGCACTGCATGGCACATGTGGCATGACTGTCAGTGGACTAACACCAGTGTCCTCTCCTGGACCAGATGCCAGCACAGGGTCCTGATGACACGGGCTTTGTCCTGACATCAGACTCCTGAAACAGGTACCACTCTGAGCTGTGTCACAGCAAGAGGAAGGATTCATGAGCTTTTTAGGGCTCCCCTTGGGGACAAAATAACCTTGGGTCTATTTGTCCTATCTGGATACATCATGGCTTGATATGGCAACTGCTCTGCCCAGGACTGCAAGAAACTGCAGAGAGTTGTGGACACAGCCCAGAGCATCACAGAAACCAGCCTCCCCTCCATGGACTCTGTCTATACTTCTCACGGCCTTGGTAAAGCAGCCGACATAATCAGCCCTTGCCCACCCCAGATGTTCTCTCTTCTCTCCCCTCCCATTGGGCAGAAGATACAAAAGCCTGAAGGCACGTACCCCCCCAGGCTCAAGGACAATTTCTATCCCACTGTTATAACTATTGAACAGTTCCCTAGTATGATAAGATGACTCTTGACCTCACAATCTACCTCATTATGACCTTGCACCTTATTGTCTGCCTGCACTGCACTTTCTCTGTAGCTGTGACACTTTATTCTGCATTCTGTTACTGTTTTACCCTGTACTACCTGAATGCACTGTGTAATGAATTGATCTGTATGAATGGTGTGCAAGACAAGTTTTTCACTGTACCTTGGCACACATGATGGCAAACCAATTCCAATGCATAGAAACCCTGTGTAAAGAGAGGGGTGCACCACTTCTTCTCTCCCCCCCCCCCCCCCCCATGATGATCCCTGTGGGTCCACAACAAGACCTCAGGACTGGTGTGAAAACAAGCCTCCCTCCGCGCCCAGGGGCTGCCTGAAGAAAGGCAACTTCAGTGACTATAAACCACTCGTCCATTAAACAGGCCACGGTTGTATTTACATGTACACACGCAAAACTATTTCCTAAAGCACCCAGACTGTTTACTGACAGCTTAGGCTGTACCTATGGTCAAGTTATATTGCCAGTAACTACTGTGAGTGCAGCTGTCAGTGAGCTACAGTGCTGGTCAGTGATGTTACTGGTAGCGATAGGGGAAGAGGCAGCAGCCTCATGTCAGACTGCCATCAGTGAGGTACACAGCAGGAAACAATCCTATGCGTGGGCAGCAGTTAGTGGTCTCTCTCTCCCAGATGATGTGCACCCACAGGTGCTGGTGTCTGGGTTGGACGTCTCATTGCCCTAACACAACAGGAGGGTGGTTTAACCAACCAAGAAGCCTCTTTGTACCCTCCTGCCAGCCCACGCTGCTGCCCCTAACCTTGGATATATTACACTTGATCCAAGGCACCTATATGGATGGTAAGCCCCTCCACACATCCCTGTGGGAACCACTGACAATATGTCCTCCACACAGAACTGGCCTGCTTATTCCTCTCTCCTACCCACACGAATTTTGTTTACCAAGCTCTTGTGTGGCTCCTGATCACAGACTTGGGAAGCCCCTCCTCAGCTGGCACTTGGAGTCTGTGCAGGGAGATCTTTCTACAACTTTATTCAACAGTGGCCAGACCACAGCCAGAGCACTGTGTGCATTTCTGTTCACCACACTGTAGGAAGGAGGTGACTGCACTGGAGAGGGTGCAGAGGGGATTCACCAGGACGTGGGGGGGGGGGGGTGTGGTTCTCGGTTATAAGGAGAGGTTGGGCTTGTTTTCCCTGGAGTGCAGGTGGTGCTGATAGAGGTTACAACATTATACAAGTTACATAGTGGGAAACCTTTCCCCGTGGCAGAGGGGTCAAGGACCAGAAGGAATGGGCTTAAGGTGAGGAGTGAGGGGGTTAAAGGGGATCTGGGGAGGAATCTTCTCCCCGGTGGGGGGGCTGGAATCTGGAATGCACTGCTTGAAGGGGTGGTGGAGGGGAGAGACACTCGCAGTTAAGAATTATCTTGATGAGCACTTAAGGCATGTAGTCTTCAGACCAAGTGCTCATCAAGATGGTCGGCATAGACATGATGGGCGGAAGGGCCTGGTTCTGTGCTGTACAACTCGTAACTGGTTCACCCTTATCTATCCTGCATGTTATGGTGTCAAAAAACTCCAAGACTTTTGTCAACACGATTCCCCGTACAAATGGGCAGCCCCGATGAGGGGTCTTGGACTGAAACGTTGACTTAGAACATATAACAATAAGGCCCTTCAGCCCACAATGTTGTGCCGCCCTTTAAACCTCGCCTAAGACTATCTAACCCCTTCCTCCCACATATCCCTCTATTTTAAATTCCTCCATATGCTTATCTAGTAATCTCCTGAATTTAACCAATGTACCTGCCTCCACCACCGCCCCAGGCAGCGCATTCCACGCCCCAACCACTCTCTGGGTAAAAAACCTCCCTCTGATATCTCCCTTGAACTTCCCACCCATTACTTTAAAGCCATGCCCTCTTGTATTGAGCATTGGTGCCCTGGGAAAGAGGCGCTGGCTGTCCACTCTATCTATTCCTCTTAATATTTTGTGCACCTCTATCATGTCTCCTCTCATCCTCCTCCTTGTCTATTTCATAGACCATAAACACAGAACAGAACAGGAACAGGCCCTTCGGCCCACAGTGCTGTGCTGAACTAATTAAACTAGTAATTAAACACCTAACTAACTGAGTCCCTTCTGCCTACTCAATGTCCACATCCCTCCATTCTCTGCACATCCGTGTACCTAAGAACCTCTTAAATGCCTCCATCGTATTTCCCTCCGCAGACTCTGCTCGACCCGCTGAGTTCCTCCAGCAGCTTGTTTTTTTATATGATTCCCCTGACCATTGGCCCATGGAGTCGATGCCAACTCACAGCAGGGTCCCGACCCAAAACATCGACTGTTCCTTTCCCCCCAATGATGCTGCTCGACCCACTGTGTTCCTCTGGCAGACTGTGTGTTGCCACAGCACTTCCCTCTCCCCACTGATCTTCCGTGTGACACAAGCTCATTAACTTTACCACTCACACACTAGGAGCAAATTACAGCGGCCAATTAACCCACCAGCACAGACCTTGGGATGTGGGAGGGAACCGGAGCACCCGGGGGAAGCCCAGTCGGTCACAGAGAGAGCGTGCGAACTCCACATAGACACAGTGCTGGAGGTCGGGATCAAACCGGGGTCTCTGGTGCTGAGGGACGGTCGTTCGACTGGCAGTGCCAACCTGGTTATTGGTAAAACGTCAACTGGAGGGTGATGGGTCAGAGGGGAATGAGCAGTGGCAGATGTGTGGGGAGGGTTTACCTACAACATACAACAGTACAGTACAGGAACAGGACCTTCGGCCCACCGTGTCTGTGCCAAACACAGTGCCGAATTAAACTAGTCGAAATTTATGGTCCATGTGTGCACGGGTGCAATGAAAAACTTACTTGCAGCAGCATCACAGGCACATAGCATCAGATAAGCAGCATTCACAAGAAAAACATAAATTATACACAAATTTTACAAGAAAGAACACAATTAGAACACAGTGGAAAGTGATTGAAGTGGTCACAGTGCAGACACGAGATTCTGCAGATGCCAGAATCTGGAGCAACACACAAAGTGCTGGAGGAACTCAGCAGGTCAGGCAGCATCCATGGAGGGAAATAAACAGTTGACGTTTCGGGTCGAGACCCTTCATCAGGACTGGAAAGGAAGAGGGTAGAAGCCAGAATAAGAAGGACATAGTGTTGCTAAACTGTAGTGAGTAGGGCTGTGCTGGTTGGTTCAAGAAGGCGGCACCCTCACCACCCGGGACGTGCCCTCTTCTTGTTACTACCATCAGGGAGGAGGTACAGGAGCCTAAAGATTCAACGATTCAGGAACAGCTTCTTCCCCTCTGCCATCAGATTTCTGAACGGTCCATGTGCCCATGAACACCTCGTTATTCCTTATTTTTGCAGTATTTATTAATTTTGTAATTTCTAGTAATTTTTTTACCTTTGCACCGTACTGCTGCCTCAAAGCAAATTTCACCACATATAAGTCAGTGATAATAAACCTGATTCTGATTCCTCTCTTGAAGCTGGTGGTGTGGGACTTCAGGCTTCTACCTCCCTGTATGGTGCCTGCACACGATCCACATCCCTCCACACCCTGCATGTTCATCTCTTAAACACCACTGTTATACCTGCCTCCACCACCCCGGCAGCCCGTTCCAGGCACCCACCGCTCTCTGCATAAAAAACCTGCCCCGCACACCTCCTTGAAACTTTCCCCCTCTCACCTTAAATACACGTCCTCTAGTATTTGACATTTCTACCCTGGGGAAAAGGTTCTGACTGTCCACCCCATCTCTGCCCCTCAACATTTTATGAACTTCTCTCAGGTCTGAATGATTGAATGTGTTGTAATGTTCTGCAAATCACATCACTCACGTCCCCCCTCAGAGTCAGTGGATTGGAGGTGTTGGCTCAGCCCACACTGACACAGAGGGAAGGTCATTAGTCCCTTGTTACCATGGATAACTGCATCGTTAACGGGTGATCAACACACACACGTCAGCTGCCCTGTGAGTGTCATTTGGTGACTCAGCCTATTGATCAGAGGGAGGCCGGAGGGAGGCCACGGTCACAGCTGCAGATGGGAATCTCTGGACCGCTGGAAGAGCCACCAGTGAGAGAGCTCAGAGCTGGGCCCACCAGCGCACAGCAGGATGCCACCAACGGTGCTGTGAGAGTGAGCAGATAGGTGATGGTGCTTGAAAGGTGAAAGGGGGAAAGTCCAACATTGCCCCCTCCCCACTAACCCACACCCCCCCCAAACACCCGAGCCCACCCCAAATGCCCTCCCCACAAACTCAGAAGCACCACCCCATCCCCATCAGCTGCAGTCTCGCTGGTTCAGACACACAGACCACCCCCTCCACACATTCTCCCTCACACACACCCTCTGGCACAGACGGACACACACACACACACACACAACCTCTGGCACAGACGGACACACACACACGAGAGGGGAAGAAGAGAGAATGTCTGGGGTGGGAGGGGTCTTTGATTACATCAGCTGCCTTCCTGAGGCAGTGGGAAGTGTAGACGGAGTCAGCAGAGGGGAGGTGATTTGTGTGTTGGACAGGGTTGGGGAGGTGTGAGGGTCGGGGGGGGTGAAGGTCAGGGGGTGAGGGTCAGGGGGGATGAGGGTCAGGAGGGTGGAAATTTCCTCAGCCCCAGTCCCCAGCAAAGCAAATCCTTAAATAAAAGCACAGGAGGATGCAAATACTCAGCAGGTCAGGCAGTGCCTGACCCTGTTTCTCTCTCCACAGATGCTGCCGGACCTCCTGAGTGTTTGCAGTATGATCTGTTTTTGGGTTGTCAGCGTTTACAGGGGGTCCCAGAGAGTGTGTCGGTATTTACAGAGGGTCCTGGGGAGTGTGTCGGGATTTACAGGAGGTTCCCGGGGAGTGTGTCGCTATTTACAGAGGGTCCTGGGGATTGTGTCAGTATTTACAGGAGGTTCCTGGGGAGTGTGTCAGTATTTACAGGGGGTCCCATGGAGTGTGTCAGTATTACAGGGGTTCCCTGCACACTCGTTTGTATTTACAAGGGCCATCCAAGAGTCTGCTTGAAATGATAGACATCCCCGTGAGTTGGTCAGTGTCTACAGACTGTCTCAGTGTTACCACACCAAGAGGAAGAGGAGACACTGTTGAAACACTGCAGGACTGTGAGTGCTACGCTGTCATTGTGGCAGCTACCACCGAGAACTGGTGTGTGTGGGCCGTCAGCGTCTATGGGACTGTCCCCCAGTGAGGGTCAGTGTGTGTGTGGACTGTCCCCCAGTGAGGGTCAGTGTGTGTGGGACCCGTTCCCCAGTGAGGGTCAGTGTGTGTGTGGGGGACCCGTCCCCCAGTGAGGGTCAGTGTGTGTGTGTGTGTCTGGGACTGTACCCTGGTGAGGGTCAGTGTGTGGGACCTGTCCCCCAGTGAGGGTCAGTGTGTATGGGGCCCGTCCCCCAGTGAGAGGGGACAGGTTACTGACAGCTCAGGATGCCATCAATCCTTGGCCACTAATTGACGTCGAGGCAGCTTGATCAGGGAGAGACAAACCTTCTCTTGCCAACACCCCCCCTCCCATCCCATGACTGATAACATCTCCCAGATCTACCCAGATCTATTATTAGCTGAATGAGACTCCCGGCCTACCTGGCGAGATCGAGCGATAGTGTCCAATTCACGTCATGTTCTAAATGTCAAGGCAGCTTCCGATGCTCACCAGCGCTCACATTTTGGGTCTGCCCACCTCTAGGTACCTGAACCTCTCCGCGGCTGACACACCCCTGGGCTTGCACGCAGGTTTCAGATTTCCCACACACAGTGAGTGCCGAGTGGAACTCTCAGAGAGAGAGAGACAGAGAGAGAGAGAGAGGGAGAGAGGGAGAGAGGGAGAGAGGAAGGAGAGAGATATTGAGTGTGTGTGAGAAAGAGAGAGAGATAGTGAGTGTGTGTTTGCGAAAGAGAGTGAAAACAGGGAATAAAGAATTAACGCTGGCGTCAATCTCCAATAATCCGACACCCTTGGGGTTTCAGTAATGTCGGACCGACAGATTTTCTGGACTAATGGATGTTACTCATCCCGATACCCAAACACACTTTTATTTTAAATAAAAGCAGAAGGCACTCAGTGGGTCAGATCGCATCTGTGGGAAGAGAAACCGAGTTAATGTTTCAGGCTGGAAACCCTTCATCAAGACTGGGAAGTAGGGATAAGATGTTAAACAGCAGAGAGACGGGGGATAAGTTGTCTCTGATGGGGTAAAGCTGGGGTGATCATGAGGATGGGCTGTAAACAAGGCTAGTGAGTGAACGGGAGAAGTTGGGGAGTGAGACGTGGACAGAAGAATGTAGAAGTTGTGAAATGCAGAGCAGGGCGACATGCCCGACATGTCAGGCTGGGCACGTCTGCCACTCCCAGAGAGAAAAACAAGATAAAAGATGAAACACAACCGAGCTGAGCCTATCTCACAGATGGTGACCCAGAAATCAAGTTACCCAAAGTCATAGAGTTCAATATTGAGTCCAGAAGGTTGCAACATGCCCAGACAGAAGACAAGGTGCTGTTCCTCAAGCCTGCATGGGGACTCAGTGTAACCATGCAGGAGGACACAGACCAACAGGTCAGAGTGGGAATGGGATGGAGAATTAAAGTGGCAGGGAACGGGAAGCTCAGGTCGCCCCTGCAGACTGAACACTGGGCACTGGGCAAACATCAGAACTCAGCATCGATGAGGAATGGGGAAAGTTAACAACTGGAGGAGCTCCCCCAGCAACATATCAAGGAAAATAAAAGCTAAATTGATGTGGGTCCTGCAGAGGCCGAGACAGGAGAAACCACATTGTGAATAAGGAAATGGCAGGTAAATTAGTGTCCATCTTCACAGAAGGTTCAGATAAAACCTGGGAATCGTGGAACATTCAGAGTGATTGAGGAGTTGAATGAAAGTTGCATTGGTGAAAGGCAAATACTGGTGAAGTTATTGAAAGGCAACAGGGCACCCAGGGCCAGATGGTTTACATCCTGGGGACTGAAGGAAGTGTCTGTGGGGGCCGTGGGAGCACTGGTTGTCATCTAACAAAATTCTGGATATTCTAGAGTGCTTCCCGCAGATGGGAAGGTAACAGCCCACAAATTAAGAAAAGGGAGAGAGAGAAAAGGAGAACCACCTCTTACACTACCAGAGACATCTCTGGTTGTGAGTTCCTTGCACTAATGTCTTGTTTCGCACACTTTTTTCTTTACTGTCTTGTATCATTTATGTTCCGTGTGATGTCTGAATCTGTGTGCCTGTGATTGTACCTGTACCTGTACCTGACTGTACTTGTGCACACGACAATAAACTTGACTTGGTCAATTGTTAAATTGGTTTATTATTGTCACTTGAACCGAGGCACAGTGAAAAACTTGTCTTGCATACCGTTCATACAGATCAATTCATTACACAGTGTATTGAGGTAGTACAAGGTAAAAGAATAACAGAATGCAGAATAAAGTGTTACAGCTACAGAGAAAGTGCAGTGCAGGCAGACAATAAGGTGCAAGGCCATAACAAGGCAGATTGTGAGATCAAGAGTTCATCTTGTCTTACTGGGGAACCGTTCAATAGTCTTATAACAGCGGGATAGAAGCTGTCCTTGAGCCTGGTGGTACGTGCTTTCAGGCTTTTGTATCTTCTGCCCAATGGGGGGGGGGGGGGGGCGGAGAAGAGAGAATGTCCAGGGTGGGTGGGGTCTTTGATTATGTTGGTTGCTTTACCGAGGCAGCAAGAAGTGTAGGCAGAGTCCATGGAGGGGAGGCTGGTGTGCATGATGCGCTCGGCTGTGTTCACAACTCTCTGCAGTTTCTTGCGGTCCCGGACAGAGCAGTTGCCGTCCCAAGCCGTGATACATCTGGATAGGATGCTTTCTATGGTGCATTGTTAAAATTGCTGAGGGTCAAAGGGGACATGCCGAATTTCTTTAGCCTCCTGAGGAAGTAGATGCACTGGTGAGTTTTCTTGCTTGTGGCATCAATGTGGTTGGACCAGGACAGGCTGTTGGTGATGTTCACTCCCATGAACTTGATGCTCTCAACCCTCTCAATGTCAGCACCGTTGATGTAGGCAGGTGCATGTAAACCGCCCCCTTTCCTGAAGTCAATGACTTGACCGTGAGTGGTCACCTCCACTGCGGTCACGGACAGATGGACCGGCCACAGGTGGATCGGGGAGGACGAGGTCCCGTAGGTTTACCCCTCCTGTTGGATCACTCACCACTTCAGCCCCCAAGCAGCTGGGTCAAGGGTGGTCCTACCGACACCGCCCCCCCACCGGTGAAGTCCCCACCCAAAGAATATTCTGGATACTCGCTACATGAAGTCCCTATTATTGACGAAGCAGTAACAGGCCATCTGGAAATCAATACTAGGGTTTGGCAAAGTCAACGTGGATTTATGGAAGGAAAGCTAAGTTGTACAAACTCCCTTTGGAATCTTTGAAGGTTGCAGCTGACAGAGGAGATGAGGTTATACCAGTTAACGTGATAAATTGCTGCTTTCAGAAGGCCTTTTATAAAGTGCCACACAAGAGGACATGAATCAACATTGGAACACATGTTACTGAGGAGGGTCACCAGAGTGGATTCAGGTGGGATTCCGGAGTGGATCGACCATTGGCTATCTAGGGGAAAGTGGAGAGTGGGAAGGAAGTGGGTAATTTTCAGGTTGTGTTCAGTGAGCTGCAGGGTCAGTGCCAGAGCCCCAACTGCTCACAATGAAAACTGATGACTTGGAGGGATCAAGTGTAATATATCCAAGTTTGTTGAGGTTGAAAGGTATTGGTGTTCTGGGACGTGGGGGGCCCTGAACCTTAAAGTACAGGGAGTCAGGAACTATGTTGGTCTTTGCGGATTTTAGTACAAGATGTTTGACCTGAAACATCACCCCCCCCCCCCCCCACGCCACGGATGCTGCCCGACCTGCTGAGTGTTTCCAGCTTTTTCTGGTTTTGTTCCAGATTTCCCACACCTGTGGGTTTTTTCTGATGTCCACAGGAGGAAAGATGCCTTCGCAAAATTAGATTGATCCCTGGTGGGTTGCATCTGGATTAATGTCCACAGGGAGGAGTAACCAGGGGGTGCATTGAAGGTTCACCAGACCGATCGATGGCCTATCTCAGGAAGAAAGACTAGGCTGACTAGATCTGTGCTTTTGAAAAACAAGAGGTGATCTCACTTAAATGTACAGGTCTTGACAGGGTAGATAGGAGCTGAGGTTTCCATAACCTGGCTGGGGTTTCCATAACCTGGGTCATAAGGAAACAGGAGCAGGAATAGGCCACTCGGCCCCTCAAGACTGCCCTACCAGTCAAATGATCACGGCCTCAGGTCTCACCTCCTGCTCTGTACCAGTTCCCACTGGCCTCAACTCCTCCATCTCCCAGAAATTTATCTATTTCCCCTTTAAATCCCTGCAGCGATCCCACCTCCACAGCCTTCTGGGACAGAGAATTCTGGAGATTCCCCTCCCTCTGTGAGGAGGCATGCCCACACACCTCAGTTTGAAATGACTTCCCCCTAATCCTGTAACTCCGTCCCCTCGTTCTAGACTCCCCCACTGGTGGAGACACCTCCACACTTCCCTCTCGTGACCCCTCGGGGGTTTTATACATTTCAATAAGATCACCCCTCCTTCTCCGAAACTCCAAAAGATACAGACCTAATTTCTTTAGCCACTGGTACTAGGAAAACCCTTTCATTCCGGGAATTAGCCTGGTGAACCTTTCCTGGACCGTTTCCAACGCCTGTAAATCCTTTCTTAAATAAGGGAATCAAAGCTGTGGCAACACTCCAGGTGCGGCCTCACCCACACCCTGTACATCTGTAACGAGACTTCCCTACCTCTGAATTTGCAATAAAGGCCAACACACTGTTTGCCTTCTGAACCATTCGCTGCACTTGCTTGTGAACCTTTTCATGCACCAGAGCACCTCGATCCCTCTGAACTTCAGTCTCTCTCCATTTAGACAATAACCTGCCTTCAGATTTCTCTCGCTGAGGCGCATGACCTCACACTTGCCCACATTAAACTCCTCTTGCCAAGTTCTCACCCACTTCCTCAATCTCCTACATCCCGTTGTGGCGACACCTCACACTCTGCCCCCTCCTACAAGTCATTGGTCTAGGGGCAGGTCATTCACACACGGATGGGAAGAAATAGCTTCACCCATAGGGTGGGGGAGGTTTGGAATTCCCCTTTTGAGCACCAGGGAGGCTCAGTCACTGAGTGTAGTCAGAGGTCAATAGACCTGTGGAACTGAGGGCAGGGAAGTGTTGCTCAGTTACAACATCTGCCAAGATCAAGCAGAACAACAATGAGGGGCTGAATGGCCTCATCCATTTTCTCTTACAAAAGAGAGGGAGAAATAGAGAGGTGAAAGAGAGAGAGGTAAAGGGAGAAAATGTGAGGAGGAAGAGAGGAGGGAGAGAGAGAGAGAGTGATAGATGAAGACAAAAATTAATCTAAATCAGCAATTTGCACTGGGACGCGGGAGGGAACCGGAGCCCCCGGGGGAAACCCTCGCAGTCACAGGGAGAGCGTGCAAACTCTGCACAGACAGTGGCAGAGGTCGGGATCGAACCGGGGTCTCTGGAGCTGTGGAGCAGTGTTCTGTCCACTGCACCACTCTGTCACCTACAGCTCCACAAAACAGACACGGTCTTCTGTGCCCTGGACATCAGGGTAAATATTCCCCGAGATGTTTGTGTGACTTAGCTGGATGTACATTGTGTCTCACAACGTGGCCTCACCTCCGAACTTTAAAATTCTTTAGAGGAACCCAAACCTTTATGGAAAAGGGAGAGAGAGAGAGACAGAGAGAGAGAAGAAAAGACAAGAGGGCAAAAGTGAGAGGAGGAAGGGGAGAGAGGGAGGGAAGGATAGTGGGAGAAAAAGAGGGAGCAAGAAAGAAGGGGAGAGGGAGATGAAAGTAAGAGCGAGGGAGGAGGAAGAGGGGCGGGTGGGAGGGGGAGAGGAACGGGACGGAGGGGGTGGGGGGGGGAGGGAGAGGGGCGGGTGGGAGGGGGAGAGGAACGGGAGGGAGGGGGTGGGTGGGGGAGGGAGAGGGGCGGGTGGGAGGGGGAGAGGAACGGGACGGAGGGGGTGGGCGGGGGAGGGAGAGGGGCGGGTGGGAGGGGGAGAGGAACGGGAGGGAGGGGGTGGGGCGGGGGAGGGAGGGGGTGGGTGGGAGGGGGAGGGAGAGGGGCAGGTGGGAGGGGGAGAGGAACGGGAGGGAGGGGGTGGGCGGGGGAGGGAGGGGGTGGGTGGGAGGGGGAGGGAGAGGGGCAGGTGGGAGGGGGAGAGGAACGGGAGGGAGGGGGTGGGCGGGGGAGGGAAAGGGGCAGGTGGGAGGGGAGAGGAACGGGAGGGAGGGGGTGGGTGGGAGGGAGAGGGGGAGGGAGAGGGGCGGGTGGGAGGGGAGAGGAACGGGAGGGAGGGGGTGGGCGGGGAGGGAGAGGGGCAGGTGGGAGGGGAGAGGAACGGGAGGGAGGGGGTGGGTGGGAGGGAGAGGGGGAGGGAGAGGGGCGGGTGGGAGGGGGAGAGGAACGGGAGGGAGGGGGTGGGCGGGGGAGGGAGGGGGTGGGTGGGAGGGGGAGGGAGAGGGGCAGGTGGGAGGGGGAGAGGGGTAGGAGGGAGGGTGAAGGGGGAGGGGGATGGGGGGAGAGGGACAGGAGGGAGGGGGACAGGGGTAGGAGGGCGAGAGGGGAGGGTGGAATTCTCAGAGTATTAGATCAGCACTGCCGGTGAGTCACCGTGAACCAGCTGCCCTGGAGCCCGGAGTCACTGCACACACACTGCTCAGACATCAATTATCCAGGTTCGCTGGAATGATGAGAGGACCCCTCGGGGTAACCTGGTCTACTCGAGGCCTGGGAACTGCTAGCAGAGTGAGGAATAGTGGGGGGGAGAGAGAGGGGAGGGGAGAGAGTGAAGGGAAAGCACGAGGAAGCTGGGAAGAGGGGAGCATGAAGGAGACAAGGAAGAGAGAATACAAGACTAGAAAATAGACGGCCATTCGGCCCCTCAAGCCCACCCTAGCATTCAATTTGATCATGGCTGCTCTGCCCATCTCACCCCTCTGTGCCAGTTCCCCACAGCCCTCGATTCCCTGATCTTTCAAAAATTGATCGACTTCATCTTCAGAGAGCTTCAGAGGTTCACCACCCTCTAGTGTGTGTGCGCGCGTGTGTCTGGGGGAAGAGAGGGACGGTTGTGATACTAAGCTCCTGTCTGAGGCTGATGACCCCTCCCTGATGAAGGGTCTCGACCCGAAACATCGACTGTTCATTTCCCTCCACAGACGCTGCCTGACCCACTGAGTTCCTCCAGCATTTTGACTGAGTCCCTCTGTGAAAGCAACACTTGGATTTGAAAGTTTTCCATCCACCCTCCCTCCCTCCAGCCCTACAACACTCCGATGTCTGTGCTCTCCCAATCCCAGCCACTTCCCATCAGGCCTTCAGCTGCCCGGGCCCCGAACTCACGCCCTAAACCCTCACGTCCTCGAAGAAAAACCTTCCCTCTTCCATTCTTTGGCTCAATGTTTTACGTGACTGAGGTCAAGTTTTAAATAAAGCCAGGCGATGCTGGAAACACTCAGCAGGTCAGGTAGCGTCTGTGGAGAGAGAAAAACACAGGTAATGTTTCAGGTCTGAGACCCTTTCTCAGTTCTGAGTTCAGACCAACACCTGAAAGGTGTTTCTCTCCACAGACACTGCACAACCTACTAAGTGTTCCCAGCACCCACTGGGCTTTACTTCAGGTTTACAGTGTTGTCAGAGTTTTGATTTTCAGTGACTTTCAGCTCTTGTCTCCTGTGAATCACTTGGTGTTGTGAAAAGCCCAAAGTATTCAGGGAAAGAGTTAAACAGAGGGAGAGGGAGGGACTGGGGAGTAGTTGGGGGTGGGGAGGTTAATGCCACTACATATGAATCACAGTGATCGTCGTGGTGTGAACTGCCCCGGAGACCTGTCCCTGCAGCTCTGCCAGGGTGAATCTTGCCGAATTTGTGGTCCCGTCCCTCCCTCCCTCCTCCCCGCCCCTCCCTCCTCCACCACCCACCTTGAGCCTGGACCTGCCAAGTTTATAAACAAGTGGTGCAGATAAGAACTGGAAGCTCAGTGTGCCCACCCTGAGTCACAGACAGGAATGTGGGAGGGGCAGTGTGGCCCACACAGAGAGGGGGCTTCCTCCCCAGCGGCAGCCAACATCCGCAGGGGACTGAGTGAAGAGAGGGCGCGAGGGGTGAGAGGGGTGATAATCACGGGACAGGGGTGAAGAAGGGAGGGGGCGATGTAAAAGGGTGTTTGGGAGGGGAAGAGGGTGAGGGAGGGTGTGGGGGCGCCTCTACTGATGGACAGACCATTGGAGGTGAGGGGGACACTTGAGGAGGGGGAAAGGGGTTATCTGGAGACAGCAGGGGGGGGAGGGAGGGAGGGGGCGTAGTCGGAAGCGGCTGAGGGTCACTAACCTACTGACCCAGGGGTAGGAGAGTTACTGAGTCTGGTGATGGGAAGGGGGGGTGGTGAGAGGGGAGGGAGGGAGGGAGTGTGAGGGGGAGTGAAGAGACAGATGGAAAGAGGCAGGGAGGGATGTAATGAGGGAGAGAGGGAAGAGGGGGAGAGAGGATGAGGGGAGGAAATGGATGGGAGCAAGAGAGGGAGAGAGAGTGGAGGGGAGGGAGGGAAGTGGAGGGGAGGGATGGAGGGGATGGATGGAGGGGGAGGGACAGAGGGGGAGGGATGGGGTGGAGGGACGGAGGTGGTGATACCAGTGCGCTGAGAGCCTCAGTAAAGGGTCAGGGGTGGTGGGGACCCGTCTGATGCCCGGGGGTTGCCCCCTCTCCAGCCCCCTCACCTCCTGTGACAGGAACCCCGAGGGGTAATGGTGGGGATCAGGGTGGGGTAAACCCCGACCACAACTCCCGCTTTGCAAACATTCCTCCCTCCCTCCCTCCAGTGCCGGCACAGAGGGAGGCCATTGGGCCCATCTAGACAGCCTGGTCAATCCTTAGGCCCTCACCTCCCCCACACTACTTAATGTCTTTGACAACAGGAACCAGCAAATCAGAGAGGACGTGGGAGGAGGGAGGGACGGATCTCCCACACTGTGCGTGCCGAGATCTCCGGCTCCTGTAACCTGTTGAGCTGGTTAAAGGATCTCACAAACCCGTAAACACCATCCACAGTCCGGGCGCTGACGCAACAGCAGAGCCGAGAGTGCCAGAGGACACTGCCCCGGGGGAGCAGGGTGGGCGGCAGGACCGGCGCTCCCTCACCACTCCTCCCACAGTGCGGAGCTCCCTCACCGCCCCTTCCCACAGTGCGGAGCTCCCTCACCGCCCCTTCCCACAGTGCGGAGCTCCCTCACCGCCCCTTCCCACAGTGCGGAGCTCCTTCACCGCCCCTCCCACAGTGCGGAGCTCCCTCACCGCCCCTTCCCACAGTGCGGAGCTCCTTCACCGCCCCTCCCACAGTGCGGAGCTCCCTCACCACTCCTCCCACAGTGCGGAGCTCCCTCACCACTCCTCCCACAGTGCGGAGCTCCCTCACCGCCCCTTCCCACAGTGCGGAGCTCCCTCACCGCCCCTTCCCACAGTGCGGAGCTCCCTCACCACTCCTCCCACAGTGCGGAGCTCCCTCACCACTCCTCCCACAGTGCGGAGCTCCCTCACCGCCCCTTCCCACAGAGCGGCGCTCCCTCACCGCCCCTTCCCACAGAGCGGCGCTCCCTCACCGCCCCTTCCCACAGAGCGGCGCTCCCTCACCGCCCCTCCCACAGTGCGGAGCTCCCTCACCGCCCCTCCCACAGAGCGGCGCTCCCTCACAGCCCCTTCCCACAGAGCGGCGCTCCCTCACCGCCCCTTCCCACAGTGCGGCGCTCCCTCCCCACCGCACTTGGAACAACAGTCCCGATTTTTGCCCTCAGTTCCCTGGACTGCATCTCCCGCCCGAGGTTTGGGAACATCCGCTCCTCAGCGCTGGGATTCAGGGGTTTCGGGTGCGGACATGAACTTCGGAGGGTCCCTCCGGACCTGCCGGAGGGTCCGGACCGAGTTCCCAGGTGACAGCCGGCTCCCCGCACTACACCGGGGGCTCCCACAAAACGCAGAAAGGAAATGACTTCTCTCGCTAATTCTCTTAAAGGGAAAAAGGTGGATTCACAGGGAGCGATGCACAGCAGGATCCCATGAGCCCTTTCAAAGCAGATTCAGCCTGCGGTAGAACCAGGCGGCCAGTCGGCCCCTGAAGACGATCCTATCCTTCCACGCTTGTTTCCAGCTCCCCTCTGATGACCTCATTAACCTTTTAACAACAGGATGGGGGGCATTGGGGAGGGAGGGATGGGAGGGGGACGTGGGGGAGGGAGGGGGAGAGGAGGGGGTGAAGAGGGAGGGGGAGGGGAGGGGGGAGAGGAGGGAGGGGGAGGGGGAGCAGCGGCAAAGATCTGCCCGGTCCTGTTCACACACGAGCGAGATTTTGGCCTCAGGCAGTCAGCCCCGCCCCGACGGAACATCCCCCTCCCTCTCACCCCCTCGGGGGACACCTCCCTGCACTCACCTTCCCCATTAACCCTTCCCGGGTGTGACGGGGAATATCTCCCCAGCTCCTCCCCTCTCCCTCCCTCCTTCCTCCCCCCTCCTCTTCCCCCCTCCCCCCTTCCCCCCTCCCCGTCACTGAGGTGGCCTGTGGAGTCTTGCTCTGCACCAGTTGGTGGTGACATCTGAGGGGGCCTGGACCCTGGACCCCTCCCTCTCCGGCCACCCAAGCCCCGGCCCTTCCCGGAAAGACGGGAGAGATCGCAGCGCACCCACCCTCCGGCGGAGAGGGAGGGTGGTGGCGGCGGGGGGTGGGTGGGGGGTGGGGGGGGGGGGCAGTGTGTGTGCGGGAGCCCCGCCCAGCGCCTCCCCGACCCTGGGAACAGGCCGCCCCGCCCCGCCTCCCCCCACCCGGTTGCCGAGCGACAGCGCAGGTATGCAGAGGGATCAGGGCGGCCCGTCCCACCGAGGGGAGCGGCAGAGTCAGGGACTGAGACAAAAACACACGGGGGGGGGGGGAGAGGGAGGGGGGGTGTCGAGTGCGAGCACCCACCCCCTCAGGCTGCGGGATCGGCCTGACTCGTGGTCTCCCGGGGGGGGGGGGGAGGATTCACAGCCTCCTCCCCTCAGGGAGTTGGGTGGGAAATTGTAGTGGGGGGGGGGTGGGGGTGTGTCGAGGGGGTGTAGAGGGTGAGGGGGTGGGGGTGTAGAGGGGAGGGTGGGGGGAGTGTAGAGGGTGTGGGGGGAGTGTAGAAGGGGTGGGGGTTGTAAGGGGGATGAGTGTGTAGAGGGGGTGGGGGAGTGTAGGGTGGGGGTGTGTAGAGGGGGTGGGGTGTAGAGGGGGCTGGGGGAGTGTAGCGGGGTGGGGGTGTAAGGGGGTGTGTGTAGAGGGAGTGGGGGAGTAGGGGTGGCGGGTGTAGAGGGGGTGGGGGAGTGTAGGGGTGGGGGTGTATAGGGTGTGGGGGGAGTGTAGGGGGTGGGGGTGTGTAGAGGGGGTGGGGGAGTGTAGGGGTGGGGGTGTGTAGAGGGGGTGGGGGAGTGTAGGGGTGGGGGTGTATAGGGTGTGGGGGGAGTGTAGGGGGGTGGGGGGGTGTGAGGGGGTGGGGGAGTGTAGGGGGTGGGGGTGTGTAGAGGGGGTGGGGGAGTGTAGGGGTGGGGGTGTATAGGGTGTGGGGGGAGTGTAGGGGGGTGGGGGTGTGTGAGGGGGTGGGGGTGTAGAGGGTTTGGGGTGTGTAGAGGGTTTGGGGTGTGTAGAGGGGGCTGGGGGAGTGTAGAGGGGGGGGGGTGTGTAGGGGGTGGGGGTGTCGGTATCAGAATGGGGTTTATCACTGACGTGGGGAACTGTTGGTTTTGCCGCAGCGGAACAGCGCGGGGGTTGTGGGGGTGGTGGTGTGGGGGGGGGGGGGTAAATCCCCAGTGCAGAGGGAGAACGAGGCGGTTCGTGGGTTCAGGGATCTGATGGCGGAGGGGAAGAAGCTGTTGCTGAATCGTTGGGTGCGGGTCTTCGGGGTCCTGCACCCCCTCCCGATGGCAGTGACGAGAAGGGGGCATGTCCCGGGTGGGGTGGAGTCGGGAGGGGCCCCCATGTGCTGGGGGTTGTCACTGATTTCGGGACGTTACATCCAGCTGTTGTGGCCGGGACACAGGCAGGGGGTCTGCTTCCCCTCCCCCTCCGCAGTTACCGGGCTAATTCTGTGGGAGGGGCGGTGAGGAAGGAGCGCCGCACTGTGGGAGGGGCGGAGGAGGGAGCGCCGCACTGTGGGAGGGGCGGAGGAGGGAGCGCCGCACTGTGGGAGGGGCGGAGGAGGGAGCGCCGCACTGTGGGAGGGGCGGAGGAGGGAGCGCCGCACTGTGGGAGGGGCGGAGGAGGGAGCGCCGCACTGTGGGAGGGGCGGAGGAGGGAGCGCCGCACTGTGGGAGGGGCGGTGCAGTCCTTGGCTTGAGACCAGACCAGCCCCCTCACCACCCATGACGCAGGAACAGCGGAGGGGGGTGAGTGGAGCGTCATGTTTTGCGGAGGGGGTGGACTGTCAGGGAATTCTCAGCACAACCGGGCAGGGCGGGGGTGCGACCGCACCCGGGGAGGGGCGGCTCCGTGTCTGGGAGGGTCACACTGCATGAACTCTGAGAGGGTTCACTGGGATCAACAGGTTGGGGCGATGCATCGTGCAAACCTTTCCCATACTTGGGAGTGGGGTGGGTGGTGGGGGGGGGGGGAGGGCAGGATGGGTGCGGGGAGGATTCTCCCCTCCCGGAAGGGGTTGGGTGTCTACAACTGAGGGGGGGGGGAGGTTTTGGGATAAGGTCCCGTCCGTATCGGGGGAGGAGAACGGGAATTTGGGAGTTCACTCCCTGTCGGCTGTGAGGGAGGAGTGACTGAGTGCGCTCAGGCCCGGGGGAGGCAAGTTTTTATTGGGGTGGGGGGGGGTGTGGAGGGTTTTTGGAGAACGGCGGAGGAGGGGGGGGGGTGTTGGTGGAGGTCCAGATCAGCCAGGGAATGTGGAATTCCGGAGGAGACTGAATGGTATCTCAGCTGGATGGAAGGGACCCCCGACCACCGCCGTGAGCGGGGGAGGTCTCCACAGCACCCCTCACGTCAACACTCGTGAAATTCCTGCTCTGGGTCCTCCCATCGGTTTGTGGGATCTTGCTGTGTACAACTGGGTGCCTCATTTCCTTCATTACAACAGTGGCCGGTGATTCCCAACGGCTCCGAGGCTTTGGGAGATCCTGACTAGTGTTGAGGTCCCACTGACGGATCCCCAGACCCATCCCACTCCCAGGGTTAAATATTCATCGCCGCCCCAAAGCTTCGTCCCTCCTGGAGATCTTCTGATCTGCCCGAGTCTCTGACTCAGCGGGTGGGGGAGAGAGATAATGGGGGGAGGTAGAGAGAGGGGAATCAGGAGGAGGGAGAGGGAGGATGGAAGGGGGGAAGGGAAGAGAGGACAGAGGGAGGGGGAAAGTGAGGGAAATGGGGAGGGGAGAGAGAATTGGAGGAACAGAGAGAGAATTGGAGAGTAGAAATGGCGGGAGAGAGCTTGGGATGAGGAGATGGGTGGGGGGGGGGGGGGAGACGGGGGTGAGAGGAGACGAGGCAGAGAGACGGGGACCAGAGGGAGGGAGGGCGGGGAGACACAGACAGACTGACAAGGCACACAGATGTTACCAACACTGATGCCTCTGGTCTATGAGCCCAACTTGTATCGGGCACCTTGAACACAGTGAAATGTCCCACACATCAGCAAACACAGTGCAGCTGTGGGCAGCTGTGCAGGAAGCGGGTTACAGCAGGAGGGTACCGGGGGGGTTGGGGAAGGGGGTCCAGGAGATGGAGGTGGGAAACTCATGGGATGTGAGGAACAGTTTTACTGGTGAAGCCACTCAACAATCCCCCCACCCCCCTCCCCCACCCTCTCCCACTCAACACCCCCCACCCCCTCCCCCAACCATCAATAAGAGCAGCTGATGTAGAGGACACCACCACCCGCAGGTTCCCCTCCCAGTGGTACCATCGGAACTTCCCCAGGACTGCAGACCTTCAAGGAGTGGCTGACTCCCACCCTGTCAGGGGCAGGTAGGGATGGGCAACAAGTTACAGCCACAAACCTCCGGTAATCCGGCACCCGATTCTGTGGAAACCCTCCTGGTCGGATGCCTGGTTCCCTCATTAGTCCGGAACCTGAGCTGGGGTCCAGGGATTGTGTATATTTCCCGCTCCCTTTAAACTCACCGGGTTCACCAGAATATTTATTTACAACATTTACAAATAAAAGTGCGTTTGGGTATTAATTAACATCCCATAGATGCACAGAAACAGGCCCTTCGGCCCAACTCGTCCATGCTGACTCTGTCACCCAGCGAGCTGGTCCCACCTGCCTGCATTTGGCCCAGAGCCCTCTGAACCTCTCCCATCCACAGACTTATCGAGATGGCTTTTAAACGTTGCTGATGTGCCCGCCTCAGCCACTGTTTCTGGCAGCTCATTCCAAATACGCACCACCCTCTGTGTGAAGAAGCTGCCCCCGATGTCCCTTCTAAATCTCTCAGATCAGATAGCAAATCAGTTATAGAACCATAGAACACTACAGCACAGGAAACAGGCCATTCGGCCCTTCTAGCCTGTGCCGAAACTTTATTCCGCAAGTCCCATTGACCTGCACCCAGTCCGTAACCCTCCAGACCTCTCATCCATGTATCTATCCAATTTATTCTTAAAACATAAGGGTGAGCCCACATTTACGTCAGATGGCAGCTCGTTCCACATTCCCACCACTCTCTGAGTGAAGAAATTCCCCCTAATGTTCCCCCTAAACCTTTCCCCTTTCACCCTAACGCCATGTCCTCTCGTACTTATCTCTCCTAATCTAGGTGGAAAGAGCCTACTCGCATTTACTCTGTCTATACCCCTCAGAATTTTGTAAACCTCTATCAAATATCCCCTCATTCTTCTACGGTCCAAGGAATAAAGTCCTAACCTGTTCACTCTTTCCCTGTAACTCAACTCCTGAAGGCCTGGCAACATTCTAGTAAATCTCCTCTGCACTCTTTCAATCTTACTGATATCCTTCCTATAGTTAGGTGACCAGAACTGCACACAATGCTCCAAATTTGGCCTCACCAATGTCTTATACAACCTCGGCATAACATCCCAACTCCTGTACTCAATACTTTGATTTATAAATGCCAGGATGCCAAAAGCCTCCTTTACAACCCTGTCTACCTGTGACCCAGTCAGAGCAAAATTAGGCTCATCAACTTTTCCTGTCATAAACATCTTCCTTTGCCCAATATGGCCTGCATCGATGACTTCAGTGTAAGGTATCCAAGTCAGGTGGCAGAACGTAGTTGTGAGCAGAACACAAATCGATTTAGACAGGTTAAGTGAGCAGTCAGAAAGATATCAGAGAGTATAATGAAGGAAAGGTGATAGTGCGGAAAACCGACTACTCCAGCACCAAAGTGCTGAGGGTGTCGGATTATTGGAGTTTTACTGGAAACGGTGGAAACGTCAGAGTCTGTGCTCACCTGGGAGTGGGTCAGTGGGGAACTCCCTCACACCACAACCAGTTCTGGTGAGCACACCACTGCATGCCCAGAGCAAGACTACACATCGATAGGCACCGAAAGGTGGACCTTTGTTTATCTGTTTTAATTGTGTTCTTGTAAAATTTGCAAAAAATTTAGGTTTGTTTTTCTTGTGAATGTTGCTTATCTGATGCTCTGTGCCTGTGATACTGCTGGAAGTTTATCGTCGCACCTGTACTTGTGCAGATGACAATAAACCCGAGACAAAAGGAGCAGGAAGGAGACTGCAGATGCTGGAATCAGGAGCCAAACACAAACGGCCGGAGGAACCCAGCGGGTCAGGCAGCATCTGCGGGGGGAGACCCTTCATCTGGGCCCTTTCAAGACAAAAGGTGCGGCAGAATTGCCTCATTAACTCCTCTGTTATCTTTCCCCAACGTGATGAAGACCAGTTGCATTTTCTTATCACGCGGTCTAATCACCCTGAGGAGCTGCCACTACCAAATCCTCAACCCAGCCTCCGGCAGGTTTCCTCTCCCTCCCCCACAGATGCCCCTCCGCCCGCCGGTCCCCCAGCAGGTGGGTGCTCCAGGTTCCCACTGCTCTCAGCTGTGGGTGGGACCACATTGCCCTCTTGTGACCACTGGTGGAAAGTGAGTGGTGGCCCTTTTACCTCGGAGGGAGCCAATGCTAATAGAAAGCATCCTATCTGGATGTATCACGGCTCGGGACGGCAACTGCCCTGCCCAGGACCGCAAGAAACTGCAGAGAGTTGTGGACGCAGCCCAGCGCATCACAGACACCAGCCTCCCCTCCATGGTCTTTACCTCTCGCTGCCTTGGTGAAGCAGCCAGCATGATCAAAGACCCCACCCACCCAGGACACTCCCCCTTCTCTCCTCTCCCATCTGGCAGAAGATACAGGAGCCTGAGGGCACGAACCACCAGGCTCAAGGACAGCTTCTACCCCACTGTGATAACACTATTGAATGGTTCCCTTATACGATATGGACTCTGACCTCACGATCTACCTTGTTGTGACCTTGCACCTTATTGCACTGCACTTTCTCTGTAGCTGTGACACTTTACTCTGTACTGTTATTGTTTTTACCTGTACTACATCAATGCACTCTGTACTGACTCAATGTAACTGCACTGTGTAATGAATTGACCTGTACGATCGGTTTGCAAGACAAGTTTTTCACTGCACCTCGGTATAAACCAATACAGCACAGAAACAGGTCAGCTCAACTGCTGGCCAAGACACCCATTTCCCCACGTTTGGCCCATATCCCTCGAAGCCTTTCCTATCCACCTAACTGTCCAAACGTCTCTTAAATGTTATTGTACCTGCCTCAACTACTTCCTCTGGCAACTCGTTCCATATACAGATCACCCTCTGCATGTGAAGGGTGCCCCTCAGTCCCCTTTTAAATCTTTTCCCTCTCATATTAAACCTGCGCCCTCTAGTTTTTGGTTCCCTTTCCCATTCAGGCAGGGTAGTGTAGCAGTTAGTGTAACGCTATTACAGCACCAGCGACCCGGGTTCAATTCCAGCCGCTGTCTGTAAAGAGTTTGTACGTTCTCCCCGTGTCTGCGTGGGTTTCCTCTGGGTGCTCCGGTTTCCTCCCACATTGCAAAGACGTACAGGTTAGGAAGTTGCGGGCGTGCCATGTTGGCGCCGGAAGCGTGTCGACACTTGCGGGCTGCTCCCAGAACACTCTGCAGAAAGATGCGTTTCACTGCGTGTTTCGATGGTACATGTGACTAATAGAGATCTTATCGATGCCCCTCATGGTTTTATACACTTCTATAAGGTCACCCCTCAGTCTCGTACATTCCAAAGAATAAAGTCCTAGCCTGGCCAACCTCTTCCCAAGTCCTTTCCTACTTTAGGTTTATTGGTTGGTTTAACGATAGAATAACCAATAGGGAGCTACAGGCTAGAAACTAATTGATTGGCTTTTGGAAGATTTTTATATTCTTATCCCTCATTTACTCTTACCACATAGGAGGTGTGTAGCGCATTGTTGGCACAAGCTATAAGATCACGAGGGGCATGGACAGGGTGAAAGCACACAGTCTTTTCCCCAGGGAGGGAGAGCGCTTAAAACAAGCAGGCATAGGTTTAAGATCAGAGGGGAGAGATTTAAAAGGGACATCAGGGGCAGCTGCTTCACACAGAGGGTGGTGCATATTTGGAACGAGCTCCCAGAAACAGTGGTTGAGGTGGGCACATTAGCAACGTTTACAACCCATCTGGATGAATCCATGGATAGGTTTAGAGGGCTCTGGGCCAAATGCGGGCAGACGGGACCAGCTCACTGGGCAACACAGTCGGCACGGACGAGTTAGGCCAAAGGGTCTGTTTCCGTGCTGTGTGAGTCAGTGACTGCATCCCTCACATCTCCCTGTGACCTGTTCTCCCCACGTTCCCTTCAGCTCCCTCCGATTTCCCTACCACCCACCTACTCACTGGGCGCAATTTACAGCGGCCAATTAACCTATCGACCCCGCATGTCGTCGGGACGTGGGAGGGAACCAGAGCACCCAGGGAAACCCGCACAGTCAGAATCAGATGACATAATGACACCGACTTAGATGACGGGCACAGGTAGTGTAGCAGTTAGTGTGACGTTATTACAGCGCCAGCAACCCGTGTTCAATTCCGGCCGCTGTCTGTAAGGGGTTTGTACGTTCTCCCCGTGTCTGCGTGGGTTTCCTCCAGGTGCTCCGGTTTCTTCCCACATTCCAAAGACGTACGGGTTAGGAAGTTGTGGGCGTGCTATGTTAGCGCCAGAAGTGTGGCGACACTTGCGGGCTGCCCCCAGAACACTCTGCAGAAAGATGCGTTTTACTGTGTGTTTCGATGTACATGTGACTAATAAAGATATCTTATGTGTTTTTTGCAACAGCAGTACAGTGCAGAGACATAAACATCACGATAAATTACAAAATAAATAAATAGCGCAAAAGAGGAATAACGAGGTAGTGTTCATGGGTTCACGGACCGTTCAGAAATCTGATGGCGGAGGGGAAGAAGCTGTTCCTGAATCTTTGAGTGTGGGTCTTCAGGCTCCTGTACCTCCTCCCTGATGGTAGTAACGAGAAGAGGGTGTGTCCTGGGTGGTGACTGATGCTGCCTTCTCCGTCACAGGGAGAACGTGCAAACTCCACACAGGCAGCAGCCGAGGTCATAATAATAAAAAATGGCTTTAGCCACAATGGAAGAATATAGTGCAAAAATCCAAGAGTTAATGATGCTTCTAGAAATACTGATCCCCAGGTGTGGGATGCAGGCTGGGATCTAATCCAACAGTTCAGGAGTTTATATATAGGATAGATCCCTGGAAGAGGGTTACAGGCAGGGGTCTAATCAAGAGATGTGTGGGGTTTATACCTGGAATACCAGGGAATGGGCTATGGGTGGGAATCCGATCCAGGGGTTGGGGGCCTCTCGTAGAACAGTTCTCAGGAGTGACTGGCAGGCTGAGGAAGCAGGTTTTTGGTTACAGCAATAGTTTTCCAGCAGTTAGGAAGTTTTGCCTGTTGGTCCCAAGCCTAAGAAAGTGAGAGAGGAAGCCAGAGACACACCCTGGATCTGGGGACAGACACACAGACACACACACACACACAGACACACACACAGACACACACACACACAGACACACACACAGACACACACACACACACAGACACACACACACACACAGACACACACACACAGACACACACAGACACACACACACACACAGACACACAGACACACACACAGACACACACACACACACACACAGCACACAGACACACACACACAGACACACACACACAGACACACACACAGACACACACACACAGACACACACACAGACACAGACACACACAGACAGACACCGAATCTGGAGCAGAGCCATGAACAGCAGCAGTGCCCACAATGGGCAGCAGGCGGCGCTTCGAGGCTCGCCCCACGTGACTCGGCTCAGCAGCGCGACCTGCAGGTCGCCACCGGTACAACGGCGCCCACAGGGGCAGCTGAAGGGATGGGGGCAGGAACTCACCTGTCCACCTGCAGCCCATCCCCTGGGGCAGGGGGACGACCTGTTCCCCCTCCTCTCCGTCCAGCTCCCCTGTGCCACCCCACCGCGGCGCTCAGCCTTGCCTCCTCGCCAGCCCAGGGCTGTGGTGGGAGCCGAGGGGTGCCAGCTCTCCCTGGGCTCTCCCCCCCACCTCTTGCCCCATTCTGGTGGGTGACCAGGAGCCCCTGCTGCAGGTCGGGAGAGTGGGCAGTCTCTTTGTGCACTGCAAGATCCCAGAAATGGGTGAGGGTTGGGGGAGCAGGGGTGGGGGCGCAGAGTGGGAGTGAGTTTGGAGGAGAGGGAAGGGGAGGGGGAGACCGGGAAGGAAAGGGAGGAAGGGACGGAGGGAGGAAGGGACGGAGGGAGGAAGGGACGGAGGGAGGAAGGGACGGAGGAGGGGAGGGACGGAGGAGGGGAGGGACGGAGGAGGGGAGGGAGGGGGGCGGGGGGGAGGGGGGTTGGATATGGAAGTGAAAGACCGTGGGCAGAGAAACACTTCACCGAGATCAGGGACAATCAAATCAGGTTTTAATCACAGTTAATCTACAGACAGCATCGACAGAACGGTGATGGATTTGGACACCGTGGAACAGCGGGAGGGAAGGAACAGAGAATTCCAGCCCTGTCCCAGCATGGGAGCGCTGCCCTGGTCCCGGGATAACACGGTGGGAATGTAGAATCTCACCCCCACCACATCAATACAGCCCAACCCACACCAATCCCCAGCAGACTCTCCCCCTCCCGGGACTTCCGATGGTGTAATGGTGAGTTCCCCACACTGAGGGAACTGACCCCAGCCCCTGGGGGTTTAAGTGGGGTATCAGCAAGTTGGAGTGTACATTACCCCAATCAAACATTCCCCACCCTACCCCAGAGCCCTCCAAACTTCCAGCTCCATACTGCGTCAATGATTCTCCACCTCACTGAGAGGCCCCCAAAGTCCAGCCACACCCTCCGACACAGTCCCAGTGCTGGGAGCTCAGACAGCCCAGTCCTGGGCACTAAACCACAGGGTCTAGGAGCACAGGTCACAGTGAGGGTCAGTGTGTGTGTGTGTGTGTGTGTGTGTGTGTGTGTGTGTGTGTGTGTGTGTGTGTGTGTGTGAGACCCGTCCCCCAGTAAGGGTCAGTGTGTGTGGAACCTATCCCTCAGTGAGGGTCAGCATGTGTGGGACCCGTCCCTCAGTGAGGGTCAGTGTGTGTGTGTGTGTGTGGGGGACCCAGTCCCCAGTGAAGGTCAGTGTGTGTGTGGGACCCGTCCCCCAGTGAGGGTCAGTGTGTGTGTGTGTGTGTGTGTGTGTGTGTGTGTGTGTGTGTGTGTGTGTGTGTGGGTGGGTGGGTGTGTGTGGGACCCGTCCCCCAGTGAGGGTCAGAGGGGAGGAGGGTATCCATGATTGAGGTGTGCCCCCTGTCCCTGGGGCAGTGCGGTGAATGGGTTGGGGGGGGCTCCTGAGGATTTTGGCTGCGGTGCTGCCCCGGCCTCGGTTAGTCGGCCTTGGTGACCTTGTCCAGGGGCACGGACCAGTACAGGAGCAGCTGGGTGGCGATCACTCCGTTGAACAAGGACGAGACCACGTAGGTCAGGACCATCAGCTGGTCTCCTGTCTCCTGTGGGGGGGGGAGGAGCAGCCGTCACATCCCTGGGGAGGGCACCGGACCGGGACGGACAGGGGTTGGTGGGGTTGGGAGCCTGGAGGAGGGTCCGGAGCAGAGTCAGGGGTCCAGCAGGGCTCGGGGGGTCCGGCAGGGGTGGGGGGGGGGGTGGTGGTCCAGCAGGGGTCATGTTGGGGGGGGTGCGGGGGGTGTCCGAAGGGGTCGGGGGAGGGGGTGGGGTCCGGCAGGGGTCGGGGGGGTCCGGCAGGGTCGGGCGGCAGTCAGGGGGGTCTAGCGGGGTCAGGCAGCGGTCGGGAGGGTCCGGGGGTGGGGGTGGGGGGGGGGTCAGGCGGGGGGTCGGGGGTCATCGGCCAACACTGGCCGCACTGACCTGGATGGAGGTGAAGATCCGTGCCACGGAGCCAGCAAAGAGCAGCAGCACGGTGACAGCCGACAGCTGCCCCGTGTGGCCGTTCCTGTAGTTGGTGACGATCTGGATCAGCTGTGGGGGGAGCAAAGCAGCAGAGTCAGCAGTGAAGACCCCCACCCTGGACCCCCACTCCCACCTGGGACCTCCCTCCCCCAAGGACCCTCCCCCACCCGGAAACCCCTTCCTGAACCTCGCCCCATCTGTGCTCCAGTGGTGCAGCGGGTACAGCTACTGACAGACAGCCCCAGGGACCCGGGTTCGATCCCGACCTCTGGCGCTGTCTGTGTGGAGTCTGCACGTTCTCTGTGTCTGTGAGGGTTCCCCCAGGGGCTCCGGTTCCCTCCCACGTCTGTTAATCGGCCCCCAGTGTGTGGGTGAGGGGTGGAGTCCGGGGGGAGTTGATGGGAGCGTGGTGACAGGGAGAGACCGTGTGGAATTGGATCGCCCACACTCGATGGGCCAAAAGGCCTCCACTGTTGGACGGAAGGTCGAAGGTTACACTTTGCTGCCTGCTGTCGGTCAGTCCGACCTCCGAGTCACTCGGTCGGAAAGTCCGTCCGATAGACTGAAGACCCAGGGCGGTGCTGAGGGAGGGTGACACTGTGGGAGGGGCAGTGCTGAGGGAGCACTGCTCTGTGTGGGGGGCGGTCACTGTGGGGCGGAGCGGTGGCAGTGAGGGGGGGGGTCACTGTGAGGGGGCGGTGAGGGTGCGTCACTGTGGGGGGGTGTGGTGTCACTGTTGGGGGGCGGGCAGTGAGGGAGTGCCGCACCGTTAGATGCTGTTATTTCATTCAAGGCCGTGGCCGTCGGCGACTTTGGAAGGCAGGAGATTGCACCGGTCGATAACGCAGATGTGTGGGATCCTGCTGTGCAGCGGTACCCCCCTGGGGATGTGCCCCAGCAGCTCTGGGTCTGCCCCGCATAGTCCTTACCCTGCTGACGATGACCGCGGGCATGTTGAGGGTCTGGAGGAAGGCCACGACCACCAGAGGGGTGACAGACAACAGCAGGAGCCCGACCAGCAGGGAGTAAACCAGCAGGAGCAGCACGCCTAGTGGAGAGGGAGCGGAGACAGATGAGGAAACCCCCTCCCCAGGCTGCAGCTCCCCCTCCCAGCAGAAACCCTGGCCCTGCTGCCTTCACCCACACCCAACTCCTCCCTCCCCAACCTGCAACGCACAAGGTCAGACTCACGTCGAGGGGAACTGGTCCCCACCCTCTGGAATACACGCAGGGTCGATGCCCCACGCGGTCAATGAGCAGGATAGGATGTGGGCTACTCCACTAAGACCCAAACGGCCAGTGAGCCACTACAGATCCACACTGACCATCACCCCACCCCTCCCTCAACTAGTCAGTCAGCAGGACCTTGGTCAGACCACACTGGGAGCACCACCCACAGTTCTGGTCTCTCTGTCCCTGGGTCAGACCACACTGGGAGCACCACCCACAGTTCTGGTCTCTCTGTCCCTGGGTCAGACCACACTGGGAGCACCACCCACAGTTCTGGTCTCTCTGTCCCTGGGTCAGACCACACTGGGAGCACCACCCACAGTTCTGGTCTCTCTGTCCCTGGGTCAGACCACACTGGGAACAGTATACATAGCTCTAGGCACGCTGACAGTCACAAATCCTTTCTCTACAAGTGTAGGGCTGGAACGTGTGGGGTTAGGGGAGGGAGGAGGGTGAGCTGATCAGGTGGTGGGGAACAAGTTGGTTTGCAGGGGACTGGATTGGACAAAGAATATCTGGTCAGGAGTTACAGCAGTTCACTCAGTGATCCCCTTCCCATCTGTCCTCCAAGTTGTCATCTCTCCTTCCCACTTCTGACAGAGGGTCTCTGACCTGAAATGTTAACTCTGCTTCTCTCTCCACAGATGCTGCCTGACCCACTGAGTGTTTCCTGTGCTTGGGTTTTATTTCAGATATCCAGTGTGTTGTGGCTTTCATTTAGTGGTGAATTCACCACCAGTTTTCTGCCATCAGCAGTTTCTCTTTGATCAAGCTTTGACCAGAACTGCTTTCCACAGCCATATCTGCTACTTTAGGAAACACCTCGGAATCCAACTGCCCCCACATGGATTTAATTCCAACCTTCACAACTGGCCCGCCCAGGAACACATTAGCCAGCATTCCTGGAGGAGGTGTTCCCATCCCACCCTGAGACCGCGCACTGACACATCCATGTCCCTGGCCCCCTCTCTGCAACCACACTGACTCGCTGCGTCTCAGAGGTGTTGTAACCCACAGTTCCACTTTATTCCTTGCCACATCTGGTGTTACAAATGGACACCTATATTTTTTTTACTTTCCTTTCAAACATGAAAGACTTCAAACTTCAGCAGCCCTTGGCTTCCAATGCCCCCTCTCCCTGACCTTTCTCCCCTTACACTCTGACCCCCAGCTCTCCAGCCTCCCCATCTCTGAAGCCCAGCGATTGATCCCAGGCACGGTCCCCTACACCCAACTTAATGAATTCTGGGTGACGGTAACGATGAACGTTTGCTCTGCAGCTCCTCCAGGCTCACTTCTTTGGCCCAGACTGCAGACCCTCGCTCGATCCACCTGGACCCTTCTCTCTGGCCTCTTCCCCTCTATTTGCTGATGGGACATTGATTGCTTTGACTTTTGAACTCCCCCTCACACTCTCCAACCTTTCCCCTTCTGAAACTGGAATACAGCCTGGGGAAGTGTACGGTCATGCACTTTGGTAGGAAGAATAAAGGCGTAGACTATTTTCTAAACGGGAAGAGAATTCAGAAATGGGAGGTGCAAAGGGACTTGGGAGTCCTGGTCCTAGTTACCTTCAGGTTAACTTGCAGGTTGAATCAGTAGTAAGATGTAATGCTGAGGCTTTATAAGGCGTTGGTCAGACCACATTTGGAGCATTGTGAGCAGTTTTGGGCCCCATATCTAAGGAAGGATGTGCTGGCGTTGGAGAGGGTCCAGAGGAAGTTCACAAGACTGATCCAGGGAATGAAAGGGTTAACACATGAGGAGTGTTTGATGTCTCTGGGCCTGTACTCGCTGGAGTTCAGAAGGATGGGTGGGGGGGGGGGGGGGGGGGTGGAATCTCACTGAAACCTACAGGATACTGAAAGGCCTGGATAGAGCGGACGTGGAGAGGATGTTTCCATCAGTGGGAGAGTCCAGGATCCGAGGGCACAGCCTCAGAATGAAGGGACGTCCCTTTAGAACTGGGATGAGGAGGAATTTCTTCAGCCGGAGGGCAGTGAATCTGTAGAATTTGTTGCCACAGACGGCTGTGGAGGCCAAGTCACGGGGTGTATTTAAGGCAGAGATTGATTGGTGAAGGGGGTTTTACGGGGAGACGGCGGGAGAATGGGGTTGAAAAAAAAATCAGCCACGATTGAATGGCGGAGCAGACTCGATGGGCCAAATGGCCTAATTCTCCTCCTATGTATTATGGTCTGACTTATAACACCTGCGTTCACCAACCCTGACGCCTCAACCTACTGCAGATATTCCCACACAGTATCTGTTTCTCCCCACACCCTCCATGCAACAGAAAGCTCTTCGTGTGTTGCTCCAGATTCCAGTCTGGTGTCTCCCCATTCCCTCCCCTTCCCAGTTCTGCTGCGTCTTCCACCTGAAACATTCTCCATTTCCCTCTTCACAGGAGCTGCCTGACTTGCTGAATAGTTTCTGCTTATATTGGCGTGATAGAAGATTGACTGACAGCAATCCGAGAGTGGGTGAACAGGTATTACTCTGGTTGACAAGGTGTAACGGGCGATCGGAACCGGGGCCCCAGCGTTTCACAATTTACACAAACGAGTTGGCTGAACACACGGAGGACATGGTTGTATATTTGCCAATCACACTGAAATCAGGAGGAAAAGTTATGAAGGGGGCAAAAGAAGGCTGCAGAGGGCCATAGGTGGGAGGAGGTGTAGTTGAGGTAGCTGTGGGAGTCAGAGGGTTTAAAGTTAATGTCACTGGAAGGTTTGTCTGCCGAGATAGAGACGGAGAAATCCAGAAAAGGAGCAGAAGTGTCGGAAATGGTCCAAGTGAATTTGAGGCCGGGGTGGAAGTCGGTGGCGGATTTGACAAGTGGGCAGGAAGCGGCACGTATGTAGTCACCGCCGTAACGGAGAACGAGGTGTGCAGTGGTGTCCAGGTAGGGTTGGAACAGGGACTGTTCCACGGAGCCAACGACAAGGCAGTGTAACTGGGGCCCATCGGTGCCCACGGCCACACCTTTGGTTTGTAGGAAGTGAGAGGAGTCGAGAGAGAAGTTGGTCAGGGTGAGAACAAGTTCTGCCAGCAGCTCTTCTCCTTCCTTCCCCTGGCTTCAACTGCCCGTCAACCTTCACCCCTCCTCAGTCCACCAATCACCTCCTGACCCACCCCTCCCCCCTCTCCTCTTTATACCGGCCACCTCCCCTCTCCCCTCTCAGCCCTGACGCAGGGCTTCAACCCCAAACGTCGGCAAGTCCTCCTTTCTGTGATGCCTTCCCTGTCCGGGATGCCAGAGGCTGTGATGTCCTAAAGCATCATTCAACCCTCACAAGACAGCACAGAGCACTCCGTAAAGCTACTGGAACAGCAGGCAAGCGATTGCCCGAGGTGATAGTACCTTGGTGCGTCCGGCCTGCATAGTACTGAATAAGGAAGCCGATTGTCAGGGTCTGTAACATCAGGAACAGCGCCTCACCCCACGAGCTGTGTGTGAAGATGAGGAGAGATAGAGCAGGAATTGTAGAAATTTCCAGGCTGAAGTTCTCTCAACTTGGCTTCAAGTTACTGTCAATCTGAAACACTCTTCGCTTGATTTAATCTGGGGATTTGTAGCCAATGTGTAACAGAAAGATGGTTTAACTGAGGGAGGGTCACACTGTGGGAGGGGCAGTACAGGTAGGGTCACACTGTGGGGGGGCGGTGAGGGAACGCTGTACTGAGGGAGGGGCGGTACTGAGGGAGGGGCAGTACCGAGGAAGCACTGCACTGGGGGAGGGGTGGTGCTGAGGGAGCACAGGGATCGGTGTTATCTGGGTGTCTGAAGGAGACAGGTGGGGTCAGCCAAGGAGACCAAACACCACTGTGCAGGTCTGCTGACAGCACTACACGAGGTGTGAGTGGGGAAGTGGGCAGGGAGCGAGTGGGTGAGAACGTGGCAGACGGAACATTCCGTGGAAAAGTGTGAGAGTGTTTCAGATGCTGAGAGCGGGATATGTTGACAGGCAGAGGGACAACATGCCCTTGTAATCAGTCACTGAAAACCAGCATGCACTGATCAGGAAGGCAAATGGTAGGTTGGATTGTTACAAGTCCCTCACTGCAGTAATGGCCTCGAGTGAGACTGCAGCTGGGGTATTGCCCGCAGTTTTGGTCTGCTTTGCTGAAAATGAATAGACTTGGCACAGAGGGAGTATAATGAAGATGGTGCATTTGTCGTAAGCGGAGAGACTGGGTAAGCTAACACCGCATTCACTAGAGTTCAGAAGAGAGAGGTGATCTTATTGAAACTTGCAAAATTGTTACAGCTGGACAGGAGTGGATGTTTCTCAGAGTCAGGGAGCAACACAGCACAGATAAAGGCCCTTCAGCCCAACTAGTCCATGCCGACCACGGTGCCCACCCAGCTAGTCCCAGCTTCCTGAGTTCGGCCCATATCCCTCCTGGCTGAGACCAGATCAAGCGGTCACAGTCTCAGAAGAACGGGTCAGTTGGAACATTGCTAATTTGGGGGTCACGGTAGACATTCTGTTTGAACAGAATTTATAAGTTCCCTCCACACATGCAGCAAAAGTGCACTGATGGGAGGAGAAACTTCTTAATGCAGAGGGTGCGGAATCTTTGGAATCCTCTGCCCTGGTCTGTGGAGGCTCGGTGTTTGAGTTCATTCAAAACAGAGAGGGATAAATTTTGGAACGTCAAGAGAATTGAGGGACATGGGGAAAGGGCAGAAGGTTGGAGCTGAGGTAGGTCTGCAGCAGGTTCGAGGGGCCATCAGCTTACACCCGCTTCTATTTGGCATGTTCCTGTAAGGTCACCGAGGAAACACGCTGCCTCATTTCCTGCAGCGAACAGTGACGTCACAGGACAGCTCTTTGCAGCATCTTGGGACTGTGAGAAACACCAACCAAACACACCCCGGCGTCCGTCCTCTTCCAGCAAGGCAGCGGTACAGATCTTCCCTCTTGTGGAAGAGGTAAAAGTCCAATAATCTGGAACATTCAGGACTAGGAATGCAGATCTTCCAGACTTTTGGATGGTAATCCCAATTAATATCCCAAAGGATTTTTAAGTCACTATTTTTAGATGATACACAATGTTTTTAAATAAACTTCCTGGTGATTTAAAGGGAGGGAGGGAGACGGGTCCCGGACGGTTTAACGTGAGCGCAGAAGCCAAAGCCCTGGTGAGTTGGGAGGGGGCAAAGGAACCAGGGCCGCGCTGAGAGAAAGTGTGGCAGACATCACCTGTCGGACCGCCGGGATTTCACAACACTTACAGAGCAGCTTTTCAGAGTCTGACCACAAGGGTTCGGCTATAAACCCACTGAGGAATCCTGAGGAATGGAGGAGAAATGTTGTTCTCCAGAGAACAGGAGGGGAGGGAGTGTGGCACTCACTCCCGGGGCGGGGGGGGGGGGGGGGGGGGGTGGGGGTAGTGTGGAGCTCACTCCCACGAGGGGGGTTCACTCCCAAAGGGAGGGGAGGGAGTCTAAGAAGAAGCTGGATCAACAGGGGTAAAGGGAGACTTTATTCACTGGAGCAGAGCGGTGACCTGAGAGAGGTGGATAACATCCTGAGGGGCATCGATAGGGTGAATGTGCACGGTCTTTTTCCCAGGGCTGGGGAATCAAGAACTGGAGGGCACAGGTTTAAAGTGAGAGGGGAGAGATTAAAGGAGACCTGAGGGCAACTTTTTCACCCAGAGGCTGGTCTGTATATGGAACGAGCTGCCAGAGGAAGTGGGTGAGGCAGGTATATGAACAACATTTAAAAGACACTTGGACAGGTCCATGGATGGGAAAGGTTTCGAGGGATACGGGCCAAACGCTGGCAAATGGGACTGAATTAGATGGGTATTTGGTCGGCATGGACCCATTGGGCCGAAGGGCCTGTTTCCGTGCTGTATGATTCAGAGAGGAGACAGAGCGGCCTCGAAGCTGCAGGGGTCATGTAACGTGGTGCAGGACGGGGGCAGTTCAGGTAACACAGAGCAGGATGCGGTGGGGGGGTGGGGGAAGGGTACCTGAAGGGGAAGTGGTTCCTGATGCTGTACGTCATGGTCCCCGTGATGGACAGCATCTCCAGCAGCACCGACTTGAAGCTGAGACCCGCCGTGCTCTTTGCTCGAAGGATTTTAAAAATCTGAGGCAGTTTCACTGGAAGCAGAAAGAAAAGTCGGATTCAGCTGAGTTTATTGTCACATCCACCAGGGAGCAGTGAAATTCCTTGTTCGCCTGAAGCCTACAGAGTAAACAGTGTACGTGGTGATAATAACTTACAACAGTAAACACAGTGGCACTAAACTACAGCACGGTGCAAAGATTGTCGTGTAAGAAGAAATGCTGAAGTGACGATAGCAGAATAACCGAGAGCGGGAGAGTTAAGAGTCCAAGAATGTGTCAGCACCACCGGGAAGGGGGTGTGAGAGAGGGGACTGGTTCAGGAGTCTGACAGCAATGGGGACGAAGCTGTTCCTGAGTCTGACATCTGGGCTTTCAAGCTCCTGTATCTTCTCCCAGAAGGTGGAAGAGAGAAGAGGGAAAGTCCGGGGCGGCAGGAATCCTCGACGATACCATCAGCCTTCCTGAAGCAAGGCACCGTGAAGTGTCTGGAATCAGCGGGGGGGGAGTGCACAGAACTGGTGTCTGCTTATCACTCCACAACTCCCCAGTGACCCACCCTCTCCAAAGGGAAACATCCGGTAAGTGTCAGAGGAGGCAGTGGAAACACAAGCCTGGCCTGGGTTTCGGCAGGTCCTCACCAGCGGCTGGGTCGCAGATGAGGAACTCTTTGTCTACCTGCCACTGTGTTCCAACTCCACCCCCCACCTGCCCGTCACCTTTCACCCTTCCTCAGTCCACCAATCAGCTCGGGCTCCTGTCTCACCCCTCCCCCTCTTCTTTATACCACTTAGCTCCCCTCCCCACTCTCAATCCTGATGCAGGGTCTTGACCCGAAACGTCGACAGGGCAGGCACGGTAGTGTAGTGGTTAGCATAACGCTTTACAGCACCAGCGACCCGGGTTCAATTGCTGCCGCTGTCTGTAAGGAGTTTGTACGTTCTCCCCGTGTCTGCGTGGGTTTCCTCCTGCCTTCCAAAGACGTACGGGTTAGGAAGTTGTGGGCGTGCTATGTTGGCGCCGGAAGCGTGGCGACACTTGCGGGCTGCCCCCAGAACACTCGACGCAAAAGATGCATTTCACTGTGTGTTTCAGTGAACATATGACTAATAAAGATATCTCTCTCTCTCTCTCGCAGATTCCTTGTTGCTCCAGATTTCAAAGTAAAATTGAAAGAGTGTGGAGGAGATTTACAAGAATGTTGCCGGGTCTTCAGGAGTTGAGTTACAGGGAAAGATTGAGCATGTTAGGACTTTATTCCTTGGAGCGGAGAAGAATGAGGGGAGATTTGATAGAGGTTTACAAAATGATGAGGGGCATAGACAGAGTTAATGCAAGTAGGCTATTTCCACCCAGATTAGGAGAGATAAGTACGAGAGGACACGGCTTTAGGGTGAAAGGGTAAAGGCAGGGGGAACATTAGAGGGAACTTCTTCACCCAGAGAGTGGTGGGAGTGTGGAACGGGCTGCCATCTGATGTGGTAAATGCAGGCTCACTCTTAACTTTTAAGAGTAAATTGGATAGATACATGGACGAGAGAGGTCTGGAGGGGTATGGGCTGGGGGCAGGTAGATGGGACTAGCAGAATAATCTTTCGGCACAGACTAGAAGGGCCGAATGGCCTGTTTTCTGTGCTGTAGTTTTCTATGGTTCTACAGCATCTGCAGTGTCTTTTGTCTCCAAGAAAATAGGCCATTTAGCCCCTCAAGCCTCTCGTGTCATTCAACCTGGATCGCGGAGCTGTGAGGCAGCAGCACTCACTGGGGCCCCACTGGCTTCCCGATCATGAATTGCTCATCAGGCTGAAATGTTCGCTTTGTTTCTCTTTCTGTAAATGGCATTTTACAGTCCTTATTTAGTGCTGGGGTTTGCGTTAGTGGCGGAAGGTTCAAGCGTACTCACCCATCACTGATCCTGCGATGATGCCCAGTCCCAGGACCTTGCTGAGGAGAATCTTCAGACATGGAACTGAAAGGGTTGGAAAATAAAATATTACTGTTCCACCTGCACAAAGCCTGCTGACGTTAATAAAAATACAGGATGCTGGGGATAGTCAGCAGATCAGACAGCGTCTGCAGAGAGAGAAGCAGAGTTCAGAATCAGGTTTATTACCACTGTCTTATATGATGTGAAATGTGTTGTCTTACAGCAGCAGTACAGCACACAGCATAAAACCCATAAATGAGAAAATAAATAAATAGTGCAAAAAAAAAAGGAACAATGAGGTAGTGTTCATAGGTTCATGGACCGTTCAGAAATCTTGAGGGCGGAGGGGAAGAAGCTGCTCCTGAATCATTAAGTGTGGGTCTTCAGCCTCCTGTACCTCCTCCCCGATGGCAGTAACGAGAAGAAGGCATGTCCCAGGTGGTGAGGGTCCTTAATGATGGACCACTTCTTGAAGATGTCTTCGTTGGTGGGGAGGGTTGTGCCTTTGATGGAACTGGCTGAGTCTATAACCCTTTGCAGCCTCTTGCGATCCTGCGCATTGGAGCCTCCGTACCAGGCGGCGATGCAAGCAGTCAGAATGCTCTCCACTGTACATCTATAGAAATTTTCAAGACACCCAAGAACTTGAAGCTGCCCACCCTTTCCACCGCTGACCCCTCAATGAGGACTGGTGTGTGTTCTCCTGACTTCCCCTTCCTGAAGTCTACAATCAGTTCCTTGGTCTTGCTGACATTGAGTGTGAGGTTGTTGTTGTGACACCACTCAACCAGCCGATCTATCTCACTCCTGTAAGCCGCCTCATCGCCATCTGAGATTCTACCAACAACAGTGGTGTCATCGGCGAATTTATAGATGGCATTTGAGCTGTACTTAGCCACACAGTTGTGAGTGTAGAGAGAGTAGAGCAGTGGGCTAAGCACGCATTCTTGAGGTGTGCCTGTGTTGATTGTCAGCGAGGAGGACATGTTATTACCGATCCACACTGACTGTGGTCTCGCAATGAGGAAGTTGAGGATCTGGTTGCAGAAGGAGATACAGAGGCCCAGGTTTAGAGGCTTGGTGATTAACACTGAAGGGACGATGATATTGAACGTCGAGCTGTAAATGATAAACAGCAGTCTGATGTATCAGTTAACGTTTCAGCTTGGTGAACCAGGAAAGGTTGGAAAACAAGCATGTTTTAAGTTTTAAAGACAGAAAGCAATGGGGAGAACAAAAGGGGTGTCTGTGAGACCAGGAGACAAGTGTCGGTGGTGCTGCCAGGGTTTCCCAGGGTTGGGGAATCAAGAACCAGAGGGCACGAGTTTAAGGTGAAAGATTTAATAGGGTAAATTATTGTCACACATACTGAGGTACAGGGAAGGACTTTGTCCTGCACATCATTCATGCAGATCAATTCATTACAACAGTGCATTGAGGTATTACAAGGTAAAACAATAACAGAATGCAGAATAAAGTGTTACAGCTACAGAGAAAGTTCAGTGCAGGCAGACAATAAGGTGCAAGGTCGGAATGAGGTAGATTGTGAGGTCAAGAGTCCATCTTATCGTACTAGGGAACCGTTCAATAGTCTTATAACAGGGGGCAACTTCTTCGCACAGAGGGTGGTCCATTTATGGAACGAGCCGCCAGAGGAAGTGGGTGAGGCAGGTACATTAACAATATTTAAAAGACACTTGGACAGGTCCATTGATAGGAAAAGTTTAGAGGGATATGGGCCAAATGCAGGCAAATGAGACTAGCTCGGAAGGCACCTTGGTCGGCATGGACAGGTTGGGCCGAAGGGCCTGTTTCTGTGCTATGTGACCCTTTGACTCCACAAGAGATGACAGGTTCAGGGAAGCGGTGCTGAGGCCAAGGTTGGATCAGTCATGATCAGGGCAGAGCAGGCTAGAAGGGCTGAGTGGCCTATTCCTACTCCTTATGTTATCTGGATATATAATATTACATATTACGTAACATTATATATAATATAATATAAAATAAAATAAAAACGTCTGGCTGCAACTTGTGGTTTGCAGTGGTCCCAGCGCCAAACGCCACCCAGGACATTACCGCTTTAAGAAGTCGGGGGGGGGGCTCCTCTGGTGATTGACAGCCATCTCCGCCAACCGGACGCGAGCGCATTCTCCGCGCCTTCCTAATTGGCCACAGCGCACCGGGATGAGCCAATCGGATGCGGGGAACGGGAGCGGCTCAGCGGACGGCCCCCGCAGACCGGCGGCGGGATGAGGGCGCCGGCGGTCGGTTGGCGGCCGGTTTCGACCGCGGGACTCACCGTGCAGGACGTTCAGCTCCAGGAAGAATTCGTCGTAGCATCGCTCGGTGAGGAGAAAGTTCAACAGCAGCGTCTTCAGCAGCTCGGCGGCCGCCATCTCCGCAGGGCCACCGCCTGATGCCTTCCCGTGTGTCGCGCTCCGGAGGTCCGGGCGGAACCGGAAGCGGTGCAAACCGACTCGTAAGGTTCCCACGTCAAAGGTTCCTACCTACCTGGCCATTGGAGCATCAAAGATTCTTTACCTCCCCCCCCCCCATCCATTTTTTAAAATATAATGATAATTTTAACTTCAAAGCAGCAGGGTTTATATCTTTAAAACAATAGTTTTAATCTGGTTGAATCAGTTGTGCCACAAACTCTTCCTCATCCTCAGTAAAACTAAAGGGTTGATGGTTCTGGACAAGACATTGACCGTCCCATCTCCCTCCACAGATGCTGCCTGACCCGCTGGGTCTCTCCACCGCTTTGTGTGTGTTGCAACTGGATCGATGACGAACATGCACCAGTCTTCGTTGGGGGATTGGCGGTGGGGAGGGTCATCAGCGTTAAATTGCTGGGCGTTAACGTATTGGTTTTGGTTTATTATTGTCACTTGTACCGAGGTCCAGTGGAAAACTTGTCTTGCACACCGATCGTACAGGTCAATTCATTGCACAGTGCAGTACACTGAGTTGGTACAGAGTGCATTGATGCAGTACAGGTAAAAACAATAACAGTACAGAGTAAAATGTCACAGCTACAGAGAAAGTGCAGTGCAATAAGGTGCAAGGTCACAACAAGGTAGATCGTGAGGTCAGAGTCCATCTCATCGTATAAGGGAACCGTTCAATAGTCTTATCACAGTGGGGTAGAAGCTGTCCTTAAGTCTGGTGGTACGTGCCCTCAGGCTCCTGTATCTTCTACCCGATGGAAGAGGAGAGAAGAGAGAATGTCCCGGGTGGGTGGGGTCTTTGATTATGCTGGCTGCTTCACCAAGACAACGAGAGGTAAAGACAGAGTCCAAGGAGGGGAGGCTGGTTTCCGTGATGTGCTGGGCTGTGTCCACAACTCTCTGCAGTTTCTTGCGGTCCTGGGCAGAGCAGTTGCCGTACCAAGCCGTGATACATCCAGGTAGGATGCTCTATCCTGGGCCCACCACATGGATGCAATCACAAGGAATGAAAGGCTTAATGTGTGAGGAGCGTTTGATGTCTCTGGGCCTGTGCTTAACAGAGTTCAGAAGAATGAGGGGGGATTTCATTGAAACCTACCAGATACTGAAAGGCCTGGATAGAGTGGACGTGGAGAGGATGTTTCCATCAGTGGGAGAGTCCAGGATCCGACGGCACAGCCTCAGAATAAAGGGACGTCCCTTTAGAACTGAGAAGAGGAGGAATTTCTTCAGCCAGAGGGCAGTGAATATGTGGAATTCGTTGCCACAGATGGCTGTGGAGGCCAAGTCATTGGGTGTATTTAAGGCAGAGATTGATAGGTTCTTGATTGGTAAGGTGGGGGGGGGGGGGAGGTTAAGGGTTACAGGGAGAAGGCAGGAGAATGGGTTTGAAAAAAATCAGTCGTGATTGAATGATGGACCAGACTCAATGGGCCGAACGGCCTAGTTCTGCTCCTATATCTCGATGGAACACATGCCAGTGTTTCTACTTTCTTGGATGGTTAAGGAGGTTCATCTTGTCACCGAACACTGACAAACCTCTGGAGATGTACTGTTGAAAGTGTCCTGATTGGTTGCATCAGGGTCTGGGTCGGCAATTCGAATGCACAGGAATGTAAGAAGCTGCAGAGAGGAGTGGACTCAGCCCAGTACATCATGGGCACATCCCTCCCCACCATCGGGAGTATCTACAGGAGGTGCTGCCTCAAGAAGGCAACATCCAACATCAAAGATCCCCACCATCCGGGCCATGCCATCTTCTCACAGCTCCCATCAGGCAGGAGGTACAGAAGCCTGAAGTCCCACACCACCAGGTTCAGGAACAGCTACTTCCCTTCAACCGTTCGGTTCTTGAACCGACCAGCACATCCCTGATCACCACCTCAGTACAGCAACACTATGATCACATGACTTTTTTCGTTCTAATTTTGTTCATTCTTGTAAAAATTGGGTATAATTTATCTTTAATTTATGTTTTTTTTGTGAATGTTACCTATCTGATTCCACGTGCCTGTGATGCTGCTGCAAGTAAGCTTTTCATTGCCCCTGTGCACACACGGACTTGTGCATGTGACAATAAACTCGACTTTTGACCTTGATCTAGAGATGGTGCAGAAGGGAACAACTGAGACCTATCAATGTATTGCTTCAGGAAGGCTGACGGTATCGTCGAGGACGCCTGCCACCCTGGCCATTTCCTTTTTTCTCTTCTACCTTCTGGGAGAAGATACAGGAGCTTGAAAGCCCGGATGTCAGACCCAAGAACGGCTTCTTCCCCACTGCTGTCAGACTCTTGAACCAGTCCCCTCTCTCACACCCCCTTCCTGAAGGTGCTGGCACCATCTTAACTCTCCCTCTCTCAGTTATTCTGTTACTGTCACTTCAGCATTTCTCTCTGCACCACCTCAGACTGCACCACAGTCTCTGCACCGTTCTGTCTGTCTGTGCTCGTTGCTGTGTTAAGTTTTGTGTTTATTATTACCATGTATTCTGCTTTCTCTGTGAGCTTCACGTGAGCAAGGCATTTCATTGCACCCCGGTGTAAATGGCAATAAGCTAATCTGAATTGGCCCTAACCCAAATCCCTAGATTCCTTTCATGTCCAGAAATCTATTGATCTCTGTCTTGAATGAACTCGGTGACTGAGCTTCCGGGTAGAGAATTCCAAAGATTCCCTACCTCTCTGGGGGAGAGAAAACTTTTTGTCATCTCAGTCCTTAAACTACAACCTCAGCTGGGGCATAGCCTTGCAGCTGGTGGAGTCACTGCCTCACGGCACCAGAGACCCAGGTTTGGTCCTGACCTCTGGGGCTGCCTGGTGCTCCAGTTTGCACGCTCTCCCTGTGACTACCTGGTGCTCCAGTTTTTTCCCACAGACGTACAGGTTGGTGCATTAATTAGCCATTGTAGATTGCCCCTGGTGTGTAGGTGAGTGCTAGAATCTGGGGAGAGCTGATGGGAATAAAATGGATGAATGTAGGATCAGTGTAACCGTGTGGTCAATGGTCGGCATAGACTCGGGGGCCGAAGGGCCTGTTTCTGTGCTGCATCTCTCTATGACCCTGTATCCTCCCTGAATCCAGCCTATCGTCCTTCTGTGACCTGGTAAGTCTCCTACATTCTTCTACACCCCAGAGAGCACAGTCCCGGTCTGGCCAACCTCTCCTTGTGTGGCAAACCCGGCATTCCTGGGAATCTTCACCGCTCTCCCTCTGTGGTAAGTCCATCCTGCCTTGGGTAAGGAGTCTACAGTGCTCCAAAGACGTGCGAGTTGGCTGATTGGCTGCTGTAAAAAATGCCCTGGTGTGGGTTAATGGCAACAGAGTCAAACTGGTGCGATGGGTAATGCTGTAGGGGTATAGGGAATTAAGGAGGTGGAATGGGACTGATGGGAACCAGCATGCATCTGATGGGCCAAATGGCCTCAGTCAGTTTCATTATAATTTATACAACCGTGATATGAACCGTATTGAAGAGAAAGGTAAAGGAGATTCTTAAAGTATTTCTTCTTCAGCAAAGGGGGCTCAGTTCCACTCTGGTTTTCAGGGTTCTGATGTGCCCAGTGTCGGAACCACAGATTCACAGAGTTACACAGCATGAAAAACAGGCCCTTCGGCCCGACGCATCCATGCTGACCAAGGTGCCTACATTAGCCAGTCACATTCGCCTTTGTTTGGTCCATATCTCTCTAAACTTTTCCAATCCTTGTAACCGTCCAAATGTCTTTTAAACATTGTGACTGTACCCACCTCACCCACTTCCTCAGGCAGCTCGTTCCACATACCCACCACCCTGTGTGAAAAACTCGCCCCTCAGTTCCTTTTAAATCTTTCTGCTCTCACTTTAAACCTATGCCCTCTAATTTTAGACTCGCCTACGCTGGGGAAAAGACTTTGGCCCTTGACCTTATCTATGCCCCTCATGAGTTTATAAACATTTAAAATCACCCTTCAGACACTCCAGGGAAAACAGTCCCGCCTATCCAGCCTCTCCTTATATCTCAAGCCCTCCGGTCCTGGTAACATCCTCGTGAATCTTTTTTGTATCGTTTTAGTTTAGTGATGTCCCTTCGTATAGCCGCGTGGCCTTACCAACGTCCAGGTGTAATGTGACATCCCAACTCCTGTACTGAATATTCTGACCGATGAAAGCAAGTGACTAATTGCCTTTTTCACCATTCTGTCTACCTCTGTCACATTTTAAAGGAACTATGTACCTGCACCCCTAGGTCTCTCTGTTCTACAACACTCTCCAGGGCCCTACCATTTACTGTGCAGGTCCTGCCCTGGTTTGTCTTATCAAAGTGCAACACCTTGCGTTCATCTGAATTAAACTCCATCTGCCACTCCTCAGCCCACTGGTCCAGTTAATCAAGATCCCGTTGTAATCTTGGATAAACTTCTTACTGTCCACTAGATCACCAATTTCAGCATCACCTGCACACTTAGTAACCATGGCAACAAATTCTCATCCAAATCATTCATATAAATGACGAACGTTCTTTTCTACAGACGGCTGACGGGGTGGGCAGGTGACTAGTGTATGAGGTGACGCACTCCTTCCGCTACTTACGCAGGGCTCCGTGCGCACCCAGGGCACGAACACATCAAACACCCCTTTCTGACATATTAAACGCTTAACTAGGGAGAATTTAGCAATGGGAAATGAACCAGAGTAAATAGGGCAATAAAAGTGAGGAGCATCGAGGCAATAGTGACCATAATACACTTTTGGATGGCAACAGAGAAGGACATAAATGGGACAAAAAGGTTAAAGGTTTGAGGGGCTGAGAACAACACTTGGGGAGATAAAATGGGAACAATATTGGCAAATAGTGATGTTCGACAACAAGGAGCATTTGAAATGTTTAGCAGGGTGAAGGTGTTACGAGCCAGGTTGCTATTTGGTGAATGTCCCTTTAAGGCACCTGGACTGTGTGTGTGTGTGTGGTGTCATCAAGACAGCACGAAGACGACAATGTGCTGATGGTTTTGTTCAGTGAGTTGAAGGAAGTTGAGAAGAGAGAGACACTGACTGCTGGTCTCTGTGTCGATGGATGAGGACCAACAGCTGTGTCCGCCACTACAATCCATGTATGGATTTTTGGAGCAAACAAGTGGGGTCCACTTTGTCGTTAACCTGTAGTGGGAAACAGGTATTTCTGGGGACGGCCACGTATCGAATGCCTTTTGGGGTGGCAGATACTTCAGAACAAAGCAGTGGAGATCATCAGAGATTGAGGTGTCGTATGGGTTCCATCGTGGAACATGTGGATTTCGTAAATTCTCTCCACACTCTCTTCAGTCAACGGTGGTTTTGCAAAAGCTTTTGCTCTTGTTTCATCTAATGACTTGCTGAACTGAACTTTGAGAACTATTCCTGGACTTGGAGTTTGGGAATTTGCCACACACACACTTTGAGTTTAGTTTTGGGGATTATATTTGATATCTAACGGTTTTACTTATTATTACAAGTAGTTATTGATAAAATAGTTTCTAACACTTGTGCACTTACCTCGGTGTGTTTGTATTGTTGCTGGCACGTAACAAAGGGAAAATATAATCCACTAAAAAGAATGAATAACCTAAACACTCCTGAGACTCTGTGGACAGACAAAGACTTTGGGGGCCTCTTGTGGGTAAGGAAAGGGTTAAGTACAGACAGAGGCGAAGGGGTACAACAGGATTACAAGTGAAGTAATAGAAAGTTAAGGCAGAAAAGGGGGAGTATGAAATTAAATTCTCAAAGAAAAACAAAACTAGTTGAGGGTTGGTATGGAAACAGTCATGAGGAGCTGACTAAACCCTCCCACAGATAACACAGAGAGTTGGCAGAAGTCTCCAGTCATTGTTTACCAGGGATAGAATCTCTCTTGGATACCAACTTTGGATAATGAGCAATGAAGAAGTACATTTAAAATAGGAAAGGGGTGTATATTACATAAATCTGAGTTTGATAAAACCAGGGTCCAAATAGATTGCATCCACACATTTTAGGAACAGATAGTGCCAAAACAACAAATAACGTGCCTTGTCCATCAACAGAGTCTCAGGAGTGTTTAGGTTATTCAACTCAGCAGGTTGAGCAGCATCTGTTGGGGGGGGGGGGGGGGGGGAGGAATTTTCTAATCTCTTTCCCCCACAGATGCTGCTCGACCGCTGAGTCCCTCCAGCATCTTGTTTGTTGCTCCAGATTTCAGTGTCTGCAGTATCTTATCACCATACAGTGCTAGAGAATTGGTGGATAGTTAATGTGCTTAAGAAGAGGGGTAGAAGGTGTCCTGGGAATTACAGAGCAGTCAGTTTACCAGCGGTGTTAAGAAAAATAATGGAATATTTACCTAGGGAGGGAATAGACTGTAGGTGGGTATAAAGGTAGTCAGTGTAGAACTTCAAAAAGGGAACATTTTGCTTATCCAACCTTATTGAATTTTTGAAGAGGTGACAGGGAGACGCAGCTGATGTAAGTTATCAGGATTTTCAAAAGCCTTTCAGATAAGCTCATCTATAATAGACGAAAGAACAGGGTCAGGGAATGCGGAGTCAGGCTGAGCAACAGAAAGCACTGGAAACACTCAAGAGGTCAGGCAGCGCCTGTGGAGAAAGAACCAGGGTGAATGTTTTAGGCTAGGCACTGCTGCAATGACTCAGTTTCCCTCCCTACAGACGCTGCCTGACCTGCTGAGTGTTTCCAGCATTTTCCGCTTTTATTTCAGGTTTCTACCATCTACAAATGATTAATTTACATTTGAGGGGAGGCAGCTCTCTGGCTACAAAGCAGATGGCAGAGGGTGGGCGTAAAATGCATGCGGTTGCCAGCGGAGGGAGGTTGGCTGTGGTGTTCCGCAGGGATCAGTGATCAGACGATGTCACGCACTGTTCACTCCAAACGTTTAGACTTTGGAATCAAGAACACAGTTTCTGCATTGGAACAGGGAGATACGAGGAGTGCAACGAGAGCAAGAGGGCGTGGGCTTAAGGTGCGAGGAAGGAGATTTAAAGGGAATCTGAGGCGGTAAAAGGTTTTGCTTTTTACGCAGAGCGCGGTTGGTATCTGGAACGCACTGCCAGAGAGTGTGGTGGGGTCAGATACAATTGCTATGTTTAAGAGGCAGTTAGACAGTCACGTAAACAGACAAGGTGTAGAAAGAGATGGTCCTAATACAAGCAAATGGGATTAATGTAGGTGAGCAAAAAAAAGGTCAGCATAGACGTGGTGGGCCGAAGGGCCTGTTTCTGTGCTGTACCACTCCCAGGAGGATGCGACTCAGCCGGCAGACTGGGGGAATCGTGACAAAAGAAGTTGGACACAGATAAGTGGACGCTGGTACTTTGTGGGAGGGATACTAGGGAGGGGAGGTGACTAGCACCGTGCGGGTCTGGGTTGGGATCTCAGCATGCTGATACTACAGGCATGAAAGGCCGTACAAAGAGTGCGGAGACTAGGGGTTATCTCTAGAGGGGCAGGACTGAACAAAGGGGGTGATACTGAGGCCAACTCAGACCTTGGTGAGACCACATGTGGATGTGGAGGGGGATACCTGAAGTGTGGGGGTTCCCATATGGCGAGAGGAGGCACGGGATGGGCCTCTCTCCTTTGAGAGAAGAAGGCTAAGGGTAGACCTGCTCGAGGTTCTCACAGTGATGAAGGGTTTGGATGGGTGAATGGATGGAGAGAAGGTACTTGGATCTGTGGGGAAGAGCAGAACCAGAGACCTTTGATACCAGGGTTGATCAGAAACAATGAAATAACCCTGCCTGAATGATGAACACAATAGTCCCACCCTGAATTCCACCCCTGAACCAGGCAAGGGTGTTGGAACTGGGGCCTGGGGCTTTGAAGGAACCCTGCTCCCCCGGCAGCCCATGAGTTGGGGGCAGAGGATTGGCTGCAGAGAACAGACACGGGAGAAATTGGGCACGGACCCTTTCCGTTTTTATTACAAACAGAGTTTTCAACACAGAATGAAGTTGGGTTTGACTGGCCCTCAGTGGCAGCCAGCAGAACAAACCTTCGCCCTCTTTCCCAGGGCTGATGCCTCTCCGAGTCGATGAGCCTTCCAGACTGAGCCCCTGAAGAGAGATGGAGGTCTCTGCGAGGCCACTCGGCCCATCGAACCAGTGCCGGCTCGGTGAAGAGCTCTCCCAGAGCAGCCGCAGCCTCCTGCTTTATTCCCAGGTCCGGGACTCCCAACCTCTCTGACAACTGTCCTGCCCCCTCACTACCCCCCACCCACCTATCGCTTCCCCTTCCAACCTCCACCCCCAAGCTGAGAGATGGGGGGAGGAGGAGACACCACACAGCACCCCCCAACACCCCTCCCACTGTAGGTACTTTAAACATGAACCCCCACACACGCACACGCACACTACTGTAAGTAGCAAGCACTGAGAGCTGGACCAGGAGAAGGGGGAAGGGCAGAGGACGGGGAATGGTGGCTGAGGGGAGGGGTGGCAGAGGGGAAGGGGAGGAGGGTGGGAAGGGAAGAGGTGGAGGGATAGGGTAAGGGGGAAGGGAGTAGTGTGGGGAGGGGACGAGGGGATGGGGAGGGGAGGAGAATGGAATGGTGGAGGAGGGGGTAGGGAGGGGAGGGGAGGGGAGGGGAGGGGGCATGAGGGAGGTGGGAGGGAGGAAATGTTCCCTGCCACCGCGCCCCAACAACATGAAGCGGACCAAGCACAAACACACACATCGAAAATCTGGCCATCCTGATTCCCAACCACACGGTCCGTCTCTGAGCAACAACGAGACAAAAGGAAGGTCCATCCGTCCCCGGGACCATCCCAGATCTTCAACAGACGGTTAGAGGAACCCCCTCACCCTTTCACCCCCCCCCCCCCCCCGCATCCCCAAATACCCCTTGGCCCCAACCCCAGTAACCTGCTAACCCCTGAACCCAGCAGCATCTCCTCATCGTCGGAGGTCGGGGGTGACGGGGCTCCAATCAGATGCTCTGGTAGCCGGCCGGGCTCCGCTTCCTGCTGATCAGGTAGGCGATGACGATGATGAGGATGAGGACGACCAGCAGCACGACCACCACGATGGCCACCACCGGCACCTTGTGGTCGCTGGGGCAGATGTCCGCTGTGGGCAGGGGGACCGAGGGACGGCTCAGTGTGGGACCACTCACCCTTCGCCCAGAGGCCACCCAATCAATGAAACCCTCCCCTGCCCCCCACCTGCTCCCGTCTCCCACTGCACCCCACCAACCTCCTCCCACTGCCACGATCCACCCGTCCAGCCAATCACCCACCCCCTCCCCACCCAACCCAACCCCTCACCCACCCAACCCACCCCCTCATTCAACCCCCCACACAACCCCGCCCCAACCTCCTCTCACTGCCGTGATCCACCCGCCCAGCCAACCCACACCCCCACCCAACTCAAACCCCCCCACCCAATACCCCCACCCACCCTCTCACCAAACCCCACCCAACCCAAACCCCCCCATCCAAACCCCCTCACCCAACCGAACCACTCACCAAAACCCCTCGCCCAACCCCTCCCACCCAACCCAAACCCCCCCATCCACTCCCCCTCACCCACCCTCCCCACCCAATTCAACCACTCACCAAACCCCCTCGCCCAAGCCCCCCACCTAACCACCCCCTCATCCAAACCCCACCCAACCCGCCTCTCAACTCACCCAACCCCTCCCTTCAACCCCCACCCCCTCCCCTCACACAACCCAATCTGACCACCTTCCCACCCCTTCTCCCCACGTGCTTGTTACATCCACCATCCTGCCTCTTCCACTCCCCTCCCCATTACACCCACCCCCTCCCCTCACCCTCTCTCAAATAATCACCCTCCTCCCATCTCCCAGTGTCCCACCTGCCACCCCTCCCAATATAACACCAGCCATCCCCCTCCCAACTCACCATCCACACCCAGCCAACACCTCCAGCCTGTGCCCGTGACCCCGATCCCCCCTCCCCTCCCGCGCCCCACCCCCCAGGGTCCGGTGGTACCTGGGCCAAAGGTCTGTGTTTTTGGGATTTCGAAGACCTGCAGCTGCTGGTCCACCAGGTCCACCCAGAAGGAGTTGCTGGCCTCCAGCGTCTGATTGGAGCACTGGTAGCAGTGGCCCAGCCGTGTGTGCATCACCAGCAAGGCCGAGTTATGTGCCACGAACTTCGTCGGTGCTGCCAAAACAACCAAGACCCCGCTGAGACCAAGGGCCACATCCACCTGAGGCAGCCGAGCTTCCCTCCGCTGGGAATTCCCAAGTGTCGTCCCTGTCCCCAGTCCCGGCTCCCTCCCTCCCTCCTGTGATTGGTCGCTGCCTTGGGATGGGGTTGGTGCCCGGGGTGACTGTCACCGTGGTTCTCTGCCCCTCCTCGCTCTGCTCTCTGGAAAATTCTGCCAAAACCCCCCAACCTCTGCATTTATTCACCCACAGCCCATCCAATCCCCACCCCGTCCCCCTCCCATGTCCCTCTCTCCCTCCCCCCCCCGTATCCATCTCTCCCTGTACCTCTCTGCCCCTCCCTGTACCCCCACCTCTCACTGTCCTCCCTCCCTTTCTCTGCCTAAAACTCTCTCCTGTTCCTTCTGACTTAGCATCTCTGCCCATCTCTCTCTCTTCATCCCACTCCCCACCTCTCTCCTGCTCTCCCTCCCTCTATCCATTCATACCCATCCCTTTTGCCCTCTCTCCATCCATTCTCACTGCCTCCACCTCTCTCCCTGACTTTCTCCATCCACCCCGCGCTCTCTCTCTCTCTCTCTGCTTTGCTGTCCATGAGTTGGAGGTCAAAGGTAGCCCAACTGGGATCAAGGTAGAAAGGTCAAAGGCTCATGACAGGGAGGGGGGTGGGGACATGGTGAGAGAGAGAGATATAGGAATAGACAGATGGTGGAGGAGGAGGTAGAGGGATGTGGGAGGGGCAGGGAGGGAGAGGGAGGGCAGGGGTTAGACCAGAGGGACAAGGGTTGAGCAGGGAGTGGGAGCTGAGAAACAGGCAGTTAGAGGATGTGAAAGTGCCAATTCACATCTTGTGAGGAACATGAGCAGCTGAATCAGAGCGAGACGCCGCCAGAAGCAGAATTGCTCAACCAGGGACCAGCACCCAAGCAGGGAGATATCACTGCAGATACCGGAATGCTGAAATAAAACAAAATGTCACAAACTGTCAGCGGGTTGGGCAGCGTCTGTGGTGAGGGAAACAAGGGGTCTCTGAGCCAAAACATTAACTCTGTTTCCCTCTCCACAGAGGCTGCCCGACCCGCTGAGTGTTCCTGGCAGCTGGTGCGTTGAATGAGGCGAGTGTCTGGGACTGGAACATCTTTACACATGGAAATGGAGAAATCCTCAAAGATGAGGAGGATTTGCAGAAGGGTTTGGGGTTGGGATGAGAGTGGACATTGGAAGGGCTAGCACAGGGTGTGATGGGGAGAACGGCCCCTTGCCACAATCAGTGCACGTTCAGCTTGTGGCATTCCTGAGCGCTGACAGCAGCTGCCGAGGTGTGAGGACCAGACCCATGCAATCCACTCAGATCATCCTGATCTCCCCTCGAATCCCCCCTCCCCTCCCTGTCTCTGTGACACCCAGCAGGCTCTACACCTTCCATATCTATGTAACTCCCTCCAACCCTTACACCCCTCCCTGTCACTTGTGACCCCCTCCGGCCCCTACACCTCCGCCTGTCTCTGTGATGTTCTCTACCCCGAGGGACAGGACAGTCTCTCCCGGTTTCTGTGAACAGCCCCAAGGGGCTGAAGTGCGTCCTGGTGTCACTGACGAGATGGAGATGTGGGAACTCACCAGTCGCACCCGGGAACTGATAGGTGAGCTGGGTCTGAATCTGCTGGAGGTGGTACGTCTTGTCTTTGGTGTTCTGTGGGAATCGAAACATCACACGTCAGCAGGTACAATATACAGCAACCACTAATAACCCTTACCCTCTGACCCCAAGGTAACCCAGGCAGATGAGACCTGTGTATCAATGCCATCCATTCTCTGAGGGGGGTTCCTGCCTCCAATCCCTGTCCCCTGACCCCTGGGTCAAAGAGAGTTCATGCTCCCCATTCACTGACCCCTAGGTCAGAGAGGGTTCCTGCCCTCGATCCCTGTCCTCTGACCCCTGGGTCAGAGGGTTCCTGCTCCCACCCCCTGCCCAGTCACCCCTAGAGGTAGGTCCTACCTCCTTTGACCACGTTTTGCAAATACTCACCTTCAGAAATCTGAAGGTCAGGAACCCCTGCGGGAACGTCAGAGTCATGTTCACGGAATCGTCACCACATTTTCCTGATGCCCTGGTCTTGTTGGGTTGGATGAAGAATGTTCCCCACTGCAAACAAAGCACGAGGTTAGCAGCAACGTTTTACACACCTCTCTTCCACCCCCCACTCTGATAATGATGGCTCCAGGAACTTGCAGCTGGGATGTTGGCTGTGGGATTTACCCCAGGCGTAACCCTGAGCGGTTCCCATTGAAGGTGATCAGGCACAGACGGGACTGGGGTTTTAGCCTAGGGTTTGAAGTGGGGCCAAGGGAGGAGAGGGGGAGCCAAACAGGCAAGGGACGCTCCCTGTGGGCAGGGCAGTTGTGTCTAACCTCTACCCCAGGAGTGTGTGATGGGACGGTGTAGAGGGAGCTTCACTCTGTGTCTGACCCTGGGAGTGTGTGATGGGATGGTGCGGAGGGAGCTTCACCCTGTGTCTGACCCCGGGTGAGGAGGGAGCTTCACCCTATGTCTGACCCCGGGAGTGTGTGACAGGACGGTGTGGAGGGAGCTTTACCCTGTGTCTGACCCTGGGAGTGTGTGACGTGACAGTGTAGAGGGAGCTTCACCCTGTGTCTGACCCCGGGAGTGTGTGACGGGACGGTGCAGAGGGAGCTTCACCCTGTGTCTGACCCCGGGAGTGTGTGATGGGACAGTGTAGAGGGAGATCTGTATCTCCCCACCCTCAACTTGCTCACCTTCTCTTGCTTGTAACCCTTGTAGTGAACACGGAGCTCGATCTTCATTGTTGCCAAGGCACAAACCACCTTCTTGTCTGTCACTTTGTACGTCCCCTTTCTCAGCACCGGAGGGACCACAGTGGGTGGGATTAAATGTGTGGTGTGATGGGTTGGTATCGGTGTGGTGTGATTGGTTGGTATCGGTGTGGTGTGATTGGTTGGTATCAGTGTGGTGTGATTGGTTAGAGTGGTATGATTAGATGGTATCGGCGTGGTGTGATTGGCCGGTGTTGGCGTGGTGTGATTGGCCGGTGTTGGCGTGGTGTGATTGGCCGGTGTTGGCGTGGTGTGATTGGCCGGTGTTGGCGTGTGGGTGGTGGGGAGTGGAGTGCTGGCTGGCTCCAATGACGCTGGGGTTGGGGGTATCACAGAGGTGGCAGGAAGGAGCGTGGCTGGTCTGGGCTTACAGTTCTTCCCTTCACATTGGACTTCAGCACTTCCTGCAAAGAAAACACAATTCTCGACATTACTTCTCCCAAATGTCTGAGCTCGCTCGGTTGGTGGGACTCCCAGTGTGGAGACCACAGGACCAAGGCAAGGTCAGTGTCACCAACACATCAAACCCAGCCCCTGCAGTAGATTTCCTCAGTCTGATTGGTCAGGAGACCCTGGTACAAGTGTCATGTTGCACAGGACCAATTAAAGATGTTTAGATTTAACACCCCTTCAAAACTAAAGGTCACTTGTGTGGAGAGAACCTGGGCTGAAACAGGAACCTGTACTGAGACAATTCTGCAATGCAGTTGTAGAAGGCAGAAAATTGGCCTAGGAGTGTGTGACGGGAATGTGTAGAGGGAGCTTCACCCTTTGTCTGATCCTGGAAATGTGTGATGGGACAGTGTGGAGGGAGCTTCACCCTGTGTCTGACCCTGGGAGTGTGTGATGGGACGGTGCAGAGGGAGCTTCACCCTGTGTCTGACCCTGGGAGTGTGTGATGGGACGGTGCAGAGGGAGCTTCACCCCGCCTCTGACCCTGGCTGTCCCTGCCCTGGGAATGTTCCATTTAGAACACTATTTTTCCTCAGTTAGACAAAGTCCAGGGTAACATCTCTCAGAAGGACTTGATATCATTATGGTTCTGATCTTCAGAGACCGGTAGTCATGTCTCTACAGGAAACTGAGGGCAGGGTGGCAATGAGTATGTGTAAGCAGAGCTGCAGAGAATGAACTGACCATATTTGTCTGATATTATCTGGAGGATAATGCTTTTGTGGCTAATTTTGGAGATTTCAACCTCAGTGTGTATCAGTGAGCTCTGTGTTAGCGAGTGGGGAAATCTGCCAGGGTCCCTGTTCACAGTAAGAATCCTGTGTCCTCTGGGTCGGTGACAGTGGGGTTAAGGAGTGGAGCATAGAACACAGAACAGCACAGGAACAGGCCCTTTGGCCCACAATATCTGTGCTGAACACGATGCCAAATTAAACTAAATCCCTTCTGCCTGCACGTGATGAATATCTCTCCATTCTCTGCACTTTCACACGTCTATCCGATAGTGGCGTCAAGAGCAGATTTGATTGTGGCCTCTTAACGCCATTATCATACCTGCTTCCACCATCCCTGGCAGCCCGTTCCAGGCACCCACCGATCTCTGTTAAAAAAAATTTACAACACTCCAAGTGCAGCCTGACCACAGTATTGTGGGCAAGGGAGAGGGGAGGGAAGGTATTTTGGGGTTGAGTACAGCGAGGGTTGAGAAAGCAAAATGGTGGAGGTGGAAGAAAATGTGCTAGGGAGTTAGGTGGGTGGCTGAGGGTGTGTCAGGAGGGAGGGGAATGGTGGGCATCGGGGAGGAGACTGTTGTGGTATGTGGGAAGCTGGAGGGACACAGCCCAGCGCGTCACAGACACCAGCCTCTCCTCCTTGGACTCTGTCTTTACCTCTCGCTGCCTTGGTGAAGCAGCCAGCATAATCAAAGACCCCACCACCCGGGACATTCTCTCTTCTCTCCTCTCCCATTGGGTAGAAGATACAGGAGCCTGAGGGCACGTACCACCAGACTTAAGGACAGCTTCTACCCCACTGTGATAAGACTATTGAACGGTTCCCTTATATGATGAGATGGACTCTGACCTCACCATCTACCTTGTTGTGACCTCATTGCACTGCACTTTCTCTGTAGCTGTGACACTTTACTCTGCACTGTTATTGTTCTTACCTGTACTACCTCAATGCACTCTGTACTAACTCAATGTAACTGCACTGTGTAATGAACTGACCTGTACGATCGGTGTGCAAGACAAGTTTTTCACTGGACCTTGGTACAAGTGACAATAATAAACCAAAATACCAAGAGGGGGAGGGGTGCTGAGTGGGGTTGGGGTGCAGGGGGAGGGGACTGGTTGGGATCCGAGCTTCCTGAGTATGGAAGGGGGGAAGGGGAAGCTGGAACTGTGGACATCCCTCCTTGGGGGAGGGTACCTTAGACAGTTCCCAGAGATCAGATATCTGATTCTCCTGGGAAAAAGAGCTGGACTCTCCCTCTCCATCCCCACACTCTCTCTTTCTCTACTTCTCTCTCTCCTCATTTTATCTGTCCCTCTCCAGCTCTCCTTTTCTCTCTCACTCTCTCTCTCTCTCTCTCTCTACCACACACTCTCTCTCTTCTGCCGGCCCTTCCCCGTTTCTCTTCACATGGAAATTCCTTCAAACTCTGAAGGTTTGGGGGTTTCAGAATTCACTGAACAGGCTGTAAAACTGCTGAGTATTTTGCCATCAGCAGTTCACTGTCCCAGTGTCAGCTCCAGCCTCTCGCACCACTTCTCCATTTCAACAGTGGCTGGGAGGGAAGTGGTTGACTCATCACCACAGGGAAGTCTGAAATCATTCCCAGCTCCAGGGGACTGACTGTCTGCAATGGAGTCAGGGGGAATGGAGAGGGACGGAGGGAGGGAGAGGGGAGAGAGAGGAGGAGAGGGGATAGGAAAGGGGGTGAGGAGAAATGGAGAGAGAGGGGAAGGGGAGGGGGGAGGGGAGAGGGGGAGGGGAGTGGGGAGGGGGGGGTGGGGAGGGTGGAGGGGGGAGGGGGAGGGTGGAGGGGAGAGAGGGGGAGGGTGGAGGGGAGAGAGGGGGAGGGGAGAGAGGGGGAGGGTGGGGGAGGGTGGAGGGGTGAGGGGGAGGGTGGAGGGGAGAGAGGGGGAGGGTGGAGGGGTGAGGGGGGGTGGGGGGAGGGTAGAGGGGGAGGGTGGAGGGGAGTGAGGGGGAGGGTGGAGGGGTGAGGGGGAGGGTGGAGGGGAGAGAGGGGGAGGGTGGGGGAGGGTGGAGGGGAGAGAGGGGGAGGGTGGAGGGGAGAGAGGGGGAGGGTGGGGGAGGGTGGAGGGGAGAGAGGGGGAGGGTGGAGGGGAGAGAGGGGGAGGGTGGAGGGGAGAGAGGGGGAGGGTAGAGGGGAGAGTCTTCCCACATCCTCTACAACCCCTCTTTCTCTCCCTCCCACAAATCTTCCCCCCCCCCCTTGCTTCCTCTCCCTCTACTCCCCCCTACCTCTCTCCTCTCCGTTCCGGTCCCATTCCCCCATACTCCCTCTCCTCTACACCCCCATTCTCTCTCACTCCCCCTCCCTCGCTCTCTCCCTCCCTCTCTCATCCTTTGACACTGAATACGGTGCCAGTCTACTCAGGCCCTCCCTGTACAACAAACCCACCCTCCCCGGGACAGTCTGGTGAACTGTCACCGCACTCCCTCCCCGGGAGATAAATTCCTTCCCTAGATGCAGAGACCACAATGACCCACAGTGCTCCAGGTGCAGCCTCACCATGAAATGTGATGAGACTTCCTTATTCTTCTGTTCATATCCTCATGTAACAAAGGCCAACATACAACTTGCTTCCCAACTGCCAGCTGCACCTGTACACTGGCTGTCAGTGACTGGTGTACAGACACACCCATGTTACACAGTCTTTCACCATTTTAAAAACCTACTCTGCTTTTTCTGTTTTGGGTTCCAAAGTGCTTAACGTCACACTTTTGCAGTGTTAGATCCCAGTTTATACATACCCCCTTCAAACTGTCTCCTCAAATGGTGCTGAGGTCGAGAGGGTTGAGAGCTTCAAGTTCCTAGGAGTGAACATCACCAACAGCCTGTCCCGGTCCATTCATGTAGACGCCATGGCCAAGAAAGCTCACCAGCACCTCTACTTCCTCAGGAGGCTAAAGAAATTCAGCATGTCCCCTTTGACCCTCACCAATTTTTATCGATGCACCACAGAAAGCATCCTATCCAGATGCATCACGGCTTGGGACGGCAACTGCTCTTCCCAGGACCACAAGATACTGCAGAGAGTTGTGGACACAGCCCAGCACATCACGGACACCAGCCTCCCCTCCATGGACTCTGTCTACACTTCTCGCTGCCTCGGTAAAGCAGCCGACATAATCAAAGACCCCACCCACCCCGGACATTCTCTCTTCTTCCCCCTCCCATCGGGCAGAAGATACAAAAGCCTGAAAGTGCGTGCCACCAGGCTCAAGGACAGCTTCTATCCCGCTGTTATAACACTATCGAAAGGTTCCCTAGTACAATAAGATGGACTCCTGTTTTCACTACCTACCTCGTTATGATTGCACCTTCTTGTCTGCCTGTATTGCACTTTCTCTGTAACTTATTCTGCATCCTGTTACTGTTTCGCCATAGTACCTCGCTGCACTGTTGTAATCTGTATGAACAGGACATTTTTCACCTCGGTACAAGTGACAATAATAACCAATTCCAAACGTCTTTCCATCCTCCACCATATCCGGTCCCACTGGCTTGTACCAACAGCCAACTTGGGAAAATGACACGGGTCCTACAGACAGATGGTAGCAGCAGTGTGTGAAGAGGCACCGATCAGCCTCACCCTGACGGCCTGAATTACTCCCACTCTTTGCTTTCCATCTGGTTACTAGTCCTCACTCTGTGCCAGTATATCACCCCCAGTGTCCTCTGCGAGACGTTGCCCAGACAAAATGCCAGTACGGGCTCCCCCTTTACCTATTCTGAAGGGCTCCAGTAGACGAGTTAATGGGGGTGAGGGGAAGCAGCAAGACAGAGATATCAGTGGTGGCAGAAAGGAATGAACTTTGAGCGTGTTTCAAGGACAAGTCACAAGATCACAAGACAAGGGAGCAGAAGTAGGCCATTCAGCCCATCGAGTCTGCTCCAAAGAAAAGGGAAAAAAGAAAAAGAAATGAGAAATTGGGGGGGGGGGGCGCAAAAAACCCCTACTCTAACCCCAATTTCCGGCCTTATTCCCATATCCCTTGATACCCCCACTATTTAGATATCTACCTATCTCTTCCTTAAACGCCTCCAATGATCTGGCCTCCACTGCTGTACGTGGCAAGGAATTCCACAAATTCACCACCCTCTGGCTAAAGAAATTTCTCCTCATCTCTGTTTTAAACCTGTACCCTCTAATTCTAAGATTGTGCCCTCTGGTCCTGGACTCACCCACCAAGGGAAACAGCTTGACCACATCTACTCTGTCCAGTCCTTTCAATATCTTAAATATCTCTATGTGGGGAAGGTGGAAGATCTGCAGACAGAGGATCAGTAGGCAACAGGAGGTCAGTTTCCTCATTCTGTCAGCAGATGTGAGCATCACAGACAAGACCAGCACCCATCACCTGTCCCTAACTACTCCCAAGAAGCTGAGGGTGAGCCACCTTCTGGAACCGCAGCAGTCCTTCTGGGGAAGGTGCTGTTGGGGAGGGAGTTCCGGGACTTAGACCCAGTGACAATGTATTTCCTCGTCGGGATGGTGTGGGAGTGGGAGGGGAAGCTGCAGGTGGTGGCGTTCTCTGAACCTGCACCCTTGTCCTTCCTTGTGGGAGAGGTGGCGAGTTTGGGAGGTGCTGACAGAGTAGCCTGGGTGAGTAACTGCAGCAGAGTCTGTGGATGGTGTGCACTGCACTGTACGCTGGTGGTGGAGGGAGGGGGTGTTTAAGGTGTCAGTCAAAAGGGCTCCTTTCTCCTGGATGGTACCGAGCTTCTCGGGAGTTGTTAGAGCCACATTTACCCAGGCGAGTGGGGAGTGTTCCATCGCACCTGACCTGTGCCCTGTAGATGGGGAAAAGGCCTTGGGGCGTCAGGAGGTGAGTCACTCTTCACAGGACCCCCAGTCTCTGACCTGCTCCTGTAGCCCAGTGAGTTTCTGGTCAATGGTGACCCTCAGGATGTTGACGGTCGGAGGCTCAGTGACAGGAATGCCGTTGAATGTCACAGAGTCATACAGAATGGAAACAGGCCATTTGGCCCAATATGGCCAGTGGGCACACTCCCGTATTAATCTCATCTTCCAGCACTTGGCCCATAGACTTCTGTACCTGGGTGGTTCAAATGCTCATCTCAACACTTCCTCAGCAACCCCACTGCCACCACACTCTCTGGCAGTGTTCCAGGTACTCACCACTCTCTGAGTGAAGAAGGAACCCTCAGATCCTCTCTAAACCTCTCCCCCTAATCCCAAATCCACGTCCTCTAGTTTTGTCCACCTCTAATATGAGAGAAAGTTTCCTGCAGTCTGCCCTATCTGTACCCCTCAGAATTTTGTATACCTTAATCATGTCCCCTTGTAACCCCCTCTGGTCCAGGGAGAACAGAGGCTTACAAGACTATGAGGGGCATAGATAAACTTCCATCACCTCCAACGGGATCCCACCACAAGGCACATCTTCGCCTTCCCCCCTCTCCCCGCTTTCTGTAGAAATCGCTCTCTGCGACTCCCTTCTCCACTTGTCCCTCCCCACAGATGACCCTCTGATCCCTGCAAGTGTGCTAACTGCCACACCTGTCCCTACACCTCCTCCCTCACCACCATTCAGGGCCCCAAACAATCCTTCCAGGTGAGGCAGCGCTTCACCTGTGAATCCAAGGGTGTCATTTATTGCATCCAGTGCTCCCGGTGCGGCCTCCTCCACATCGGTGAGGCCCGACGCAGATTGGGTGACCGCTTCATTGAGCACCTTCACTCCGTCTGCAACAACAGCCAGGACCTCCCGGCGGCCACCCACTTCAATTCCACATCCCACTCCCACACTGACCTGTCTGTCCCCAGCCTCCTCTACGGCCACGTTGAGGCCAGACACAGACTGGAGGAACAACACCTCATATTTCGCCCTGGTGGTCTCCAACCTGACGGCCTCAGCATTGATTTCTCCAACTCCCGGTGACTCCTGAACTCTTCTCTCCCCTTCGCTCTTTCATTTTTCTCCTTTGTCCTCCCTCGTTCCTGTGGCCCCCTCCCCCTTCCCTGCCCATCGATTCCCCACTTTATTCCACGGTCCACTGCCCTCTCCTACCGGATTCCTTCCTCAGCCCTCTGCTACCTGTCACCTCAGCTTCATGCCTCCCCCACCCTCCTACCTCCCCCCCTTGCCCATCACCTGCCTGCGTGCGCTCCTCCCCATCCCCGACCTTCTTATTCTGGCTTCTGTCACCCAACCTGCCTGTTGGTTTCTCCAGTGTACAGGAGGCCGGACGGTGAGCACTAAATGCAGTGTTACTGTGTGAAAGGCAGGTGTTGAGAGCCACATCCTCTGGTCACTGACACCACCGCCTCTACTCTTTCTGCTTGTTGCTTACCCAATCAAAACCCTTCCTGATTCTGAATGCCTTGACAGGAAGGGATGTACTAGTATAAGCAGCCAAACCAGAGCCGCTCTGTCTATCCACTTTCTGCCGCCACTTTCCTTTGCCTGATGCTTCCTGAACTATCCAGTGGACACAGTGTGGATAACCATTTGGGGAGGAGTGTTACGGCGTTCCCAGTCCCCTGTGTGTGAATGAGCTGCCTTCTGATTACCATAGAACCATACAGCACAAAACAGGCCCTTTAAGAGCCATTGTCACACAAGCGACAGAGGCACTAACTGCTTGCTGTAGACCAGGCTGAGACACTAAATGGCTCCCAAATTACAAACAACAGACCGTGAACTTGCATTTATAAGGCGCCTGTCACAACCTGCTCAGAACATTCTGAATCTCTTTACAGCCAATGATGTACTTTTTAAGTTGAATCACTTTTGTAATGTAGAAAACGCAACACTGATTTTTTGCACAGTAAGATCCTATTAATATATCTTAGAAAATGTGAAAAAATATTGGCCAGGACACTGGGGCAAGCTGCTGCCCTTTTCAGAACAGTGCAACGGAATCATCCACACCAGCTGGGAGAACAAACGGGGGCTGGACCTAAAGAAAGAACTTGTGACACTGCAGCACTGCACGGGTGTGTCAGCCTGCACTTTGTCACACTTAGTGTGACTGGTGTGTAGAGCAGTGTGCGAGCAGGAGTGACCCCGAGCTTCCCGTTCCCTGGCACTTTAATTCTCCATCCCATTCCCAGTCTGACCTGTCGGTCTGTGCCCTCCCGCACTTCACACCGAGGCGCAGGGCAAGCTTGAGGAACAGCACCTTGTCTTCCCAACTCAACGTCGGTCCCCAGCTTCATCTCTCTCTCTCTCTCTCTCACACACACACACACACACGGTCGTTGCTGCTGACGTTATTTTGGCTCAGTTTTCTTATTCTATTTGTACAAATCTGTGTAATGTCACACAGCCTCCCTGCTAACAACAGATTGCACGGACCAAAAGCATTTACCCCATCTGGTCCCACCCCATCGGAGGTAATCCCTCCGATGTACACCCCTCTCCCGGCACTGCTGCCTAAAACTAGTCTCCCTCCTTCCCTGTTCGAATGGAGGGTCCCAGACCTGAAACATTGACTGATTCTCTCTCCACAGGTGCTGCCTGACCTGCTGAGGGTTTCCTGCAGCTTCTGCTTTCCTGAGTACTATTGTACACTGCCTCACTGGAGGGCCCCATAACCCTGCCATTGATACCTCCCAGCCTGGACCATCCTGACCCACCACTGCTGACTGACTGCGGGGGTGGGGTGGGGTGGGGTGGGGAGGAGGAGAACGTTTCTCCGCAGAGGGTTGTTGTGATCAGGAACGCGCTGCCTGGAGGGGCGGTGGGAGCGGATTCAACGGGAACTTCTGAAGGGAACGTTGGGGGGGGGGGGGGGGGGGGCCCAGGACGGGGGAACGTGCCGGGATGTGGGGAGGGAGCAGGGAGAGCGGGTGGCTGGATGAAGAGATTGTGCACAGAGCTAGCACAGGCTGGATGGGCCGAGCGGTTGCCCCCTGGAATGAGAGGCCTCAAGGCTTCGAGACACAAGAGACTCTGCAGATGCCGGAACCTGGGGCCACCCACAGACTCAGCAGGCCCGACACCCCTCCCTCCCCTCCCCCTCCCTCCCCCTCCCTCCCCACCCCCGTCACCGACACCCGTCTCCCCACCCCTCCCCTCCCCCTCCCCCCTCCCCCTCTCCCTCTCCCCCTCTCCCCTCTCCCCCCCTCCACAATCTCGCTCACTCTTCCTTTGCCGCTTCTGACGAAGGGCCTTCGACCCCGGACCCCGGACCCCGTCCATCTCTCCCCACAGTCGCCGGCCGACCCGCTGAGTATTCCGGGCGCTTTCCGTTTTCAGCCCGGACTTCTACCTTAACCTAGCGAGGCATCGCCCAGCCCTGACCCCCTCCCCTCCCCACTCCCCACTCCCCATCCCACTCCCTCCCTCCCCAGCCCCCTCCCCTCCCCTCCCCACTCCACTCCCTCCCTCCCCAGCCCCCTCCCCACTCCACTCCCTCCCCACTCCCTCCCCTCCCCTCCCCACTCCCTCCGCCCACTCCCCACACCCCTCCCCCACCGCATTCCCTTCCGCCCCCCACGCTCCCCACCCCACCCCACACAACTCCCCACCCCACTCCCTCCGCCCGCTGCTCACTCCCTCCCCTCCCCACTCCCTCCGTTACAGCGGGAGCCCCCCCCCCCCCCCCCCGTTAACTCCCCAACAACTGCAGAGACGGCGGGGCTGCAGCCAAACAACTCGACAAACTTTTAAATATTCCGCTCTGAATTTTGCCCGGAGTCGGTCACTGCGGAGGCAAACTCACCCAGGGCGACCGAGGCCAGGAGGGTGAGGAGGAGGAGGAGAGCCATTGCCGAGCTCACCGAGTGCGGGCTGTGTGTGTGTGTGATCTCCGCGTCGACTTTAGGAAATGAAACTGAGCTCTCGCTCCAACCCACCAATCGCAAACCGAAAGTTGCTCAAACCAAAGTTCGCCTCTGACCCAAGCGCCAGTAACGTTATTTTTCCATTGACTCAGTCCTGACACCCACCCTGAAAATTTGCGGCATTGAGGCATAGAAACCGCCAGCACTGGGTTACAAACACACAGCACGTCAGGCAGCAACTGCAGAGAGAGGAAAACAGGGTTAATGTTGGGTTAAAGACCTTTAAATCAGGGTCAAGGAGAAATCCCTGTCCTGGGCCCAGCACATCAATGCATCACAAGGAAGGCGCGCCAATGTCTTTCTTAGGAGGTTAAGGAGGTTGAGCTTGTCATCAAACACCCCAACAAACTTCTACAGATGTACTGGTGAAAGTATCCTGACTGATTGCATCAGGGTCTGGGACGGCAATTTGAATGCACAGGAACGTAAGAAGCTGCAGAGAGTAGTGGACTCTGCCCAATACATCACGGGCACATCCCTCCCCACCATCGGGAGTATCTACAGGAGGCGCTGCCTCAGGGCGGCAACATCCATCATCAAAGATCATAGAACCATAGAACCATACAGCACAAAACAGGCCCTTCGGCCCACCATGTTGTGCCGTCCATCAAACCACCCTCACACTACCTAACCCCTTCCTCCCGCATATCCCCCCATCCCACACTCCTCCATATGCCTATCCAACAAGCTCTTGAACCTGTCCAATGTATCTGCCTCCACCACCACCCCAGGCAGTGCATTCCATGCACCAACCACTCTCTGGGTGAAAAACCTCCCCCTGACATCTCCCCTGAACCTCCCACCCATAACCTTAAAGCCATGCCCTCTCGTCTTGAGCATTGGTGCCCTGGGAAGGAGGCGCTGACTGTCTACTCTATCTATTCCTCTCAATATTTTATATACCTCTATCATGTCTCCTCTCATCCTCCTCCTTTCCAGTGAATAAAGCCCTAGCACCTTAAGCCTCTCCTCATATTCAATACTCTCTAATCCAGGTAGCATCCTGGTAAATCTCCTCTGCACCCTCTCCAATGCCTCCACATCCTTCCTATAATGAGGCGACCAGAACTGAACACAGTACTCTAAGTGTGGCCTAACTAGAGTTTTGTAAAGCTGCATCATCACCTCGCGGCTCTTAAACTCAATCCCGTGATTTATGAAAGCTAACATCCCATTGGCCTTCTTAACTGCTCTATCCACCCGTGAGGCAACTTTCAGTGAACTGTGAATATGAACCCCCAGATCCCTCTGCTCCTCCACACTGCCAAGTACCTTGCCGTTTACCCTGTACTCTGCCCTGGAGTTTGTCCTTCCAAAGTGTACCACCTCACACTTCTCCGGATTGAACTCCATCTGCCACTTGTCAGCCCAGCTCTGCATCCTATCAATATCCCTCTGTAAGCTCCGACAGCCCTCCACACTATCCACAACACCGCCTATCTTAGTATCGTCCGCAAACTTACCAACCCAGCCTTGAACCCCCTCATCTAAGTCATCTATAAATATCACAAAACATAGAGGTCCCAGAACCGATCCCTGCGGGACACCACTAGTCACTGCCTTCCAATCCGAGGGCACTCCTTCCACCACAACCCTCTGCTTTCTACATGCAAGCCAATTCCTAATCCACACAGCCAAGCTTCCTTGGATCCCTTGGCCTCTGACCTTCTGAAGAAGCCTACCATGAGGAACCTTATCAAACGCCTTACTAAAATCCACGTAAACCACATCCACCGCACTGCCCTCATCAATCTTCCTGGTCACCTCCTCAAAGAACTCTATCAGGCTTGTGAGGCAAGATCTTCCCTTCACAAAGCCATGCTGGCTGTCTCTAATCAGACCATGATTCTCTAGGTGTTCATAAATCCTATCCCTTAGAATCCTTTCTAACAGTTTACCCACCACAGACGTGAGACTCACCGGTCTATAATTCCCTGGCCTATCCCTATTACCTTTTTTGAACAAGGGGACAACATTCGCAACCCTCCAATCCTCTGGCACCATCCCTGTCGACAACGAGGACTCAAAGATCCTTACCAGTGGTTCAACAATCTCCTCCCTAGCCTCTCGAAGCAGCCTGGGGAAAAATCGCGTCAGGCCCCAGAGATTAATGTCTTAATATTATTTAACAACTTCAACACATCCTCACCATCCAGGCCATGCCGTCTTCTCACAGCTCCCACCGGGCAGGAGGTACAGAAGCCTGAAGACCCCACACCACCAGGTTCAGAAACAGCTACTGCCCTTCAACCATCCGGTTCTTGAACCAACCTGCACACCCCTGATCACTGCCTCAGTACAGCAACACTGGGACAGCCGTGATCACTTTGCACGAAAATGTTTTTCTTTGGTTCTAATTGTGTTCTTTCTTGTAAAAATTGTGTATAATTTATGTTTAATTTATGTCTTTCTTGTGAATGCTACTTATCTGATGCTCTGTGTCTGTGATGCTGCTGCAAGAAAGTTTTTCATTGCACCCATGCACACACAGACTTGTGAAAATAAACTTGACTTTCACTTTGACTTTGAAGGTTACAGGGAGGGTGGAGGAGGGTTAGAAAGGATAAAGGGTTGGAAAGGACCTCAGATTCTGCCTGGGTAGTGTACAATGCAATGATGTGAACAGTGAACTGTGCAACTGCAGGTAACCCACACCCTGGGGCTCTCCTGCCCATCATCCCCTCCCCACCCAGTTCCCAGCCTCTATCTCACCCCTCTCTCCCACAATCCACTGGCAATCTTTCCTCTTCCCTCCTGGTCCTGGTGCAGGGTGTCGACCCAAAACTTTGACCTATTATTATTATAAAACAAAACATTAACATGTCTGCTCCAACATTCGATCACCGTGATTTTCTTTTCTCAGCCCTTTTCTCCATCCTTCTCCCCTCACCGATCCAGAACCTGTCAGTCTCTGCATCAAATACACCCAGTGACGTGGCCTCCACAGCCATGTGTGGCAATGAATTCTGCAGATTCACCACCTTCTGGCTGAAGAAATTCCTCCTCATCTCTGTTCTAAAGGGACCTCCCTTTATTCTGTGCCCTCGGGTTCTAGACTCTCCCACTGATGGAAACATCCTCTCCATGTCCACTCTATCTGGGCCTTTCAGTATCTGGTAGTTTCCAGCTTCCTGCACTGTCAGGTTGAGGTTCTGGCCTCTATTTTATCGCCCTTTGTTTCTTTCTTTTCTCTAACTGTCCTCCATTAACCTGTTAACCAGATGGCTTCGTAAATACTGGGATCAACTGGACATTCCTCATCGGACATGTCAGAGACACTCCCTTTGGCCTTTGACAAGGTGCCGCACACAAGGCTGCTAAACAAGGTAAGAGCCCATGGTGTGAGAGGGGAGGTAGCAGCATGAACTGACGGGCAGAAGGTCAGTGGGGATAAACATGTCCTTCTCAGGATGGCTGCCGGTGACCAGTGGAGTTCCGCAGGGGTCAGTGTTGGGACCGCAGAGTTTCACTTTATAAGTTGATGATCTGGATGAAGGAACTGACAGCGTTGTGGCCAAGTCTGCAGATGATACCAAGATAGGTGGAGGGACGGGTAGTGTCACAGAGGCAGGGAGTCTGCAGAAGGACTTGGACAGGCTGGGAGAGTGGGCAAAGAAGTGGCCGATGGAATACAGTGGAGGGAAGTGTATGGTCATGCACTTTGGTAGAAGGAATAAAGGTGTAGACTGCTTCCTAAATCGGGAGAGAATTCAGAAACCAGAGGTGCAAAGGGACTTGGAGGTCCTAAGTGCAGGACTCCCTCAAGGTTAACTTGCAGGTTGAGTCAGTCGTAAAGAAGGCAAGTGCAATGTTAGCGTTCATTTCGAGAGGACTAGCATATAAAAGCAAGGATGTACTGCTGAGGCTTTATAAGGCGTTGGTCAGACCACATTTGGAGTATTGTGAGCAGTTTTATCTAAGGAAGGATGTGCTGGCGTTGGAGAGGGTCCAGAGGAAGTTTACGATAATGATCCCAGGAGTGAAAGGCTCGTCATAGGAGGAGCGTTTGATGTCTCCGGGCCTGTATTCACGGGAGTTCAGAAGGAGGAGGGGGAATCTCATTGAAACCTACCGGATATGGAAAGGCCTCGATAGAGTGGATGTGGAGAAGATGTTTCCATCAGTGGGAGAGTCTAGGACCAGAGGGCACAGCCTCAGAATAAAGGGACATCCCTTGAGGAATTTCTTCAGCCAGAGGTTGGTGAATCTGTGGAATTTGTTGCCACAGATGGCTGTAGAGAATTAAGTCATTGGGTGCATTTAAGGCAGAGATTGACATGTTCTTGATTGGTGGGGGGGGGCGGTTAAGGGTTACGGGGAGAAGGTGGGAGAATGGGGTTGAGAAAAAAAATCAGCCATGATTGAATGGCGGACAGACTCGATGGGCTGAATGGCCTGATTCTACTCCAATATCTTATGGCCTTATGATCTTTTAACATTTTATTTATACAGCAGGGTAACAGGCCCTTCTGGCCCAGCGAGCCTGTGCCGCCCAATTTCACCCATGTTAACCTACTAACCCGGACGTCTTTGGAATGTGGGAGGAAACCGGAGCACCCGGAGGAAACCCACACAGATACGGGGGGAACGTACAAACTCCTTACAGACAGCGGTGGGAATTGAACCCAGGTTGCCTGGGGGCACCGGGGACCCACCCTCATTCACTCCCCAATTCCCAATGTCTCCATTAGACGTCCCCCGGAACTGAAGCCCCCCCCACCCCCCCCCCCCGCCCCAACACCCTACCAGCCGAGGACATCCTGTCCACAGGCTGAGGCTTGGAATGAGGTCCAATCAACCCACAGGGGCAGTACTGAGGGAGCTCCACACTGTCACAGGGGTAGTACTGAGGGAGATCCACACTGTCATAGGGGCAGTACTGAGGGATCTCCACACAGTCGAAGGGGCTGTGTTGAGAGAGCTCTACACTGTCGTAGGGACTGTGTTGAGGGTGCTCCATGTGGTCAGTGCTGGATTGAAGTGGCTCTACACTGACGGAGGGGCTGTACAGAGGCTCTGCTGCACACGCTTCCTTTGGAGACTGTGCTGGGTTAATTCCAGGGGTGAGGGCTGTTGTCTGTAGAAGGACTGAGTACGATTGGCCTGAACTCAGAGGGTTAATTCCAGGGGTGAGGGCTGTTGTCTGTGGAAGGACTGAGTACGATTGGCCTGAACTCAGTAGGGGTTATGAGAGGTGCTCTGGTTGAGACAGCAGGTTCTGAGCGAGCAGGCTGGGAGAAGCTGGGAGAGGAGCCCTCAGACTGACGAGGGTGAATGAGGTGGGGATTAATGACTCCACAGAGGCAATGAGTGCTCAGTAGCTGAGACTGGGGTCAGTTGGGGAGCGGGGAGCTTTGTTGCCGCTCTGAGTTTGTTGGATATTCTTGCAGTCAGAGTGCGGGCAGTCAGCAGTAGGGAAGTGGCAGGAAGTGCACAGCTTGCCCTAGTCTCCTGTCAGTCTCAACTTCAAACTTTTGTTCTGTGAAAGTTGTGCAATTTCTGGATCAGGCACCTTGCACCTTATTGTCTACCTGCACTGCACTTCCTCTGTAGCTGTGACATTCTGTATTCTGTTATTGTTCTTACCCTGTACTACCTCAATGCACTATGTAATGAATTGATCTGTACGATCGGTGTGCAAGACAAGTTTTTCACTGTACCTCGGTACAAGTGACAATAATGAACCAATACCAATTGGCCTAGCCTGTCTGTGACCTTCCCTGGCTTGTCCAGAGGTAATCGGGAAACGGCTGCCCTCTGCTTGCAGGCGGTAGTGGCTGTGAGCCAACTCCAGGGTCAGGAACATGATGACAGGACTCTTCAGAGACGGCAGTGGCTCAGTGGGCAGCTCATTTGTCCCCAAGGGTGAAGGTCGTGGGTTCGAGACCCACTCCGGGTTCTGCAGAGGGACAACTCGTGCAGCCATCTCAAGATTTTGGGAGGGCAGTACTGAGGGAGGGTCACACCGTGGAAGGGGCAGTACTGATGGCCGGGAGGAGACAGTGTACCACATGTACGTGGTGTGAGAGAGGTTGCAGCCCCTCTTCGAGTATCTGTGGGGGCTGCTGCTGAAGTTCTGGTTGCACTTCAGCCCAGCGCTGTTGGTCTACGGGCACCCGGTGCGACGCAGGGAGGGGTGCGCGGCGGATCTCCTGGTGGGTCTCCTGCTGGGCCTGGCCAAGCTGGCCATCTACTGGACGCATCGGCGGGCGGCCGAGGGTCCCAGCAGGTCGGCCTGCCTGCCCGTCTTCCGCGCTTACGTGCGCGCGCGGGTGTCATTGGAACGGGAGCACGCGGTCTCCTCGGGCGCCCTGGCTGAGTTCCGCGCTCGGTGGGCCCCTCAGGGGATTGCGTGTGTGGTGGACGAGACCGATGCGATTCTGGTGTGAAGTGTCGTGCGTTTTGTGGTTGCGGGCGTAGTGTTGCGCGGGTATTGGTTTCGGCCGGGTTGTGTCTTCTGTACTAGATGTAGCGTGTTTGCTGTTGGTTGTTTTTGTAGTGTTTTTTAACGAATAAACGTTCTGTACAAAAAAAAGGGCCAGTACTGAAGGGGTCTGCTGCTTAAGTTCTGGCTGCACTTCAGCCCGACGATGTTGGTATACAGCCACTCGGTGTGGTGTGGGGCGGAGTGTGCGGGAGATCTCCTGGTGGGTCTTCTGCTGGGCCTGGCCAAGCTGACCATCCATGGGACGTGGCGGCGGGCAGCCGAGGGTCCTGGCCGGTCTGCCTGCCTGCCCGTCTTCCGTGCATACGTGGGTGTCTTTGGAGAGGGAGCACGCGGTCTCCACGGGCACACTGGCTGAGTTCCGCACTCGGTGTGCTCCTCAAGAGATCGCGTGTGTCGTGGACGACACCAATATGATTTTGATATGAAATATTGAGTGTTGCGGTACTGGGCATAGTGATGTAGGTGTGTTTTCGCGGGTGTTAGTTTACAGTAATCTCTGAAGTTCTGTAGTCGATTTGATGATCCTTTCTGTATTAGATGTATACATTTGATATTTGTAGTCTTCTGTAGTGCTTTTAACTAATAAACGTTTTAGATAAAAAAAGGGGCGGTACTGAGGGAGGGTCACAATGTGGGAGGGGCAAGACATCATTTTGATTAGCACCTGATTTGCATTTTTGGTTTACACAACTAAAAGTAAAGTCTGACTTATGTGGGTTTATGGAATACTTCTGTTGTGTGCTCAGTGATGTAACAGCAGTTAACGTAACACTATTACAGTGCCACTGACCCGGGTTCAATTCTGGCCGCTGTCTGTAAGGAGTTTGTACGTTCTCCCCGTGTCTGTGTGGGTTTCCTCCGGGTGCTCCGGTTTCCTCCCACATTCCAAAGACGTATGAGTTAGGAAGTTGTGGGCATGCTGTGTTGGCGCTGGAAGTGTGGCAACACTTGTGGGCTGCCCCCAGAACACTCTACGCAAGAGATGCATCTCACTGTGTGTTTCGACGTACATGTGATTAATAAATAAACATCTTAAACGTCAGATGTTTCAGGGAAATTTAGGGAAGTTAACTTATTTTGCAGTGACGTCTGCATTGCTGACGTTTGTCACCCATCCTTAACTCCTGGTCAACTACATCAGTCCATGTGATCAGAGAACATTGAACATGACAGTACGGGACAGGCCATTTGGCCCACAATGTAGTCACACAAACGTTCTAAAATATATGAATACTGAACGGTCAAGTCAACATCTTCATCACAAAGGAATGTTATTTCCATTACTTGGCTGTCCCCTCTTCCCCGTTATACACTTGCAAATTCTTACGTGTTGTTTGAAGACAACAAGAAGTACTCTCCTTTCCCTTCAATGCTGCCCAATGGGTTATCAGCAGGGCAGGTCTGATGGGCCAAATACCCTACAGGGTAGGAAGTTTGAATCATTGAGTTAAGGACTGGTTAAAGTTGAACCTGCCAATGACTGAACTGACACACACAAAATGCTGGAGGAATTCAGTGGGTCAGGCAGCATCTACAGAAAGAAATAGACAGTCGACGTTTTGGGTCGAGACCCTTCATCAGGATATCTTGTGTCTCAGGACTGATCTGATGTTGGAGGCAGATTCTACTCTGCCACCGTTCCTCATAACCTGTGACTTTCCTAGAATCCCAACATCTATCCACCTTGGCCTCGAATGTATTCGGTGACTCCCCCTAAACAGCACTGAGGAAGAGAATTCCAAAGATTCACCAGCCTCTGTGGGATGAAATTCCTCCTCACCTCCATTTGGACTGGTACACGAACAGGAAAGGTTCAGAGGGATGTGGGTCAAACACCTGGAAATGGGACTAGCTCAGGTAGACAACTCGGTCAGCATGGATAATTGGGCTGAAGGGCCTGTTTCCGTGCCATTACTGTTTTTTGACTCTATGACTCCACCTGAAATTTGTGACCCCCCCCTTTACTCTCATGGGGGGGAGCATCTTCTCAGCATCCACCCTGCCAAGCTCCCACAGAATCTATGTTGTAATCAGCAGGTCAGGCAGCATCTATGGAGAGGAATAGACAGTCTACTGCAACCATCCATAGCTAGGTTGCTGCATATTCCTCATCAGCTGTGGGTGATTCTGGTATGACTCACTGATCATGTGTCAAAGTCAGCAGCAGTTCCTGCAACTGCAGCCTCATCAGTAGGTTCCAATTCTGCCTTGCAAGAGAAAATGGGACACAGCTGGTCTCTGCTGCTGTTGAGAACCCTGCAGACCAGCTAGATGCCCCTGATCTTGTTCAGCCAGGTGCTGTTACTGCAAGGAGATACAAGGGGGCAGAGTAGTCAGGCAGGACGTTAAATTCATTGCACCGATTTCACCGAACGCCTCAAAACCTGACAGTCAGCCAACAATCTCCTCAGTACTGCCCCTCCCAGTGTGGTGCGGCACTCCCTCAGTACGGCCTCCCCTCAGTACGGCCCCTCCCAGTGCGGTGCTCCCTCGGTACCACCCCTCCCACAGTGTGACCCTCCCTCAGTACCACCCCTCCCACAGTGTGACCCTCCCTCAGTACTGCCCCATTTTTTATATACAAAAGTTTATTCACTAAAAGCACCACAAAATGACATTGTGTCAAAAACTACAGCAACTTACGCAAGAAAGAACTACGCAGACTCATAACTACAGCAGAGAATGCTAACTAAACTACCGCAAAATGAACTACTTTAGATCACAATCTCATTCACACCATCCACGACATGTGATCCCCTGGGGGGCCCACTGATTGCAGAATTCACCCAACAACTCGCCTCACCGGGTGACTGTAGATCAGCAGCGTCGGGCTGAAGTGCAGCCAGAACTTGAGCAGCAGCCCCCTCAGATATGCGAGGAGGGGTTGCAACCTCGCGCACTCCACGTACACGTGGTACACCGTCTCCTCCCGGCCACAGAAGTGACAGGCAGCCGGGGCGTCAGTGAACCGGCTCAGGAAACGGTTGCGTGGCGCCGCCCGGTGCAGCACCCTCCACCCCAGGTCCCCGATGTAAACGGGGAGGACTCCCACGTAGACACCACCACTGGGGGCCCCCCTATACTACTGCCCCTCCCACAGGGTGCTCCCTCAGTACTGCCCCTCCCAGTGTGACCCTCCCTCAGTACCACCCCTCCCACAGTGTGGCACTCCCTTAATACCACCCCTCCCACAGCACGGCACTCCCTCAGTACCACCCCTCCCAGTGTGACGCTCCGACATTACTACCCCCCCACATTGCGAAGCTCCCTCAGCACTGCCCCTCCCAGAGTTTGATGCACCATTCCTACGACCACTGAAATCCCTTCCCCCAAACCTCTCTCTCCTCCAAGAGGATCGTCAAAAGCAGCAACCTGTACCCACTGGACTGGACCTCTCCAAGTGTCTGGGTGCCTGTGTACTTACAGATGGACCAGCCTGCCTCCCAAGGCAGTGGTATCATTGTGCTGACAGCACCATCTAGCTGAGGGTGGAAGTAAACCCAGATTGGTCCATAGGAACCTTCCTGGACCAGACTGTCCAACCATCTTGACTTGCAGTTATACTAATGATGATAGGCCCAACTTTCTGGCCTCTCCAACCTTCCAATTTAAAAGTAGCCCAGGCTCCAATATAGGAATCCCCTCACCAAGTTCTTCTGGTGTGTAGAACCCAGATCAAGCATTATACCCTTTACTATCAACTAAACCACAGTGTCAGAGTGCCATGTGTCAGATGAGGTGGAAGGAGCCCAGAATGGGATTCCTGTTCCAGTCAGTTACACCCATTTCATTTTACAAATATGTGGATAATGTAGGGCAGATGAGGCATCATTTAACAGATGCATAGCAAAGTCCTCCAAGTAGTGGCAGGAGGGGATGGATCAGGGAGTCACAAAGAGAACAGTTCCTTCAAATGCTAACAGATGAGGGAATTCCAGTGGCGGAATCTTATTGAAACTGGTGTAAATTACAAAGGATGGTTTGTCGAATATGGAGGGTGGTGAGGTGGAAGGTAAGGGCCAGGGGAACTCTCTGCCCAGTTGGGAAAGAGCAGAGATGTCAGGTATAATCTGACAGAGGTCAAGTACTCTGTCAACGATGGTCAAAAGGAAGCCATGGCTCAGGTCCTCAGATCCTCATGTGGAATGTCATAGAGCAAATATGACAGACTGAACAACTGGGAGACTGGAGTCCTTAGCGTGGTAGAAAGTGAGAGAGGCAAGTCTGCAGGCTTGTAATGGGTTTTGATACTAGCCTATCCCTTAAAATGGAGATCCAAAAAGGGAAGCCAAATGGGCCATGTGAAAGTAGGGTGAAACTTGGTCTCAAAAGTTACAAAATTCAAGCTCTGTAGAGAGCAACACTAATGCAGTCAACACAGCAAAAAGAATGAGGGAGAGCTCCTCCAAACAAACATAGCTTGCATAACTTGGGCCCATGTGAATTACCACCATTCCACCTTTGATTTGGAGAAAGTGAAGTCATTGAATGTGAGAACAAGCTGAGCCACCTCTGTAACAACCAAATCTGCCACAGGAACTGTGGGTCAAGCAACATCTGTGGGGTGGTGTGGGGGGGGAAGGAAGGAATTGTCAATGTTTCTGGCCAATACCCTGCTTCAGGCCCAACAGATGCAAATCGATTCATTGCGTTGCTCCAGCAGATTGAGCTCCAGATTCCAGCATCTTGTGCCGAGTGGGCCTTTGTTCAAGGAAGCAGAGGACCCTCGAGCCATCCAGATGTTGGAAGGTGCACAGTTTACTTCTCTGGTTGGGATAGGGGAAGTGGAAACTATCACAGATCATGGGGGCTGGGAGACTGCCTACTGAAAATTTACATTTCAGGCCAGAACTGTACAGAACCAAAAAGGTCACAGGTAGTACAGGCAATTAGAGAAACTGAAAGGTTTTAGGTTAAGGCAAACATATGATCAGTTCTACTGCATTATAAATTTAGCTGGGACTCAGGAGGCCACTGTGCTGGAAATGTTTGTAAAGCAAATGTTTACAAGTCCAATGAAATAGAAGCTGGGTGCTTTTCTCTGCAAAGCACAATGCCCTTATCAAAATACTGTAGTTTCCAAATACAAAACAGTGCATCAGAACTAGTCACTTTCACCCATCCATATTTTTGGCTCAGCCTTTATTGGTTGTCTGGTCAGTTGGGCATGTCCTGCAGCCTTATTAGCAACTGAATACATGCTCCATTCTAGGCTTGTAACCTCATCCTGTCCATTTCTCCAGACACTGCCCCACTCCATGGATGTAGGGCAAATATGCAGTCACAGGAAAATAGGGAGGCCATTCAGCCCCTCAACTCAGTTGTCACTGAATGACATCTGTGCTGGCCTCAACTCATCACCCCCCCCCCCCCCACCGTCAGCCAGAAGATAGAAGCCTGAGAGCGCATAACACCAGGCTCATGGACAGCTTCTAACCCAGTTATAAGGCTATTGACCAGTCCCCTTGTACAATGTACTCTTGGCCTTGCACCTTATTGTCTGCCTGCACTGTACTCTGTAACTGTAACATCATTCTGCATTATTGCTTTCCCCTTGTACTACCTCAGTGCAGATGTGGTGAATGATCTGTATGGACTGTATGCAACAGTTTATCCCCCCCACCATATCTCAGTACATGTGACAATAAACCAATGTTCCAATTTTATTTAAATTCCCCAAAAGCCATCATAAATATACCTAATATTAAGCCTCCACCACCCCTTGGGGGCAGAATTCCTGACATTCACAACCTTAAATTTCTAGGAAACCTCAGTTTTAAATGATCAGCCCTTATTTTGTAGCAATGTCCCCTTGTTTGTGACTCCCCTGCCAGTGAAAACATCTCAAAACTACCCTGTCAAGTCCCCTTAGGATTTTGTATATTTGAATTGCCAGCCCTCATTCTGAACCCAAGGAATACAGACGCTGGGGTAATGCAGACCACAATCACCAGCATCACCTCACTGAGCAGAATTGCATTGTCAAATAATGTAATCAAACAGCATTGGTGGGTGTTTACCAAGTTTAATGTTCAATAATACATGGATTTATAAAGTGCAACATCCAAAGCACAAGACACGGGACACTACTCTGCAGCAACATAAGGTGAGCTCAACAACTTGCTGTAGTTCAGGCAAGAGGAATTTTCTTTTAAGTAACAGGGTGGTGAGATGGCCTCAAACTGGCCCTATACACGATAGTTTGGCATCCAGAAGGCTACAGATGTGTAGCCCTGCCCAGCAACATTGAGAATGCTCTGTGCACAAGTGTTGCAAGCTACAGTAATTCCAGCCGCTCCCCATTCTAATACTATGGGCACTGGAGAAAGGCTCCATTACACTAAAAAATCAACCCATGCCCTATTCCAACAGAGGATGTTATTGAAGATTCCCAGAACAATGCACGTAAACAAATACAAATTTATTGAACGGCATTTAATAAATACTATACAGAATGCAAGATTTGTACACTTTCTCTGTCCATGATTAGCACACACACCCAGAATGCTATCCCACACTGCACTTCAAATCCTAAAACATTATCCTGAAGTAAGCTGGCTTCACATAGTTGGCAGACTTCAAACATCGGTGATACTTCCTGGTCCGCAAGTACATGGTTACATGATGAAGAATATCTAATGCTACTAAATCTAAGATAAGACTGGGCCCAAAAAGGTACTTACCCAGAATTTTTAATGACCCCATAAGTATTTTCTTTACCCACCCCATACCAGTCTGAACCTTTCAAGGAGGAAGGACGAGGAATGCCTCCAAAAGCAAGCTGACCACCAACAGTGTTGTACACAATGATCAGTTCTGAGCATCCAGGCGACACTCAACAGTTTAAAGAGAGAATCTGGGATTGCAGGTAAACAGTCAGCATTCACAGCCTCAATCACAGCTTCTCAGAATCAACTTAGATCAGATCGGCCACATTCATCGGCATCTCATCCACAGTAGTGTTGTAGAACGACTCAATGTCACGAAGCGTCCGTCTGTCTTCTTCAGTGATTAGATTAATGGCAACACCTTTACGCCCAAAACGGCCTCCACGGCCAATTCTGCAAGAGGAAGGGAAGTCAGTCAGTGGGTTGGGGCAAGGATTCACTAGATGCAGTTAATCAAAATGCAAGGATAAAGCCTATTACCCACCTATGAATGTAGTTCTCACGGTTTGAAGGCAGATCATAGTTGATAACCAAGGAGACTTGCTGCACATCAATCCCACGGGCCTAAAACAGACAGCCAGCACCATCAGACGCCAATAAACAATTTTGCTACAGCAGCCTGCACTCAAGGTCACACAGTGCATTGATGAAGTAGCAGCAAGGCTTTGAATTTGCCAGAGAAACCAGCAGCAACCTTTGTAACATTGATGCAAACTATTAAGCAGAGCAACACACAAAACACTCTGTACTGAGTACAAAGTCCAACATGGCACAGACTAGGAGTCATTGTATGTCAGAGATGCAAATCACCACAAGACTCACCAGCAAGTCAGTAGTAATGAGAACACGGCTAGATCCAGAGCGGAACTCTCGCATAATGAGGTCTCTCTCCTTCTGCTCCATGTCACCGTGCTGTAAGGAAAAGCACACATCAGCTGTCTGCCACAATTTAGGTGAATGCTCACAGCTATTTGGTACTATAACTGATCAGTCACAGCAGAAAATCAACAGGGCAACCACACCTAGATTTAGACATAGTCACAGCCAGGATTATAATGAAGAGTTAATGCAATAAGCAGCAACCTGAAGACCTACATTCAGAATAACAAAGGACATTCATCAACCAGAAACATCGCTACTCGATCCTTACCAATGCAGAAACTGTGAAATCTCTGGCAAGCATTTTCTCAGTCAGCCAATCCACCTTCCTCCTGGTGTTGATGAATATCACAGCTTGAGTGATGGTCAGAGTTTCATACAGATCACAGAGTGTGTCCAACTTCCACTCCTAGGAGGAAACAGATGCAAAGGTCTCTATGCAACAGCACTAACAATAAATCAATGAAATGTTAACATCCCCAACCCTGGTGTCACAATATCAGATTCTTTAGCTAAAAATGTCATCTGCAATATAGTTATGCAAAACTATTGAAACAGTCAAGCACAGTGGAGTGCAGGTTGTCATTCTACCAGAGAGCTGGGACCAAATGCAGCACAGAGCTGTCACGGAAGTGAAAAAGCTCCCTGGATAACTCTTCATATTGGCAGTAGTTTGCTCCCACTCCTCCCCCCACCTGGGTACAACGGTGAATGAACTGCCAAGGCCTCACCTCTCGCTCCACATTTATGTAGAACTGCCTGATACCCTCCAGTGTCAGCTCCTCCTTCTTCACAAGGATACGAATTGGATCGCGCATGAACTTCTTCGTCACCTCCAGAACATCAGAAGGCATTGTAGCAGACAGCAAAACCACCTGTTTGAACAGAACAGAATAGGCAGAGCACTTCAGAATTACCATCTCCATCCAGCTGCCACGGATGCAACAGTCCTTACATGGACAATGTGCCACCACATCTACAGGTCAAAGCACCGGACATTAAGAAAGAGGTCCACTTCTCCCATTTCAATGGGTGGAATTTAATCTATGTCCCAACAAATCCTACTGTCACTGATGAGAACATCAGATTTCATCCAAGGCTCTCAACTTCAGCAAGATACTTGCAAGGGACAGTCTGATTGCAAACAAATTCTGTATTAAACTGCATTGAGACACTAACAGGTGTTTAATTTTAACTGAAATACAACACAAGCTTGACAAGCAGGTCAAAAACCTGAGATCAGTATTCATCCAGATGCTGTTCTGGAAGAGGGGGTGGGGGAGTAAACAGGCAGGGGTGTTAAACTACCTTTGATCCAAGGGATTTATTACACTGCCATGATCTATGCACAGCTGAAAGCCAAGATGGGCATAGGTAATGAAATTGCCACAAACTGCAGTGCTAAGGCCTAGTAATTAACAAGCCTTCCACAAACAATACCTGAATGGAGGTGTTAAGTTTCTGAAATATTTCATAGATCTGGTCCTTAAATCCTCTGCTCAGCATTTCATCTGCTTCATCCAAAACAAACATCTTGATGTACCTTGTAGCTAGAATAAAAAGAAATCCATCAATCTAAACTGATTTGCTGCACAGCAAACGAGATCTACTTAAGAACCATTCATACCCTTGAATCAGTTTTAATTGAGACAAGAAACTTCAGATGTTGTAATCTAGATAGAGTAAAAAAAACAAATTGCTGGAGGGACTCAGCAGGCCAGGCAACACCTGAGGTCTCAGTCCAAACTATTGACCATCTCCTTGCCTCCACAGATGCTGCCCGACCTGCAGAGCTCCTCCAGCAATTTTTTTTTGAAGCAGTTAATCATCTGGCCCATCAATATCCATATTAGCCTGTAAGCTGCACTTGCCACCCAGGTGTCATCATTGAGGCAGAAAATCTGATCCTGGTCCTTCAACCAGAAACATCAGCTGCCTGAGTGACTCAGTAAATAAGCCATTTTATTGGTCTACCACACAGGGCAACACATAATTGCTTGTTTGACTAGGAACTTGGCAAAATCACTCCAAACTTGGTATACTTACAAAGGTGTTGACGGTTCATCATATCAAACACACGGCCTGGGGTCCCTACAACAATGTGCGGTGCTTCCAGCTGAAACTTCTGCATGTCAGACCTGATGCTGGTGCCACCAATGCAGGAGAAGCAGGTTCCACCCATGTAGTCTCCCAAAGCCACAATGACCTTTTGAATCTAAAGCAAATACAAAATGTTACTTGAAGGCCCAGTCTGAATGTGTTACAAAGCTAATGACTTTCCACAGGACTAACAGGTTAACAAACAGTGCAACCCACTACAAAGCAGCTTTGGAAAAGTGGACTCACTGAAAACCTCACCTCCACACAAACTATGGACCAACACAGCAGCCCCACTGGCAAGGAAAGACATTTGTAAGAGTAAGGGAAAGAAAATGATCAGAAAATAAACAAAGCATTACCTGCAGAGCCAGCTCTCGGGTTGGGGCCAGGACCAAGGCCTGTGTCTCCTTCAGCTCCACATCTAGCTGTTGCAAGATAGAAATGGCAAACGTAGCTGTCTTGCCTGTTCCTGACTGAGCCTGGGCAATGACATCATACTCTGGAAAGGAGAATGTCATAATTAGAGCAGAACTGTGCTCTTCTACAGTACCTGTCCAGAACAGCTCACATTGGTCAATGAAACCCAAATGTTTGTGCGAAACCTTGTGCCCACAGCATGAATCAGCAAGCATTCATTGACAGAATATGCTGAGATGAACGAGGGCTGATTATTATACCCCAAGTCAGATTTAAGAAATGTTACCATATTTAAAGGTAATTCCTTGCCCAGTGACAGGGGATAGGCCAGACATAGAACTCTATGTCAGAGAACAAGACCACCATGAATAAAAACTTCTTCAGTGCTTTAGATGTGTGCGTTATTTAAAGCTTGTAGCCCCACCTGCCTGAATCTAACCCAACCTCACCCTGTGATCAGTCAGAAAGTTTGGTGAGTTGCTCTACTACCTTAATACAGAGTGCAATCCCTACCCCTGATGCAGGGAAGAATGGCTCGCTGCTGGATAGCAGATGGTTTTTCAAACCCGTAGGCATAGATTCCACGAAGGAGGTTTTCACGTAGATTCATGTCATCAAAGTTATCAACAATCTCAGTCCAGTTACTCTGCAAACACAAAACAATCCATGTTATTCAGACAATCAAATTTACCACTCACCAAACACATGCACAATAATCCACTGCAACACAAGAGGTGCTGGAGGAACTCAGGTCAGGCACTATCTGTGAAGGAAATGGACAGTCGACATTTTGGGTTGAGACCCTTCATCTGGACTGGAAGAAAGGGAAAGATGGCCAGTATAACAAGGTGGAGGGAATGGGTAAAGAACTAACAGTGGTAAGTGGATCCAAGCAGATGGAGAAGGGGAAAAGACATGGGTGATGGGGGGGGCCAAGCTGGATCAGGAGAGAAAGAAAGAGCAGGGGAAAAAGGAGAGGGGGCGGAGTTACTGGAAGGTTGAGAATTCCATGTTCATGCCACCAGGTAGGAGACAACCCAGGCAGAATATGAGGCGTTGTTCCTCTAATTTTTGTTTGGCTGTGACCTGGCATTGGAGGAGGCTGTGGACAGATATGTCAGTGTGGGAATGTGAAGTGGAATTGGAATGGCTGGCCAGTGGGAGATTCGAGGTAACATGGAGCACTAGATGCAATAAATAACACCAATGGATTGACAACGTGAAGGACTGGCTCACCTACAGGATTGATTAGGGCCCTGCATCGTGGTGGTGTAGGGGCAGGAGTGACACTGCACAGTTCCTCCAGCACCTCTTGTGTTGCTGCATCTGCAGTCTGTCTCCACAATAATCCACTACCCCTCCAAACCCCTTTAATCCAAGTCAACATTCTAAGTGCTATACAAATAAAGCTGGCTTTGACGTCAGCTACTGTTGCAGTACAAGAAATGCAGTGATCAAACTTGCACAAACAACACCTGGACACCAGAAGTAAAATCCCTACTTCAAGAATCTTTTGCAACTAGGGCTTGGTTTGAAGTTGCATATGAAAAGTGTCACTCCCTTATGGCACCACCCTGCTACCTTCCAGGCTGCAGCATCTGCTCAGCACAGCACTGGGCCCCAAGTTTGTGCTACCGAAGACTCAAACAGGACAAGTCTGGGATGTTCAGAATCTGATACAAGTTCTGTAATCTAATTACTGGCAACCTAACAGTTCTTAGTGCAATATCCCTCACTGTCCACCCATTAACTCCACAAAATCTCAGTTAAAACTGAAATTGCATGTAATTGCAAAATTCATATCTTACAAGACCTTACTTGTAGAGGTACAGAAGCAGACTCTCAGCCAAGTGAATCCACATCAACCACCCATTTACACTAACCCCACATTAATCCCACATTCTCAACCACCCCCCACCCTGCCCAATTCTACCACTCACCCACACACTTGGGGGCAAGTAACAGTGGTCAATTAACTTTACCAACCCACGTATCTCGAGACGTGGCAGGAAACTGGAGCACCCAAAGGAAACCCTCAGTCACAAGATTGAACTGTTTTGCTTACCTCAATGACTCCTTCTGGTTCCATTCCATCAGGGGAGCCATGATCATTAGATCTAAGATTAAGGATGAGTGATTAGAAACAAAGACATCACCAGCCTAACAAATTCATAAAAAAGTAAAAACTGTAACTGCAGTAAAGCATTTCACAATACCCAAGTGAGACAGTTTGTCATGACTCACCGAGTTGTATTTTTGCCTGTAGAGTAATTTACTATGAGTAATACAAGCCTGAACAAAAGCTGCTAGCAGAAGAAAGGCACACTTCCTGACATTTCCTAAGTAATGAATAACTTCTCTATTCTAGACATGAGGAACCACATTACGGCAAAAGAGAACACACCATTGTGGTAATCGGGATTGCTAGCCCTATACAGGATCTGGTTGAAGGGTAGCAGATTCTGATGAACTGACAACTCAGACTGCATCACTGTTGACAGACAGTTCATCACCCATGTGCCAAGGATCATGGGAGGGGCAGAAAAGGGGTAGAAACTACAAGGGCTCGCACTGTAAAGATGGCAAAGAACACTAATTAGAAGCAAACCACACACAGCGACAAGGGGAACAAGTGACATACCCGTTCCCCACAGTCATTAGAACACAGCAATGCCACTGGATGGAGCCCAGGCCCCTCCCCACCACTTCCTGTCTCCAAATGAACAGGGATTGAAAGAGTGCAGAGATTTACTAGAATGTTGCCGGGTCTTCAGGAGTTGAGTTACAGGGAAAGATTGAGCATGTTAGGACTTTATTCCTTGGAGCGCAGAAGAATGAGGGGAGATTTGATAGAGGTTTACAAAATTATGAGGGGTATAGACAAAGTAAATGTGAGTTGGCTCTTTCCACCTAGATTAGGAGAGATAAATACGAGAGGACATGGCTTTAGGGGAACATCTACACTCAGAGTGGTGGGAGTGTGGAACGGGCTGCTGTCTGATGCGGTAAGTGCAGGCTCAGTTTTAAGTTTTAAGAATAAATTAGATAGATACATGGATGGGAGAGGTCTGGAGGGTTATGGACCGGGCACAGGTCAATGGGACTAGTGGGGTAAAGTTCAGGCACAGACTAGAAGGGCCGAATGGCCTGTTTACCTGAGCAGTCGTGTCCCGTGACCGGCCGCGCATGCGCAACCGCAGCCCCATGCGGCTCCAGTTGCGCAGCGCCGCTGGCGCAAAGGGGCGGGGCCAGCGGGTGCACATGGCGGGAACGCGCCCCCCCCCTCCCGGCTGCGCGCGCGCTCCCCACCCCCGCAGCCACCACGAGGAGCCTCCCGCGCCTGCGCACTGCGCCGTCCGCACCCCCCCCCCCCAACCCCGCCACCTTTCGCTGTGAAAGGTCCGCGCTCCCGCCGCAGCCGCCCCCCCCCCCCCCCGCCCCGCCGAACCGCCCCGCCATGCGGCGGCCGTCGAGCCGCCGTCGCGGCACCGAGACACACGGACAATAAGCAGCACCCCCCCCCCCAACCCCACCCCGCCATTTTACGCCCCGCGGCACGCGACTCCCGCCCCGCGGGTTTGAACCCCAACGGTCGCCGGGCGCGCGGCCAACCGCCAGCCGGAGCCGCCGCCGCCGCCGCCCGGTTAAAGCTCCCGCTCACCAGGACGCTGAAGACACAGAGTAAGTGCGCTGAATGAACCGGCTCCGCTCCCCAACGGCCCCCCCCCACCACCATCGGCCATTTTGTGGAACATTTCCACCCCGCTTTTCCTTCACTAAACCATCCGACTTAAAAACAACGCCTGGGGTTTCCTTGGAGGATGTTTTTTTTTATATAAATCATCCTTCCCTCCCCGATAGCCCCCCCCCCGATCACTCCCCGCGGCGTACCTATAGTCCGCACCGTCCTCTGACATGACCGCTTTAGACATCTCGTAGCCGAGAGAGAACCGCGGCGCCTCTCGCCTCGCCTTTTATACCGCCGGCGCGGCGGCGCGGGCGCATCCCAACCTGCTGGCCCGGCGTCCGCCCCCTCCCCATTGGCCGCCGCGCCGGCCGGCTCCTGCGTCACCCCTCACGCCGCCGCTCCTGGTTGGTCGGCTCCCCGGCCCGCCGTCTCCCCCCCACCCTTGCTCCCGCCTCCCAGTGACGTCAGCGATCCCGCCCGGCTTCCAAGTTAGGTTGAGCGGTCGCTGACGAGCCCGATTTCCGGTCCGCTGAAATAAGATTTTTTTGGTTTTTATTTTAATGGTAAAGTCGCTGCGGTGCCCGGCTGGCGGGTAAAGCAGGGCAGCGCCGGTGCCCGCAGAGGTTTTCACCCCCCCCCCGCCCAGCTCCCCGGTCTGAGCACGTGATGGAGCGCTGGCGGGACAAATGGGAATTCCCTCTGTAGCCGACCACGTGTCCGGGAAACCTCTCCATTCATTCCCAGACAAAGGAGGCCAGGCCCCGCTCCAGCAGCTGCCACCCTGGGGAAGGGACGGCAGAGAGCGGCAGTAGTCTGGGATTTCTGCAAGCGCCGAGGCTATCCTTGCAGTAAAGAAGGTCCAGAGGACATTAGAGACTTGAAGGATCGCTGTTGCGAGGCTATCCTTGCAGTAAAGAAGGTCCAGAGGACATTAGAGACTTGAAGGATCGCTGTTGGTTAGATGAGAGTAAATAGGACTGGAGAATGGACGTTAATAATTAGGCAAAAATACAGTAAAAAAAATCACACGGAGTCTGGAACTCACTGGGAGAGGAAACCGAGGACTTTCAAACAGAAGAGACCGCCGATGCTGGGATGTGGAGGAACTCAGCGGGTCTAAGGAGTCGAGACCCTTCATCTGGACTCTGACCCGAAACGCCGACTGTCCCATTTCCCGCCATAGATGCTGCCTGACCCGCTGAGTTTCTCCAGCTTTCTGTGTGTTGCTCCAGACTTTCAAAAAGTAACTCGCATTTTTTTACACCCTATAAGGACCTATTCGACCTCATGTGGGTTCCATTCACCCGCTTATTTCCCTGTAACCTATTCTCTCTCGTATGCCCATCACCCGCCTACCATCCACATACTCTAGGGGTGATTTAGAGCAGCCAGTTTTGAACACACTGGGTACACTGGGGAAGTCCACGTGGTCACGGAGAGAACGTGTACACTCCACACACCCAGCACCCGAGGTCAGGATCGGACCCGATAGGACTTGAACAAGGAGCCGGGCCAATTATCCTCCAGTTGTGCAGATAATCTAACAAACAACGCAGAGAATGTGTCGAAAGTTTCTGACAATACAAAGATAGATGGGAGGAATGTTTTGATGAATACACAAAACGCCTGCAAAAGGTTATGGACTGTTCACGTGAGTGGACACAAAACGGCTGTGAGAGTCAAACAAATATATAACACTACAGCACAGTACAGGCCCTTCGGCCCACAATGTTGTGCCGACATTTTATCCTGCTGTATCTAACCCTTACCTCCCACATAGCCCCCTATTTTTCTATCATTCATGTGTATATCTAAGAGCCTCTTAAATGTCCCTAATGTATCTGCCCCCCCCCCAACCTCTGCCGGCAGTGTGTTCCACGCACCCACCACTCTGTGTAAAAAAACTTACCCCTGACATCCCCCTTATACCTTCCTCCAATCACAAAATTATGTCCCCTCAAGTTAGCCATTGTCGCCCTGGGAAAAAGTCTCTGACTCTTCACTCTAAAGAGTCACAGCCCTCTTAGAGAAGAAATTCCTCCTCATCTCCATCAGAAATGGGTGACCTCTTATTCTGAAACTATGCCCCCTAGTTCTAGATATCTTCACTCGGGGAGACATCCTCTCAGCATCCACCCTATCAATCTCCCTCAGAATCCTGAATGTTTCAGTATGATCACCTCTCATTCTTCTATACTCCACTGAATACAAGGCCAACCTGCTCAGCGACTCTTCATCCCAAATTCATCTCCAGTGTACTTTCTCGGCATTGTCAACCCTCTTCCTTAAATATGCAGTCCTCCAACGGTGGTCTCACTAGGCCCCTGGAAAGCTGCAGCAAAACCTCCCTACTTTTGTCCTCCATACCTCTTATAATAAAAACCATTCTGTGCCAGAGTCAACTTTTATCTGTCAAGTTCCAGAAATGCACCTCTACATGTTTTACGATGTTAGATCAGCTACACAAATGGAATTTGTTGTATAATTCCATACACATTTTAGATTAGCCCATTCTGCACTCTTACATACTAAAGACCTAAAACAAAAAGCAAGGGATTGTTCCAAGAACTGATTTTAATTGGAGATCTTATTGGTTATAAGGGGCTTAATTAAAGATGCAGCCAAGGAATGTTGGAAGGTGGAAGGTGGAAGGTCATCCACTTTGGCAGGAAGGACAGGACAGAAAGGTGCTGATGATAGTGTACAGATTGGCAAAGATTCTTTGTGTGGACACCATGCCCTGGCAATCCAGAGCATCCCATCAGGGTTTTGAAGAGTGGGTTAAATAGTAGACAATGCAAGTATTCTGCATTGCACAGGAAGGGATCTCAGCAACGAAACTGAGGCCATCACTGCCTTGGGTTCCAGTGGACACACTAATATAAAGAAAGCTAAACAGTCTATGGAAATGTTATTGATAGAAGGCAAGATTTCTTTATCAGTCACATGTACATCGAAACACACAGTGAAATGCATCTTTTTGCTCAGAGTGTTCTGGGGGCAGCCCGCAAGTGTCGCCACGCTTCCGGCACCAACATAGCACGCCCACAACTTCTACACCCATACATCTTTGGAATGTGGGAGGAAACCGGAGCACCCGGAGGAAACCCACGCAGACACGGGAGAACGTACAAACTCCTTACAGACAGTGGCCAGATTTGAACCCGGGTCACTGGTGCTGTAAAGCATTACACTAACCGCTACACTACCGAACCTGTCTCCTTACCGTCACACTTAGTCTCCTTACCTGAAATAAAGATATATGTACTACAAAGGGAATGCAGCAAAGACTCACCAGTTTGGGTTCCTGGGATCCTGGGTTTGTCGTTCTCTAGAGCTTAGAATATGAGAGATGACCTCTTTGCAGCATACACAATTCCTTAAGAGCTTGATCGAGTAGACACAGGAGGACGTTTCCCTAGACTGAGGAGTCTGGAACAAATGGTCAGTCTCAAAATGAAGGTGGCTCATGCAGAGATAGCACGGAAAACAGGCCCTTCGGCCCAACCTGTCCACACTGACCAAGTTGCCCACCTGAACTAGTCCCACTTGCCTGCATTTGACTCACGTCCCTCTAAACCTTTTCTATCCATGTACCTGGCCAGATGTCTTTTAAATGTCAGAATTGTACCTGCCTCAATCACTTCCTCTGGCAGCTCGTTCCATATACAGACAACCCTCTGTATGAAAAACTTTTCCCCCTCACATTAAACCTATGCCCTCTAGTTTTGGACTCTCTTACCCTGGGGAAAAGACTGTGGTTATTCATCTTATCACTGGAATGAGGAATCATTTCTTCACTCAGAGGTCGGTGAATCTTTGGAATTCTAAACCCCAGAAAGGTTTGGTTGCTTCTCGTCCGTTATTGATTCCATTCAAAACACTGATCAATAGATTTCTGGTTATTACAGGAATTGGGGAATATGGGGATAAGGCAGGAATGGTTTTGAGGTAGTTCAGCCATGATCTTACTGAAAGCATCCTATGTGGATGTATCACGGCTTGGTACAGCAACTGCTCTGCCCAGGACCGCAGGAAACTGCAGAGAGTTGTGGACACAGCCCAGCGCATCACGGACACCAGTCTCCCCTCCTTGGACTCTGTCTTTACCTCTCGTTGTCTTGGTGAAGCAGCCAGCATAATCAAAAACCCCACTCACCCGGGACATTCGCTCTTCTCTCCTCTTCCATTGGGTAGAAGATACAGGAGCCTGAGGGCACGTACCACCAGACTTAAGGACAGCTTCTACCCCACTGTGATAAGACTATTGAACGGTTCCCTTATACAATGAGATAGACTCTGACCTCACGATCTACCTTGTTGTGACCTTGCACAATATTGCACTGCACTTTCTCTGTAGCTGTGACACTTTACTCTGCACTGTTATTGTTTTTACCTGTACTACATCAATGCACTCTGTACTAACTCAGTGTAACTGCGCTGTGTAATGAACTGACCTGTACGATCGGTATGCAAGACAAGTTTTTCACTGGACCTCGGTACAAGTGACAATAATAAACCAATGCCAATACCACTGACAGTGCACGCTCAAGGGGCCAGCTGGCCTACTTCTGCTCCTATTTCTTATGTTGTGACTTAAGAAAAATGATCTGAGACTCTGGCCACATGTCGAGGACCCCAGGTAGCAGCTGCAACGTGATGTAAATGCAGGAGTTAGACAGGCATATAGCGAAGGATGGGTTTAAAGGGGATTTCCATTCTTATATAGATTGGGGCAAGTGGTTTAGTTCAGGAGTGAAATGTAGTAAATTGCTCTGTATTTGTTCAGGGTAATTTGCAGCAAGAACATGTCATAGCAGCAGGTCAAAGTAGATTTAGCATTGAACAATAAGCCAAATTTATTTACTAACCTCTGACTAATGACGTTTATGTGAAAGCAGTTGGCAAATGGATTTCAACATAGATAAATCAGAGGTCATCCATTTTGAGAATGAGTACCTCCTGATGAAAATGTGGAAGTGTGGGTAAATCTCTGTAGATCATTAAAATGTTGTAAGCAGGCACAGGAACTAATCAGAGGCTAATGGAATGCAGGACTTTACATGTTGAGATCTGGACTACCAGGAAACTTATGCCTCAGCTATACAGGGAGTTCTGGGAAGGATTTGTTTTAGCCCTTTGGGGAGTGTAGGGTAGATTTACTGGAATTAACTTAGAGCCCAAAGGTAAAATTACGGGGAGACAATTTTGTTTCATCTATCTAATGTTCTTCTGGACCACTTGGAGGAGCTAAATTCTATGGTCTTTCGGGGGTTTTCCAAAGCTGAGTTTCAATACCTCTGGGGTACCTGAAAAATACACAACTTCCTTTTGTGGTGCAGCCCTCCTGGGTGTGCAAGTGAAAACTGTGCAAATGCCCAAAACCCAGTTGCAAAGCTGATTTTGATTTACATCAACCACCAAATAAAGCCCCTGACACTCGTAAAAATGGGATTTAAAATACTGACCAATCTGGGTTTGTACCATGAGACATCTGAAATATCAAGTGGCAGGGCATACACTAGCTGTGCTGTGTAGGGTGGGAAGCTTTACCTAGAAGCAGGGTTTACATAGAGGTGAGCTGATGTTGCAGAACCCTTTCAGCTGTAGCTTTATGGGGTACAGTGTATGTTCTTAGTACATGGGCAGAAAAATCAATGCCCTTACACAGAGTGAACCATCTGAGCCAGAGACTGAACAAATTTGTGTGGTTCAGTTGCCTAGTGCCCATCCTACCCAGAGGCAAGGACAGACAAATCTCCCAGATGGTGCTGGCCGACTGCAACCAAGTCAATCTTATGGGACAAACTTCTTTTTTATTTCAAAAATAAATTTTACTCATAATAAAAAATATATTCATTTCAAACCCAGACTGGATAGGCACGGCAATGAGTTACCAACTAGTGGGTCTCCTCCATATGGATGTACACCTATCAGTAGTGTGTACACTTCAGCATTCTCCAGCTTCAGTTCTTGCCAACTCATCTGTCCTGATGCAATCTGGAATTGGCCAAGTGTGCTACAATCTGTGGGGAATGGGATATAGTCATCACACCTTCCAACAGTCTTCAGGCAGTTGAAATCTTTGCCTAGTGAGAGCAGCAGTGCATTCAATCTCTGGGTATGGTCGGCTGGCATCATTCCATCCACAGTAGATGATGATACACAGCTTTCAAACTCCGATGAGGCCACATCCTGTACTGGTCCTCCCACTAATGACTAAACAAGCTGATTCTGGAAAGGGTCCACCACGTTCTACAACAGTTAGTATCTGTGGCAGATGATGTCAGCTGGTCTGCCTTCCTTAGGGTGCTGCTGACCATAAGACCATAAGATATAGAGCAGAATTAGGCCTTTCTACCCATCAAGTCTGCTCTGCCATTCGACAGCTCTACAGCCGTCTGTGGCAATGAATTCCACAGATTCACCACCATCTGGCTAAAGAAATTCATCCTCATTTCTGTTCTAAAGGGATGTCCTTCTATTTTGAGGCTGTGCCCTCTGGTCCTGGACTCTCCCACTGATGGAAATATCCTCTCCACGTCCACTCTATCCAGACCTTTCCATGTCCACTTTATCCAGACCTTTCAATATTTGGTAGGTTTCAATGAGGACCCCCCCCACCATCGTTCTAAACTCCAGCGAGGACAGGCCCAGAGCCATCAAACGCTACTCACATGTTAACCCTTTCACCCCTGGGATCATTCTAGTAAACCTCCTCTGGACCCCCTCCAATGCCAGCACATCCTTCCTTAGACGTGAGGCCCAAAACTGCTCATTATACTCCAAATGTGGTCTGACCAACATCTTATAAAGCCTCAGCATTATATCCTTGCTTTTATATTCTAGACCCCTTGAAATGAATGCTAACATTGCATTTGCCTTCCTTACTACCGACTCAACGTGCAAGTTAACCTGTAGGGAATCCTGCACTGGGCCTCCCAAGTCCCTTTGCACCTCTGATTTCTGAATTTTCTTCCCATTTAGAAAATAGTTGACGTCTTTATTCCTTCTACCAAAGTGCGTGACCGTACACTTCCCCACACTGTATTCCACCTGCCACTTCTTTGCCCATTCTCCCAACCCGTCCAAGTCCTTCTGCAGACTCCCTGCTTCCTCAACACTACCTGTCCCTCCACCTATCTTTGTATCAGCCACAAACTTGGCCACAAAACCATCAATTCAGTCATCCAGATCATTAACATATAATGTGTAAAGTAGCAGACCAAACACCGACCCCTGCGGAACACCGCTAGTCACCGGCAGCCAACCAGAAAATGCCCCCTTTATTCCCACTCTTTGCCTTCTGCCAGTCAGCCAATCTTCTATCCACGCTGGTACCTTTCCTGTAATACCACAGGCTCCTATCTTGTTTAGCAGCCTCATGTGTGGCACCTTGTCAAAGGCCTTCTGAAAATCCAAGTAAACAACATCCACTGACTCTCCTTTGTCTATCCTGCCTGTTACTTCCTCAAAGAATTCCAACAGATTTGTCAGGCAAATTTCCCCTTAAGGAAACCATGCTGACTTCAGCCTATTTTATCCTGAGCTTCCAAGTACCCCGAAACCTCATCCTTAATAATCTTACCAACCACTGAAGTCAGGCTAACCGGCCTATAATTTCCTAGTGGAGTGACATTTGTGATTTTCTAGTCGTCTGGAACCATTCCTGACTCTAGTGATTCTTGAAGGATCACCACTAATGCCTCCGCAATCCCTTCAGCTGCCTCTTTCAGAACCCTGGGGTGTCGTCCATCCCGTCCAGGTGACTTATCCACCTTCAGTCCTTTCAGCTTCCCAAGCACCTTCTCCTTGGTAATAGCAACTACACTCACCTCTGCCCCCTGACGCTCTCGAATTTCTGCCACGTTGCTGGTGTCTCCCACAGTGAAGACTGACGCAAAATACTTATTCAGTTCGTCCGCCATTTCTCTGTTCCCCATTACTACCTCTCCTGTCATCCAGCGGTCTGATGTCCGCACTTGCCTCTCTTTTACTCTTCATATATCTGAAAAAACTTTTGGTATCCTCTTTTCTATTATTGGCCGGCTTACATTTCATCTTCTTTCCCCTTATTGTTTCTTCAGTTGCCTTCTGTTGGTTTTAAAAGCTTCCCAGTCCTCCAGCTTCCCACTAATTTTTGAAATATTGTGTGCCCTTCCTTTTGCTTTCATGCTGTCTCTGACTTCCCTTGTCAGCCACGGTTGCCTCATCCTCCCTTTAGAATGCTGCTGCTTCTTTGGGATGAACAGATCCTGCGTCTTCCAAATTATTCCCAGAAACTCCTGCCATTGCTGCTCTACCGGCATCCCTGCTCGGGTCCCCTTCCGATGAGCTTTGGCCAGCTCCTCTCTCGTGCCTCTGTAGTTATCTTTACAGACTCTAGGGATCCCACCACAGCCAACCCTGCCATTCACTTCTGTTATTAGCCATTTCCCTTTCGTCACATTTTATGTTGAAGGTTTTCCTGTCTCTTACACTAACATCCCTAATATAGAGCTTTGGGAGCTACCTCCCTGTACAATCTATCTGGGGCTATGGCCATCTTTCATCCTGGCACATGCTTGAGCTGGTGAATTGTTCGCTTTATGAATGCTGGGATGCCTGGCAACTTTGTGTTTGAGAGATCTATCGTGTTGGAAACCTTTCCCTTCAATGAGTTACCAAGAATATGCCGCAGACATTGAAGGTGGAAGTTGTTGAGCCTTCCTTCCTGGCAGCTGTATGTAGTCCATGGTTCACTAGCTTACAGCAATAGGCTAAGAATGTTGGCCTCACATCAGCATCTCAGTGCCAGGGGCAAAGTCGTTAGTCCCCCAAGCCCATTTTGTTAATATGCATCTAAGCTTCCTTTGCAATGCACACACTGAGTTCTCATATTTTCTTAGAACAAGGAACATCATTTGACCCATCAAATCTGCGCCAGCTCTGAGGGATCCGATTGCCCCATTCATGTCTGTGCAGTCGATTGTCTCTCGTATGCCCCACAACTTCACCCTGATTCTCTTACCTTCCACCTGCACTGGGGGTAGTTTACAGCAGACGATTCACCTACTATTTTTGGGATGTGCGGAATAACACAAGCACTCGGGGGAAACCCACAGGGTCACAAGGAGAACATGCAGACTCCACACATACAGCACTGGAGGTCAGGATCAAACCTGGGCTCGCTGGAGCTGCCTTCCCACCATGCTGACTCAATGGACACGAGCTAGCAAAACGTGTCAACTGTTTTTGGTGTAGGGTTGTTGAGATTCCAGGCAAAAGGTACAACTTGTCCTATTATTAGTGTTCTTGGTACTTACAAGTAACTTTAGCAAAAATATTTTCTGTAACTGTGGCAGTGCCTGTGAAAATATAGAGGAAGTATTAAGCTTCTTTATAGGATTGATAGGTCTTAGGTAGCAGCACACACTGAGCCACACCAATTGATTAATTCTGATAATTCATTGGTGCCCTGTGACAGAACAGATAAGATATGTGAGCTAATAGACAGAAGCTGGGTACCGTGGTAGGAAAATGGACATGTGCGGACAAGTGATTTCAGATCAATAACTTCCTTCTCTGCAAAATGTGTTTATTAAACAAGTTGACTTGCAATCTGCCCCTTGAGAAACTTACAACACACTGCAATCACAGACTGGAAAATTCAGCAATACGTGCAACTTTCCTTGAAGCAAAGATTCTTCTGTATAATCACACATGGGCGTGGAAAATTTCAGACCTCAAAACCACATCCAACACAAGGAAAGCAGGCATCTTGACATATAAAAAATCATGCGACTAAAAAGAACTCGCATTTAAATATTTCTTTCCATATCCTCACTGACAGTGAAGCATTCAAATGTAGGGATGTAAGGGCAGGCAAATTGTGCACAGCAAGATCCCAAAAAGCACCGTGATTGGTGGTGTTAAACAAGGTTTAAACAAGCTGGATTACCAGTTGGGGAGAACTCTTTACTTCCCAAAATAGCAGAAGGGGATCTTTTACGCCTGTCTGAGAGGGTAAAGGAGCTGTGATTTAATATCCCCAAAAGGCAATCCCTCTAAATAAAAACAAAATACACCTGCAGATGCTGGAAATCTAAAATAAAAATGGAAAACGCTGGAAGTACTCAGCAGGCCGGTCCGCTCCCGTGGGAAGTGAAATAACACTTCAGGTCAAAAACCCTTTGTCAGCACCGGGAAGGAGCAAAAAGCTTTGTTAAGCTGTAGGGAGGGGTGTCTTTGACAAGGTAAAACCAGGGTGACCACGGGGATCAGCTGTAAAAAGGTTTTCTGGTCAGCGAGTGAATGGGAGCAGTTGGGCAGTGAGAACATGGACAGAGACCACTGATGAAAGAACAAAATGCCGGGCAGGGAGACGTGCCTGACAGGTCAGGCTGGGCATCTCCTCCATCTCAGTGAAACACAACCGAGCTGAGCCAACCTCACAGACAGTGACTGATACAGACCCAGAAATCAAGTTACCTAAAGTTGTAGAGTTCAGTACCGAGTCCAGAAGGTTGCAACGTGGCCAGACAGAAGACAAGGTGTCGTTCCTCAAGCTTGCATCGGGCCTCAGCGTAACAGTGCAGGAGGGCACAGACTGACAGGTCAGACTGGGAATGGGGTGGAGAATTAAAATGGCAGGGAACGGGAAGCTCAGGATCGGCCCTATGGACTGAACACAGGTGCCCTGCAAAATAGTCACCCCATCGGTGTTTGGTTTCTCCAATACAGAGGAGACACATTGTGAACACAACTGGAAGAAGTGCAAGTGAATCGCTGCTTCACTTGGAAAGAGTTTGGGTCCCTGGATGGTGGGAAGGGAAGATTGGACCAGAGAACAGTTCCTGCCAAATGCTGAAAGGGGAAGAGAGAGGAAGATGTGTATGGTGGTGGAGTCTCTCTGAAGGTGGCGGGAATTGCCGAGAATGATCTGTTGGATGAAGAAGCTGGTGGGGTGGAAGCTGAGACCCAGGGGAGCACTTTCCTTGTGTCCTGGAGGACAGGGGTGATAGAGGCATGGGGAAATGATGCAATGTGGTCAAGGGTTGAGCTAACAATGGTAGAGGGGAAGCCAAGGTTCACAGAGAAAGATGTTTTAGAGGCACCTATACGGAAAGTCTCATCATCGCAGCAAATACAATGGAGATGGAGGAACTGGGAAATGGGAGACTTTAGAGAAAGGCAGGGTGGGTAAAAGTATTGAGGCAGCTGTGGGAATTGGTAGGCTTGTAATGTGTTAGTTACATTCTCTGTCCATGTTCTCACTGTACAACTGCTCCCATTCACTCACTGACCAGATAACCTTGTTTACAGTTTGTCCCCATGGTCACCCTGGTTTTACACTATCACATGCACCAGCCCCCCCCCCCCCACCCACCCATCCTCCCTGCGGTTTAACAAACCCCTCTGACTTTCCCACTCAGTGTTAATCTGGTATATCACCTGGATTTCTGTGCTTAAGTAGGATTTGACCCATAACTTTCTGGCTAATGGACTGAGCTACAACTGATGCATAGAAGCACATGACCAAGAGGAACTTCAATTAAACTAAGCATCCATGGGTCTTGAATTGAGATTTATATAATATAAAGGGAACATAGAGGGAATATCAGCTAGAGGCACCTGGATCTTGAGCACTGGCCAGCAATCCCTTGTGGAGAAAGCACCAACTGAGATGGCACCGGGAGAGTGGCTGTTTGACTGTGACATCCATCACCGAGGCAGATGCACAAAGTAAACACAGGCAGGTTGGTAAGGTGCTCGCAAATGGCCAATATTTGTGGACCTACATTCCTGTGAGAGTTAGAGTTGGGAGTGGGGGAATGAAAAAAATGGATAGAAGAAATCTTGGGACTGTCACGTACATACTTTGGATGGAAGGAGAAAGGGTTGTTCCTTTTACCAGAATTTCAACTTCTCTACTATTCAGAGGCACTCAGTTACCAGCCCTTACACGACAAACACCGTTCATATTCTCTTTTATATGCTCAAGATTCAGATCTTTATTGTGTCAATACAAGGGGTAGGAAATCCAGTTGGGTACAACAGTGATATTCATACATGTTGAATATGGGCACAGGAGTATAAAACACAATAAACCTTCATGTCTGCATTATATCATATATACTCAAGTGTAACACAACCCATGTATATGACGACCCTCACCCCTCCCAACCACCCACCCTACTTTCCAGCCAAATGACCTGAAAAAAATCCCATCTGTATATATCGCATCGGTGTCCAATGAGCATGAAATGTAACTGATACGCACACGTGCACAGATGTGGGAACTGGGACTTGGGAGAGGCGAAGGGAAGTACCGATGTGGAGTTCAGAATGGAGGGGAAAGCTGAAGCTGGCCAGAAAATGATGGGTGCATTCTACAGTTCTACTGCCATTCACCAACAGGTAACACCACCCAGTCAACCCCAGCACATTCAACATTCAGCGACCTATCGATGAGGAGCCAGTCAGGGTACAACTCACATGCTGATTGCACCTGCACTGGCTGCTGGTCCTGTGTGCACATCATTCGCTTTCCTAAAGTTTCCATGTCTGGTCTTGCGGCTTCCGCTACCACGGACGGTGGTGGAGCCATCCAGCAAGGCTCAATCTAAGCCTTTGCCCAAATGCAGAAAGCAACTGGAGAACACAGCGTGGTGGTTGGGATGGGGGAGTGATGGGTTGATGGAAAAGCAGTGAGGATGAGAAAGGTGACCTAGAGCTAAAAGTCTCCCCTCTTCTGTCCACACCTGGCCTTTGTAGCCACGTGCAAGAGATAATTGCTGTGCCTATATCTTAAATCCTTCACCGTTTCTGGCCACATCATTTTCCATGCAGTGGCTTTACTCTACAAGCCTCTTCTTCCCACCGTGAGCATGGCCAGTGGATCGTGCTTGTGGGGGGAGAGGATGGACTCATGGAATGACTCAATCCACAGCTTATAAAAGTCGATATAATATAATGGAGGTTTGACATTTTCGTTACCACCCAAGTGCCTTTTGCAAACAAGGTCTAAATCCTTCAGTGAAAGGTTATTTTCAGTGATAGGAATTTAGGGGACATAAGCTACTTATAGCAGAGCTTCCACCCAGAAATGAAAGAGGGGGTCTTCCAGGGTGGTGTTTTCTCTTGAAGCAAATCCTTCCCCTTCCCCTCTCACAACATTAGCAGGACGTGGCGTCTCCAAAACCCAACCGGGACAGGAGTGAAATAGAGAGTGACAGGCTAAGAACCTGGTGTTGTTCTGAAGGTTAAGAGGAGATTTAATAGAGGTATTCAAAATCATGCAGGTTTTCATGAAAAGAAGAAACTGGCTGTAGTGGCAGTAGGATTGTTTATCAATGGATAAAGACAGAAGACAATACAACAAAGAATTTTGTATTTACGCAATGATTTGTGATCAAGAAAATGCTGTCAGAAAGGGCAGTGGAAGCAGGTTCTGAAAGGGATTTGGAGAACTATTTGAATAGACCACACCGACACCTGTGCATCAATGTTAATTAGTCCTGGTCATAAAAAAGGCACAATAATCTAGAGCATATCTGCAGCCACACAGGTCAAAACCTCTTAGGCAGTTTAGTGTTGGAAGAGAGTGTAACCCCAGCAAGGAGCTGAGTTTTAAACATCTGATGAAGTTCTGAGCACTTCAGAACAAAATCTTTGTGAGAAAACAGTAGCACTGTCCCAGACTCTCAAAGATTAACCATTCACTGCCTAGAGGTAGCATGTGATCACTGGAGTGCTCCATCGTCAGAATGCACAGACTGAGAACTGGTGACTACAGCAGTGAAGTGGAACCCCAACACACGACAGAAATGTAGCTGGCACACTACTCACTGAACTGCACAACAGTCATGCAGCTAATCCCCAATTGATAGGAATGCATGGTACTGCAGCCTCCAAAAGCCAGGTTAGCTGCAGAGTCTTGTTCAAATGCTTCTTCCAGAGCTTGAAAGGCGAGCTGTCTTCACAGACACATAGAGTTGACACTGAGCCTGCACCATTCTTGGCTGTTGTCAGGCTGAGATCTGGGAAGTGAGGCAAAGCAGGTTGTAGGTTTTGTATCCTCCCATATTTAAAGCTCAAGGGGTATCCTCCCATTGTCTTTGCTCATTTCCATCAACACATTAACCCCAGCTGCACCACACCCTGCAGAGCTGGACTTAATCCGTTTGAATTTTAATGCATGTGGGCTGCAGATATAAATTAGGAACAAATTACAGTAATTTAGTCAAAAGCACACCTAAGAGCCACACAATTTGCAGGCATCACACTGCATGAGGGAACTTCTCACCCCTTCGTTCCTAATTTGAATGTAACATTTTGGAACCGACTTGTTCTCTTCCGTCTGCTGGTCTGACAGAATATACAAGTTCAAAAGTAACTCACTCACGTGCGGCAGCTCATTGTGAAGCATCATTGTGAAGATCTCCAGCAATATGGTGTGTGGGTATCACCTCACAGGTCTGGGCCTCAGTGGTGAGATTAGAGGGAGGAAGCAGGTACACAGCAAAATGATCCTGCATTAACTGGACCATTCAACGTCATGGATTCCGTTGTGCCCATGTAAATGGGTTTATCCAAAGAAGAACAATCAGCAAACTTTCTAGAAAAGTCTTTGCAAGAATTCTGAGATGCTGTACAAATTCCATCTGCTTCCAAGGCAAAGGATGGGGAGGAAGAACGACAGAAAGCAGCTTTACATCAACTCCTCTGGCTGCAAACTGCTGCTAGTTTGTTTGCACTGGGATGATTAAGGCAGAACAACTTGATCACAGTAGGTTTCAGCCCCAGAGTTACAGACACCTTAAAATAAAACCTGTACTGCAGAGGCAGAGCTCCTGTCCCTTCCATACATTGTAACAAAGAAAGCTGGTGTCCAAGTTTCCATCAATCCCACTTGTGCTCCTCTCCTCAGCCACAATACCACCATTCTCAGGCTGAAGCTGACAGATTGTGTATGTTCCAGAAATACTTGGGCTTCTCAAAGGTTCAGCTCGCTGACTGCACAGTACTTACTGGTGGATTCTTCCTCTTTTGGGTCAAGAACTGTTTTATTAATAGGTTGTTACTGAAAAATTGTTGAAGGATACGAATCTCAGGAAGTCTTGGCACAAATAGGGTGTAACCTCCCCCTCTCCAAAACAGAGCAACTTAAAACAGAAGCCTTTCTGTTTAGAATCTTACTGCCATCACCTTCCCATCTCTGGAACTTAAGCTCAGCTTCATGCCAGCACCCTGCAACCCCATTTCCACAAAACTGCCAAGTGAGGTACCAAAGGGGAACCAGAAAATACAACTACAGAACTTCAGCTGGATAGCAAACAACCGGCAAATGCGACAGACACTTCTTCTGCAGCATGAACTGAGAAAGGGACACGGCAGTACGGAGGAGCAGTGGGCTCCACTGCCAACGTCAGGCACTCAGCTCAGGTACACCATGGACTGAGATCAAGTAAAGCTCCTTTAACCCTGCCCCAAAGTCCCCAGCTTGGACTGTCCCTTACTTTAATCGCAAGTTATGATATGAAGTCAGGCTTATCCTTGGCCTTGCTCTGCTTTAATTTACAGCCAGATGATAGAAGAGTCCACGTGCTCTCAATCTGAGCTGCATGTGAATCGGAAACCCAGGGGATCAGAGGGTGAACAAAGCAACTTCAGTGTAGCACTTTGTAGGTCACAGATGTCACAGGTGAATGAGAGGGTACTTTGTGAGGCAGCTGTTTAGATTAACAGGGATGGCACCAGTAAAATACACTTCATACCACAGCTTAAAGAAGTAATCTCGGAAAATGTTTTCAGCTACTTGTATTTATACACAGAAAACATCAATTAGTGTATCGGGGACTACTCAAAACGCAGCCCAAATGCCACGGATCAATTTTGAATTCCCACTAGGAACTTTAAATAAAAGAAAAAAAATCCTTAAACCCATGGTACCTACTGAGCAGTATAAGACAGGGAAACAGACAGAAGGTAATCCAGTTCACGCCATTTATACAGAAGTTCTTGAGGAAAAGTATTCCACTGAAACCAGAACCAATCATCCATTGCCTCTTGCCTACCCAGCTGCACCCCCCTTTCTCTACACAGTCCAGAGAGAAATGATCACTCACATGCTACCAGTGAACAGCAGGACCTCTCACAGAGAGATGTCTGGTGAGAAGGTCACAACTGCACTGCCGGGACAGTGAGGTACTCGAGTGTTGGGGTGACGTGCTTTCCCTTCTCCTTTCAAAACATTTTGGTCACATATTAAGTCCCAGCTTGTAAAAAAAATATAAACACAAAAATATATGAAATAGAACACCAAACAATGTCTTCAGTGAATCTGGTGGACAGTGAGTAACCACCGCAATCACATTTACCCAGAGGTCACTGAATGCAATTTTCTTCTTGTAAACCTCATGTAACCAAGTGAACTTTCTCTTTCTTTCCCCAAGCCCGTGGCAGGTGAGCAGCTCAGTAATCGTCACAAGGTGGCCAGTACCGTGCTCACTCCACATCCACTGCAGCCACAATTCAAGGAAAACAAGCCTCGAACTGAAACAGATTGTCCGCATGGAAGTTCTGCCCCCACAGGTTGCTTTCTGCCCTAGTCTGCAAGCTCAATCGGGCAGCCTTGACAATGCCAACTGACCAAACACCTTCACGTCTAGCCATTGCTGCCTTTTTTGTCCCGTAATCCGGATGTGAGAGTACAACACAGCTAACCGGAACCTCAAAATTGAACAACACTTAAATAACTGAAAAAATATGGCATAGAAAAAAAGATTTTTTTAAAAAAAGGAGAAAAACATTTTCATGTTTCAACACATTTGAAGACGGGGATTATTTAACCAAGCCTCTTATCTTGCATCATCTTTGTAATGTTCACAAAAGGGTGCATCTGATTGGTTGATCACCCAATGCCGGGCTTGCCTTGGCCACCCTCTGGGAGCAGGCTCCTCACACAGCGAGCTTGCAGTTGCAGAGTTCCTTGTAGATCTGCCGTCGGAGCTTGGGCATGTCCTGCTGGGTGAAGCTGAACGGCTGTCCCAGAGCCAGGCATTTACAGAACTGAAACAACACAAGCCACTGCTGTTAGCCTGGGCATTTGAAATCTTCTCAATTCTCTAGTCTCTCTTCCCCGCACATTCTCCGACTCCCCCCCCCCCCCCCGTCCCTTTTCTCTCTCCTCCTGATCTACCCAGTTCCTCCTGCACCCACCACAGCCCCAGCACCCAGTTCCTCCTCCGCCCACCACAGCCCCAGCACCCAGTTCCTCCTCCACCCACCACAGCCCCAGCACCCAGTTCCTCCTCCACCCACCACAGCCCCAGCACCCAGTTCCTCCTGCACCCACCACAGCCCCAGCACCCAGTTCCTCCTCCGCCCACCACAGCCCCAGCACCCAGTTCCTCCTCCACCCACCACAGCCCCAGCACCCAGTTCCTCCTCCACCCACCACAGCCCCAGCACCCAGTTCCTCCTCCACCCACCACAGCCCCAGCACCCAGTTCCTCCTGCACCCACCCCAGCCCCAGCACCCAGTTCCTCCTCCACCCACCACAGCCCCAGCACCCAGTTCCTCCTCCACCCACCACAGCCCCAGCACCCAGTTCCTCCTGCACCCACCCCAGCCCCAGCACCCAGTTCCTCCTCCACCCACCACAGCCCCAGCACCCAGTTCCTCCTCCACCCACCACAGCCCCAGCACCCAGTTCCTCCTCCGCCCACCACAGCCCCAGCACCCAGTTCCTCCTCTGCCCACCACAGCCCCAGCACCCAGTTCCTCCTCCGCCCACCACAGCCCCAGCACCCAGTTCCTCCTGCACCCACCCCAGCCCCAGCACCCAGTTCCTCCTGCACCCACCCCAGCCCCAGCACCCAGTTCCTCCTCCACCCACCACAGCCCCAGCACCCAGTTCCTCCTGCACCCACCCCAGCCCCAGCACCCAGTTCCTCCTCCCTCCACATCTGCCCATCAGCCACACACTCGTCCCACCACTGTCCCCGTCTGCCCTCCCCACCTCCCTGCCTTGGTTCCGTGCTCCGCCTTCCTCTCCTGGCACTACTTCCACCCTCCCCTCCCACACCTGCCTGCCAGCTCTGGCTCCACCCCCTCGCCTCCACCTTTCCATTCTGGCTATCCTGCCTCTCCCTTGATGAGGGATACATGCAGGGTCTCAACCTGAAACGTTGACCGTCCACTTCCCTCCACAGATGCTGCCCGACCCGCCGAGTTCCTCCAGTGCTTTGTGTGTTGCTGCGGATTCCAGCGTCTGTGGGCTCTGGTGTCCCCACCTCCCGTCCCAATCTTCCCCACTGCAAGGTCCTGACTTACACTGGGGAGACAATTCCACTGGGCACCAACTGTGCTCTTCACTACAAAAGCCTAAATAACAAGTGTGGTGTCACATTCCACAGTCACATCAGGTGGCCTGGTGGATTTGGCGCTGCCTGGCATGCAAACAACGTTTAAGGAAAGATATCTAGAAACTAACTTAATAAGTGATAGATAACTAAAACACCTCTTACTGATCGAACTTTGGACAGTTATACTTCACAGGCATTCTCCATCCGAGGTCAATGTGGCCAGGCTATAAATGGTACGTGTCACAGAACCATGGAAATTTAAAGTACAGGGAGGGAATACATTTTGGAGTCAGCAACCTCTGAGACAATCTGAAGAAAGTGAGGGGTGTGGGAAGAGCTGGAACAGCCTGTGTATCTACACACAGGTGGTGAGAGCATCTGCAGTTCCTCAAATTCAGAGGGGTAATACTGATGGAGAGAGAGGGGTAGCCAAGTGCAGCGCGTTCCAAACTTACACTGTGATAGTTGAGGACAGGCTCTGTGGATCACCCGGCCGTCAACTAAATGGGTCACGTTACACAAACCAGGCCTGTATTCCTAAGCTTAGAAGGTTTACTTAATCGAGGTATTTGAAATGACTGAAAGATTCAATGGGGCAGAGTAACGGTGGGTGGTGGAGAAGGGGGCAGTAGAAATAACAAGTTCAGAACAAGGGAGCGTAACAAAATTCGAGCCAGGCCATGGAGGAGTGGATGCAGCAAGGACTTCTTCACATAATGCAGAGCAGAAATTAGGAACACTTCCCCACACACTGTACTCGGGCTGGGAGGAGGAATGGGTGACTGACAATTCAGTACCCAAGTCTGACAGGTACCTGCAGTACAAAGGCTCCACAATCACTGTCGTTGTTTTGCCTCGCGACGTTCTGCAAATACAATCACTAATGTTAGCCCACAGTTGTTGTGTCAGATCTCAAGAAAACTTTAACACATAGAAGGGGCACATTGTAATCAAATTACTTATCAATTTTCCAACTGCTTTCGTACTGAAACCTAACGGATCAAAATAACCAATTAACAAGAAAAATTCTTCATCTTAGTCGGAATTAAGATGTTCCACAGATCAGCAGCTTTGTTCTTGAGCTTATCGAACAAAATCCTGCCCAGGATCCAGACCCTCAGGGTACTTTGGAGTGATACAGTCTGGGTTCAACTGCCCTCTGATCTCACTCACTTCACCAAATACAGGTCACACGGGACAGAGAGGTGATGGTGAACAATTTTCCCTGGCTGAGGAGGAGCTGGATAATCCTGCTTCCCTTTCTGTTTAAAAAAAAGGATGGAGCAGCGTCAAGGAGAGACAGAAGAGGTGTGTGCATCAACGAGCCTGTTGGTAACTCAGGGAAGGCTGGGAATCCCATTTTGAGAATCACACAGAATAACTAAGGGAGGCAATGGGGCCAAACACCATCAGCAAGTTAATGGGGTTACACTGGCAGCTCAGAAGTTGTTGATCGAGGGTAAGAGTGATACTGCGATACTGCAGCGACTCACCGCACCGGCATCGCGAACGTCGTCAGAGGCCCCGATCCAAGATGGCGCGGGGCCCTCCTTCTTCCCCATCGGTGGGCTAGGAAAGCCCGCGCGCGGGAAGGTCAGGTGACCCGCGTGTGACGTCAGCGCGGGAAGTTTTGGGATATTAAAGGCGCACTGCGCCCCTGTCGTTCATTCGACTTCTGATTTCGAACCAGCGACTCTGTGTCTTCATTTTGTAGCGTGTAGCTCGCCGCTACAATACGATCCACCTGACCAGTCTGCCAGGTGAACCGCAATAACCTCGCGGTCCTGTGTTCTCCCACATCAGCTCCACCAGAGGCAGTATGTCTCCCCCTCCAGACTGTCAGAGACTGAAGTAACACTCCTTACACTGCTCCAGACACCGGGCACAATCAAGCAGAAACCTCTCAAAAAGCAAACTGAGTTTAGCACTTGGGACATCATTAGCTTGGGGCTATTTTATAGGTCTTAACACCTGTGACAATTACAGTCTATGTAAACTAGAACTCACTGTACTTTCATCAGCAATAGTTACAACATGCCCTGGGGAGGAGGTACAGCTCTATATAAAAGATACCTTTTACACAGGTCCTGCCTTTCTTAAAACTTTTTGTGTAATCCCAGGTCTGACCGTAGGAATACATCCCTGCCAGTGAATACGGACGGCTGCTTTAAGATGACATTTCATTTGGGGCAAGAACTTTGAATGGAGCTGAACCAATGTAGCACGTCCCACCCATATCACTGTCCCTCAGTACATCGTTACAGCACAGGAAGCCATTCACGCTATTATCCAAATGCGGACTCTTTCCTGGAGCTTTCTAATTAGCCTCACTCTGTTCCCACAGCCCTGCAAACTGCCCCCTTCATTTTTCCAAATCCCGGCTGAGTTTGCCTCCACTGCTCACACAGGCAGCAAGATCCAGTTCACAATTCACCGCAGAGGGGAAGGTTTCCTCACATCAACACTAGTTCTTTTGCTGATCACCTCACACACGAATTTAACTGTTGTAAATAAAGTTATCGTCCTTGTTCAGTACGAACTACAGCCCCTGTGGTGCCCGCTGGTCCTAGAAGGCCCCCAGCAGACACCTCATGCTCCCTCTCCAGGGACACTCAGGCACGTACACAACATTGGAAGAGAGGCAGTCCGTCAGTTTGGATGGACCCTCAACAGCCTCTTCTGTTCCAGCCCTGGGGTGTTTGATGGAACATTAGTGAGGTGGGAACTTTACATGGTTCTACCTGAGCTGTCCCACACTTGATGCTACCTACTCTGGATATAAAATGGGCTGCACTCAATTTAGTGACATAACTTGTCTCATTACATTTTATACATCATCAGCAAGCTTTCACATTAAAATAACATCCTTAACTTTTCCAAAGGCTGGCTACTCTCAATCCACAGTGCTGATTTTGCAGGCTACCCACCATTTTAAAATATCCCTTCCAGTCATCATAGAAGTCATGTCTGTTCTTCTTCATAGCTTCTGCCTGCAGGTACTTTCCAATGTGCTAAAATGGAAATGAGATTTCAGGTGACTTTTAAATACATGTTTCAGTTTATAAGATATATTTACTAGTCACATGTACATCGAAACACAGTGAAATGCATCTTCTGCGTAGAGTGTTCTGGGGGGCAGCCCACAAGTGTCGCCACGCTTCCGGCGCCAACATAGCACGCCCACAACTTCCTAACCCGTACGTCTTTGGAATGTGGGAGGAATCCAGAGCACCCGGAGGAAACCCACGCAGACATGGGGAGAACGTACAAACCCCTTACAGACAGTGGCCAGATTTGAACCCAGGTCGCTGGCGCTGTAAAACATTCCGCTAACCGCTACAATACCATGTCTGCTCTCCGTCACTGCCCTGGAGCCCTGACACTGTCAGACTCCAGCCAGCTCAACACTGCCTTCACTTACAGCCAGCTCACAAACTGAACCTCACCATTGCACTTGAGTATAGCACGACAGCAGCTTGGCTACTGCCACACGGCTCAGTACTCAGTCCTTCCAACACAAGTTGTTTCATAAATACACCTCGACTGAAATACAACGGGTACAATGCTGGCAGGGATAAGTCTGACGCTGTATAACAGTTCCAGAGGGCATGTCTGTTGTTCTTTAACACTGGGAAACAGCACTGCTGGATATGGATCTATTGTTGTGTAAGATTACATGGCTCCTGCCTCAGTGATTACTGGAGTTTCTCTCTCTGCCGACTGTGCCACGAGCAACACCTTAGCTGCAATCTCTAGCAAAGTGGCCCGTAAAACCGCAATCCTCTTCTAAACTGGAGCTGCAAATACAAACTACTACCTTTAATTTAGCGCAGCAAGGAGGGAGGTAAATGTCGGCATGCATTTCCTATTTTTGGTAAGTTCTTTAATTCTCTCTTTGGAGCTCCGAGATTCAGTGCAAAGGAGCCAGCAGGTACAAGGCTTTGGTCACTCCTGCTCTGGAGTAGAAGGTGATCCAACAAAGTTCATCGCTGTCAGAAATCGAGCTTTGATGACAAACAAAATATACGGGCCTTCTGATCTTGCCATGTGGAAACTGGGAAACCAACAGATCTCTTACACCTGACACAGTGCAAGTTATGTTGCAATAATCCCCAAACGCTAGAAGCCAATTCCTTCCACTGTACCTTGGGGCACCTCCTGTTCAGGGTGCGCTGGGAGTCAAAGTATGTTATCGTCTTTTGACGCACATCAACAGAGATCAGGGACCAGTGGACCTCCAGGTGAATCGGGATCAAGAGCAGATCCTTGTTGAAGATGTCAACCTGTGGGGTGGAAGGGTAATAAATAATGTGACTGGGCAGTTCGTGACTGCTCTCAGTGCGCTCAAGCGTGGGATGAGGATCCAGTAGACAAGATTCCTGCCACTCCCTCCCACATTCTCCTTCCAAGTTAAATACTGTTGCAGCATCAGAGGGTGCAGAATACACTTGGAATCGTAAACTGGAATCACTCATTCAATGCCTTCTGGAGATAAGGAGAGAACATGTGGAGGGGTAGAAGAGAGGTTTTCAGGAACATCAGCCCCACAAAACACAAAGGGTGAAGTGGGAGCACCTTTAGAAGTTAGAGCAGCTTTTACACACTCCACCCAATCTTTGCAGGCACTTTGCCCACAAGTGTTGAGATCAGCGGTTAGGATAAAGTTCACTCCACATCCTACCCAAGATCTACCCGGCCCGGAAGAAAGGATTGGGAGAGACGGCTCAGAGGCAGCTTGCTCCATTGAACCAATCCACTTTCAAGGCAGGACAGGGCTGGGGGTGGGGTAGAATCTTACATTTTTGGTCCATCTTTTCACTCCGTCATATCCCTTTGTTCTGAGCTTGTCATAAAAGAAGCTGTTGAAGAAGTGAACCTGAGTGAAGGAGACAAATCGTTAGTTGTGTGTGATCACATCTTCCTGCGCCATACCCATCACCTCCACATCAAACTGGTCGTATCCAAACCACAAGAACCTTTCCCTCAGTAATCCATAGCCTTCGTTACCGGACCATTCTGTAATCTTTAGGTTGAGGGCATGGTTGGTGTAGGGGCAAGGGAATTCAGTTATAGGGAGACAGACTGGAGGAGCTGGCACTGTCCTTGGAGAGGTTAAGGGGACACCATAAGAGCTTTGAATCAGTTAGGGAGAAACCTTCATCTGGTAAGAGGGTCAGTAAATAAAAGAAACAGCATTACGATAATCTACAAAAAGACACAGGAGAAATGAGCATAATGTGACAAGGCAGCAATGTGGCATGCGAGGCAAATCTAGGCATCTGCACTGGGGGATACATTTCACTGTCAGTCGTCCGATTATAAATCCTGAAAAACAACCTCCTTCTGTGCTTCACATAATTCCCGAAGTGACAGCAGTCACCTGCACCTCAGTGTTAATCCTGCTCGCCATCAACTGGAGCCAGTTGCTGCATTTAAAAAGCTACACCCCTCATTTCACACTCTTGTGCTCGGGGTATCAGCGATGAGGAATGGGAACTTTAAATTTCAGCATCTTGTACCTGTATCACAATACTCGGTGATGTTTGGACACGCAGACATACTCACACATGCACAGACCATTACAGGCAGCAGTGATTTAGAAGTAAATGAACTTACTTTGTCAGGGACAGTGTCCATAACGAGATCTCCATACATATTCATGACCTGCAGTAAAACACAAGAAAGAGTAATTCATTTCCCACCAATGTAACACAAAGGACAACCCCAGCAATCAGATAACATTCATTCTCTTTTCTTTGCCCCCAAGCCCAAATATTTTATGCAGAACTCTTGCTCAAGCCTCTCAAAAGGCAGCCATGAAAATGAGAAACGCACGTTAATGTTTTTCCTTACGTTTATCCCTCGCTCCAGGACAGATACAGAATGCACACATGTGCATACACACGTACCCAACATATTCACTGACGTCCTCCATTGATCACTGGAGTTGGGGTAAAATCTCCCAGGGACACCCCTCAAATCATTAGAAGTTACCTGACCCTTTATAGCAACAGCCTTGATGTGCAGGCTGGGGTCCTATCGTTCAGCATCTACATGCATCAGCAATACCACGGGGCAGTTTCTACAAGCACACCCTGACAAGGACTTCAGCCTCCATTCACCCAAAGACTCTTCAACTACCCCCAGCAGCAGGACAGAGCTCCTCTTGAATGAGTTGATAAAGCAAACTGGAACTTAATCTGGAGAAATGTGACGATGCATTCCAAGAGGGCAGCCAGTGAAGGGAACGAACAATAAATGAGAGATTGGAGCGTATATCCCCGGATCCCAGAATGTAGCAGGGCAGGTAAAACCGCTGGGATACGTGAGACAAAGAATCGAAGAGTAGGGAAGTCATGTTAGGATGGTATAAAACATTCAGCAGGCTGCTGCTGGAAATCTGAACTCTATGACGTCACCTCAGGGACACTGCCCTGGTTTATAGCACCAGCAATGGCCGTCTCCACGTTCTCCGCTCTCCCACCTGTGGCAATCCGCGCCAAACCCAAACTCAGTGATTCAGGAACAGCTTCTTCCCCTCCGCCATCAGATTGCTGAACGATCCACGAACACTACCTCATTATTCCTTTGTGTTTGCGTCATTTATTTATTTCTGTAATTTATGGATTTCATGTCTTTGCACTGTACTGCTGCCGCAAAACAACACATTTCACCTCATACGTCAGTGAGAATTAATCTGATTTGGATCTGTCCCCATTCTCTTGACCTCTAGAACTCAATGCCCTGTTCTCTCTGCATTTACTGCCAACTATCACTTCAAAAACCTTTCTTTCTCCCTGCTGTTGTCTGCCTCAGTGTAGAGTGCCTCTACCCTTCTTCCAAGAGCTGTGTTTGGAAACACAACCTGTTATGGCAGTCTCCCTGAGCTGAGAATCAAACATGCACGTACAATGATCATCACTGCTGTCTTCTCCTTTCTATCACACCCACAGGGAGGCAGTAGACAGCTCTGAAAATCACTGCCTGTACAATTCTTAGATCTCAAAATTACATTTTGCAAACTTAGTTTAAAGGTCCACTCTAACCCACCAGATCCCTCACTTCTGACGGGACACTGACTTCAAATGTTAACTATTTCATTTTCTCCACAGGGCCTGCCTGACTAACCAAATCTATCGAACATCTTATTCATTTTATATGTTATGTTACAACAGTTCGATGTCAGGATTTTAGTGGGATTTCAATTCATTCAGTTTTCCACAAAGACTTCCAGATGTGCGCTGCTGTACAGCAGTTCCTAACCCACCAGAGTCATACGTACAGCATAGAAACAGGCGCTTTGGCCCACTAGGTCTACACCAACTAACAAGCACCCACTTATATTCATCCCATTTTATTCTCCCCACACTCCCATCCACTCCCCCCAGATTCTACCACTCTCCTACACATTGGGGGGCAATTTAACATGGCCAATTACCTTGCCAACCTGGAGCACCCAGAGGACACAAAGACACAGGAAGAACTCCACACAATACCGGGGGTCAGGACTGAATCCAGGTCGCTGGTGCTGTGAGACAGCAGCACCACTGTGCCATGCTGGTGTCGTTCGTGGGAGCCTGCTGTGTACACAACGCTGCCAGGTTTGGACCGAGTCAAGGTTGTGGCAGCCACAGAAATGGAAATCTTTTCTTGGGCTTTGGCTAGATCCACGGATGACCACAGAGCAATGCGCAGAAGTGTGGGTGCTGGGGCTGAGGGCCATTTGGCTGAAGAGTTGTTGGCAAGACCAAGGCGCCTTACTTCAGCATTTGGGGGGGGGGGGGGGTGGGGGGTGGTGGTGTAGGATAGAGGAAAGAAAACGTCAAATCACAGATTCAGGAACAATAACCCTCCAATCCAAAACAGTCGACAACAAAAGAAGTATAACCTGGTCATTAAGCCAGTTTTGTCCATACAAAGTAGAGAGATCGTCCATGGTCAGCACGTGCCTCTTGTAGGTTACACGGAAGTTGCGGACGGCATTATTCCCAACCATCCGGTGGTAAGACTGCATCACATGGTGAATCATACTCTTCCTGTGCGCAAACACAAACAAAAGCCACGGTGAAGACTTGAACCTGACAACTGCTCCAAATCCAACAACGTGCGCCACATCTCCCAGTTCCACCCATCAGTGGGCCACTCCACACTCAGGCACATTGCACCAGCTCACAATTCAACAATCCCACCGAGCCCTGTCCAGCCCATAGTCACAGGAACATTGTGGACAGTGTACTGCCCGCCAAGGTCAGCACACTCAGCAGTGAGGGGAATGACTGTGTGTCCACCCAGCACTCGAAATCTAAGCATGGAAAACAACTGTTTTTGGCCACTCTCTCTGTCCACAGAGGTGGGAGGGAAGGGAAGCTTTGTGAGAAGGTGGCATGGGCCTTGGGTAAAGGAGGCAATAGCACAGGCACAGGAAAAGGAAGGGGGGTCATAATCTCCGCTCTGCTGTGAGTGAAAAGCTTAAAGTTTACACCCCCAGCCTGCCGTGGAACTAACACTCACAACAGGTCACGTACCTGTGCGGAGTTCCAAAGTCTTCTTCAAAGACATCCTGCAGCTTTTCAATGACCTCGTCAGTGTTCAGGGGGATTAGGCTGCCGTATGCTTGGATATACTCATCCAGGAGGCCTGCAAAGGAAGACCATCGTCCGTTTGGGTGAAAGAAATCACTCCCTTCTAAAAATGTACCTCGGTACAAGTGACAACAATAAACCAATACCAAGAGGCTTTCCGAGCACCAACACTCCACTGTTAGGCAGCATGACAGTGAAGCTGGATGTTATCATCTGCTCTCCACACACTTTGCAGAAGGATTCAGGGACAGGACAACAAGAGAAATTACACTCGGATCAGGAATCCGAAGAGGCATTTCAGGGCTGCCCACAAGATCAAGCAGCACAGCAAAGTACACCTAACTGACACATCTTCAAAAACCTTCCACCACCTCAGCATTTCCCAAAACACTTTACAGCCAGTGTAATACTTCTGTGGTAACGTAGGAAATACAGTGGATAATGTGTGTTGGTTGTGTGACAGGGCTGTTGCAACTGAGAATGATCAGATATTTCTGTCCCCAAACACAGGGAAGACCAGCCCTCACTATCTGTAAACAGCGCCCTTTTAGATCTGATGGAGCAGAAGGAACTTAGGTCTCACATCTCAACAAACCCTCCCTCCCCACTGCCCCCACAGTGCAACACACCCTCAGTACTGCCCCTCCCAGTGTGACCCTCCCCCAGTACTACCCCTCCCACAGTGTGACACTCCCTCAGTACTGCCCACCCCCCACAGTGTGACCCTCCCTCAGTACCGCCCACCCCCCACAGTGTGACCCTCCCTCAGTACCGCTCCTCCCACAGTGTGACCCTCCGTCAGTACCACCCCTCCCACAGTGTGACCCTCCATCAGTGCCGCCCCTCCCACAGTGATGCTCCGGCAGTACCGCCCCCCCCACAGTGTGACCCTCCCTCAGTACCGCTCCTCCCACAGTGTGACCCTCCGTCAGTACCGCCCCTCCCACAGTGTGACCCTCCCTCAGTACCGCTCCTCCCACAGTGTGACCCTCCGTCAGTACTGCCCCTCCCACAGTGACCCTCCCTCAGCACTGCCCCTCCCAGTATGACGCTCCCTGACTCCAGTTCTCTGTATTCCACTGAAACCCATTATGACGAGTTGCCGATGTTGGAAACACCCTAACGTCAGAGGATGGTTTCTCAGTTGCACGCTCCGGTTCACTGTGATGACCTTTCTTACCGTGAATGCAAGCGATGTGCTCGTCACTCATTGCCGACACGTGATTTGCACCAGGTTTGTCCCCGCTCTTCGGCTGCTCAGCAGCAGCTCCCTCGGTCTCTGAATCCCCAGCTCCGCTGGCTTGGCCGTCAGACACCCGCTTGTGCTTGCTGACGCTTGCCGAGCTGCCCTCCCTGCTGTCCTCCTCTCCGCCAAACAGCTGCTCGGCCATCTGGGACCCAATGCTGCACACGTGGCTGATGACAATGGCGTCTTCACCAGCCACACGCTGCCGTGGATCGCTGCCCTCTGACCGGGGAACTTCGTCTGGGTCACTCAGTGGGTGCCCATTCACTTCGAGTGTATCTGCAAAATCAAGGCAGGTGATAAAACAAGAATGTTCAATTGTACGGCATAGTTTGCAGAGCATTGGGTTTAAACACAGACTGCTTATCTCTGGAGTCAGAGCCCAACACAGACGGACCCACTCTACGGAAACCTTCATCAGGATCCTACATGCATGGACTCCCTGCCAAAACCACTGCTTACCGTGGCACTCGCACACACCAGGGAAAGAGACGAATGCTAGCCCTTTAAGTAATGGAAATGTTCGTTAAGTGAATGTGCCACAAGAAGCTTACAGCTTGGGTTCTGTGCGCAGATCTAGCCTAGCTCCACAGGAAGGATGTGACAACACTGGGGAGGGTGTGGAGGAGGGTCAGGAGGATGTTGCCAGGGCTGCAAGGTTTGGTACCAGCAGGCTGGGCATTTGCTATGGAACCAGAGGCTGAGGGGAGATTTAATTAAAAGGTATAACAATTACGAGGCATTGATGAGGTGAACGGGAACTTGGCCAACAGGTCACTAACTGGGAGACGTGGATTTAAGGTAATTCAGAGAGATCAGGCGAGAGTTTAGGATAATTATTTTTTAGTAAAAGATGGTAGGCATCTGGAACCCACTGCTTGAAAGGACTAAGGCCGTAGGGGCAGATAATCTGGCCCGGATTAATTCAGACTATAAACACTACTAGAGTTTCTCTGCTGACCTACAAGGAATCAGCACAGAACACAGACCTGGAACCGCCAACTGCAAATGGTGGAACTGTGGTATTTTGTAAAGTGGTGGCCATCCTGCAGTGTATAAATGGCAGTGGTTCTGGTCACCCCAAGTGGCACATTGCTGTAAATAGTGGGGATTTGGATAAGCATATGGCATGATTATTGTGACTAACAACTGTGATGGTGCAAGCTTTGGTGATCGTTACCAGGAGCAGTAATTCAGCCAACAGCCTGGATGTGTTTCGGTGGAAGCTGGATAAGTACGGAGGAGAAGTGGCAGCTAATCGGCTGAGACAGGGGTGAGTCGAACATAAACACATGGACCAGTTTCCTCAAGTTTCATTTAACTGCACATAATCTCTCCATTCTCAGTCGCACAGTCAATGGAACGTGAGGATTTTGAGATATACTACAGCACAATCTACTAAGCTTGGTGCAGCTGGGAACTTGGAGAGACAGAGTACAAATGTAGGGAAGTTACGATGAACCTGTATAAAACACTGGTTAGGGCAGAACCAGGGATCACAGTTTGCAAATGAGGCAAGTTTATTTCCCTGAGTGATCCAAGTCTTTGGAACTCACTTCCTCAGTGCAAGCACAGCCCTGAATATTTTTAAGGCAAAGTTAGAAGGATGCTTGATAAGCAAGGGTCGAGAGGTTACCGCAATGTGGTCACTAGGCTTAATGGCTTCATTAATGGCTTAATGACCACAATGGCTTCAGGAGTGAGGGGTTTCAGCTGCGAGGTTAGATTGGGCTGTTCTCCTTTGGAGAAAAGGAGGGCGTTTGATAGAAGTATACCTGATGCTTACAGCGGGGAGATGGGAAGGGAGCCATTCCCCGCTAGCGGTTCAGAGACTAGGAGAAACTGATTTAAAATATCGAGCAAAAGTTACAAAAGGGACGAAAAAGAGCTGTTTTGACGTGCAGAGAAGAGTTATGACCTGGAACTGGCTGCTGAGGGCTGGATACAGCTGATGGGGGATACAGCTGATGGGGGGTGGGGGGGGAGGGGATGGTGGTGGGGTACTGGATGAGCTCTCGGAGAAATTAACTTGCGGGTCATGGGTGAGAGGACAGGGGAGTGACACTCACATGGCCCTGTGAGGAGCTGGCACAGATTCACCGAGCCCATTGACAACCAGTTGCATTGTGAGTCAGTCTGACCTGTGCAGGGTGAAGCCCAGCCAGCATGGTTCCATTTTGTACACAATCGGCTGACCCCTGGCTGTGGAGGGTAAGGGTAGCATCCCAATCGTGGCCTTGGTGGAGGTCAGCGATCTGGGACCTTCTGACCAATAGGGAACACCGATACATGGTGCCATCAGCCAACCAAACCCTTCGAAGGTTTCACGAGCTGCACTGAATCTTTTCCTCTGTAAGCACAACAACTACCTCCAATGCCAGAGACTGGTGCCCGGCTGAAGCTCCCCACTTCGGCTGCCTTTGCCCGGTTCAACGTGATCCCTCTTGCCTGCTCTTGAGTGCCAATGCCGACGGAATTAAGGGTCAGGGTGTCTCCACTGGCGTCGGCTTGGCAGAGTTGAAGAGTGTCCTTCTGCCGAGCCACGAAGCGGGTGTACAACAGGTGATCCCGGTCCACATTCACCCTGCCCAGCAGCCTCGTGCTCTCCCCCTGGTCCGCGCCCCCAGGCGCCCGGCTAGCTCCCGAAAGTCCGCGGTGACCGGTCGGCACAAAGGTGCTCGGGCCTTCCTTTGGCGCCTCCGGAAAGTCGGCGGAAATACCCCCTCTGAGCAGGACGGACCCCGCAGGTGGATCGCCGACTTTCTCAAAGGGGCTCGCTTGAGTTAGGAGCCTGTAGTCCACGGGCAAGGGTTGGCAATTGGCGACAGGCGGACCCTGCAGCCTGGCACTGGGACTCCTGCCTGCCGGCTTCGGCCACAGGTTGTTGCTTCCCTCCAGCAGGTGGGCGTCTCTGTGGCCCTCCACAAAAGGACTGCAGACACCGGGGCCCAAGCTGGACACGTCAGTCCGGAACAGCTCTCCGGCCTCAAGGTACTTGGGACGGCACTCCTGCGGCGGGTCGCTCCCTCCCCCTTCCAATGCTTCACCCACCAGCCGTTGGGAATGGGGCAGGCTGTGCCGGGCGGCTCGAGGCCGAGCAGATCGCCTCCGCCCAGAGAACAAGCTCCAGATCCGCCAGTGGAAGGTCAGGGGGGAGATGCGGTGGTACAGCAGCATGTGCAGCGCCTGCACCAGCTTGCGCCTCTTCTGAAACCGCCTGCGTCTCAGCTGGCGGCAGGTCTTTGTGCCAGACTCCGTCCCGTGCCCACTTCGGCTCCTGTGCTGCATCTCTCGCTGAGCCGCGCCTCCCGTCGGAGCGTAGCGGCCGCAGCTGGCAGGGGGGCCGACAAAGCTGCAATTGTTCCCCACCTGCTTGGAGCCAGCCCAAGTACCGGTGGCCCTGTCACCCGGACCGCTGCAGTCTGCAACCTCCCAACCAGACAGCACGCCCCAGCTGCTCGCACAGCTCTCGGGCGGTTCTTCAAAGGCGGCCTTGCTCTTCTTCGACACGTTGTTCCAGGTGGTGTGGTTGGCCAAGGAGTAGCTCCCATCTTTCTGCAGCTTGCCCCCGGCCAGGTCTGAACCACCATATCCCTCCTGTTCAAGGAACCACGCTTCGGCCGACAGAGGCTTCACTCTCCTCCCTCTGAAGTCCATCCTCCGACTGGAACAGAGCTGCTCTTGGGTCGGGGGGATGATCCGTCACGCTTGAGATGAGTCTTCTCACAGTGGCTGCCTTCTTTGAGTGTTATCTTGCATCCTTTCTAGATACCTGCAGGTTTAGAAAGCAGAGGTGTTTAACACAGGTTATTCTCGCGCTGCTCTCCTCTCGCGCCACGCACACCACTTGGGTAGCTGTCATTTCTGCACCGTTCCACGCACAGAATTAAAACCATGCTCTGTACAAACCTCCCTTCCAGCAAATGGTGACCGGGAACAAGAAATTGGATGCAATCTTCCCACCAACGTCCCTTCAAATAATTTAGAGTGAAAAGCAGTTGAACATGAAAGGAGTTCCAGACTAACCCAAACCAAGCAACACACCAGGGTTGGAGTTGGTTTTGAATGTCAAGGCCTCAAAATCCAGTGGCCAGGTTATGTCCAACAACTGCCCACTCTCCAACCCTGAGATTCCCTCTAATCCTGGCCTCTCCTCCATAACCAAGTTCTCCCAGCCTGCTGCCAGGCCCCAAGTTCTCCAATCCCCTAACCATCTCTCAAAAACACCTGGACTGGGAGAAAGACCTTACAGCCCTATGTATCTGCTTTGTCAGTCAGTGTTATAGCTGCCCAATTCCCAGATTCCTCAAGTCGCCACTGGTCCAGAAAGCTCATTCCCAAATGTACTCCTTGCATCTCCCGGGGATACAGAACTCCAAGGCTTCACAACCCTGATTTTGAAATTGCTCCTCTTTGTGGTCTTAAGACTGTGTCTCCACCATCCAAGGCTCAAACACTCCTTCCAGGAGCATCAGCGAACCCCTTGTACTTGCACTGGAACACGCCGCACCTGTTACCCACAATGCAGTCTCCTCCACAGTAGGGAGGCCAAACGCAGGTAGGCACACCACTGTTCACCCTGAGCCCAGTCAGTTCTCTAGCCTGCACCTGCTTTGACCTCGCTGTCATCGGTGTCCTGCACTGTCCCAGTGAAGTTCAACAGAACCCTGAGGCACAGCACCTCATTTCCCAACCTTCCGCACCCAACAGTTGCCGGTGATGACTCCACTGCTTTGCAGTCCCACTTCCTCCACCACCATTATTTGCCCTTTTACTGCCCTCTCTGTCTTGCCCCATCATTCCATTTGTCTTTTAATCTCTCCCGACCTCAGCCCCGTCACAAACCTCCTCGTTGAGTCTCTCCACCCTTCTCCACTTTCCCTGCATCCTAAAACTCAAGCAACATTTAATAACTTGCCCAATCTGTTAAGCATTGAACACTGATTTCAAATCAATGTGCTTAGCAAAGGGAACACCTTACTCGAAGCGTTAATCAATGCAAACTGCCACTTACTTAAAGAGACTCATTGAAACACTCTACCACCAATGTATTGGCTACACATGGAAGCAACCCAGCGATTAAAGTCTCTCCTTCATTAGATCCAGTTAAAAAGGAAAGGCAAAAATGATAATGCATGGTAGCAAAAATCCGTCAGGAATAGACAGTGCACATAAACGGAGTGTACCTCCAACTACTGTGAAGCAGGTAAGTGTGCTCCAAACACACACACTCCAAAATGCACCCAGCATTCAAAACAAAATAGGTGAATTAATACCACAGATGGAGATAAATAGGTACCACTTAATAGCTATGACACCGTTGTAAAGTGACGAAGGTTGGGAATTAAATACTACAGGATTTTTAACATTTGGAAGAGACAGGCAGAAGTATAAAGGAGGCGGGGTGGCCCTGATTTTTTAAAGTGGGATAAAGGGAGTAGGGAGGCTTTCAGCTTAGAACCTCATGGTAAAGTAAACCAGGGGCTGCCAAGAAACGGCAAAGGGAAAAACTCACAGGTGGCAGCAACGCAGCCCATGGTATAAACCAAGAAATTAGAGGTGATGGTAACAATGACAGTGATCGGGGGGACTTCAGTCTACACACAGGCCGAGCAGTGATGGTGTGGAGTGTATGAGGGATGGTTTTGCCAATCAGTGCGTTGAGGAACCAACAAGGGCACAGGACATCTTATAACTGGTTTTGTGCAGTGAGGAAGGGTTCATTGACGACGGTTTAACCAAGTGATCAAAACAGGATGGAATTTTATATAAAGATTGGAAGTGATTTAGTTCAATCCAAAACCAGGTTCTTACATCTGAATAAGCAAACTAAGGTTTGGGCATGAATTGACCGTGGTAGGTTGGGGAATCTACATTTAAAGGTCAACCAGCAATGCCTAGTGGTTATATAGCATACAGCTGAGAAGTATTACATACCCTTTACAGTAAAACAAAACATGAAGCCTGGTCCAACCATCGCTATCGAGAGAAGTTCAAAGGAAAAGGTGCATAATGTAGTAAAAAAACCGCAGTAGTCCTGAGGATTGGGAATGTTCCAGGAGGACTAAGAGCTGAAGAGGAACCAGATAATTGGAAAAGGATTGGACAGAATCAGCTCAGACTTTTTGAAGGAAAATCGGTTTGACAAATCTGCCAAGGGTTGTTGAAGATGTAACTGGCAAAGTAGATAAGAGCCACCAGCTGATGTGCTGTATTTTGACTTCCGGAAGACCTTTGTTAAGGTGCCACACGAGAGCTCATTAAACAAAACTAAAGAGCATGATATCGGGGGTAAAATAATACTGTGGACTGAAGATTGGTTAATGGGCAGGAATAAATGGGCCAATTTTAGGCTGGAAGCCTGTGACCAGTGGGGTGCTGCAATGATAAGTGCTGGGGTCCAGCTGCTCAGGAGGATGTGGAGAGGACACGGGGTATAGAGACAGGCAAAGTGGATGAGCAAGGACATGACGGACAGAACACGGAGGAAATGTGAGCTCATCCATTCTGGATGATAAATGGAAAGGTATTTTTTAAATGCTTAAGGACTGAAAGGTGTTGATGTTCAGAGGTACGTCTGATGCCCTTGTATGTAAATCACTGGAAGTGATCATGTTGGTACAATCAGTAGTTAGGGTTATGTTGATGTTCATTGCATGAGGGTTTGAGTACAAGAGTTAAGATGTATTGCACCATTTATACGAGGCTGCACCTGTAATATTGTGTAGAGGTCTGGTCTCCCTATCAAAAGAAGAATGCACCCATCCCACATGTTACAGGAACTGTGATTGTCTGAACGATTTACCACGGTGTTAGGGACAGCTCAGCTCCAGCTCTCTGCAAGAAATCCCAACCCCCTCACCGGAACCGAATTCACACCAGCCATGCACAATGTCATGTGGGGAAAGTGCACCAATGCCCAAATCTGCCCTTGGTCCAAATCTCTGCACAGATCCCCATTCCCACAGCAGCTTTCCCGACTTCAGTGTCCCAAAGAGCATGATGTAATTCTGAAGGGCAACACGGATACAGGACACAGTGCACCATTCCACAAGCACTGATGCATTGGCTGAGAAATAAGCAATGAGGCTGGACAATAGTGCAATAGCATATTCTACCTGCATTCCCTCAACTGAAACCCCTCAAACTCCAAGTTGGACACTGAGACACTGAAGGAATGGCGATTATTTTTCCAAGTCGGGATGCTGTGCGACTTGGAGAGGACCCTGCAAGTTCTGGTGTTCCTGTATACCCTCTGCCCTTGTCCTTCTTGGTGAATGTTTGGGAAGTACCGTCAGTCCAACCTTGACGAGAAATGGTAGTGCATTTTGTAGACAGTACACATTGCAGCCACAGTGTGCTGGTGATGGAGAGAATTCTTGTCGAACTGGTGGAGGGGATGGCATCAACCAGGCTGCCTGGTCCAATGGTGTCAAACATTGTTAGAGCTGTGCTCATCCAGGCAAGTGGGAAGTAAAGAAACAAAGGGCCGCAGATGCTGGAATCTAGATGAAAAACACGATGATGCTGAGGGACAGAAGAGCAGAATTTGATAACAAGGTCAGCAAAGTGGAAAGTATTCCGTCACACTCCTCACCCACGACTTATTCCAGCCAGCGGCATTTAGATTCGCAAGTGGCACCCTGAGCGTTAAACTGGACTCAAAATCGTCTGCCGAGACTGAAGTCCCAGAAAGCTCTTAGAACTTTTGTAATAGGGGCCTGAATAAAAGTCAACATACAGGTTTACCAGGCAGCTTGGTCATGAGGAAGAATAACTTACTCTTGTCTTGGATGTGTCTCATCGAGTTTGGGGGTGTTGGGGTGGGGGGGTGGGGGAGTCGGCTGAGAGTTGGAACCCACACAAGTGCATTTTGAAGCTGAGAGTTGAGTCAGTGCTGTGTTGGCGCCGGAGGTGTGGCGACGCTTGCGGCTGCCCCCAGAACACTCTATGCAGAAGATGCATTTCACTGTGTATTTCGATGTACGTGTGACTAATAAAGAAATCTTATTTTGTCTTGGTGGAATGGACAGGTGCTGGGGAAGGTCAGCACCGGGCTTTATGTAAGCATAGAGGTGGGCAATCAAGATCTGAGAGAAGGACGGGGAGGAAAGAGACTGTGTCCTCCCAGACAAGAGGGTGGGGAAAGAGTGGGATGGGGCGGAGGGATCATCTTCCCTACTGAGAACGTACCAACATGCATCTCCTCAGAGGAAACTCGGCACCCTACCAGCATTGGTACAGTGTTGTGACCTCGTGATGGAAGGGCACACAAACCATTAACTGCAAATTGTCACAAGTTCTGCTCACTGATGAGACATTAAACTGAGACTTCAGGTGGGCATAAAGATCTCCAGAGAAGAGCAAGGGTCAAAGTTATTCTTCAAGCAATATCACATTGGTTTGGAAGATATTACAATGGTCACACTTCAGAAAACTTTCCATTGGCTGTAAAATGCTGTGTGACATTGAGGTCGGGATAAATGCACTGCAACTGAAAGTGCTTTGTTTTCCAGATACGCTCCAGATGATTGCCATTAGACGTTAAATTCAGTAAACATTCAGTAATTCAACTTCCACTCAGCCGAACTCTCCCCATCTAAGGTGTTGACCAAATACTTGGAACATCTCCCACAGGCTCCCAGCACGATCCCATCACAAGAACAACCACTTGCACTTCCACTGCACTGATGCAGAAATGTCCTGGGGCTTTCACGGGAGTACTATCCGAACAAAAGTGACTCACAGAAGAGAGCATCAAGACAAGTGACCAGAAGCTCGGTCAAAGGAGGAGGTTTCAAGCAGCATTATAAAAGAGGAAGCTGTAGGATTAGGGTGAGAATTCCAAGCACTGGGAAGGCTGCCAACGGTGGAATGGTGGAAATTGTGGGGATGATCAGGAGGTGAAAATTGGGAGGGCAGAGATCTCAGAAGCTTGAAGGAGTGACACTGGAGGGGCAGGACCATGGAAGGATTCAAAGACAAGGCTGAGAAGCAATGAAAAGAATCAAATCTGGAGGTAACCAAGGCATGGGCTGAGGCAGGGTGGAGTCCAGCAATGACATGGGGGCTAAATAGGTGGTCTTGATGATAACACCGAAACGTGGTCAGAAGTTGACCTCAGGATCAAATATAACACTAAGGCTGCAAACCTCAGAGGTACTGGGAAGAGGGGAGAACTCAGGGGCTGGGGGCAGAGATGGTGGCTTTGGAATTCCCGATAAGGAAATACTGAAACTTCCGCTCTTCTAGGTCTGGATGTTTGACAAAGAGAATGTAGTCACCGCACATTCCACGCAAGAACCGACATCACAACAAAACACCGTGTGCTTACTGATAGAAGAGGGATTGGAACAGCAATCAGCACTGGGCACTTGATTCACTCACACTCTCACACAATCGCACCAAGTTCACACATCCACTCCTGCTAAAGCTCATTTGTTGGGGGGCAGGAATCACGTCTCAGATATCCCTTCTCTTACTGTCATTGGGGTTTCCAGTAACAGTTCACTGGGTGAGCAGCTTCAAGTTCCTGGGCGTCAACGTCTCCGAGGATCTACCCTGAGCCCAACACATTGATACAGTCATGAAGAAGACACGCCAGCAGCTCTACTTCATGAGGAGGTGAGGAGATTTGGTACGTCACCAAAGTGTCTTGCAAATTTCTGCAGATGTACAGTGGAGAGCATTCTGACTGGTTGCATCACCGCCTAGTATGGAGGCTCCAATGTGCAGGATCGAGAGAGGCTGCAGAGGGTTGTAGGCTCAGCCAGCTCCATCATGGGCACAACCCTCCCTACCATCGAGGACATCTTCAAGAAGCGGTGCCTCAAGAAGGCAGCATCCATCAGTAAGGACCCTCACCACCCGGGACATGCCCTCTTCTCATTACTACCATCAGGGAGGAGGTACAGGATCCACACTCAACGATTCAGGAACAGCTTCTTCCCCTCCACCCTCAGATTTCTGAACGGTCCATCAACCCATGAACACGACCTCGTTATTCCTCTTTTGCACTATTTATTTATTTTTTTAACTTATAGTAATTTTTATGCCTTTATGCCTTGCACTGTCCTGCTGCCACAAAACAACACATGTCAGTGATAATGAACCTGGCTCTGATAATACAGTAACGTGCACAGGCCTGTCACTGGGTACGACGCATTTCATTCAAACTGAAGGGACTTGATAGATCACCAGATCCAGAACACGGATCAAGTTTTAAATTAATAGCTTACGTTCCAGCAAAATGAAAATGCCTAGATGTAAATAATTTTAACCAATTAAAACAAAAGCCCTCCTTGTGCTAGTTTCCCAGCCCAGCAAATCTCAACCAACAACCTGGAAAGTTACAGCCCATTAAACCAAAATTCACCCCACACCGTAGCTTAATTTTGCCCCAAACTCCAAATGTAATTTATTTCTTGAGAAAATCAACAATCATCTGCAATTAAACTTTCCTACATTAAGGCCAAACTGTTGTAAATATATTACAACCCTATCTCCTGGAGAGGAGGAGAAATAAGGAGGGGGAAGGGAGAGGGAGGGAGAGGATGGGAGGGAGGGGGAGAGGGAGGGGGAGAGGGAGGGAGAGGATGGGAGGGAGAGGGAGAGGATGGGAGGGAGGGAGGGAGAGGATGGGAGGGAGGGAGGGAGAGGATGGGAGGGAGGGGGAGAGGGAGGGAGAGGATGGGAGGGAGGGGGAGAGGATGGGAGGGAGGGGGAGAGGATGGGAGGGAGGGGGAGATGGGTGGGAGGGGGAGATGGGTGGGAGGGGGAGATGGGTGGGAGGGAGGGGGAGATGGGTGGGAGGGAGGGGGAGATGGGAGGGAGGGGGGGGAGATGGGAGGGAGGGGGGGGAGATGGGAGGGAGGGGGGGGAGATGGGAGGGAGGGGGGGGGAGGGAGGGGGGGGAGATGGGAGGGAGGGGGGGGGAGGGAGGGGGGGGAGAGGGAGGGAGGGGGGGAGAGGGAGGGGGGGAGAGGGAGGGAGGGGGGGAGAGGGAGGGGGGAGGGGGAGGGGGAGAGGGAGGGGGAGGGAGGGGGAGGGAGAGGGGGAGGGAGGGGGGGAGGGGGGAGGGGGGAGGGAGAGGGGGAGGGGGAGGGGGGAGGGAGAGGGGGGAGGGGGAGGGGGAGGGAGAGGGGGGAGGGGGAGGGGGGAGGGAGGGGGGAGGGGGAGGGGGAGGGGGAGGGGGGGGAGAGGGAGGGGGAGAGGGAGGGGGGGGAGAGGGAGGGGGAGGGAGGGAGAGGGAGGGGGAGGGAGGGAGAGGGAGGGGGAGGGAGGGGGAGGGAGGGGGAGGGAGGGGGAGGGAGGGGGAGGGAGGGGGAGAGAGGGGGAGGGAGGGAGAGGGAGGGAGAGGGAGGGGGGGAGAGGGAGGGGGAGGGAGGGGGGGAGAGGGAGGGGGAGGGAGGGGGGGAGAGGGAGGGGGAGGGAGGGGGGAGAGGGAGGGGGAGGGAGGGGGGGAGAGGGAGGGGGAGGGAGGGGGGGAGAGGGAGGGGGGAGAGGGAGGGGGAGGGAGGGGGGAGAGGGAGGGGGAGGGAGGGGGGGAGAGGGAGGGGGAGGGAGGGGGGGAGAGGGAGGGGGAGGGAGGGGGGGAGAGGGAGGGGGAGGGAGGGGGGGAGAGGGAGGGGGAGGGAGGGGGGAGAGGGAGGGGGAGGGAGGGGGGGAGAGGGAGGGGGAGGGAGGGGGGGAGAGGGAGGGGGAGGGAGGGGGGAGAGGGAGGGGGAGGGAGGGGGGGAGAGGGAGGGGGAGGGAGGGGGGGAGAGGGAGGGGGAGGGAGGGGGGGGAGAGGGAGGGGGAGGGAGGGGGGGGAGAGGGAGGGGGAGGGAGGGGGGGGAGAGGGAGGGGGAGGGAGGGGGGGAGGGGGTGGAGAGGGAGGGGGGGAGGGGGTGGAGAGGGAGGGAGGGGGGAGGGGGGAGGGAGGGGGGAGGGAGGGGGGAGAGGGAGGGGGAGGGAGGGGGAGGGAGGGGGAGGGAGGGGGGAGAGGGAGGGGGAGGGAGGGGGGAGAGGGAGGGGGAGGGAGGGGGAGGGAGGGGGGAGAGGGAGGGGGAGGGAGGGGGGAGAGGGAGGGGGAGGGAGGGGGAGGGAGGGGGGAGAGGGAGGGGGAGGGAGGAGGGAGGGGGGAAGGGAGGAGGGAGGGGGGAAGGGAGGAGGGAGGGGGGAAGGGAGGAGGGAGGGGGGGGTCGCCCTGTCCCTCACCCCAGGAACTGTCACCGCCCCCCCCCCCACTGAAGCAGCCGAGCCCCCTCCGCCGCCCCCGCCCCGGGCCGCTCTCCCTCGCTCCCTCCCCCCCCCCCGGGGCCGCTCGGCCCCTCCCCTCGCCCCCGCCCCCACTATTTACCCCCCTCACCGTCATGGCTCCGCTCTCCCTCTCCTGCTCCCTTGGCTCCGTCGCGCTCTTCGTTACGTCAGTCGCGCAGCTGGACGCCCTCTCACAGACGTCACGACGCCGCTCCGCGCCGAGCGAGCGCGCCCCCGCTCCCGGCGGCCGTCCCGTCGGAGCGCGCTCCCGCCCGCCCCCTGCTGATGAGCAGACGGCCCGGACCCGGCCGCTGCGTGCGCGCCCGCGACCGCTCACCGTGCGCGCTCCCGACTGCTCGCAATTGCGCGCTCACTACCTGTTCACACGCGGTGTGCACTTTCCCACCCAGCTCACACTCACTGTGCCCTCTGCTCACACTCACTGTGCCCTCCCCCTACTGCTCACACTCACTGTGCCCTCCCCCTACTGCTCACACTCACTGTGCCCTCTGCTCACACTCACTGTGCCCTCTCTCTACTGCTCACACTCACTGTGCCCTCTGCTCACACTCACTGTGCACTCCCCCTACTGCTCACACTCACTGCCCTCTGCTCAACTCACTGTGCACTCCCCCTACTGCTCACACTCACTGTGCCCTCTCCCTACTGCTCACACTATGCCCTCTGCTCACACTCACTGTGCCCTCTCCCTACTGCTCACACTCACTGTGCACTCCCCCTACTGCTCTCACTATGCCCTCTGCTCACACTCACTGTGCCCTCTCCCTACTGCTCACAATCACTGTGCACTCCCCCTACTGCTCACACTCACTGATCCCTCTCCCTACTGCTCACACTCACTGTGCACTCTCCCTACTGCTCTCACTATGCCCTCTGCTCACACTCACTGTGCCCTCTCCCTACTGCTCACAATCACTGTGCACTCCCCCTACTGCTCACACTCACTGATCCCTCTCCCTACTGCTCACACTCACTGTGCACTCCCCCTACTGCTCTCACTATGCCCTCTGCTCACACTCACTGTGCCCTCTCCCTACTGCTCACAATCACTGTGCACTCCCCCTACTGCTCACACTCACTGATCCCTCTCCCTACTGCTCACACTCACTGTGCACTCTCCCTACTGCTCTCACTATGCCCTCTGCTCACACTCACTGTGCCCTCTCCCTACTGCTCACAATCACTGTGCACTCCCCCTACTGCTCACACTCACTGATCCCTCTGCTCACACTCACTGATCCCTCTCCCTACTGCTCACACTCACTGTGCCCTCTCCCTACTGCTCACACCCAGAGTACATGTAATTTTCTGGGATCTGAACATGGTCGGAAAGGCCAGCATTCATTGTCTGTCCCCTAATTGCTGTTGGGTGAGGGTGTGAGCCACCTTCTTGATCTGCTGCAGCCCATCTGATGTAGTTGGGAGGGGAGTTCCAGAGTTTAGACCCAGCAATGATGAAGGACTGGTGACACATGCAGTACGGATAGAATGGAGAGCATTCTGACTGGCGCCTGGTATGGAGGCTCCAATGCACAGGATCGCAAGAGGCTGCAGAGGGTTGTAGGCTCAGCCAGCTCCATCACGGGCACAACCCTCCCAGCATCGAGGACATCTTCAAGAGGCGGTGCCTCAGGAAGGCGACATCCATCATTAAGGACCCTCACCACCTGGGACACGCCCTTCTTCCCATCACTACCATTGGGGAGGCTGTACAGGAGCCTGAAGACCCACACTTGACGATTCAGGAATAGCTTCTTCCCCTCAGCTCTGTACGGAGCTGGCACGGATGCAATGGGCCAAGAGCCCCCTTATGTGGTGAGTTCACGGAGCCTTCGCCTGCCAGTCCTCTCTCCTACAGCTATGACGTTGTTGGCTTTCAGGATGTGAAAGGTGCTACAGAAATGCTGGTCCTTCCTTCTCAGTGCTGGGGTGGGGTGGTTTGTTCCTGGGGAAGCCTGGCCTGTTCAGCTTGGTGAACGTAATTCTCAGCCTCAGCCATCAGGGTGGGGCAGTTAAAACTGGCAATTAATTGGGATTAATTGGTCCACACGGACAGGTTTTGGAATAGAAGAAGTGAAGGATCTTTCACCTAAAACGTTATCCGTTTGTCTCTCCCCGCAGATGCCGACTGACCTTTTTCTCTCTTAACTTGCACTAGTGTCACTATTTTGTGTGCAAGTTGTATATGATTTATGTCGTTTAAAAAAGTCAACACACACAGGATGTCGGAGGAACTCAGCAGGTCAGGCAGCATCTATGGAAGGACATGAACAGTCGATGTTTCAGGCCGGGACCCTGCACCAGGGCTGGGAAAAGAGGACAGAAGCCAGAATAAAAGGATGGGGCAGGGGAAGAAAGGAGCACGAGCTGGCAGGTGGTAGGCGAGTCCAGGTGAGAGGGGCAGAAGGTGAAAGGGATTGATGTGAGAAGCTGGAATAGGCAAAGGGCTGGAGGAGGAATCTGACAGGGGAGGGAAGTAGAGCATGGAATAAAGGGAAGGAGGTGGGGAGGTGAAGGGGCCATAGGAATGAGGGAATACAAGGCGGCGGTTTATTGTCATATCCAAGTATATGTATGAACATGCAATGAAAAGCTTGCATACAGCAGTAGAGGCACATCGCATCACACACACATTCACCAGAAAAACAAATGAAACACAATTTTTACAAGAACACAGAACAAAAACAGAAGTCTTCTGTAGTGCAGTGGTCCCGGTGTTGCTGCACTGAGGCAGTGATCAGGGTTGTGCCGGTTGGTTCAAGAACTGAATGGTTGAAGGGAAGTGGCTGTTCCTGAACCTGGTGGTGTGGGACTTCAGGCTCCTGTACCTCCTGCCCGATGGGAGCTGTGAGAAGGTATGTTTGTCATGTACTGTGCTGCTGCTGCAAAGAAACTCTTTTCATGGCATGGGTACGTATGCCTATGACAATAAACTGAGGTGACTCCACCACGTTGCTGCTGGAGACGCTTCGTACATTTGTCACACTGTCCACCGCAGAACGACAAGCCAGAAAGAACACAAAATAGGAACAGGAGCCCAGAACTCCACAAAAATTAGTAAAACTTTTATTGTTAAGTACTTTTCCAACATTTCCAAAGAGAAAACAGGAAAAAGACTAGTAAATGATCTGTACACAAACTGGCAGCTGACTGGAGCTGCTTATTAAATCACTTACTTACTGCCCCCCCCCCCCGCGCCCCCCCACCCTTTGTACAGGTGAAGTCACAGGACTTGCACTCCCCAGCCCACCCCTCCCCCACATACCCTCAAAAAAAACTAGGATCCACCTTCAGCTACACTGAGTGGAGGTGTGGGGAGGGAGGGGCTTTCAGTTGCCATCCTCAACAATTACAACCCCTCTCTCCCCCCCAGCATGAACCACTTCCTTCCAGATGGAATGAAGTCTCTCACGGGTAACGTCCTTAAAGCTCAAATCACATTGTATAAATAAATCAGTGTTACTCGACAGACGAAGCCAGCCTGTTGCCCTTGGGGTACCAGGAAGGCCAGACAGGTCGAGGAATATCATTCTCAACAGAAAAATTGAAATTCACACATCCTGGTACATTAAAGGTGAAAAAAGATCAAAGGTTTATTGAAACCTTCATTTAAAACCCATTAATGCACCCATGATTGAAAAGTGTCCAAAAAATATATATATTCAAATTATACAGGTGGGATTTTCTTTCATTCCAAATCTTCTTGGAACTTATTGTTAAAAATCCTTCCAGAAATTCACCGTTCCTCCATTTCTTTCCCGCTATGTCAATATAAAACAGGAATTCAAGTCCAAGTAGGGCACTGAGGCGAGGAGGCCGGTGTGGTCTATATACACACGGAGGGTGCAGTTCGATGGGACTGTGAAGAGGCTGCGGCTCTCTCTCGCTCGCTCTCCCTGCCCACTCCCCTTCAGTTCTCCTCGTCGCTGTCTTCCGGACTGATGGCTGGGCTGGTGAGGCTGTAGGTGGGAGAGGTGGGGCTGTAGCCGGGGGAGGTAGGGGAGTAGGTGGAGCCCTTGGGGCTGGTGGGTGAGTAGGTGGGAGAGGTGGGTGAATATTTCGGGGAGGTGGGCGAGTAGGTGGGGGAGGTGGGCGAGTATTTCGGAGAGGTGGGGGTGTACACTGGAGAGGTGGGTGAGTAGGTGGGGCTGGTGGGCGAGTACTTGGGAGTAGTGGGGGAGTAGGTGGGAGAGGTGGGTGAGTATTTCGGGGAAGTGGGCGAATACTTGGGGCTGGTGGGGCTGTATTTGGGAGAGGTGGGCGTGTATTCTGGCGAGCTGGGGCTGTAGGAGGGGCTGGTGGGGGAGTACTTGGGACTGGTGGGGGAGTAGCTCGGACTACTGGGGCTGTAGCTGGGAGAGCTGGGTGTGTACGTTGGCGACTGGGGCGTGTAGCGAGGGCTGGAGGGCGAGTAGCTGGGCGAGGTGGGGCTGTAGCTGGGCGAGGTAGGGCTGTAGCTGGGCGAGGTAGGGCTGTAATTGGGGGAGGTGGGAGTGTAGCTGGGCGAGGTGGGGCTGTAACTGGGCGAGGTGGGGCTGTAATTGGGAGAAGTCGGAGTGTAGTTGGGGGAGGTGGGGGAGTAGCTCGGGCTGGTCGGGGAGTAGGAGGGCGAGGTGGGGGAGTAAGAGGGTGAGGTGGGGGAGTAAGAGGGTGAGGTGGGGGAGTAGGAGGGGCTGGTTGGCGAGTAGCTTGGGGAGGTGGGAGAGTAACTGGGGCTGGTGGGGCTGTAGCTGGGGGAGGTGGGGCTGTAGGACGGAGAGGTGGGGCTGTACGAAGGGCTGGTGGGGGAGTAGGAGGGCGAGGTGGGGGAGTAGGAGGGCGAGGTGGGGGAGTAGGAGGGGCTGGTGGGGGAGTAGGAGGGCGAGGTGGGGCTGTAGTTGGGGCTGGTGGGGGAGTAGGAGGGTGAGGTGGGGCTGTAGGACGGTGATGTCGGTGAGTAGCTGGGGCTCTGCGGTGTGTAGCCGCCCGGAGACCTCGGCTCATAGGCAGGAGAAGTTGGCGAGTAGCTGGGGGACATCGCCCCACCTGGAGGGAAGGAAGAAAACTGAAAGGTCAAGTCACTGCGGGACTGGACGGCAGTGGCCGACAGCGGGGAGCTTTCCGCGCTAACGTGGGAAACACGAACACAGCGAGGTCGCTCAAACAGCGGTGTGACTGACAGTTCACTAGGTTCAGTGGCATTGGTGGGCAGGGTGATCGAGATTAGCTCCAGACTCTCCTGGGAACCATGGCCCGGTATCGTTCACGTCCTCCCCAGAGGTAGTCAGGGCTGTGCTAACGTTTCACGGTGTGGCTCTCCCTCAGGACCGCACTTACTCATCAGCCTGGACTCCCGCGCCCCTCTCCGGAGTGGCCAACCAGCCACTGGCTCCCGAGAGAGACAAGAGGGCACCCACTGAAGGTCACCGTGTGGGGCTGGTACAAATCTCACACACGGAAACCTGGGGGTGTGTGGCTGTGTGGTGCAGCGGGTACTGCCACTGCCTTCCAGCACCGGTGATCTGGGTTCAATCCCGACCTCTGGCACTGTGTGGAGTTTGCACATTCCCTATGACCCTGTAGGTTTCCTCCGGGTGCTCTGGTTTCCACAGAACCATACAGCACAAAACAGGCCCTTCGGCCCACCATGTTGTGCCGTCCATCAAACCACCCTCACACTACCTAACCCCTTCCTCCCGCATATCCCCCCATCCCACACTCCTCCATATGCCCATCCAACAAGCTCTTGAACCTGTTCAATGTATCTGTCTCCACCACCACCCCAGGCAGTGCCTTCCATGCACCAACCACTCTCTGGGTGAAAAACCTCCCCCTGACATCTCCCCTGAACCTCCCACCCATAACCTTAAAGCCATGACCTCTCGTCTTGAGCATTGGTGCCCTGGGAAGGAGGCGCTGACTGTCTACTCTATCTATTCCTCTCAGTATTTTATATACCTCTATCATGTCTCCTCTCATCCTCCTCCTTTCCAGTGAATAAAGCCCTAGCACCTTAAGCTTCTCCTCATATTCAATACCCTCCAATCCAGGCAGCATCCTGGTAAATCTCCTCTGCACCCTCTCCAACGCCTCCACATCCTTCCTATAATGCGGCGACCAGAACTGAACACAAAGTGTGGCCTAACTAGAGTTTTGTAAAGCTGCATCATCACCTCGCGGCTCTTAAACTCAATCCCGCGATTTATGAAAGCTAACATCCCATTGGCCTTCTTAACTGCTCTTTCCACCTGAGGCAACTTTCAATGAACTGTGAATATGACCCCCCAGATCCCTCTGCTCCTCCACACTGCCAAGTACTTGCCATTCACCCAGTCCTCTGCCCTGGAGTTTGTCCTTCCACAGTGCACCACCTCACTCTTCTCCGGATTGAACTGCATCTGCCACTTGTCAGCCCAGCTCTGACGTATGTGCAGGCTGACATATGGGTGGATGGTAGGAAAACCGGGCAGTTGATGGGAATGTGATGGGGAAAACAGCACAAGCAAATAAAGGGAATGGGACCATCAGGATTACTCTGCTGGCAGCCAGCAGACAACTCCATATACAGAATGTCCTCTTCCTGTGTGTATGTAAAACCAAATACAGCGGCCCATGACAAATCTCATCAGGAATTCAGGAGAAACCTCTCCCCCACGGGGTCAAGGTGAACACGAGGGAGCTGGGGTAGATGAGGGAGAGGGTGGGCAACAGGCTGAGAGATGGGTGACTGGAGGAGACCCAGAGTACATTGGTCAGCAGAGAGAAGCTGAGCCAACAGCCAGAGTCCTGTGGGTGAAAGCACTCTGCACTCGAGGTGACTGACGGTTCGGTACTGACCTGGAGACGGGATGTAGGGACTGGAGGGGCCTGGGGAGCCTGGAGACCCAGGGGTCGGAGACCAGGCCGGCGAGTAACCGGGACTGAAGCCGCTGGCGTCGGAAGCTGCACTGGGAGAGAAGCCGGCAGCCCCTGGGGTCATCCCACTGCCTGTAACACAGAAACAAAATCCAATGATCACATTGCGCTCAACACTCCTGCGCACTCGGTCCTGCAAGTGCCCCCGCAACATGCGGCTGCTTCCAATGGTTCTGAACTCACCCACACTCGGTGACCAGGCTCCGTATGCAGGAGTTGCTCCCTGGTTCCATGGAGTCATGGCAGGAGACATCCCTCCCATTGGGCTGGGAGCCGAGCCAAAGAACATTCCAGTGGCTGGGAAAACAAAATTACAGCAGTGTTCAGATTCCAGCCCACGGGCTCATTCACTGATCCTTCCTTGGTCTGACCCACCCCACCACCAGTCTGTGTTCCTCCAACCCTCCCCCACACCACCCCCACCCCCTCACCATCCCGTGACACTGCCCAGCCTAGAGCTTGCTGAATTATACCCTGATGGTCCTCTGGTTTCACACTAATCCAGACAGGAGAGCATCAACACTTGGTCTGAGGGTGAGGGGATGGCACCCCACTCACTGGGAACGGTTCAGGAACACAATGCAATCTGACCCAGAGCCCGCTGTGCTGTCAAGGACCCTGGCTGATGCTACGCTTCTGGGCCAATCCCCAAATCTTGAGCAGGATTGCCACTGATTCTTCTCCCTGGATGAACTATGGCAGGGCAAGGGTGATGTTCATGTGATGCTCTGGCTTCATCATGTGATGACCTCCCTCCCTCTGCCCCCCCCCCCCCCACCCCCCCCCACCTCCCCAGGACCAGTGACTGATTGCTTCAGATACTCACGTCCTCCGACTCCCAGCCCGCCGATGTTGGTGGGGATCTCCATGCCGTACTTGCATTTCTCTGCGTCGAGCAGCAGGTCGAAGGCGCCGGTGCCCGCAGGAGCCAGCTGCCCCAGCATGATATTCTCGGACACTCCCTTCATCGGATCCATCTCCCCATGGGCCGAAGCTTCCATCAGAACGTCCACCTGAGGGCAGAGGGCAGGGTTACCTCGGTCTGCAGGCAGAGTCGTCGTGGGGTGGATGGAGCCAGGGAGTCGGTGAACTCCCTACCCTGACTACTCTCAAACACAAGTCGGAGCCACAGACAAGACTCCTGCTTGTCGAGGGCTCAAAAGCACTTCAACTGCCCCCCCCGCCCGCCCCCAAATTAATGCTTTTATTGTAGATACAGGTGCAAATGGAAAGTCAACTGCGGCACAGCAAGCTCCCACTAACAGCAGTTACGTCACCTTAAGATGAGGTGGATGGAGAAGCAATGGCCAGGGAGGTGGACCCTGCCCTCTGAAACAGGAGCATGGGATCTTGCTTCTCATCGGTAACACGGAGCAGTGCTCCCTCACCCTTCCTCGACAATGCTCCCTCGCTCCCACTCCACTTCCCAGTGACAAGGAGGACCTCCCTCGCCCCTGACCCAAGAGCCAAAGCAGCACTCCCTCAGTACTGCACGGGAAACAGTGCAGAGTTCCGTCCTCCAATCCCCTCCAGCTCCCCACTTGAGCCACAGAACAAGAGGCGGCCATCCTACTGTGGATCCGACCGAAGTTGCGGTTCTATATCCCGGGGCGTTGTTAACAAGGGCTCATTACCAAGCGGACAAGACACAGTACTCCCGCTCTTGTGCTGAGCCCCCAACAAGAATCCGTTCACACTGGGTCAGCTCCTGCTGTACAAACACAAGTCACCCCAGGACATGACCAGCCCCACCATGGACATTACCGTTTCCTCAAAGGAGCACTTCATGAGTGGGCCCGTGTCCTGGCGGTTCACTCCATGCCGGGTGATGGCCATCAAGTGTCCCCGGCACGTCATGGTGTCACATAGCAGAGACAAGTGGCGGTAGTTGACATAGGAACCATCGAAGGAGATGACGTGGTACAGCTCCCGTTCCAAGGCTTTTCGCACAGCTTCGATGCCCAGGACCTGCAGCAGGGAGGCAGGACGAGGGGTGAATAGAGATTGGCCAGTGATCAGTACCCAGCAGCAGTTCAGACAACCCTCTGCAGGTGTTCCAGCTAGTACTGAGAACCAACAGTGGCTGGTTTACATGGCAATATTACTTCCTAATGAGGCTGAAGAAATACCGTATGTCCCCATCGACCATCACCAATTTTTAAATTGGTGCACCATAGAAAGCATCCTATCCGGGTGCATCACGGATTGGTACAGCAACTGCTCTGCCCAGGACTGCAAGAAACCACAGAGTTGTGGACACGGCCCAGAGCATCACAGAAACCAGCCTCCCCTCCATGGACTGTCTACACTTCTCACTGCCTCGGTAAAACAGCCAACATAATCAAAGACCCCACCCACCCCGGACATTCTCTCTTCTCCCCCCTCCCATCGGGCAGAAGATACAAAAGCCTGAAAGCACGTACCACCAGGCTCAAGGACAGCTTCTATCCTGCTGCTATAAGACTATTGAAGTGTCCCCTACCACAATAAGATGGACTCAGTGCCCACCCAGACAGCACAATGGGCCAAACAGTCGACTCCTACAGGACATCATCACACCCGGCTGCTCTCCCCCAAACTCCCCTAGTTAGAACAGGCGAGCAGGGACCAGACATTTACCGTGAAGATCTCAACAATGTCGTTGGAGGTGGTGCGGACGGGGTCCACATCCTTCTCACTCAGCACCCGCATCAGGCTGACTCCATCCGTCTCCAGAATCCACTCCTGCAGCGCCTTGAACTCCCCGTCCTCGGTGATGATGATCTTCTTCTTGTTGTCGGTCTGGGGAAGGTGCATGTACACCTGGGGCACAGAGAGAACATTAAGGCATCAGGTCCACCCTGCTGAGGCACGAGACTCCAGGGCATACAACACAGATAGATGCCCTTCAGCCCACCAAGTCTATGCTGACCAGAAGGGACACATAACACTGCAGATGCTGGAACCTGGAGCAAGTGCAGGGTTCAGACCTGAAACGTTGACAATTCCTTTCCCCTCCACAGCTGCTGCTCGACCCAGAGTTCCTCCAGTTTGTTTGTCGCTCCAAGCACCCTTGACACAGACCTCATTCTCCCCTCACTCCCATCCACCAACTTACTGCAGCCAGTTAAACCCATCGATCTGCAAGTGTTTGGGCTGTGGGAGGAAACGGGAGAACCTGGGGGAACCCACGGAGTCACAGAGAGAGGAGCAGCAAGAACAGAGCAGTTGAGGAGAGCAGCAGAGACATTTCTGTCTTAAATACGTGGGTGGCGAGCAGGGCTGGCATGAAGTGGACGGGCCAAATCCCCACTGCAGTGCTGGAACACATTATGTAATTCACCAATGGTCCTGTGTTAAGGAGCTCAGTGCAGGTTTAGTGACAGGTACCAGAAGCCTCTGCGAGGGGCAGACAGGGGAACACCCAAACTGCTGGACCAGTGGTTGAGGTAAGAATCCCGGCCCAAAGCAGAGGGCGAGCTGATTGTTTGCCCAGAGGCAGATTTCTCAAACTGCAGGCCGTGATATCCAGAAGCTCACCTTACTGATCTGCTCAATCCCCTGCAGTGTCATGTCCGTCAGCATGTTTGACTCGATGCAGCGAAGGAAGACATCATCATCCATCTTGTCCACCACTTCCTCTTCTTGCTGTAAGGTAATAAGCAAGTTAGGGACAGCCCGTGGCAGAAACCTCGGCTCTCAGAGTACACAGCCTGCCCTGCTGCACGGAATTCACAAGGGCAATGTTGTCTTATCTTCATGCATCAGGAGGCACAGCTCAACGTTACTTCTCCTAAACCAACTGTCCCATCACACACTCCCGGGGTCAGACACAGGGTGAAGCTCCCTCCGCACCGTCCCATCACACACTCCCGGGGTCAGACGCAGGGTGAAGCTCCCTCTGCACCGTCCCATCACACACTCCCGGGGTCAGACACAGAGTGAAGCTCCCTCCACACCGTCCCATCACACATTCGAGGTCAGACATAGGGTGAAGCTCCCTCCACACTGTCCCATCACACACTCCCAGGGTCAGACTCAGGGTGAAGCTCCCTCCACACTGTCCCATCACACACTCCCGGGGTCAGACGCAGGGTGAAGCTCCCTCTACATTGAGCCTACCCACCATTTACCCAGAGCAACCTAGAGGGCTGGCTCAGTGCCACAGCTCTCGTCTCACCTCCTGGAACTTATTCTCGTCACTGTTCATGATGCGGATTCTCAGCACCAGTTTCTCTGCGTTGTCATCGTTAAAAATGCAGTTTAAGTCATCACCAAAACCTGTTGGGTACAGAATGCCACAGCTTGTTACCCTGTGCGGTGCCAAGCAGACAGAGGCCAGCAGTAACCATGTCTACACCTGTTACAAATCAAGACAGGATGGATTCTCCCTCAAACCCACTTAAAGGCATTCACATTACTCTGGGAGCCAGAGACGGCATCAGACCCCTAAGCCTGCTCACCTTGAAGGAGCCAATGATAGGGAGGGAGGGACAGAGACCCTCAGAGGGAGGACTTCAGAGAGATGGGGAGAGGCGAGACTATAGAGCAATTTGAAAACAGGGATACAATCTGCAAAAAAAAAAAAACACACACCAACAAAAGTGTGCGCTTCGTTAGACGGAGGCAAGTTGAATGTCCCCAGCGATCCTGGACGACGCAGAGGGGAGGAGGCAAGGGGACAGCCAGTCAGGAAGCAGGGAGGGAACCTACTGGAAGCAGCACCTGGATGTGTGCAGTCAGCAGCAACACAGGGTCACGGTCAGATGCAGAGCTCCTTGCCAGAGGCTGCAGAGTGGGCAGACTGTGGAGACAATGTTCAGGGAGAGGGTGAAGGCAGGAACCCTGTACCCAGCATCAATGACTTGGAAAGTGCAGCAGGGATCAGAGAGATACCAAGGGACTGTTGGGTTCCTCACCAGCATTGATCTTCTCCGCGATCTGCTCCATGGTCAGTTTCCGGTCAGTCATGTGCTTCCGGTCGAGTTCGATACGCAAGAGCCAGGGGGAGATGCGTGTCACATCAAAGTCCGGCATCTCATAGTAGACGTTCACCCACTCCTGGTCCTCGGACACCACCGTGTTCTGGGGATCTGGGTCGTAATAGATGGCCGTGTTGGCAGTGACCTTCCTCAATGTGGTGTGCTCCAGGCGACACAGGATGTCCTACAAGGCCAGCAACAGTCATCAACACAGATTGCCCTGCCTGTTCAGACCCTGCACCCTGGGCTCCAGCCAAGACACAAACAGGGTGTGAATAGCAATTCACCCAGAGTACACTCCACCACCTCGGGTGATTCCAAAGGAGGACCTTCTGAAGTGCAATGCTGTAATATGCACAGCAAGCTCCCACAAGCTGTGATGTGGGAGATGACCTGATCATGACTTGGGTGGGGAAGGAAGACAGTGGGGAGAACTGCTTTGTTCTTCTTTGGAATAGTGGAGTCTTTCACACTTACCCTCGAGCCAAGCAGCACGCTCTCAGTACCGCACTGGCTCAAGAACATGTCCACTCACTTGTTAAGGCTCACTTTGGCCGGGTCACTCCAGGGGCAGACTCCCTCCACTTGAAGGCTTTCATTAGACATGTACAGTCGGTTGAGGAACCCGACTTCATGTGGGAACTTGTGGGGAGGTTATTCCACCTCCATCCACATCACCACTCAACATGGCCTTGGCTCAACCACTTTCCCCAGTCCCTGGTATCCTTCCATCCCAGCCCTGAATGCCCACACTGACCAAGTCTCCACAGCCTGCTGGGGAGAAAATCCCAGAGGCTCACAACACTGAAGAATTTTCTCCTCCCTCCCTGTGTCACCTACCTTGGCACGCTCAGCATCTCTGGCAGACTGGCCCAGCAGGAAGACTGTGAGCGAGGGAGTCTTGGGCTTCTTTGAGATGTTGATCAGCTCCTTCAGACGAGGGACACCCAGGGTGACGTTCTTGGCTGACACACCGGCATAGTGAAAGGTGTTCAGGGTCATCTGTGTGGCAGGTTCTCCCAGTGACTGGGCAGCCAAGGCACCCACCATCTCCCCGGGGTGGGCCTGGAGGCAGTGAGGGAGAACGTTAGCATGTTCCACACACAAACTCTAGTATCTCTAAGAGAAGACAGCGATTCACCCTGAACCATCCTGCACAAAACACTCCAGATCAGCAGACAGCAACACTTAGCATCACCCACAGCTCCTCTCATGGCCCTGCCCCACCCAACCCACTAGCCCTTCAATGGGCAACTATACATCAGTCAAGTATCCATCACTGGCCTGTGGGCTTTGACAAGTCCCAGTGAGCTACTTCACCGATGGGATATCACAGGCAAAGCAGAACCCAGTTCCTGCTCAGTGGGAGTGTGAGAGTGTCAGTTACTTGCCCCAAGACTTTCAGAGATAGCTGGGACCTGCCCCCCCCCCCCCAACAGGGCTTCTTCCCTCAGTAAGAACGTCTGCAGGAACGGGGCAGTTATGGTAGAGGGGTGGAAGTTGTGGTTATTAAAAGTAGGACTGCATTGTACAATGACAAGGTTGCTATAGGAGGGGAGAAAGGAGGAACATGCTGATCACCAGAATGACGCTGGGGTTGAAAGGGCCAAGTTGAATGGACAGGCACGCACGAAGGGATTAGAGAGCGAGGGCTGTGTAAACGGCAGAGATGGAGAGACTGGGTAGAATACCCTCTTCTGTGGCAAGTATGCCAACATATTCCGAGCGTGGATGATGTATGGATGAACTTACCGAGGTGTTCTGATGATGAAAGTATTCAGTAGGATGGAGGGGTGGACCCAGAACAAGCGAGGCACAACCTGCAGACTGAAGCCCAGCTGTTGTGGGGCAACCTCCTGACAGGAGGGTGGTGGGAACCTGGAACTCCCCCACCCCTCCAAAAGCCAAATTTCAGAGTGACCCCACGATTGGTACATTTTTGTTGGGGACATGGAGGCGAGACACAGACTAGCCCTGGCATGGGCTCCTCTCGCTGCTGAATTGGGAACAAAATGAAGACACTTGGTCCCTTGCCACCCATTATGCTGAAGCCTAGCGGGGAAGAGTAAAGGTCCCATGGACAACTAGGGTGCTTACGATCGACTGGTTGAACTTGGCCTCGATCTCCCCCAGGAGCCACTCGAAGGCCTCGCTGCTGAGACGGAACTCCTCGGTCATGCGGCGGCTGCAGAGGGTGGACCGCAGGTGGATGTTGAAGAGCAGTGTTGCATTCTCCTGGGCCTGCCGGCTCAGGGGGTCATCACCGTTCACGATGATCAGCTTCTTGCTCAGCTCCTTCACACCTGGAGGGGCAACAAAGAGCAGTGTCTGGAACAGTGCGGCACAGGAGGTTGCCCTGTCCCCCATCCCCAACCACACTGGGCAAAATCAGGGCTACGCTGGTCACTCCCACTTGCCTGCTCTCCGCTCTCCTCCCTGCAAGGCAGCTTGTCAGGCCGCATCTGTGGTAAGGCAAACCAGTCAATGCATCAGGTTAGTGAGGACAACCCAAAACAGATGCTGCCTGACTGGCCGAGTTCCATCTTTGTTTCAGATTGTAGCATCTGCAGTTTTATTTGTTTTACTTTACAAACCCAAGTGTTTCTGTCTCCGTCACCCTTTTGGGCAGCAAGCTCCACACAGCCACCACTTGAAGTTCTAATCCTACTGCATTTGTTAATCTTTGCCCCCAGTTACCGACCTCTATCAGGGGAAGTCCCCACTCTTTACCCTGTGGGAGTCTCTCTCTCTCTCTCTCTCTCTGGTGAAATCCCCCCTCAGCCTTCAGCATGCCCCCATGTCTGGGTTCTGTGCCTTGGCTGATAAAGAGCCCACCGTCCATAAACTTGGACCCATACTTTAAAAGCAGAACGTTGAAGGGAGCTGGCAGAGAACGGGAGGCCCAGGATATCAGTGGGTGTTAACAGCCCGCATCAGCAGCACAACTGCCCAGCCACGGTGCAGGAGCTGACCTTCGATCACACGGATGGGGTGCAGGTCGGTCGCCGTTCTCGTGTTGATGTGGAAGATTTTCTGGGCGTTCCAGATCATCCGCAGCAGGTTACAGGGGAGAACCACCTGAAGGGCAGAGGGAGGAGAGGTCATCAGCAAGTGAACCCACTCCCACCCGAAACCTGTAGATAGCACCCATCTCAGTCACTGTCCCCACCCAAACCATGTAACAGGCACCCAGTCAAACCTAACCTCACCCTAACCTTGTAGGCAGCACCCGCAAGTCAAACCCACCCCACCCAACCCTCGCAGACCCACACCCTGGTCACTGTGGCCCCTGCACCATGTAATGCAATCTGTGTAAGCTGCAAGTACAAGAGTTGCGAGCACTCAAGGCTCAGATGTCTGAGCAATTCACACTTGCTCTGGAGATGCCGTGCAGTTCGGGAACAAGATGTGCCACCCACCAGCTGCTTGTGGACTGAATGGTGGAAGCTGGATGCACAAAAGCAAAAAGCTTAGCACCCCACCCCAGGATGGTGCAGAGATTAGTTCACACGTAGTTTTGGTGGGCGTGGCACTGGGGCGTCGAGAAGCTGAAGAATCACTGGATGGTTACTGTTCAGCCCGCTTGGTCTGTACTGACTGTGCAAGAACAATGCAGTCAGCCCCACTCCTGGCCCTGACACACAGTCCCCGTAGCCTTTCCCCTCAGACATTTATCCAGTCCCCTTCTGAAGCTATCTCCAATGGCCCAGCAGCTGGCAGGGGTTCTCCTGTTAATGGAGCACCCTGACCCTCCCAGTTCCAGGGTCAGGTACAATCTCAAAAGCTGCTCTGTTCCACCCCAACAGGCAGTCGGTCCTCTGAAGGACTTTCAGCTGCCTACAGACCTGGGTTCTTCATGGCTGACACCATCGGCCTTGCGGCAGAGAGGGGAGGAGACCAGCGACTCAAGTAGTCCCTCTGTTACTGGGAGGAGGAAACAGGACCCCTTTCACCATTAAACCGAGCAGTAGGGTTTGCTGCATGTGTTGCTGGTACAGTGGAGAGCAAACCTCGGGTGATAAGGGCAGGCTCCCCACCAGCTGCACTGAAGGAGCTTCAAACCTGGAGGCTGGAACTGCCCAGAAACGACAGTCTGACAGATACAGCCATATCCAACAAACTGGCGAGGCAGATCTGTCGATCTCAGTCCTGTCAGGGCAGCATTGCAAGCTGCAGCAGGGGACGGTGTGCTGCTAACTGGGGCAAGTTTATTAATGGGTCAAAACTTCCAGAAAGCACTGTTGCACCATATGGGTTTGCTGCTGCCCACAACTCACTCTTGAAAATACCTGGTTTGTGGGGAGTCTTCAAAGAGCCATTTCCTGCCCTGTCGCAAGATGGGGGTGGAGGGAGCGAGATAATATGCAGAGGGGAATTAACAGATTCCAGAAGAATGCAGTGGAACCCAACACGTGCTAGTCCGTGGACACAAGCAGAACCATCAGTCCATCCTACCTTGCTGTCTCCGGTGGGGAAGACAGCCCTTAGAACCTCTCTGTCTTCCTTCATCTTCTCAAACTCCACCTCCAGTTCGTTCTGAACAGCCGCGTTGCTGAGGATTTCCTTCACAATGTCCTCCTGCAGGGTTCTGCGCAGGCTGCGCTCGTTGGTGTACTCCAGCTTGAACCTGCCAGAAACCAAGAGTGATGAGGCCAAGAGCTTTGCCCAGTGCCCTTGGAGAGCTCGCTTAGGACAGGCCTAACCCAGGCTGGGACTGGTTCAGATTTAACCCTTCTCCCTCCCACCATTCCCTTTGTACGAGGTGTAGATTTCTCACGGACACCAGTACTTTGAGGCCTGATACCCCACCAAGGTGTACTCACAACACTCAATTCCAAAACATGAAATGGCTTACTTCTTCTCGAAAGATTTGTTGGATGGCTTCACCGACGCCAGGTTCTGGAACTCCACGCTCTCTCCCGCCAGCCCGTCCTCGCCGTATCGCAGCTGGATCACTTGGTTAATGGAGTTACGCACGGTCGCATCATATTTCACCATCACAGACTCCATAGACTTGATCAAACGTCTCTGGATGTAACCTGGGAGTGCAGGAGGATACCCACCATCAATGCCTCTGCCCAGAAACCAACAGCTTAACTCCACACTGCAGGATCGGGTGCCAGTACACAGTGAACCTTGTGCCACACAGCACAGCATAGGAACAGGCCCTTCGGCACAGCACGACTGCACCAACCTTGATGACAATCTAACCAGTGTCAATGCTGGCACATGGTCCACATCCTTCCATTCCCTGCCTGTTCAAACATTGCTATCGTATCTGCTGCCACCACTTCATCTGGCAGCCTGTTTGAAGCACCCACTCTCATGAGTGAAAAAAACTTGCCTTGTACATCTCCTTAAACCTCCCCCCTCAATCCTTTAATATTTGACATTTTCACCCTTGGAAAATCACTGACCTCCCTATCTATGCCTCTCATAATTTTATAAACTTCTATCAGGTTGCCACTTAGTCTCTGACACCCCAGAGAAAACAACCCAAGATGTCCAACCTCTCCTTGTAGCTAATACTCTCCAATCCAAGCAACATCCCGGTGAACCTCTTCTGCACCCTCCACATCCTTCCTGTAATGGGGTGACACAGTACTCCAAGTGCAGCCTGACCGAAGTTTTATACAGCTGTGACGACTTCCCAACTTTTATACTCAATACCCCAAACAATGAAGGCAAGTATACCATACGCTTTCTTCACTACCCTATCTACTTGAGTTGCTATTTTCAGGAGCTATGGACTTGCACCCCAAGATCCCTCTGTCCATCAATGCACCAACGCATCATAGGAGTGCAAATCCCAGACTTCACATGTCCCGGGGCAGCAGTGCTCACGACAGGGAGTGAGAAGGATTATAGGAAGAGTTACCAGTCTCAGCAGTTTTGACGGCTGTATCAATCAGACCCTCTCTGCCTCCCATGGCGTGGAAGAAGAATTCGGTGGGGGTCAGGCCAGCCAGGTACGAGTTCTCCACAAAGCCTCTGCTCTCAGGGCCGTAGTCGTCCTTGATGAAGTGCGGCAGAGTGCGGTGCTTAAAGCCAAATGGAATTCGCTTTCCTTCCACGTTCTGCTGCCCTACCACAGCAATAACCTGGAGCACAGAAAGGAGACCAGTTACTGTGTTGAATCAATTCCAGTAGTGTGTGATGGGACAGCGTAGTGGGAGCTTTACTCTGCATCTAACCTGAGCTGTCCCTGCCCTGGGACTGAGAGAAGAGACAATACACTGAGAACTTCATTCTGTGTCTAACACACGTTGTATAATCGGGATAACTGCCAGAGAATTCTACAACCCCACCTCCAGGAACCTTCACTCAAACATTCGGCTGGGGAGCAAGGAGATGACCACACAGCCCCCAACCTCCAGCCAGGTTACAGCTCACCTGTGAGATGTTGATCTTTGATCCTTTAGAGCCAGCAACCACCATGGACTTGAAGTTGTTGTACTCGGACAGGGATTTCTGGGCGGATGAGCCGGTCTTGTCACGGGCATCGTTCAGGATTCGGTTCACCTGGTTCTCGAAGGTCTGCCGCAGGGTGTTGCCGGGTGTGGGCTCCAGCTCATTGTTGTGAGCTTTCTCGATAACCTGCAGTGGGAGGGAAGCCGTCAATGCGCGTGGCCTGGGAATGGGAAGATCACTGCTCTCCCATACAAGCAAACTCAAAGGGCTCACCTCGATTACATCTTGCTTGGCCTTCTTGATGGTATTCTGAATGTCCTGGTAGGTTTTAGCATCAGCAATAGAATCACCAATGCCAATCGTGTGACCTGCCACAAAACAAGACAGGCGAAAAGTCAACCTGGATCTTGCTGAAGAGCAGAGCAGACACAAGGGACCAAACGGCTTTCTCCTGCTTCAATGTTCGTACATCCTTGTCCAATAAAGAAAATCAAATGGAAAGCTGCCTTGTGGAGGTTTCCTGGTACTGTACTGAGGTTCAGCAAGCTGCTAAAGTTAACTCAAGGGCATCTCATCTCCCTTCTTTGGATAGTCATCGACTTATACAGTATGGAAACAGACCCTTCAGCCCAACCGGTCCATGCTGACCCAGATGCCCATCTGAGCTAGTCCCATTGGGCCACATTTGGCCCATACCCCTCTAAACCTTTTCTATCCATGTATCTAAGTGTCTTTTAAATGTTGCTAGTGCACCTGCCTCAACCACTTCCTCTGGCAACCTGTTCCATCTACTCACCACCCCGACTGAAAAAACTGCCCCTCAGATCCCTATTAAATCTTTCTTCTCTCACCTTAAACCTGTGCCCTCTAGTTCTTGATTCCCCAACCCTGGGAAAGACACTGTGTCCATTCACCCTAATTACATTCCTCAGGATTTTATACAAGATCACCCCTCACTCCAGTAAGGCCTAGCCTGCTCGACCTCTCTCAGTCCTTAGAGCCGGCAACATCCTCAAATCTTTCCTGCACTCTCTTTCCAGCTTAATAGCACCTTTCCTAGAGCAGAGTGACCAAAACTGAACGTGGCCTGACCAACATCTATACTCAAGTGCCCTGACTGATGAAGGCCAGCGTGCCAAAAAGCCTTCTTCACCAGCCTCTCCGCCTGTGACACCACTTTCAGGGAACCATGCTGCGTGTGCATGCATGCGTCACTTTATTAGTCAGCAGACATCACAGAAGGATATTATTCACCCCTTCAAGGTTCTGCATTTGACTGATGCACATTGTCACCTTCATTCTGTACTAACTGAAGCAGCAAAAATCTCAGACCACTCCTGAGCCAGTGTTCAGCCCCACACCTCATTACAGCCTTGGCTTTAACAGGGACAACAGCCAGACACGAGGGGAGGGTGCTTCTGTCATCCAGGGAAGGTCTTGCAGCCAGAGACTCAGGACAACTGACTGGTGTATCTGGGTGGGTGGGTTCAGCCAGGGGCAGGCACAGGAGAGGAGGAGGATTGTATAAAATCAAAATGCTGAAAACACAGCAGGTCAGGCAGTGTCTGTGGGAAAAGAAACTGTTCAGGTCAAAGAACAATTCTTCTGACAAAATCCCTGACCTCAATCGTTAATGGATTTCTCTGTCCGCAGGTACTGCCTGACTCGATTTCTGAATGTTCTGGTTTACCTCAGATTTGCAGCACCTGTATGTGACTCTCTCTGGTTTTCATTTGCCAAGCGGGACAGCCAGATTGATGTAGACTAGTTTGGCACAGCAGGTGAACTCAGCTCAATCGTCAGTATGTGGAATCCAGGGAACTTAACGTTTATTGCTGAGACCTCCGAGAGTAAAGACCTCGCTACAGCTATTGAGGGCTTTGACAGGACAGCAGCTGGAGAGAGATCTGTTCTCAAGGACACACATACCTGCCTCGAAGTGAGTGCAGCATAGTTTCACTGGGTTAAGCGCTGAGATTCAAATTAGTTTATTGTCACATACACCAGGGTGCAATGAAATTCCTTGCTCGTGTGAAGCTCACAGTACATATGGTAATAATAAATGCTCAATAAACGCAAATGATGAGCACCAAACAGAACGCACAAGGATTGCAGAGCAATTCTGAAGTAATACAAAAAGAAACACTAAAGCTGCAGTAACAGAGTAACTGAGAGGTAGAGTTAAGAGGTAATGGGTACGTTCTGATTAGGCTGGGACTACAGGAGCTGGAATGATCTCATTGAAACATACAAAACTGGAGTGGAGATGACAGTGTGGATGCTGTGAAGCTGTTCCTCAGGTAAGAGAGTCCAGAACCAGGGGGCAATCCAAAGATAACAGGTTGGCTATTATGGACTAAGATGAGGAGACGTTTCAATGGCTCAAAAGCAGAAAGAGAGCTGAGGCTGGTCAAGACTGTTGGAGAAGTGAGAGATACAGAGACAGGGCGAGGAAGTGGTCCAAGGTTGGGGAAATCACCTATCACCTTATTGACGATGAGCTTACTGAAGGAGTAAATCACCTCCTCACACCCCCATTTCTTGAACTCTTGTAGGGTACACTGCTTCAAGGCTGTTGAAGTATAAACACACCACAGGCTCTCTCCTCCCTTTGACTGGACAGACTCCTGGCAATACAGGCATGGCTCACAGACTGGGAGCGGTGTGCTTCCTTCACTGCCAGGGCACCAGTGGTTAGCATCGTTACAGGACATGTAGAGGAAATGAAATGCTGGCTGAGAACAGAATCTTGAGCAGCAGAATCACTCCCTGCATTGCTTTACCTCCAGAAAGATTCTACACAGCTGTGATGGAAGCACAACCATGTGAGGGAAGGAGGGGGGAAACAAACCCAGCGTCTCACTGCATGGAAGGAGCCCATCTGCTCACCAGATGAATCTCTCTCATAACCCCCACCCCAGCTCTGTAACCTTCCTTCCCAACCACCTGCCCAATCTGATTCTGAACACAATGACAGAATCCACTTTCAGGCTCTGCATTCTAGATCACAATATTGCTTTGCGAAAGGATATGCCCCTCCTGCCCCCTACCCCAATTCCACAGTCTTAGTCCATTACCTTACAGTGGAGCCCAGCTGTTATGAGAAAGTTTCTTTTGCATCTCAAAGATAGAGGTATCCTGGACACACAGTCTTTATACTTAAAAAGGAGAATTTTATTTACAAAGACAGACGCGGGAACAGAATGGAAAGGAACAAATGCACACTCGCACTCGGGTGATCGCGAAACATGAGGGGACTCACAACAGGGGTGAAGTGCACACACGCACGCACACACACACACACACAAAACGAACTAGTACAAATGATCAGGGAACGAACAAATACATTATCTGAACCCCCTGAATCTGGACAAAACGGCTCTATGCTACTGGAAATCTACTTAGGATGCTCCTAGACCCCTGTGGAAGTGCACCCTCTCACCTGTGGTCTCAACCCCGGCAGCAATCAGCAAAAAGAAAGGGTTACACACGTGCAGCATCTTTTATAGGGCTGGAGAGCTGGGTGGATCTAACTCAGGTAATTCAAACAGGCAAATGGTTTGGGGGTCAAAGACAAAGGTGTTGACCAAGGCCAATGGTCAGGCAGACCCAGGAACAAAGGTGCTCTCCAAGGCCAATCCCTAGGCTTGCACCTGATGGGTGGGGTGGAGCCAAACCTTTGATTGACAGCAGTGTCACTTCCGACCCGATAAGCAATGCTATCATCTGACCGGAGAGGTCAGTGTTGTCACTGTCACCTGACAGCCATGGCCTTTCATACTACACCAGCTTAAACAGTTGCTTTTTATTTTCAAGACCCGGGAGCCCTATGACATGGGTCAGGGAGAGAGAGGTTAAGGACCAGCCAAGGTGCCGTCAGAAGTCCTGTACACTCCAGCAAGATCCAGGTTCCAGAAGTTTTTCAATAAACCCCCTCTTCACAATGAATTGACACACTCCTTAAACCCATGCACTCCTGACATGGATTCTGAACTGCTTCTCGATGGTTTACAGAGTTGAGAGCTGACAAGTGCACCTCAATTTCAAAGCATTCTGAGACTTTGTGGCCCATCGTACCCCTGAAAGTTTTCTTTCCTGTACTGTTTCTCTGCCCCTTTCCCATGTTTCATTTTCAAATATTGATCATTTCCTTGGCTGGAAGTAGAACATAGAACAGTACAACACAGGAACTGGCCCTTCAGCCCTGAATCATTATTTGGCTTTTCAATATTTTACAACTCTGACAGTCTTCAACCTGAGAAGTTCTCTTCACACATGCAGCCTAACTTGCTGAGTATTTCCAGCATTAAATGTTATTCCCGCCCACTCCCCCCCCCCTTTGTTTTTAAGCAGACAATTACTTGTCCAGTCAAGTTCAGCGAGTATTTTGATCGTGACCTTGGCCAAACTCCAATTACTAGATCTCCCTCACTGACTGTGGACAAGGAAGACCCCTGCAGATCAGACTCTGTAGCAGCCAGTTAACCTTCTCTGCTGGTCAAAAACAGACAGCCAGCTCATCCCACCTCTCAGCACCAGGGCCATACTCCTGCATGTCACAGCTTTTCAAGTACAATTTAAATGTGAGTGTTTCTGCCTTGTGAGCAGGTTTGAGGTGCAGAGTTTTCGCACAGGTCAGGTTAATAGAAAAAGGAAGACCACAGTGCAGGGTCAAGTATCCCAGCCATAATTTAATGAGCACCTCACCTTCAATCAGCAACCAGTTGTTGATGACAGTCTGGATGTTGCTGTAGAACAGCCTTGTGATGTCGTGACCCATCTCCAGGAAGGTGATGTGTACCAGGGATCCGGCTGAAGTACCCAGCGACTTCTTGCACAGAATGCCCATGATCAGCTCCCCATTCTCCACAATCACCTGCACACAAAGTGGGGGGAAATAAAGAAGTCAGGCAGATCAAACCCCTTACAAGGCTGCAGGGCCCTTCACCGAAGCCACACCAACACACAGGCCTGACCTTGGTGTCCCCTGGCGAGATGTGCTTGTAAGGGCCATTGTCCTCGTCATCTGGGTGAGTGCTGTGTGTCCGGATGCAGTTGATATGCCCTGGGATCACCAGTGTGAAGATCTGCTTGCCGGTCCACAGGGGCCGAGGTTTGAGGATGGATGGCTGAGGCACCTTGCCGTCCCAGGTCGAGAGATGCATCAACAGGTTCATCACTTCACCCTGGAAGGGAGTACAGGGTCAACAACTTACTGCAGTCAGTACACTTCTCTCCTCTCCTCCCTCCCCCACCCCCCACAGACTCCAGGAAACCCTCCCGTGCATGAAGAGCAGACTACACCACCCCAACAATATTACATCTTTAGCAAGTACAAGACTAAAGACCTGGATGCAAATACAGTGCCTTCGTAGCTGAGACTCTGCAGGCTTAGGTTTGCTGCAGGACAGAGATCTAGGTTTCTACCGGCCTTTAGTCTTCCTGACATTGGCTCCTAATGCATCCCCCCTTTCCCCCCCAACTCCCCCAGGCTCTCTGCCTAAGTTATTACATTTTTTTGATAATTTAAATAGTTGTGTCACAGGGATGTTGCTGCCCTGAAGAGGAATTCTCAGCACCCCATCCTCAGCACATTCACAAATCCACACGCAAAAGATGCCGAAAAGCTGTGATCAGGCCCGATCAGGCCGCTGATGGAAAGTGTGATGATTTATTGCAGTCACTCTGCACTAATGCTGCCAAGGGGTTTGGGTTCTGAGGGCTCCAGTTCTGTGGACACGAGCTTCCCCCGGGTACTCCAGTTTCCTCCCACACCCCAAAGACTTGTGCGTCGGTAGGTTCACTGGCCACTGTAAATTGCCCCTAGTGCATGGGTGAGTGGTAGAATCTGGGGGAGTGGACAGAAGATTGGGGATTTGTGCAAGTGGATGCCTGGGTGGTCAGTGCAGACTCAGTGGCTGAAGCTCAGTGCTGTGGACTCTGGGAGACTCAGGGAATTGGACTGAGATGAGGAGCAATCTCTTCATTCTGGGGTTAGTGAGGACTACAGCTGCTCAGATGCAAGGCCAGGACTGGCAGCTTATTGGATACTTTGCTAGTCGGGGATCACAAAGACCGGGCAAGGAAGAGACGACAAATTAAGAGAGAAGGTTTTGGAGGACCAAAGGGTACATTTCTGCTCTAAGTTATTTCAGCAAATCTGAAGTTGCAAATTCATTTAAAAAAGCCTTACCCGGCTCATGAAAACATCTCGCTTTGTGAACTTGCGCACAGCCGTCAGTGTGTCCTGCACAATACCCATGACAGGCCTGTTGGACTGTGGGGTGACGATCATCCTGGGCACCATGGCCAGCTCCTGAATCTCTGCCCGCGTCTCCAGGGACTGAGGCAAGTGGAGGTTCATCTCATCACCGTCGAAATCCGCGTTGTACGGCGTAGTCACACTGCAAGGATCAACAGTTGATATGTCCGAGGGAGAACAGAGCCCATTCTCCGTAAGTGGCACACCTCATTCTGCCAGGAGCAGCACACCATCACATGGTGCTGAGTGCCCGTGGTGTAGACCGCACATTGCCCTGGCACCCTGACCCAGCACACCCTGACTGTTCAGTCCAGCTCCCACCTGCTGGTTTGCACTGCTCAAATTGCAAGGGTCTTGAATATAATGTTGCATCTTTTAAGTAACTGGATGTACTCTGACCACACTTACTCCACTGGCACACTCCATCTGTTAGTAACAGCTCAAGTGGGAAACAGGCACTTCAAACTTTTGCCTCCCAATTCTGCACAAGAACAGAATGTCAGCCAGCCACTCGAGCCTGTTGCATGGGAACTGGAGAGGCCATTCAGCCCCCCTGAACCTATTCAATTGGGCCACAGACACCCAAGTGTCTTGATTGGCTAGTGGTGCCAAGCAATGCAAACTGTGTAGAAAGGAGAGCATGCCTCCATCAGCAACTGTTAAACCCTCCCCACACAAGCCCAGTGAGGGAAGGGTCAGACACTCACCTGAGGTTGAGCCGAAAGGTGGACCAGGGTAGGATGCGCACCTTGTGCCCCATCATGGACATTTTGTGCAGCGTGGGCTGTCGGTTGAAGATGACGATGTCACCGTCACACATGTGCCTTTCCACCTGCAATGGACGGACAAAAGGGATACTGTAAGCCGCAGGCAAGGCGGAACACAAGTGAAACGCCTCTCGTCTCGACACAGTTGCAAGCCAACTCCTTCACACCAACGTGAACTATGAGAAGCCTCACATGCTCAGAGGTGGAAGTAAAGGACTTGATTCCCACAAGTTAGGGTTAGGCTAAACGTAGGGGCTGGAGGGTGGTGGTGTTTTAGTTGGGGGTGGGACAGGGTGAGGGGAAGAGGGTGTAATGATGGACAACCCCCCCCAACCCAGGACTCACCACTGCATCCCCTCCCCCAGGACACAAGATGAAATCAGGGGTGAACAAGCTGAAGGAGCACAGAATCAGGGGGATGAGGGGGTACAGAAGGTTGTAACGATAGGAGACAGTTAGGGTCATGAGGTACTGGGACACGGATGAGAACACTGAACTGCTGCCAAAATCTAACAAAGTATAAAAAGAAGAAATGGAAAAGCTTTGGGGTTCTGGAGCTACGCTTGAGCAGTCTCTTATGCAAGCTTCCTAAGAAAATGGAAATGGTGTCTGGTTGGCAACGGAGCTGTAAACTCCCATGTCAAACACATGCTCTAGCACAGTTCAGACTGGACACTACAGCTAAACAGTAACAGTACAACTGCACTCTCAGCTTCTGATCTTCACTGGGAACCAAGGCCACCACTGGAATTATGCACTGACCCTATATCCAATTTGGAGGTGGAGGTCGCTGGGCTTGGGATGGAAGCGTAGGTCAATTCGGTCGCCGTTGTCTCGGATGATGTATTTGGCACCGGGATACTGGTTGTTGCCTCTCCTCACCAGTTCCTGGAGTCTGCACAAACACCGAGAGATAAGCATGTTACAAACAGCCACAACCCTCTGGACAACTTGCACCGATTGCCACTGGAGGTGGCTGGATTTGAACTCCAATATGAATGTGGTCAAAAGCCAATCCTCTGAAAAGCAGCAATTTAATCTGTTCAATCTCAGTCCTGTAGCTAACAATTCTTGAAGTTGTATTTCCCAGTTTTATTGTGTTTTCTTTCTATTGAATCTTTCTTTCCTTGTCCATTGGTCTTCCTGTACTGAATTTAACTCTCAACCCTGCTCTCCCTCTTTCTATTGCTGTATCCTTAAATCCTACTGATTAAGGATTTACAGCACTGGCCAATCACCAGGTTGCAGTCCCATCATCAGCAGCTTGACCACCCAGAGTAGATTGCGAAGCCATTCCCACCCAGCAAGGTCTGAGCTCGATTTTCTCTCACTGCACCGTTATATGAACATTGAAGGCCGATGGCACATTCTGCAAACAAACATGATCATGAATCCCCAACCCCCAGCACTTAAGCCAACCATAAAGAACAAACCTAAAGTTGGCCGATGCCACCGCCTCACTAAACACACCTGTCGATATTGAAGGGAGTGACGATTTCGGGGAAGGTCATGTTGGCGGCAATCGACCGCGGCACGCCGACCTGATCAATGGAGAGGTTGGGGTCTGGTGTGATGACGGTACGTGCCGAGAAGTCCACTCGCTTCCCCATCAGGTTACCACGCACGCGGCCTTCCTTCCCCTTCAGCCTCTGTTTGAGGGATTTCAGGGGACGGCCTGACTTTTGCATTGCCTGAAAAGTTTTGAACAAGAGACGAAATTCAGAATCATGCAGCTGGGAAGGGAGCTACCTGCCCCGACTCGACAGCAAGGAGACAAGGCTCCCACAAGCTCTGCCACCGCTCAGCATACCAGCACCCGACAGCAAAATTAGCAGAGACAGAGCAAATCAGCATTTACAGCATTTTTCACATCAAGACGCACTTTGCTTTCAGGACAATTTCCCAGCTGCAGAGATCAGCAGACTTTGTGCATACCGTTATCCCATAGACAGCAATGTCCAAATGAGCAGGTAACTGGTTTTGGGGCCGTGGTTAAGTACTGGTCAGGGCAACAGGAGAAGTCGACAACTGCCGTGACAGTCCAACATTGGGGGAGGTGACAGAGCCTTTGCTTAAATTCACATTCAGGGGAGAAATCTGTACAGCGCTCTCCTGATCAGCCACACATCACAGCCTGGAGTGGGGCTCCCAGCAATGGACACCACTGGCATAATGCCAGAAGCTGTTCTTGTATTTAACAGGCTACCATCCTCTCTCGTATCACAAGAGGCCCATTCTTTCAGAGTACAGAGCCACCTCCTGTGTGCCAAGCATGGATCAGGAACAGGAAGTTGTTGGGGAGATCAGTCATGCATCAGAGCATCCACCCCACCTCCCGACAACAGGTACGACACGTGCAAGCACACTCGCATCTCACCTCTCGCCCTCTCACTTACCCTGGGGAGACCAGGCAGCTCATTGTCCACCATGGTGGCCACGTGGAACTGCAGCAGCTTGACGTCCTCGGCAATGACATGAGCCGCCGCCCCGTTCTGCTCATTCCGCCGCAGCTGGTTGTTGATCTTCACAATGTCGGCCAGCTTGTGCGTCAGATCATCCTGCAAGCGAGACGCAGGTCGGAGTTACAACAGCACGTGAACCACGCCCTGTCACCATCACCCTGTCCCCTCTCCTCTGAGGTGCAGAGCAGAGAGTCCCAGTACCCTGCCCAACAGGCCTGCAGGTGCCTCTAGAGCCATCTGTCTGTGGATGGTGTTAGAGCCAAACTGGATCTTCTTCTTCACCACCCACCACCACATGCTCGGTAACCCTGGCTAGTTCTCCCTCCTCCCCAACTCAGACCGGTGAGAGGTGGAGGGGTTGGTGCAGGAAATAAGGAGGGCAACTAAATAACACTCCCAGCATTACAAATTAAGCAAAGTGTAGTAAAATGCTGGAATCACATCAGTGGAGAGGAAAATGAGTTAACGTCTCATGTCGATCATCTCCCAGAGCAGAGTTTAGAAGCTCACATGAAAGTTGGAGGCAAAAGGTTGCAGGCAACCATTCAGAGATCCCAATGGTTTGGCAACTGACACACCAGGTAATGTTTCCTTTCAACTCTCAGGGGGGTGGGGACGTTTTCCACACTCCCATGCTCCGTTTCAATTTGGCAGGTTCACTGAAAAATCCATTTAACACTGTGTAACATCTACAAAAAGGCTGGGAGTACGAAGAGAAATAACAACAAATAGTCTGGAAAATCTGCCAATCCAGGTCATCCAAAATCTTAGGCATGCCAGGTTATTGGAGTTTTACTGTATTAGCCATGTTTGTGAAGGCTAGATTACATCTGGAGCTGATGTGTCATGGTCAGTGACAGTGACCATGGAAAGATCTGAGAATTACAAGAACGATTTTAAGCTTAAAGAACCTCAGCTGCTCAGAAAGGACCAAGAAGCCTGGTTAACTTCAGAGGGACTGGACAGAGGCTGGTAAAGAGCTCTGATAGGAATGTTCTCTGCAGAGTATTTTCCCTTCAATTATGAGCTGCAGGGGAAGGAAATCTTTGGGTCCGTACTCACAAGCAGGGTGGTCTGATGAGAGTAGCTGCTCTTCCTTGCCCCAATACCCATCGTGTTGACATACAATGTCCCCAGTGCTTCAGTTTCCAGACCCCACGTCACCCAGTGGAATGGGTACCTGGTTCCTCGCGGAGCCCTGCATGACAACAGCTGGACGCACAGAGAGAGGTGGCACAGGGAGGACGGTCAGAATCATCCACTCGGGCTTGGCGTACTTGGGGTCCATGCCTAGAATGATGCACTCCTCATCCGTGATGCGCTTGAAGATCTCATACACGCGCTCTGGGTTCAGCAGGATCTTCTTCTCCTGCGAGTCCTCATTCACGTGCTTCCACTCTGCGTACAGCTCCAAGCCCACCCTCCGAATGCGAGGCTGGTACCGACCACAGCCCCCGTGACCCTGGGGAGGCAGGAGAAAAGCACACAGGCGATGATGCTAAATCACAGCAATTACGTGGGGCTCCACAGCAACCACCCTTTGAAAACGCAAAGTAGAGGATCCTTAGGTTGTTGGAAAACCAAAACGGCCGTCAGATTCTCAACCTGGAGATCCAATTGGGAATTCACGGCCAATTTTTCACCCAACAGGTTGGGGACCTCGTTACCACAAGGAGTGTCTGGAAGCCACAGTCAATGGCAACTTTCAAAAGATGGAATTGGATAGGAAGACTTGGAACGTCTCCAGCAAGGAGGTGTCAATAAACCACATGGCCCCCTATACTGTATGCACCTGACAAGATTACCTCTAAAAGGAGGGAGGGTTACAACCACCCAATCCCACCACTCCATTACCTTCTCCTTGGTGAGGTCCTCCTCACCCTCTTGCTGCTCCACTCCGAACTTGTTGTCCATTTCCTCTCCTCCCTCACAGATGTTCTTGCCCTTGCACAGGTCGTATACATGGGTCAGGCGTTTGCGTGGCTGGCCTTTAGACTTGATCAAGATGTCTTTGATTTTAGGATTATTCTACAGGGAGAGAGAAGTAGGAAGAAATTCCTCTAAGTAAACCACACAGATGCAGGCATATTGTCACAAAGATTGTCCTCCATGTTTTATGGCACAGGTAGGATGGGCCGAACAGCCTTCAACACATCATTCTAGGAAAACGGGAATGCTGAGGTTCCAGACCATAGGTAACAGACTAGAGTGGGGCCCATGAGATATAGGAGCAGAATTAAGCCATTTGGCTCAGAGTCTGCTCTGCCATATAATTGTGAACACCCCTTTGTTCTGAGGCTGTGCCCTTGGATCCCAGACTCTCCTAATAATGGAAACATCCTCTCCACATCCACTCTATCCCGGCCTTTCAGTGTCTGGTAGGTTTCAATGAGATCCCTCCTCATCCTTTTTAACTCTGAGTACAGGCCCAGAGACATCAAACGCTCCTTGTATGTTCAGACTTTCATTCCCGAGATCATTTTTGTACAGATTCCTGAGTGAACTCATGGCCTGTCAGCCACATACACCTGCCTCTTGATGGCATTAAGATTTCAGGGTGGCAAAGACCTACCAAGCTGGCCTCAACATTACGTAGGTGTGTGTGGGAATAAAACTAGAAACACAAAGTGATTGCAGTCTCTATCTGAACCTTGGCAATTTGAGGCATTGTTTCAATGGAAGACAAATAAAAGGCTGGGACAATGCTGATTGCCCAGGTCCACGTGCACAGAATAAGCTACTTGGCAGGAGTCATCATTGGCTGCAGTCCAGCATTACAGAGACCAGCAAGAGAGGACAGGAGAGGGGAATCAATCTGAGGGTTGTTGGGAGAAGAGCACAAACAGAACACATTGGCTTAAAGACTGGAGACAAATTTCATTTTGTCTGTGGTGAACATCTATCCCGCACCTAGCACTGCTAAAACAGTATTGAAGCATTGAAGGAAGTGCATGGTGGTGCAGCTAGTAGTGCTGCTGCCTCACAACTCCAGAGACCCAGGTTCAAACCAGACCTCCAGTGCTGTCTGTGTGGAGCTTGCACATTCTCCATGACCCCAGGAGTTGCCCCCAGGTGTTCCAGTTTCCTCCCACATCCAAGGAGGTGTGGGTCAGTGGCTTTATCGGGCGCTGTAAATTGCCCCTAGTGTTTTGGTTGTTGGTAGAATCTGGGGGAAGTGGTGGAGAATAGCTAACAGGTAGAATTAGTGAGGACTGGGAGAATGACAAAGGAGGACATCCGACATCTTGGTTCCAATGTCCTCCCATGTCGTAAGATGTGGAAGTATGGAAATATGGGAAGCTGGATAAATCCAAGGGAGAAGGGAACCAAGGGGAGATGAAGCTCACATCCCACCAGCCTGTCTCTGTGCTCCAGGCTCATGAATAGGAGTAAATCACCGCTTACCGAATCCACCAGCAGTTTGGAGCAGAAGAAACAGACGCAGCGCAGAACTTTCATCGTCTTCGTCAGGAAGCCAACATGAAAAACTGGCTTCGCTAGCTCAATGTGTCCAAAGTGACCTGGGCATTCGGTCATGTTACCTGCAAACACAAACTAGATCAGGTGGTGGTCCAAAGCCCACATCACCGTACCCTTCCCATGACAAGTGAGGTGAAACAATGCATCGGGTGTCAGAAGACGTAGAGAGAGGATGCAATTTAGATCCTGACTGATCTGGCACTTGGATGCACCTACCTGCTTTGGTCTGGTAACTCTTAGTACCCTCACCTCAACTTTAAAACTCAGCTTTGAATGTTTTAATTCACCTTTTATGCTTGTTTGATGCCCTCACAAAGGAGTCTTGGGATTTTCCAATGATTTCTGACACAAAATGATGGTAATTCTCTTGGAAAATTGAGTTTTAGTTGGCATTGGAAACCCTCCCCATTACCACCGCACCTTCCCATGCCCTCCAACTGGTCAAGGGGGAAACCCATAACGATTAAGTGTCACACATGTATTAAGACAACAGCAGATTGAACCAATGACAAAGGGCTAGTTGAGAGCAGGTGGTTTCCAGCAGAGACAGGGTGGTTTCCAGTGAGGGAAGACAAGCCCCAGATGCTGCACTAAGTGGACAATACAGGGACAGTGGATTGCTTCATACTCTTGACATCCAAAACAGCACATTTTGCTCAGGGCCCATATTCTGTTGAAATCTGCTCTCGTTTCCTTTCCCCAGAGTGTGAAACAGATTTCTGAAGAGTTAACCCTTTAAAGTTGGGATGACGATTCAGTTAGAAGTAGCTCCAAACATTGAAGGATTAATAGTCAGTCTGCCTGTGCACAAACTCAAGGGATAGGGCAGCAAATGGACTCTCAACACCATTAGTGCAGAAAACACAAAGTGCTCCACACAGATCACTTCATTGGGACATTGGAACAGTGAAAGATGAAACCCAGCAGAATTAGCTAGCTTTCTGAAATGACAAGAGGGATAGAATAGCAGAGTGGGTTGTCTGATGTCTGTGCTGTCATCAGACAACCTGCTCAACCTTAGGATGACAGCTCAACAATATAGTCCAGCAAAAGTTCTGATTTGATGCCCTCGATGAGGTCCTTGTGATTGGCAAGGTTTGCCACCCTTAATCACCTGCCTTGGGAAACTTGCATACAAGGCCACAACCTCAAACCAAAAAGCTGGATGGTATTTTCACATTCTGCACCAGCTTCCATCAAGCATTGTTTGCCCACCAACTCTGGGCAGGGTTGACCTACACTGGCTTCCTTCCCTGCAAGGTCACATTCAAACACCCCGTGACATTCTTGCCAAGCTCCATAAACTGGGACTGCCCAAGTCAGACTTCTCTCACATCTCCATTTTCCACCACTGGCAGGAACGCCTCCGTATGCCCAAACCCCCCCCGAGTCCTGGAACTTCCTCTTGAATCTATTTCTCCTCCAAGATGCTTCCTAGAACTGGCCTTAACCTCCTGTTCTTATACGACCTGGGTGCTGCTTTGTGTTCCTGTGAAGTGAGCTACATAAATGCAGGCTCTTTATCCCTTAAGATTGCCCCTTGCCAATGCAATATTGCACAACGTTACATTCTCTCCAACCCTTTATTAACACTGGTTAAACAAAGCAGTGACGCAAGCACACAGTTTTGTAGACCATTTAAGATCCCACTACCCTATTGTATTGAAGTGGGACTAGAATGGAACTCAGGCCCAGAATAACAGCAGATTGGTGTGGGTCCCTGGAGACCCAGCCTCACCTCAGAGCAGAGACACCAACTATATTTAAATCGTAATCCCTTCAGCGACATAACGTAAACAGAGACTAATTGGATCCTGTCCCTTAATAAACACCACCATAGGCAGAATAGTGATTCCAGGCTTCTAACAGCAGATCAATTAGGTATTGTGAGGATAGTAAGTGGGGTAAACAATGTTAAGGGAAGTGGAGTGGGCTTGAGACATCATTCTGTGTGCAGCATAGTTGGGTATTGTGCAGTTATCTTCCCTCTCCAAGTAAATTGCTTACCTGCACAAGTCTGGCACCTTCCGGTTCTTTCGATCACACCTTGCCTGGGGTCCATCAGGCCACCCAGCTTTGGGCGGCCCCCCTCCGTGGTCTCAGAGTACTTTATTCCACCTTCAGTCACAGACATCCGTTTCTGGGAACAACAAGGAAAACATGAGACACTTTCTCACTCACTGCAGTGAGGACCGTGCCACTCAACGGTTCTTGTAACCAAGGGAATCTACAGCCTTCAGCCTCAACACTGGGTTCAATGCCTTCAGATCAAAACCACTGCATCCAACAGCAGGTTCTGCGGTGGACTTTACACCTCCCCGGGTGCATTTGAGGTCATCATGCCTTTCACTTTCATTCCTTTATTATTTAGGACTTGTACGCTAGCCTTCCAACAGCTTCCCCTCACCCACTTGCCACCTTATGCTTGCACTGTGGCTGGCTGTTCTTCAAATCGGGCCAAAAAGTCACAATTAAGATGTCCCACACATTTTTCTGGCCTGTTTCTCCCCATCTATCCTGGAGCAGCAGATGTATCTTTGGACAGGCCAGTACCTGAATTGCACAGCTCCACAAAGCCAACAATACGAGAAGACAACAGGCAAAGGGCAAGGTTTAACCAAGGATGGAGAAAGGCAACCATCAGCCCAGCTTTCAGCACCCACTGGGAACACTTCCCCTTTCGGGGTCCAGGGGCACTTTTCACAAGGGGTATCAGGCCACATGAAATGACTGAAAGAAAAGTCAAGTGTACTGCTGAAACATCAAGTGGATCAACAGACCTGCCAACACAACCTTTGGGCGTCAGGCACACAGGAGTAAACCTTTGGCACTGTCAGAGGCCCAGATGCTGCTATTCTGCAGAGCAAGGGTTTTGGATAGGAAGCCAAATCCTTGGAGAGCCAGAGAACAGAGGAACCATCTTCACAGATTCTCAGCTCTGGCTTCCAGGATATAATTGAATGCACTCAGAAACCTCAGCTTCCCTTCATGGGAGGACAGTCAGTCCAACAGAGCCCACACCCAGCCCACTATACCCACATTATCCAATTCACCCCACCCATGTTACAGCAGGAGACTGATGTGTAACAGGCTGTAGAGACCATCATGTCTACTTCTGGCATAATCTAGAAATGCTCTTCAAATCCTCCCTGAATCCTTACTTTAGTCTAACTTAGTTATCCAACTCTTCCCTCAGAAGATACAATGGCGTCCACCCCAATTGCTTCCTGTAGGAAAATCAAAACCATTGTGCTCTGGCTCCCTGCTACTTAGAACCTGTCCAATTATGGCCCCACACACAAAGTGGAATTTTACCAAATCCCTCTCATAACTAATTCTCATACCAGCACCATTACCCACTCCTCCTCAAAGCAAGACATTTGCTGGTGGAATCCAATTAGAGTAGTTATACCCTCCCTCAGCTGAAGCTTTACAGCCCCACCACTGTTTATATCAATTACTGGGTGACATTTACATGGCCATCTACCATTGGTAACAGCGACAGTTGAACATGGGATACCAATTATATTTCTTCCTCCCCCAAAGACCCACCTCTGCTTCCTGTGTATGACACATGGATGATATGCAAGCTGATTTATAACAAGGGAAATTTTACATTTTTAGGAACTTAAGCTGGTCCAAGTTTCAAGACATGACAATCATCTGTTGTGTTTATTCTCCATGGAGAATTAAGCACAGGGGAAATCCAAGGACATACAACAGACATTACTATTGGACTCGTGCTCAAGACGGCCCTACAGTATACAATGAGCTAAGCAGGTCAGTCCCACACAAGGATCCACAACAGCAGGGTATTCCACTAGTCGTTGGCCAATACTGGCTCCTGATTAAACAATCTGCACAAGAGGTTATTCAGCCCATTCCAGCTGTGCCAACTCTGAATGAGCACTCCAATTTGCGTCACTCTGTTGCTATTCTCAGTCACCAACCCTCCTGCCAAGGAAACAGATTTATCAAAACCCTTCCTGATTTTGAACATTCTAAATTCACCCCCCCCCCCCCAACTTTCACTGCTCTGAGGGGGACCCAGAGTCTGCGGCAACTCCACAGAATTGAAATCCTTCACCCCAGAACAGCCCTGCTGATCCGCTCCAGAAGCAAAGATTCACAGGGCAGACCTCAAAGTTATAGACTACTGTGAAACCAATCTCATGGAGCTCAAAGAAACTCCAGAAAGGCTAGTACATGTCCTTTGCAAATAACATTAATATCAGTATTTATTTGTAAATGGAAATAGTTTGGTGATATTTAAGCAGGGCCATACTCCAGATGCACTAGAAACATTCAAAATGGAGTCAAATAAATACCTGAAGGGAAAATATTTGCCAGGTGACAAGGGAGAGATTTAGCAGACATCTGTACCAAAGAGCAAACAGGCATGAAGAGCCTCCAGTACAGCATTCAGCCCCAAACTAAAAACTTACTTCAAATTGACAGTATATGTCTTGTCTGAAACATCCCTGCACTCGCACCTACCACCCCCACCCAATGCTCACTAAAATCCCGCCATGGCCTCCCTACCATCAATCCTCTCCAACCTCAAGCCTCTCAAATACATTCTCCTCCAGTTGTAGCCTTTGGGACCAACTGCACCTCATGCCACCTGGGCCCCAATCTCTGGCATTCCCTCTCAACCACCACCTCGAACTTAAAGCCTACCAAACGATACAACAGTTCTCCGAGTGGATGGGTCAGATTTCGTTTCATAATGCACATGCAATGTTTCAGCATGTTCAGAGAATAAATGAAAGTTGAGTACAGATAACAAATCCATTACCTCTTCCCCACCTCAAAATTTAGATGTCCCTTCACTAGAAGTGGCTGCTAACATTTTGCTTGGGGCTACACTTCTGCCATCAGCTCTCCTCTGTGCTCTATTGTGTAAAGTTTTAGAAGGAATTACATTGGGAAAGACAAAGAAATTTCTCCCAAGGGTCACAAATCTCTCAAATTATCCCCCCAGTGAGCTGTGGAGGGATATATTCAATGCTGAAACAGACTACAGGGAGTTGAGGGTCATTGGAAGGGGTTGCATGGGGGAACTAAATATGCAGGAAAGTGACATTGAGACCAAGATGAGATCAGCCATGAACTTATCAAAGGCAGGCAGATCAGGCTTGAGGGGCTAAAGCCTCATCATACTACTTGTGTTCTTATTACAATGGTGCACAACAGACTTACTGGCATTTGTTAAATCTGGCAGTGGTTGGTTGTGGGAAGGTGGGCAAGTGAACTGGAAAATAACAGGAGAAACTCACAGCATAAGTTTTATTGGTAAACTGTTTTTATTGCGAACAATCTTTATAAACTAACATACACGCCAAATCAGTCACAGATAATATAATGCCAGAGCCAAGCCCATACCTGCAGTGTACAAGATGATTGCTGCAATTCTCACACAGGCAAACAAGCCTTTCTGGAATGTGTTACATAACAATTGCATCACTCCTGTGTTACAGCCAGTGATGTCAACTGACAAGCAAGAATGAGGTGGTCCTGGATTGATCCTTCCTGACCTGCTGTACATCAAGAGTTGTGTGAGGGAGAGGTTCTGCTGTAATCAGGTTTGAGAGGTGGTGAAACAGCCCTTCATAATGTAATAAAAAATTAAGACAATTGCAGCAATCTCAAATCCCCCTAGAGGTGGGTTCAACATTTCCAGTATTTCAATAGCTGTTTAAGCACAGCCAGTCCTGGGCAGCTGCCAGATGGCCCAGGAGTCCACTGTAGATCAGCAAGAAACTGGGACCATTTGCCCTAAGCAGGCAGAAATTGAAAGGGAGAAGGTCACAGCAGAAAGCAGTGAAGAATCTAATGAATCCATTCCTAAATTCCAAAGTTTAAGCAACTGCAGAAAGGTTCACCCACTTAACAACCCATGCAAAGTGCTTTCTGTGACACAGGAACACACTTCCAGCTGCTCAAGCCCAAGGCATTCATTAAAGCAGGCTGACGTATGGCCAAATGTTCATTTACCATCCATTGCTTGTCACTCTCATCTGCAGACTGCAGTGACTCAGAGGCTCGTAGTCATTCCAAAGCCAGTCACCAACTACAAAATTGTATAATCCTTTAAATAAAAAGTAGTAAAGCACTCCTCACAGCTGTGCTTTAAAGACCTTTCTTTCCCAGGTGGAAAAATTTTGAACAGTACCAACTGTTGAAGATATCAGCATCCAACCTGTTGCATTGAATGGGACGTCCACATCACAATCCGAAAAGAATACAGCCTGCTCAGATTTACAAGACTATAATGAGGCTGTTTGGCATGATATTGAAAGGGCAACTTGCTGGCATTATTGAATAGATTATGAATTGGATTATAAACAATATTTGAATGGTCAACAACCCAAGGGGGTGAGGTGGGGAGGGAAAAATTCAAGGCTGAAAGCTAATTGGGAGACAAGAAGTTATAGTGGGAGGGGGTGGACACTCATACCACACTCATGAATTATGTGGATAGGCCCCTGATATGTTGCAACGCAGCAGGTATGGGCAGAGGGAGAAGTAGATTTGGATGCAATAGGTCAAATAGCTTTATTGTCTATATAACTGTGTTTCTATTCGTCACCAGCAAAAAGTTCAAATGACGAATTGTCCTGCTTGTGTCACAACTGACCATGAAAAGCAAAACTTCAAAGTTAAATTCAGTGAAAAAATTATTTGGCATGTCAGGAAAAATCTTAAACTCAGTAGAAAATGGTTTGCTTCTTCAAAACCATGTTCCTTTAAATCTTAAGAGGAAACAGTTAGATATCTGCAAAGAGTACAAAGCTGCTCCACTCGAAGTGTTCAAAACACAGGTCGTTCATTCAAAAATAAAATCCCAAAGATTATTCTAAAACTACCAATATTCACTTTACAAAATTCAATATTCACTTTGCAGAACTGTAGTCTAACAATGCACCCCTTCATTCACAAATTCTTACACAATTTTGTCAAAATTAAAACAAAAATCCCATCCTCAAAAATGTAGATAAAAGTTCAGCAAAGTGTCACAATATAATGGAAAGTTAAAAGAACTTACAAAAGTCAAAGTACAAATAGTTAATGCAACATTTTCATCTTTTATAAAGATTAAAATTGTATTTCCCAACCCTACAGAACAAAATACAAGTCCAAAGACATACCATTTCATCTGGGCTCAGGATACCAAACTGAACCCTTTTGATGGTGCGCAGTGGGCATGCGCTGTCTCCAGAAGGAGGTCCTTGCATGGTTCAAACTCCCAGCAGTCAGGCGACGTCTCGTTAGGGGGTGGGAGGAAACAGCTCCCTAACTCCTTTCAAAAAACTGTTTAAAATCGTGGGCTAACAGCCACCGGGCAACGAGACAGTCACACTCGCATCGACTGTAAGAAGCCGAACCCCGCGTTTTCGCCTTTAACTACTACCCCGCCTCACACCTCCCTACTCCTCCCCTTTTTCCCTCCCGCACCGAATGCGCTCAAAGCGCATCTGAAGACTCTCTGGCTTGTGCGCCGCATTATATAGATTTCAGAGAGCTACGGGGTCGCCACACTGCCGCCGCAGGGACTCGAACGCCGCCATATGGAAATCAGCTCGGCCGAACGAAGTCAGCGCGCAGCCGATTGGACCGGCCGCGGGAAGGGAGGTGGGATTTGGCCGGGCTGGCGCCGTTCGGCTCCTTGCATATATTAATTCTCGGAAACCCGCCCCCGCGGTTGCCACGGAAATGGCCGAGCATTACCGAAGTATAGGGCAAGGGTTTTTTTGGCGGACCCAGAGAGGGGAGAAAGCGACGACGCTCGTCTGGAGCTGGTCTGAGGCGTTGTGGTGCTTGCGGCCTAGGCTCCGCTCACCGGAAGCGCCGCTTACTGACAGCCTTTTTATCGCCAATTCGCACCCCTAAAGTGGCATCTTAACGTCAAACTGGATCGAATTAAACCTGATTCGAGTTTTCTGATAGTCGCTACCATTTGTGTGCTATTTCCGTCGAATTTTTCGTACTTCAGCTGAGCCTCGGTCTAACGTAACGAGGTGCCCGCCTCCCAGCTGCCCTCGGCTGGGATGGGGTTGTCGGGAAAGTCCGCTGGGAGCCTGCTGGTAAGTTTCTTTGCCGAGAGGTGTGGGGGCTAAGAGAAAAACTGATTTTGCGTGAAGGGGACACTTGCTGAAGCGCTGGGTTGATAGTAACCCGATTAGTTTCGGGTTTAATAAGCATTTAGTGGGGGTTTGTTGGCTAAGGCCCTGGCTGTGGTTATGTAGAGAAAATGGTGGCAAGTGGCTGGGTAGCCCTTGACCAACAATGGACAGGCAGGCTTTTCCTCCCCGTTTTTCATCCAAATAAAACGCTATTTTTACACCAAATTAAGTCATATTTAACATTTATAGGTTTTTAAACTGTGCTTTAATGGTAACATCTCTCCCTCTGAAATGATAATCAGAACTCACTAAATGTCTTCAGGTAAAATGTGCCTGTGTCGTAGCATTTTATTCCTTTCTGTTTAAACTGCTTTCCAACTTGTTCTACCGTTCGTTTAACTTAAACGGTTCATCTTTTCGGGAGGAACAAAATAGCCTTTTCACATTTTTTAATCGGCAAGTTTATCTAAAGTAAAACTTCTGACTACAAATTAAAACTTGTTGTCCACCCTCCCTAAACAGTTTAAGAAAAGGAATGTCACCAGCAGTGCTTATGTAATGGTAGGTTTTTGATATAAAGCGGCATTTTAAAGCTAATGTGTGTATACATTTCAAAGATTAAGTTTATTAAAATATATATTCACATTAAATAGTTGAATCCAATTAAGTAAGACAAAACAAATTTAATAAGAGCATATGTCAATACTATCAAATAATAACTCAAGGGCCAGCTACATATGAAATTTAATAACTAAGGTTGATAGCTGATTTATTAGTATGTTTATTTTAATTAAGAGCAATGTTAAATAGTTTGTAACTCATTTAAGTGACAGTATTGTAGTTGTATAGTTTATCAAAATGGATAACTGGCATTTTTCCAGTATTATTGCCCACTCATTTAGTTTGTTCATATTCACTCAAAGCCCTGCATCCTCAGTAATGACCTTCCCACTTAGTTTCATGTCATCAGCAAACTTGTAATTACAACACTTGGTCCAAATTTTGGATATAGGTTGAGTTCCAATAGCTAGTGGGTAGCCATAGCTGGCAGCCTGATGTAGTGAATATGGATGTGTTAATAATGGTTAGTGAATGCCGGGTCCATAATGAAAGATGTGATATTGAGGCACTTTTTTAAAAAAAATGATTGTGCAGAGTCAGCATGAATTTATAAAAATCATTTTTGGCCAATTTGGATACTTAATTGTAGTCATAGTTGTACATTGCAGGAATCGTCCCTTTGACCACCATGTCCATGCTGATCATTTTACCCATCAATGCTAATCCATTTGCATTGAACCATGATCTTCTGTATCTCTCTCTTCTCTTCCCACTCTCTTCCCCTGCCCCCCAAGATTCTGCCACTTGCCCTTTACCAACCAACACCTCTTTGGGATGTGGGAGGAAACCAGAGCACCCAAGAGAAACTTGGGTGGTCTCAGGGAGAATGTGCAAACTCCACACAGATGGAACCTGGGTGTCTGGTGCTGTGAGGCAGAGGATCTACTAGCTGTGTCACTGTGGTGCCCTATTGTGTGCAGTTTTGGTGCTTTTACCTAAAATGTGTAGACTTGCTATTTGAGGGAATCTGGGAATGGTGGCTCTTGTCTTAATGAGGGGAGATTAAGTAGGCCAGACTGTAGGTAGAGGGAGGATGTTTCCCAGGGAGTTTCTACAGGAGTTAGACTCTTAAAAGATAGGCTGTTTAGGACTTAAATAAGGAGAAACTTCACTTCTTTGGAATTCTCTCTCCCAGAGGGCTGTGGAAGTTCAGTCATTGAAATCAATACAGGTCAATTGATTTCTGGAAAATGGTCCTGTGGTAGATGGTCAGTCATGGTCCTGTTGAATGGTACAGCAAGTTTAAAGACTTATTGGCTTACTCCTCCTATTTCTTGTGTTCTTAAGGTTAACATCAGTTTGTACATTTTAATGAGGTCTAACACAATTTAGTGACCTTGACCTGGGTATGACCTACTGGTCTGAGTCACCATTGTGGCCCTTGCATGTCCACACTCACCTCGTCACTTTCCTGGCTCTGGAATTGAGCAGCAAGGTTTCAATGCTACAATCTGCTGGAGGAACTCAGCTGGTGGAGCAGCATGTTTTGGGACAGGGGGGATGTGCAGGGGAATTATTGAGGTTTTGGGTTGAAAAGCTGTATCAGCACAGGTCAGGTTTCTGTACTGACAGACCCTTGGATGGTGTACTGCTAAGGTCTGATTTTGGAGAGTCCTGATCTTGCCTTGAGTCAAAACGTAATTGATTTTCAGTTTTAAAATTTCTTGGATTTGGATATTTAAGCATTAAAGTTGACATGAATAACACCAAAGTTTAATATAATTTAAAACAATCAGAATTTGTTTTTAAAAAATTATGATTTTTGCTTTCTAATCTGCAGACCACATTTAATTATCCTCATTTAAAAACCTGATCCTACACCAGGTCTAACCTAATGTAGGAATGTCACTGTGTCTCAGATTTACAGCAGATCCTCATGCCTGGAATTTGCTTGCGTTGGCATGGCTGCATATGGGGGTTCCCAATATAAATGTTTTAATGACTTGCGATGGAGCTTACTAAGTTGTAACAGGAACTGAATTGGGGGGACACAGGCTTAAAGTGTACATTAGTAATGCAGTTAACATCTTCTAGGCACAGTTGCTGTTGGTGTTCATGGTCACTGAATTAAATAGTCAAGTGTGGTTCTGGGGTTATTGCAGGGGTCTTTGGGATTTATTGACTTGCACTTGGTTCAGATGGTGGGAATCTTTTTCTGTCTACCTGGTAATCTTCTGGGGCAGAGCATGAGATAGCATGCTTCAGGAGTCTGATGTTGGTTGTTCAAATGACCTGATGTGCCCAACACAGACTGAGAGTAACTAGGGCCTCGATGCTAGGGATGTTGGCCTGGGAGAGGAAGTTGACAATGGTTACCTTGCCCTTCTGGTGAACTTGGAGGATTTTTTGCAGATGGTATTGATGGTCACTTCACTGGCCATCCATATCCCTCTAAGGTAGGCATTTCCAAAGATTTGGAACTGTTGGGGGGTGGTGGTGGTGGTTAGAGAGTGAAACACTTTTCACTTCATTCCTAAATAGCCAGCCCTTTATTCTGAGATTAGTCTCCAGTTCAGTCCTCCTGCCTGAGTTAGCATTGATGCTCTTGTTACCCAAGGATTTTGTTTGTTCTAATGAGATCGCCTCTCATTCTATTAAACTCCAGTGAGTGCAGGCACGTCTTTGTCAGTCTACACTGGTCTTGAGCAGAGGTCCCACCCATCCCCTTGACTGGAAAAGATTACAGTGCAGTTTGAGAAGGATGGGGGCATTCTCCCTGGTGCTTGTTGACTTGTGTTTATCCCTCAAACAATATCCTTGGGGGGGGGGGGGGGGGCGCAACTTATTATTGTGGGATCTTGCTGTTTGCAATATCTGCCATATTTTCTCCATCTTAACAGCCATAATACTTCAAAGCATCTCCATTAATGGTAATTAGAAAATGCTGGAACTCTGGTTCAGGTAGAGAGAGGTAGCCTTTCCAATCCATGACCTTTCATCGGAGCTGGAAAACAAGATGCAAAGGAAGTTGGGAGGGGAGGGGAGGGAAGATCTCCGGGAATGTCTGTGGGTGGAAGATGAAAGAGTAAATGACATGAGGAAATGGATGATTAATGGATTTACAGGTAGTGTGTTTTTGGGCTGTTTTTTTCAAATGGTTTGGTACATCCTTGAGTTGTGAAAATTCCAAGTACTCTGTTTATTTTAGTAGGTAATTGGTCAGACGAGGGAGATTTAGTGACTCTGGTCGTTGAGTGATATCATGGTTTTGGGTGTGACACAAGAGTAGCCATTTAGCTTCTCGAAGCTGTAATATCATTCTGAGATCACGGCTACTTTGCATCTTAACTCAATCCATCTGCTTTGGCCTTGTAATCCTTGACATTCTTAACTAAATCCCACCTTTTGGATATCTATGGAAATTGCACAGTGGCCAAGTACTTTATCAATTATTCAGGTTTTTGCAAGGCTGACATTTATTGTTCATGCCTTGAAATGATAGTTTGTCATGTAAGGGTTTGGGGCAGTAGGAGGAAAGGAGGTGGGGGGGGGTGGTGGTGGAAGAGAGATTCCTGCCATTAGTGGAGGAGACACAACTGGGCATTACAAAATCAAAACCAGATGATTCTGGAAATGTTTCACAATAAGAACATAGAAGTGTGGAACTGTGCACAAGATAATCTCAAAGCTTGTTCTAGTTCATTTAATGACTTTAGCTGAGGTCAAGAGATTTTGGCAAAATTGGAGGACTGGATGTTGGAAATCTGAAATAAAAACAGAAAATGCTGCAAGTATACAGCAGCATCTGTGGAGAGATGTCTCTGAACAGTTAACTTTTTTCTCAATCCATAGATGCTGCCAGACCTGCTGAGAATCTTCTGCTGATTTACTAGATTACTGCTGTTTTGTGGAGTAGGGGATTTGGGATCAATTCACCTAATTGGGATAATCTCAAATGGCCGTGTGGCTTCACTTTTCCTATCTGAAAGGCAACTTCAGCTCATGTATTTGGGGATGATGGTGGAACTGCAAATAATGTAAATTTGAATTGAAAATTGCTGGTATTACATGCTGTTACAGTAGAATGTGAAAGGGAATGAATAATGAAACAGGACTGGGAGTAGGCCCTGTGGCCTCTTGAACCTACTCTGCCATTCAATACGATACCTTCTCCCTCCGCTCCACTTTCTTTCCTAATTTGCTTAATTCCCGAACTTCCAAATATCTATTGCTCTAAGCCTTGGATGCAGTTAATCTCCGTGGTGGAGAATGCCAGAAGTTCACGACTAAGTGATGGAATTTTTGCTCATCCTGTTGTTAGATGGCTGACCTATTATTCTGAAATCCTGCTCTCTCATCTGACTCTCCAGCCAGGAGAAACCATCCTATCAGTTCTACTCAGTTAGGCCATTCAAAATGCAATGCGCTTCATTGAAGCCAGCTCTGCAAGGAATGTGGGGGCCATTCTATTCAAAGTCTGGGTTTTAGATGCTGATGTGTTTTGCTTTTCTAGTGTATTTTTGATTCCTGCCAGTTTTACTGTGAGACAGGCTTAGAAGAAAATCTGCAGAATCCTGAAAACAGATACTTGAAGTGCATAGTTTAAAGTAAAAGCATTTTGGCACGAATTTGAAATATTTTATCATTGTAGTGTTACTAAATTAGTTCACAAGTAACTAAATCAACTGGGTTTTGAGCAGATCACCTTGCTCATTAGTAATTGTAAGATGGCAGCAATGATATGATTCACACATTCTTTTGTGCAAGGGCATAAAATTCTAAAATTGTCACAAATGAGGAAGCAGACATAACAGGTACACATACATGATATTTGTATAATATCAGCGAAGTAATACTAGAGCTGTAAAGACACAAGCTGGGCCTTAGCTGGATTTCTGGCACAACATTACTGGAAGGATATGAGGGTGCAAGTGAAATTTATGAAGGTATGCCAGGACTGGGGTGTTTCAGCTATGAAGAAAGATTGCTTGTGCTGCAGTTGTTTGTTTTAGAACAAAGAAGGGCCTTTGTGCATTATTCAGTACTCTTGTTTCCCTTTCCACAGATGTCGTCTGTTCTGAGTATTTCCGTTACTTTGTTTTTCTCGTAGTTTATTCATTTGCTCTTGGAGGAATGTTTGGCTGTGGTCACTGACCCTCCTAGCAGTCATATTTTAAAGTGACTTGTGCAGATTAACAAGAGCAAAGACCACTACATTACCCTGTGTCTGCGTGGGTTTCCTCCCACATTCCAAAGACATACAGGTTAGGAAGTTGTGGGCATGCTATGTTGGCACCAGAAGTGTGGCAACACTTGCAGGCTGCCCCCAGAACACTATGTAAAAGATGCATTTCACTGTGTGTCTTGATGTACATGTGACTAATAAAGATATTTTATTAGCCAACCTTGGTCTGGAGTGGATTTGATGCATGGTCTGGCTATGGAAGAACAGGTGGGAATCTGGATTTACAATCATGGAATGGTAGCAGCGCAATTAAAGTCCTTGCCAGTTCTCTGCAAGGCCAGGGTAGCTAACCTTGCACTGCTGTGCTTTCCCTGAAGCCCTGCAATTTTTCATCTTGAAGTACCAATTAAATCTGCATCCACTACCCTGTCCAGTAATTCATTCTAAATCCTCTCCACTCTGGTTATTTTGCTGGCCACCTTCTTGACCTTTCATCAATGGGAAAAGCTTATCTACATCTGTTTTCAACCTTCCCTATGCAAAGGAAAATAATTCCAGCTTCCCCATGACACAGGACTCTAAAACAATTCTTAAAAATATCTCCTCTGCACCTCTTCATATCCTTTTTAAAGTTGTGACCAGAATGCATTGCATAATCGCAGGTGAGTGCAGCATGAGAAGCTGCATCAGAACTTCCTTAATTTTGTACTATGCCTCTAAGTCCAGGATCCCCTATTTCCTTTTAAGCACTTTCTCAGCCAGTCTTGACATCAAAGGTGTGTGGACATACACACCCAAGTCTGAGTCAGACAGATACAGGACAGAAACAGGTCCTTCGGTCCACTGAGTCCACATGAACCATCAACCACCCTTTTACATTCATCCTATATTGAATTTTTTTCCCACCTGCTTCTTGACTTCCCCCAGATTCTACCACCCACATGCATTCTGGGGGTAATTTACAGTGGCCAGTTAAACTACCAACCTGAATGACTTTGGGATGTGGGAGGAAACTGGAGCACCCATGGGAAACTTGTATGGTCACGGAGAATGTGCAAACTCCACACAATCAATTCCTGCACCCTTTTAAGTTGTATCGCCTCTTGTATTGCCTTTTTCACTTTTTTGCTTTTTGCTGTTAAATTTTATGTTGCCATAGCTACATATCCGGCATTTCCAACAGTAAATATGCTTTTGAAATCTTTTGATGTCCTCTTTATTGTCCACTAAACTTCCAAGTTTTGAAATTGTGTCCTAATCCAAATAATTATCAGGGAAAAACAATCATCCCAGAACTTTCCTCTGGGGAACGCCATTGTTTGACTTTCTCTGACCAATTAAAAAAAATCTGCTCGCCATATTTGTTTTGTCACCGAACCAACTTCTTGTCCGTGCTGTCACTGCCCATTTTATTCCTTGCTGACTAGGAGCAAAGGACCCTGTAAGTGCCCTTTGGAATTCCCTATTTGCATCAACCATGCTGTTCATTAACCATCCATTACCTCGGGCAAAAAAGTTAATTGTCTTTGTCAAATTTGATTTGTCTTTTACAAATACTGTAATATCTTTTATTAATTCAAGTTGTGCTTAATTTTGTCTTGGTCAGATTAAACTACGTGGCCTGCAGTTCCAGGGTTTATATTTTAAGCCTTTTATTGAACAAGGTTCTAACATTTTCTGTACCCTGGAACAGCTTTCTTGTGAGGAGGATTAGAAGGTAACGGGCAATAACTCTGCAATTTTCTTTCCTCAGCAACCAAGGGTGCATCCAATTATGTTCTGGTATCTTGTGTACTTTTAGGTCCAGCAGTCTTCAAGGATTTTGTGTACCTCCACCTTTACTGTAATTTTTGGCAAGACAGATGCAAAGTACCCATATGGAACTTTGGCAGTGTCCTCTGCCTCCAGGGGCAGATGTTCATTTTGGTCCCCAGTCTACAGAATCCTTGCTGCCCTTTTCTGCCCAGACTTCCTCTGCTGCTGAGCTGCTTCAGTGTTTACTAGTTTCATTGCATTTTAGTTTAATGGCTCGCTATTATTGTTGGTGCATCTCCCAATAGTATTTAGTTTGCTCTGGAGTGTTTTAGAATGTCCATGTCATGAAATGTGTCATTTTAAGAAATAGAGAATAGATATTATATTTGCAAAATGTATTTGTAATTCATGGGGCAATACAGAGGTGGTGCAGCTGTCTCTCAGCTCCAGGGACCTGGGTTCAATCCTGACCTCTCTATGTGGAATTTGCATGTTCTCTGGGCTGTATGACTTGGGAAATCTGAGACTAGAATATTCCAAGTCTGGTTGGTAGTTTGCTGTTCTTGTCAGTCAAGGCTTGGTGGGCTAGTTTCCAGAGATGGTGACAAAAGATGGCTATTTTGTGTGTGTGTGTGTGTGGGGAGGGGGAGGGGTGTGGTGTGATGTGATAAACATGCAGTTCTCCAGAAGTTTCATCACTATAGTACCATTATTTACATTGGATGTACAGCACAAATGAGCCATTTGACCCATGGCTCCATTGACAGTGTTCACACAACACAATCCCCGTGTCTGTCTTCATCTGGTCCTTTCACCATATCACTTTTCATTGCCTCATCTATTTTTTTTGTGTATCTCTTTTATTTGCCTCAATGATGTCTTTTCTGAGATTGATTAATATTATGTTGGCTTTCCATTTTTGTCTCTCCCCCTACCCCTGATGCTAATCAGAGCATTAGCTGTAGAAGAGTATATTTCAATTAATATGTATTTGGTTTAAATATGGTCAATAAACTTGCCCTGAAATGCCTCTGTGTTTTGTGTTATTTCAACAATGCTGGTGGAATAAAATAATTGCACTGAATCTGATTTGTCATGTTCTTGTTGTATTCTTTATAGCAGACTTGGGGACCCAGCTTGGAGTTCCACGCGGTGAATGACACTCTCAGCAGCAGGCATCCAGCCAAGGACTTTGTGTGCAGTGGCACTTTAAACAAGCTGGAGTCCCATCTTGCTTTGTAATGAACAGAATTGTGATGCAATGCACACATGCTTGACTATTTATCAATTTACTGTTTGACATGTGCAAAATAATTACCTGGAGTTGTTTCCCAGTGAGAGAGGAGGAAAAGATAAATTCCATCCAGATTCCCTTTCAATGAATGCAGATGTGTGTGAGCTGGGTGGCTGATGCACATAGTGCTGCTGCATTAACAGAGCAACACTAGTCACGTGGCCTCACTGAAAATACTGCAGCCTCCCAGCTCTGACCTAGAATTTCTGATTCCTGTTTTGTTTCTAAGCTTTACAATAGTCTATATGTGCATAATGATGTGCAGTATAAATCTTAAATCAGTAAATGGTGCAGAGGGTGATATTTAAAGTAATTAATATAATGAAACCCCCATCCCACAACACTTCCCAAATAAAAAATGATACCCAGCCATCTTTAGTGATCTTGGGCACTAACCAAAAGCTTAGAGTGCCAGGGAAGGGAGATGGGGTGGAGAATTTCCAGAGTTTGGGGTGCAAGCAGCTGAAGGCAGAGTCACCATTGAGAGCAGAGATTTTGGAGGATTGTAAGACCAGAAGAAGTTGGGTTTAGGAAGGAGGGGTGGGAGTTGTTAAGTGAGCTGTGGTGGAATTATGAGAATTGGTCCCATGTACACAAATGTTTCATTGTAGGTCGGTGAGCACAGGGAAGTGATAGGCAAAAGGACAAATGAAGGCTGGACTATAAGAAGCAGAATTTTGGACTGGTTAATGAAGTTGGGAGTGATTTTAATGAGATTTAAATATTAATTGGCGATATGAGTCTACAGATGCTGGAATCTGGACCAAAAAGATATAAAGCTCTCCCTTTTGTCAATGATGATACTTGTCTACAGAGAGTTGTCATCAATTTTATTCAATGTATAGCAATATCTGTGAGGACCTTGGCCTTGCTGGAATATCCTTTTGAAGAAATCACTGGAATGATGGGATTTGAAAACTGTTTCTCATTTAGGTGGTCAAAAATTGATCCAAACGCTCCCAAGCTCGCACTTCAAAAAGTGCACCATATACAATTCAACGGGGTCTTTCTGCAATCTAATGGAATGAGAAGCCACTGTTTCAATCTTTAATGGCAGAGACTATATGCCTATCTGATATTACTCAAACTTGACACATGCAGATCAGAAAATGACTTTCGATCTATGGTGCCCTGTTGCAGTTCCTTGAAAGAGGTCTCCAATTAGAGCCATTCTTCCTGCTTTCTGTTTATAGTCGCACAAGTAATTCCTTTCTGAAGGCTATTGAATCTGCTTCCACTGCTATTTAAGATCACAACAACTGCTTATGTTCCATTTTATTCCCTTTTTTCCTCCCTCAGGCAAACTGCCTCCAGTTCTTGTGTAGCTGTTCTGCCCATCATACTGTGGATAAATATCTGCTTGATACCTTATCCTCTGTCCCTTTCTTCCCCCACACTTGTGAAATTAAAAAAAACTATCCTGATTGGCCTTTGTAACAATCTGGTATGCTTATCCCCAACTTCCTGAGCACAGGAAATTTTCTTTAAAAGAATAACTTCTTTTCTTCAAAACCTTCCCATAATTTTGAATGCCTCTTGCAATATTCATTGAGTTCCTTTAAGGGAGCCTGGTTAACCTGGAATATATGGTGCTGAAATATGCCATTTAGATGAAAATACCAGTGTTTATTGATCCATGTAGGCTGCCTCCCTGTCAGTTTTCTGCCCTTGCCAATCAAGGTAAAGGTACTTCTCCTGGATTTCCTTTTGGGTTATTTGTTGTCTAACCTTTTGAGATGACGTGGCTTCCATATCTCATCATCTGGCTGCTCCCTGGTTGCTCCATTGATGAAGATGTTGACTAGTGCATTGATGTACACAAGTGATTTTTTTTCCCCCCCTCCCCTAGTTTTGCCTTCCCTCATTCTGAAGCAGCTGTAGATCCACATTAGTAAACACCTTTATGATCTTAAAAGACTTGTATTGGGTCACCCCTTGGCCTTTTTTGTTTTGACATTTGTACTGCAGCTACTTCAGGGTTTCCTGAGAATTAGTTTCTTGGATCTCACTTTTTGGAGCTTCTCATCTGTGGTATTGACTTAGTAAAATGATTTGCCTACGTGCGGTCAATGTGATTTCTAGGGTTGATTTCAAATGCTGTAGAGGAATTTTTCAGGAATCTCATTGGCTCTGCATTTTGTTTCTGTGTGTCTCCTGTGAGATGACGTGACTTTTTCTCATCTCCAGGCTGTCCCTTGATGACACTATCTACAAACACACCATTGATTACAGAAAACCCGATAATGCCCAGTCCTGGTTCCATCCATTTACTAACCCCACATTTCACCCACTGGCTCCCCTCCCCTCCCCTATCTGGTTCCATCTCCCCTAATGGTTCCCTCTATCACCTTACTTATCAGATTCCATCGCTGGTAACCTTGGTTCCCACATCATCCTCTAGCACGTGTCCCCGCCTTCACGCACACACCATCTTTCTCCATCTGCCCTTTTTTTTCCCCTCTTTGTCTACTTCCACTTATCACCAACCTGTCTCCCAGCTCCACCCTTTCCCCCACCTGGCGCCATCTGCCTGTCATCCTTCACCTTTTCTTTGGTCACCCTGCTCTAAGAGAGCACAAAAGATTTACCAGGTTGTTGCCCGGACTTTGGGGGGGGGGGGGGGGGGGGGCGGTGGTGGTGGTGGTCTGAGTTGCAAGGAGAGGTTAGGTAGACTCGGACTTTATTCCCTGGAATGTAGGGGATTGAGTGGTGATTGATAGAGGTATACAAGATCATGAGGGGCATAGACAGGTGGTGTGACTGTGAACTAAGTCACCAGAGAGACACTGAAGCTGGTGGTAAAAGTCTTTATTCAACACAGCAGATCTGGGGAGAATCCCGTTCTACTTAAACACAAGGACAACAATAAATAATTACCTACAGTTTCAGTGGCTATAATCACCTACTTTAACATTTTGAATATAGACAGGTAACTCTGCAGAATTACATAATTACAATGGTGGCATATCTTTTTGAATATTCAATACTGGTGGCTGGTCCAAAAGCTTATGGGCACAAACTCCAGACACCCAAACTATACTTTTGTCACAGTGTTGAGAGATGGCTCCCTGAATATACAACTAGCCAGAATATTAAGTGACAAAACAAACCTTTCCTGAACTATGCATTAAGTGGCAGGGATATGCCTTTAACGATGTGTTAATACTGGAGCTGGCTGTTTAATGCCTTCCCTGATTGCATCCTGAAGTTTTCAGTGGAGCACCAGTTAAGAGAACATCCATCTAATGTCTTGCCCTGCATAGTTTCAATGGTACAGAATCAGAATGTCCCACACCTACTGACTAGTTTCAATGACCCCCAAAGCATCAGTTGAAGTTAAATTATGAATAGGTTTTATTTCCTGAAGACTGGTTCTCATTTTAATATCTGCTATCCATAATTTCATAACTTGAGAATAATCCCTAACAACAGGGTGAAAGCACAGTCTTTTCCTGGGGGGGGTGGGGGGTTAATAACAAGAGGACATCAGTTTAAGATCAGAGACGAAAGATTTAAAAGGGACATCAACGGCAGCTTCTTCACGCACAGGGTGGTGTGTATTTGGAATGAGCTGCCTTTTAAACATTAGCAATGTTTAAAAGCCATCTAGATAAGTACATGGATAGGAGAGGTTTAGAGGGCTATGGGCCAAATGTGGGTAGATGGACTAGCTCACTGGGCAATACAGTTAACAACATGGATGAGTTGGGCCGAAGGGTCTGTTTCCATGCTGTATGGTTCTATGACCATCTACTGGCCCTGCTGATGATCTCCCGGCAGTATGCGTCCCTGGGAACAGCCCATGGATCAGAGATTCCACTGTTACATGGTTGCTGGAGATAAACAGTGACAAGATGCTTTGCATCCTTTTTGCAAAGGTACAGCCCACACAGAGGTGGGCAACCGAGGGCAGTGCGTTGGGAATGAAATGCTGACCATACAGGAAAGATCTGATGGCGAGTCCCTCTCACTGCCAGGCAAGTGAGGTTTTGATGCTTGTTGGTGAGTTCTAAACCTCGGTGTAGCCAATGCAAAGGTGTTGTAGGGAAGGACTGCAGACCGGGGTCCTTCTATTAGACATTGAGGGGCTAAGTCGGGGGTAAAAGCCCCTCAAACTTGGTGTGTATCATCCTAGGAGGCCACGTGAGTGGCAGTGGTGCTTTGTACACAAAATGTGCAAACAACTGTGAGTGTAAAGGCTGAATGGTGCTGAATGACAATATGAATGTAAAGAGCTATGCACTTTTTTGTACCTGTACCTGTATATCTTTTTTTATTGTCAATAAAGCTTATTTATGAAAAAATCTTTATCTGTGCAGATGCTGCCTGACCCACTGATTTTCTCCAATGTTTGTTTTACTTTGCTCAAGATTCCAGCATTTTCAGTCTCTTGTGTCTCTATCTCTTCACTGCCTTTCTTGACCCCTCCATTGTTCCTTATTTGTCACATTATTGTTGATATCCAGCACTGGATGAGATGCAATGGATAAAGCCCTTGCTTTCGATCCCATCACTTGACCATTCTTGCTGGCAGTTGTCTGAGTGTTCACAGTCTTGGGTGTGTATTTAGCCCCAATCTTTGGACAGATCTTTGCTCCAGTACTAAATGCGTCTACTCCTGCCACTGCTGAAGTTTTGCAACCTCTGGACTCGACTAGCTCAGTGTACCCCTATTGACTTCCTATCTTTCATACACCGCTACCTCTGATCCATTCTCCCACATTCCTTATGCACGGTGAAGCACATTCACTCCTGATCAAAGCAGCCTGCAAGTATGTTCAGCTTTTGTTTTTAAAATTGCTGCAAGGTGCATTGTGGGCTGATGGGCCTGTATTGTACTGTTCTACAGTCTCGCCTCTTCCCCTCTGTAACTGTCTCAAGCCCTATCACCTGCTGACATCAGTGTTCCTCCATTTATGGCCTCTTCCACGTATTGTAAACATCTCACCATTGTCAGCCTTTGGTTGCCTGTGACCTAAAATGTGGAATTCCCTCCCTGAACTTTTTGTTCCTTCACCACCCTTTCCTTGAAGGACCCCCTGCACCCTTTCCCCAAACGTATCCTTTTGACCAAGCTTTTGGTCCTCTATCCTAATACCTTTTGTGTCAAATTCTGTTTGAAAATCCCGTGTAACAAATTAGGGCATTTTACCATGCATTGATGTTGCAAGATAATAGGGAGGTTTGCATTGTGGATTTTTGTTTTGCACTCTGAGTGGTCTCATCAACTTTCAGCTACAACTTGGGACCTTAACTCAGTTAAATCCAAGGTCCCTCCACAGAAGCAATTCATGAAGCAACATATGATGCCAAGCCACAAGATCAAAGCTGAGTTTATTGCCATGTGCACAAGTATATGTGTGCATAGGTGCAATGAAAAACTTGCTTGCAGCAGCATCACAGGCACATAGCAACGTACCCAAGTAAAACAAAATTAAACATAAGTTATAGAAGACAGAACAGAATTAAAACAAAAAAAGTATAATGTAGAATGGTCATCATGGTACATATTAGTACAAGGATTTTGGCAAGGAGCAGGTTTTCATGAATGTTTATGAGGGGAAGGAGGGACAGAGGGATGAAAAGATTTGCGCAGTAGCTCTGGAGTTTAGGACTTGGGCTACCAATAGAAATCAGGCACAGGAGGGACCATTAGAGGAACATGAGAATGAAAGGGTTAACGTATGAGGAGTGTTTGATGGCTCTGGGCCTGTACTTGCTGGAGTTTAGAAGGATGGATGGGGGGGGGGGGATCTCATTGAAACCTGCCAAATATTGAAAGGCCTGGATGGAGTGGATGTTTCCAGTAGTGGGAGAGTAGGACCAGAGGGCACAGCCTCAGAATAGAAGGAGGTCTCGTTAGAACTGAGATGAGGAGGAATCTCTTCAGCCAGAGGGTGAGGAATCTGTGGAATTCATTGCAACAGACGGCTGTGGAGGCCAAGTCATTGGGTATATTTAAAGTGGAGGTTGATAGGTTCTTGATTAGTGAGGGTGTCAAAGGTTACGGGGAGAAGGCAGGAGAATGGGGTTGAGAGGGAAAAATAAATCAGCCATGATTGAATGGTGGAGTGGACTCAATGTGCCGAATGGCCTAATTCTGCTCCTATGACAGTGTAACACAGAGCATGTAAGACTGAAGGCAGCTATAGAAAAAAGCCAAAGCCATTCACAGATAAAAATTTCAGAGGTTGCTGGGCTAAGGGTAATGAGTGAATAGGGAGATAGCTGGTTTAATTTGTGCTTAAAACAATACTTAAAATCATAGAACTGTTACAGCACAGGAGGTGTCCATCCAGCACAGGAGGTGTCCATCCAGCCCACTGAGTGCAAGCTGCCTTTGTTGAGTAATCAAGTTATTTTCCTTTCGAAATCCCCACTTGACTCGGTGACAGAAGCAGACAGTGAGATTCGGATCTTCTGCACTTCCTGTGTATTCCCTCAATTTCTGCATCCTAAATTCTGTTCTCATACCCCCAACCCCATGCATTTTTTCCTAGGTCTCTATTTACCCTATGCAAGTCTCTTCTACACTATCTCTCAGATCTTCACAATCTTCCTAAAATGCCCTGCCACTTCCAAAATTCAAAGATTCATTTGAAGAGTCATAACTGATGAGGCTTTGGAATCTAAATTGTTTCATGTTGAGCTGGTGTAGACACCATCGGCCATATGACCTGTCCATTGTACACTCAGATTCTCCGATCACTCTCTTTACAACTGTGTTGTGAGAACATGAGAATCAGGAGTATCTGGCCTTTTGCATCTGCTCAGCTTGTTCATCAAGATCTTCTAGCCCAGTGCCATATTCTTGCATTGTCCTCGCTTCCTTTAATATCCACTTGTTTTGAATGAAATCAATAACAATCTTCGCAAGTTCCAAAGACTAGCCTCCCTCTGCATGGAGACGTTCTAGCCTCATTAGCTAGGGAAACATCCTCCCTGTGTCTACTCTGTCAAGCCCTTTAAGAATTTGGTAAATTTTAGCGAGATCACCTCTCTCCAGGCCTAATCATATGAGCCAGTATAGTGAATCACTGCTGCATTCTCTTAATATAGTAGGTATATCATTTAGGTAAGGAGACCAAAACTATATTCAATATTCCAGATGCAGTCTCACCAAAGCCCTATCCATTTACAGTAAAACCTCTTCTGCTCTGCACTTAATGGTCAACTTATCACTTGCCTTCCCAATTCCATGTTGGCTTTCAGTGACTTGTGTGAGGAGACCCAGGTCCTTTTGAACATCAGTTTTCCCCCAATCTCTTAAAACAAAATGCTTTTGTATTTCATGCACTGAAGTGGACGACCTTACAGTTTTCCACGTTATATTTTTCTACCATGTTCTCACCCCCCCTCACTTGTCTACATCCTACTCTCAATCTTGCCTAGTTTTGCAAACTTGGCCATATGATGTTTAGTCCCCTCGGGCAAATCATAGATAATAGGTGGTGAATCACTGGGGGAGAAGCACTGATCCTGCCAACCTGAGAAAGCCCCAGTATTCTCACCCTGTGCTTCGCTAACCAATTCTCAACCCATGCTAATACATCATTCCCAACTCCTTGTGCTATAACCTTGTTGACCACTCTCCTGTGTGGGACCTCATCAGGAGTCTTCTGAAGATCCAAGTGTGCTACATTCCATCGTTCGTGAGGGGGAGGGGTTGGGACGGAGTCTGGTAGGTGATAGGTAAAACCGGTTGGGCAAATGAAACCAGATGGGGGCGGGGCGGGGCGGGGCGGATGATGGGTCAGTATGTGGGAAGAGAATACTAGGGGTGTGGGTTACCTGAGACTGGAAGGTTTAATGTTCATTCCATTGGCTTGTAAGCTACTCCAGTGGGATATGAGATGTCGTTCTTCCAACTTGCGTTTGGCCTCTCTGTAGGAATGGAGAAGGTCGTTGTGGGGGTGGGAAGGAGAGTTAAAATGACATGCAACAGAAAGCTTGAGAAGGCCGTTGCGGACAGAGAGCAGATGCTTTGCAAAACGGTCACCTATGTAGAGGAGGCCACACTGTGGGCACCGAATGCAGACCAGGTTGGAAGCGGTGCCTGGGGCTGTTGAGGTCCCTGGATGGTGGTGAGGGAGAAGGTGCCAAGGGTTGGGTGGGGAGGGCTGAGCGGACAAGGGAGTCATGTAGAGTTTTAAATAAAGAGTTAGCTCTTCTTTCCCTTGGCCGTGACCGCTGTGAAACACCCGAGGGGGCGGGGGCAGAAGCGGCTCCGATACGTCGTTGGCAACAGTGACCAGGGACGCCGGGGGGCGGTTCCCATTGGCCGGTTGAAGGTGTTTTGCGCGGGAGAATTGGCGTGGCTTCCTGGGTTCCAAAGTGTCTGCGGCGGTTTAACCATCACAGCAGAGGCAATAGTGGCAGCACCGTCTGGGTCACTGGAAGAACAGAGGTGAGGAAGGGAAATAAAGCGGGGCGGGGCGGGGCGGGGCGGGGGAAGTATACAAAACATTAAACAATGAACATTTCAGAGGCAAGTTTGGGGTCTCAGATTCCGCTCACATCCATTCAGAAATCAACTAAACGGTGCACTGATTTAATTAATAATAACCTTTACGGTATCAGCCTGGCTGTGGTGGATAGGAAAGGGTTTGAAGGTTTTTAGAACAAGTGCAGCCAGGAAATGAATCACATTGAATCCTAACTGTCACCCAATTACGTGAAAGGATTTATGGAAAGCCACTACCTACGTTCAGAGTTGTCAGCTGGGGAAAGGTGCATACTTCGGTATAAATAGTACTGACATAAAAGTCAAGAAATTGGACTCCCCGTGAATTAGAAACGTGACAAAGGGGCGTCGAGGTGGGGGAGGGATAGCGGGGCTGTAAATTATCAAGTAGTGTGTTGTGATTTAAACGTTTGAAAAGTTGGGGAAAAGTTTTCTTCAACCGCTCGTGCGCTAACTGTTTCAACCAGAATCGGCAAGTGAATTCTAAAGCGCCCGCAAACAAGCGCAGGATCATTTAGTCCAGATAAATAACCCCAGACACTAAATTATATCAGTCAACCATCTTAAAAAGTAACCTAGAACTGAGAGTGATATAACTATAATTCCAATACTCTGTACCATTGCTCTCTGTAAGCCACTCCATTGTGATTTGGAAAAGTTGCAATACTTTAGTTGAAAGAAGTATTTCTGAGTTTAGATATTCTGTTGGGTGGTTATTAATATTCTGTATATTAAAAGGCAACACGAGAATATTCTAGTGAGAACAGTAAAAGCAGACCTTAAGAGCTCCTATAAGTAAACAAGCAAAAATTATTATGGGTCCCTTGCAGCCCGAGACAAGTGGAATTATACTGAGGCCTGAGGAAATGGCAGAGAAATTAAGAAAATATTTTGTGTCTATCTTTATGGAAGAAGACAGAAAATCTCCCAGAAGTACTGGAGCATATGTCTGGAGAAACAAGGAGCTATACGAAATTAGCATTAATGGGAAAAAGGTCCAGAAAAACATAATGGGATTGAAAGCTGTTAGATCCCCAGGACCCAATGACCTGCATCCGAAGGCTTTCAGGAAAAAAGTAACAGGGTGCGATGGTGGATACGTTGGTTGCTAGCTTCCAAGATTCCATAGGTTCTAGAATGGTTCCCAAAGATTGGAAATGAGCAAAGGTAACCCCAGAATTTAAGAAAGGAGGGAGAGAAGACCAGACAGATTGACATTAATGGTAGGGAAAAATTCTAGAATCTATTATAAAGAAAGTGGTAGCCAGACTTCATAATGTAATTGGGAAAATTCAGCAGGGATTTATGAAAGGGAACTTGCATTTGGCTAATTATTGGAAATGTTTGCAAGTTGTAATGAGCAGTGGAGGTAGGGAAGAGCTAGTCAATGTGCTGTATTTGGGCTTTAATAATACGAGATCATTAAACAAAAATACAGGCACAAACGATTGGGGGTAATGTACTGTGATAAATTGAGGGTTGATTAAAAGACCGAAACCAAGATTAAACAGGCTAATTTTGGGTCAGGAGGTTTCGACTACAGCAGTTGCGGTGCCCCACCAGTTCCCAATCCATGTCAATGATTTGCATCAGGAGATGAAATATAACATGTCCCAGTCTGCTGATAATACAAAGCTGGGCGGCAGTGTGGGAAGTGAGGAGAATGCAGAGAAGCTTCAAGGGGATATGGATAGGCTCAGTGAATGGGCAAGGACATGGCAGGATGGAAGATGTGTGCAAAAATGTGAGTTACAAACAATAGAACAGCAGAGTATATTTCAGGCAGAGAGATTATGTTGAAGTCCCTGTACACCAGTCACTGAGAGTTCATATAAAACAAGCAATCAGGAAGGCTTATGAATAGTATTATCAATATTTTAGCAAGAGAAGTAAACTAATGCCGTAAAAGCTTCTATAGTAAAAGATGAGCAAAACATATCTTTAACTAAAACTGAATTTTAAAAATAAAAAATTAATAATAAATTGTTAACTTTTATTGCAAGAAGTTGTGAATACAAGAGTAAAGACACTTTTCTGTGATTACACAGGGCTGAGATTGCATCATGAATATTATGTATAAATCTGATCTGCCTGCTTAAGGAAAGATGTACTTGTAATAGTGGGGAGTTCATCAAAGGATTGTTTCCCAGTATGGCTTATCTTACAAGGAGGGTTGAAGCATACTAGGTCTCTATACTTGTGTTTAGAAGAACAAGAGGTGATCTCATTGAAACATTCAAAATCCTTACGGGATCAGACAGGCTAGATGGAAGGACGTTGTTTTCCCTGGTTGGAGTTTTTAGAACCATGGGTCACAGACTCAAAACAAAGGGGTCAGCCATTCAGGACAGAGAAGAAATATCTTCACTCAGACAGTGGTGAATTGTTGGAATTCTCTAGGCAGTGGAGGCTGATTTCCTGAGCATATGCAAGACTCAGATCTTTGGATAATAAGAGAATCAAGGGATGTGAGATTCTAAGGAAAGTGACACTGAAGTGAAAAATTCCTCGCAATCTTATCAAGTGGTGGTGCAGGCACCGTGGACTGAGTGGCCTAATTCTGAATCTATTTCTATGTCCTAGCCTTGAAACTACGCTTTGTAGTGATAACACTGTAATTTTTCTATTTTAATGGGTGTGTTAAATTTGTTTATTTTAAACACTTAGAGAAAATTGTAGTATCTCATAGAGTGCAAGAAGTTCCCAATCTATTGTAAAAAAAACTACTGGAGGAACCCAGCAGGTCAGGCAGCATCTGTAGAGGGAGATGGACAGTCGACATTTCGGGTGCATTTCCTCCCACAGCTGCTGCTCGACACACTGAGTCCCTCCAGCAGTTCATTTTTTGCTCCAGATTTCAGCATCTGCAGCCTCTTGTGTCTCCCAGTGTATCGTGCCTGTTTGGCCTCCTCTAAGTTTTAATGCAGTCTTCCAGGGCTGATTCCTCCTCCTGCTCCTGGCCATGATACAGTGAGCCCTGCTCTCCAACACGGACATATTGTCTGGGCATAAGATGCAAAGAGCAGCTTCGTGGCAAGCGCACAGAGGTGGTCAGTGAGGACGGAGCTAAGCAGCAGGCAAACTATGTGGAAACTAGATTTTGGTGTGAGGCTAAAAATTTCAAAGCACAGGGAACCATAAAGGTCACTAAAATCTAGTGGTCAAGAACAGAGACAATGAGAAAGCATAACGGAAGTCTGATGTTCCTGCCGTGGGACTGGAATACATGGAAGGAACATTGAAACACAAAGGGATTTATGGAGGAGTCACACTGAGGAGAAATCTAGTGGAGAGCAGAAACAGACCATGGAAGAGCAGGATAGAGACACAGGAGGAAACAGAGATAGAGAGAGAAAACAGACACTGGGGAATGGGGGTAGAGGGGTCACTCTAGGGAGCGGGAATAGAGAGAGGAGACGTGTGGGAAAATGGGGGATGGAGAGAGGGGTTACGTGGGCAATCAGGATGAAGAGAGGGGACACACTGGGGAAAGGGGGTATAGAGATAGGAGAATGGGGGATGGAGAGGAGAATGGGAGGCATGAGGGGATGTGCAGGGGAATGGGTGTAGAGAGGGAACACACTGGGGAATGGGGGACAGAGAAAGGACAATTGGGGGGACAGAGAGAGGAGACTGGGGGATGTATTGGTTTATTATTGTCACTTGTACTGAGGTCCAGTGGAAAAACTTGTCTTACAAACCGATGGTACAGGTCAATTCATTACACAGTGCAGTTACACTGAGTTGGTACAGAGTGCATTGAGGTAGTACAGGTAAGAACAATAACAGTACAGAGTAAAGTGTCACAGCTACAGAGAAAGTGCAGTGCAATAAGGTGCAAGGTCACAACAAGGTAGATTGTGAGGTCAGAGTCCATCTCATTGTATAAGGGAGTCGTTCAATAGTCTTATCACAGTGGGGTAGAAGCTGTCCTTAAGTCTGGTGGTACGTGCCCTCAGGCTCCTGTATCTTCCACCCGATGGAAGAGGAGAGAAGAGAGAATGTCCTGGGTGGGTGGGGTCTTTGATTATGCTGGCTGCTTCACCAAGACAACGAGAGGTAAAGACAGAGTCCAAGGAGGGGAGGCTGGTGTCTGTGATGCGCTGGGCTGTGTCCACAACTCTCTGCAGTTTCTTGCGGTCCCAGGCGGAGCAGTTGCCGTCCCAAGCCGTGATACATCCAGATAGGATGTGCAGATTAATGGGGATAGAGATCGGGAGAGGGAGATCTCCATGGAACAGGGAGTTGTCGGAATTTTCATTCCTCTCTTTATGGGCGTCTGTGCAACTCTTCACTGTGCAACTCATACCTGTGACCCCCACCTCATGGGGGTGTTGTGTATCTAGAAAACCGTCCGTATTGTGACTTTCTGTAAGACAAAGCCATGTCACCTGTGTGTGCATCAAGGAATGCAGGTTCAAAAAACAAATGTTTGTGTTGATTTATTATTTTCACACAAATTCTGTGAGTGGATCTTTTGGGTAGTGATTTGTGGTTTCTCTAAAACCATATCTCCATAACCAGAATGACGTAGCGCGGGGAGCATCTGTATTTACTGTGGTCGTTTGGTACCAAGTTTTCTAAGACCCCCCGTTTCTTCCTCTCTACAGCGTTCTTCTCATTCGGCGGCTTGGCCATGGCAGATGCAGGGTTTGACCCTGTGGTGTTCCGGCTTGGACGAGGGATGAAGACGCGGCCAGCCATTCTGCGGAACTCAACAAAGGCTGCAGTCACTGACGTTAAGCAGGTACCATCCAGTGCTGCACAGACTCACCGGATTGCTTCCAGCAGTGATTGTGTGGTCCTATGAGAGAGCTGGTCCCTCACTCCTGATTTAAGTCAAAGTCAAGTTTATTGTCATATGCGCAGGTGCAATGAAAAACTTACTTGCCGCAGTATCACAGGCACATAGTGTCAGATGAGCAGCATTCACAAGAAAAACAGAAATTAAACATAAATTATACACAAAATGGTCACAGTGTTGCTAAACTATAGTGATTAGGTTTGTGCCGGTTGGTTCAAAAACCAAATGGTTGAAGGGAAATAGCTGTTCCTGAACCTGGTGGTGTAGGACTTCAGGCTTCTGTACCTCCTGCCCGATGGTAGCTGCAAGAAGATGGCACGGCCCGGATGGTGGGGATCTTTGATGATAGACGTTGCCTTCTTGAGGCAGCGCCTCCTGTAGATACTCCCGATGGTGGGGAGGGATGTGCCCGTGATGTATTGGGCTTAGTCCACTACTCTCTGCAGCTTCTTATGTTCCTGCGCATTTGAATTGCCGTCCCAGACCCTGATGTAATCAATCAGAATACTTTCTACATCCATCATCAAAGATCCCCACCATAACATCCATCATAAGGCAGTATTATCAGAGAGACTCTTTCCCTCTGCCTGAAGAATTGAGCCCGGTGGTGGGGTATAGCATCAAGACGTGCAGCTGGCTTTTTTTGTGCAGTTTGTGAATCTTTGGCATTCTCTACTGTGGGGGGGGGGGTGGGTGGGTGGTGCGAGTCTGTGAATGTGAGGTACAGCACTTCTGGGTTGAGATAGATTGATTTTTGAACTGAAAGAGTACAGGGATTGGGCAGGAAATTGAAGGAATGTTGGAGCAGATTCAAGGGCCCGTGACCTACCCAACAAACCTAAATTGGTTTATTATTGTCACATGTACTGAGGCACAGTGAAAAACTTGTCTTCCATACTGTCCATACGGAACAATTCATTACAACAGTGCATTGAGGCAGTACAAAGTAAAAACAATAACAGAATGCAGAATAAGGTGTTACAGTATAGAGAAAGTGCAGTGCAGGCAGACAGTCAGGTGCAAGGTCACAACGAGGTAGATTGTGAGGTCAAGAGTCCGTCTTATCGTACAAGGGAACCATTCAATGGTCTTATAACAGTGGGATAGAAGCTGTCCTTGAGCCTGGTGGTACGTGCTTTCAGGCTTTTGGATCTTCTGCCTGATGGGAGGGGGGAGAAGAGAGAACGTCCGGGGTGGGTGGGGTCTTTGATTATGTTGGCTGCTTTACCGAGGTAGCGAGATGTGTAGACATGGGAGTCCATGGAGGGGAGGCTGGTTTCCATGATGTGCTGAGTGGTGTCCACGCTCTCTGCAGTTTCTTGCGGTACATGGGAGCTGGGGGTGGACAGACTCTCTTGCCCCTCTAACTTTCTCCACCATTTCATTGGATTGTGGCTGATCCGATTGTAACCTCAACTCTGCATTCCCACCCACCCCGGTAACCTTTCATGCCTCCTACTTATCAGGAATCTATCTCCACCTTAAAAATATTCAAAGACTGCCTCCACCATCGTTTGAAGAAGAAAGTTCCAGACACTCACTACCCTCTGTGAGAAAAAAATTGCCTCATCTCAGGTTAAATGGGTGACGCCTTATTTCTAAACAGCGACCCCTAGTACTAGATTTCCCTATAAGAGGGAATGTCCTCTCCACATCCACCCTGTCATGACCCCTCAGGATAATACGTTTCAGTCAAGTCCCTTCCCACTCAGAGTCATAGAGTCATACAGCACGGAAACAGGCCCCCGGCCCAACTCGTCTGTGCCAATCAAGTTGCCTACCTGAGCTAGTCCCACTTGCCCGTGTTTGGCCCATATCCCTCTAAACCTTTCCTATCCATGGACCTGTCCAAGTATCTTTTAATTGTACCCACCTCTGCCACTTCCTCTGACAGCTGGTTCTGTATACCGACTACCCTCTGTGTGGAAGAAGTTGCCACTCAATTCCCTTTTAAATCTTCCCCTCTCACCTTAAACCCATGCCCTCTACTTTTAGACTCCCCTACTCTGGGAAAAAGACTGTCACCATTCACCTCATGATTTTATAAACTCCTACGAGGTCGCCTCTCAGTCTCCTTCGCTCCAGCCCAACCAAACTTTCCTTTTAAGAAAATCCATCCATTCCAGGTATCAGTTTGCTAAAACCTATTTCTGCTTCTACTCCAGATGTTGCTGCAAATGGTGGCCATTTACCCATCGATCCTCTGCTGGCTTAGTGAAGCAGCTTTCCAATTAGTCACACTCCCTCATATCCCTGCGATGTGCTTCCTCTTGTTACTGATTTTCGTGGAGAATTCCTGTTGAATCTACTTCCATCATACTTTCAGGTAGCTGTTCCAGATCACAACAGTTCCAAAGTAAATTCCCCTCATCTCCATTTTGGTTCTTTAGCCGATCACCTTCAGCCTATGTTCTCCTGTACGGGTCAGAACCCCTCAGTCCTGAACTTTTGCCCACTCTCTCAATAGCTCCTGTCCTCACTGCTCACCATGCCACACACAGTGCTGGAGGAACTCAGCGGGTCAGGCAGCATCTGTGGAGGGAAATGAACAGTCAACGTTTTGGGTTGAGACCCTTCATCTGGACTACTATCTCCCTCTTTTTTTTTCCGGTCCAAATGAAGGGTCTTGACCCCAAACATCGACTGTCCATTGCCCTCCGTGGATGCTGCCTGATCTGCTGAGTTCCTCCAACACCTTTTTCGTGTTGCTCCAGATTCCAGCATCTGCGGCCTCTTGTGACTCACCATGCCTCCTATCCTTGTGTTGTTGGCAAACTTAGAGAGAGATATCTCTGAGTTGTATGGGTATGGTGCCCTGGCAGTGAACTTTCTGTGCTATTATCCAGAGCCCTGAACCAGAGGCATGTTCAAATCCCACCAAGGTGGTTGGGGGAAGTTCAGATAATTAAATAGACGTTGAATAAATTGCTGCAATTGGTAATGGTGACCTTAAAATTACCGGATTATCATCAAACCAGTTGGGTTCACTTACAACATTTGGAGGAAGAAATCTGCCTTCCTTACCTAGTCTGTGACTCCAGGCTATTTGTTGTGCTTTCTTTAACCACATTCTGAGTTCAGAGATGATTAGTAACGAATAATAAACATTCATTTCCTGTAAATGCATGATATCTTTTGTAAGAGTTGCCTTCCTAAAGTTCTAAATGAGTTTTGTGAATTGTTGAGGTCCCAGCATCGATCCTTGTCAGCACCACAAGAGGCTTCTGTCTGATTGGGTGGTGGCCACGAGGCAACCACTGGACAGAGCGGTTTGAGCAAAAGGGAGGTCCATCATAGTCTGTTGGTGATTCCAGCTCTCGAAGCTTGCAGTTCCCAAAATAAACGTCACCTTCTTCTTTGAGCAGACTGGCCCGGATGAGACCGACAGTGTGTCGAAGGGGCCCGTCGCTCAACTACAGGCCTCAGCTCTGAAGAGGACCACGTGCGGAGATATCACCAATGTAAGCTCGTTGTCGTGCCAAAATAACAAGGTTTCCTCCTCCCTGCCCAGCCTGAACTGCCTCCTCTCTCCTCCTCAGGTTACTCCTCCTCACCATTCCCCTTCCTTCCTATTTCAACCCCCATCCTAGCACTCAGCCCTTCTCTTACCTCCCCAACACCAATCCTTTCCCTTCCCCACACCCTTCTCCACTTCCCACTTCCCATCTCCTCATTGCTCCTCTCTTTCCCAACCCCTGCCCTGGCCCTGCCCTCCCTCTCCTCACCAAACCAGCCCCTCCCCACTGCCTACCCTCTGATTTCCCCCAGCGGGCAGGGAGAACATGGAGCTCACTCCAGCTGAGTTGAGGTGAATGTGAGGGGAAAATAGGAGCACAGCAACACCTCCCATTTATGCAGTCTGTATTTCCATATTTCATTATGACAGAAACCATTTGGCCATCGTGTCTATGCTAGCTCAGTGCAATCCCATTCCCTGTAACTGATTTTCCCCATCCATTCTACCACCCACCTACACAAGTGGCAACTTACAGCAACCAATAACCTACCAACCGGCATATTTTTGGGATGTGGGAGGAAACCAGAACTCCTGGAGGAAACCCACTGGGTCACAGAGAGCATGCAAACTCCACACAGGCAGCAGCCGAGGTCAGGATCGCTGGACCTGTGAGGCAGTGGCTCTACTAGCTGTACCAGTGCAGGTTTTAATGCAGCATGGTCTCATGGGACAGCTCTCAGATAAAACCTGTGGCCAAACCGTCATCATAGAATATCGGTGAAATAGGGTGGTCTTACAGATGGTCTTACGGAGAGATAGTGTCGGAGATGGCTGAGGGAGGGGGTTACAGAGCTCGGAGCTGAGACAGCTTGAAGGCAAGGCTGTTAATGGCGGGGTGTTTAATAGTGTGAGGGAATTTGCGGCAAGGTTGGGTCGGGCGCTGGGTCGGAACTCCCTGGCTGCGTGCCTGTCGTGTCATGGTTGGTGCTGTTGTTTAACAGGTGTGTGTGAACCAAGCTTCATGTGTTTCAAGGAGGAGAACCAAGAGCACCATGAAAGCTCCACGGAAACAGCCAATGAGATCCAAGCGAGAGGCTGGAGCACCTGAGAGCACCAACGAGGACCTGCTCAGTGAGCTGCCTCCACCAAACGTGGCGGGCTTGGTGTCTGTCACCGACAATGGATGTGACCAAAACATCATACTGGCTGGATTGCTTTAGATGCAGAGTGAAGATCCCTCTGCACTATCCCATCACACACTCCGGGGTCAGACACAGGGTGAAGCTCCCCTCCGCACCGTTCATCACACACTCCCAGGGTCACAGAGTGAAGCAACCTCCGCACCGTCCCATCACACACTCCTGGGGTTGGACATGGAGTGAAGCTCCCTCCACACCGTTCCATCACACTCTCCCGGGGTCAGGCACAGAGTGAAGCTCCCTCCGCACTGTCCCATCACACACTCCCAGGGTAAGACACGGGGTGAAGTTCCCTCTGCGTCGTTCCATCACGCACTCCCGGGTAGTATTAGCACAGGTTAGAAAGCCCGCCCTACAAAAAGGTGGAAAAAAGGAAAAAATACAAATTAGATACAGAGAAAGGTCTCTCTTCATAGTCCCATCGATGTGCTCCAACATACCAATAATGGTTCCTTAATACACATATGTAGCTACTGTATATTCCAGTTGTAGAGCTGTAGTCTCTCAGGTGACTGCTGAATATGAGGCAGTTTGATGCTAGATTGGAGTTACTGAATATCAAGCCCAGGGTTTCCCATTCCTGCTTCCTCCTCCACTGACCACGTAGGTCTCTGTTCAGCACAGAGGTTTTTAGTCCATGAGTTTGTCTACTCTTGTCCTCGCTGGTGACTCCAGTCCCCTCAGTCAGGCTCCTTCAGCACAGGCCTGGGTCTGCGAGAGGCTCTGACTGCCTGATGCAGGCTGCCCACGTGTGCTTGGAACCCCACCACTGCAAAAGGCCGTGGAAATTTCTGCTTTTCATGTTTTGATTCCATCTGGACTTTGCTCTTGGAACAGCTTCCAGCACCTGCTCGGGCTTCAGGCAGATCATAACAATAGGCTTTGTGTGAAAAAACACTCATCCTCTTTCTCTGCAACACTGAAAGTGCAGAAGGAACTGAGCAGGTCAGGCAGCATCTGTGGAGAGAAATGGACAATGTTTCAGGATTCCAGCATCTGCGGTCTCGTGTCTCCTCTTTCTCCGGCTCATTTTGCCAATTTTTAAACTTTGGCATCTGGTTCTAGTTCGTTTTCTGCCTGAACATCCCTGATGATTGATCTTAGAAAGGTCTCTAAGATTGTCAGGTGGTTTGAGAGGGTATTCTATGTGTGTAGTGGGGGGTGGTGTTGGGGGGTGGTGGTGGTGTGGGCCCAAACCAGAGGACCCTCAGTCCAAGACATTTAGTGGGAAATTTGGGAGAAACGTCATCATCCAAGGAGTGGAGTGAACTGTGGAACTCGCTCCCAGCAGAAGCAGTTGAGGTGAACAGGAGAGATGTGTTTAAGGGGAAGCTAGACAAGAGCAAAAGGAATAGGAGGAGGAAATGGAATTGGTGAGGGAAGGGAAGAGGCTAGTGTGAAGCAGAAATACTGGCATGGAGCAGAAGGGGTGAAAGGCCTGGCTCTGTGCTGTACGTTGCATGCAGCATGTAGCTGGTCACTTAAGCTCTGGCGGACTCTTCCCAGAAAGTCCGGCTTGCTTTACCGACAGCCTTAACTACTGGCCCCTATCACTGACGGTAGGAGTCCCAGCCCCTCCCACTTTCCCCTGGCAGGGACGGTCTGTGCTTCTAACTCCCATCAGGGTCACCGGTCAACAGTGGTCAGAAGTTACCAGTTTGCGCACGGCTGGAAAGCCTTGCTCTCAGCCACCGTCCCAAAGGGTTAAACCGTTAGGACAGGTTGCACAGACACTGTTTGAATCCCTGTGAGTGTGGAAGACTAAGATGAGAGAGAGTGAGTGAGAGAGAATCTGAAGCCGGAGCTGGCTGCTCCGGGCTGATTTCAGGAAGCATTTCTTCCCCTCGAGGGCAGGGGGATTGTGGAACACATTTCCCAAAAATTCATGGAGTTCGGGAGACGGTCAGATTATAAACTCACAGGAATGTGTTGCTGAGGAGGTTAAGGCTTGGGGAGATGATGAACGATAGGTCGTAGGAGCAGACAGGCCATTCGGCCCATCGAGTCTGCTCCGCCATTCAATCATGGCTGATTTTTTTTTCTCAACCCCATTCTCCCACCTTCTCCCCGTAACCCATTTACCGATCAAGAACCTATCAATCTCTGCCTTAAATACACCCAATGACAGTCTCCATAGCCGTCCGTGGCAACGAATTCCACAGATTGACCGCCCTCTGGCTGAAGAAATTCCTCCTCATTTCTGTTCTGAAGGGACGTCCCTTTATTCTGAGGCTGTGCCCTCGGATCCTGGACTCTCCCACTGATGGAAACATCCTCTCCACGTCCGCTCTATCCAGGCCTTTCAGTATCCTGTAGGTTTCAGTGAGATCCCCCCATCATCCTACTGAACTCCATTGAGTACAGATCCAGAGACATCAAACGCTACTCATATGCTAACCCTTTCATTCCTGAGATCATTCTTGTGAACCTCCTCCGGACCCTCTCCAAGGCCAGCACATCCTTCCTTAGATACAGGGCCCTAAATTGCTCACAATACTCCACAATAGGACAGGATAAAAGAGGATGCCTGATGACTGTCTATTCCTTCCCTCGCTGGATGACCACAAAGCACCATCAGTGATCGTCTTGTTCTCTTGTACTTCTCCAGCTGGTTCCTTGAAGATGATGGACTGAGCCCTGTGACGGAGGTGGTGGCGGAGACGCAGTCTCCAGAGAGCACCGGCGTGTCCCAGAGCCTTTTGGAGGAATCTGTGGTAAATAGGGGTGGGAGTTTATGGGCCGTGCTGAGAGAAGCAGTGGGAGGCACCGTTGTGACAAGGTTAATGACTTCCGTCACACAGCAGTGCTTGTCTTCCCGCTAATCGGTAATGGGGATCTCAATGCAAACATTTCCATTTGAGACATCAGCATAGCATAATTTACTACGTGTTGATGGAACTGTGTAGGGAGAATTGAACCCTGTATCTGACCCGTTCTGTCCCTGCCCAGAGATTGTTTGCCAGGACAGTGTAGGGGGAAGTTTACTCTGTGTCTATCCCCTGCTGCCCTTGCCTTTTCTCCCTTTTCCAAAGGTGGTTTATTCAGTGATTACAGCATCACGTTATTACAGGACCTCACGATTCACACTATTTACAGTGTCAAATTACAACACACACTCGAGCCCCTGTGGCGCCAACCGGTCCTGGAAATCCCCCAATGTACCCGTGGACACAGCGTGCTCCTTCTCCAGGGACACACTGGCACGGAGCTAACCCCGGAAGAGGGGCAGACAATCGGCTCGGGCACGACCCTTGGCTGCCCGCTGCCTAGACCTGTGAATGGCCGCCTTGGCCAAGCCCAGGAGCAAACCAACCAGGAGATCCCCTGAGCGACCCACACCCACCCCCCTCCCCCACCCTGCACCAGGTGACCAAAGATCAGTAGCACAGGGGCTGAAGTGCAACCAAAACTTGAGGAGCAGCCCCTTCAGATATTCAAGTAGAGACTGCAACCTCTGCTGACGGAAAAGTGTAGAGGGAGCTTCTTCTGTATCTAACCTCTGCTGTCCCTGCCCTGGGAAGGTGTGATGGCACAGTGTAGAGTTTTACTGTATAACTAACACTGCCTTGGAGTGTATGACAGTGTGGTGTAGAGGGAGCTTTCCTCTGTGTCTAACCTGAGCTGTCCCTGGGATTGTCTGCCCTGTCTCACAGCACTGCCAGTTGCTCGTGTTCTGGGGAACTGTGAATAGTACAGGTCCGGTGTGGTTCTTGCTGTTGTTTGAGGACTGCGCATCAGAAACTCAGTGTGAGGGAACATTACCTTACAGTTGTTTGAGGGTTTAAAACATCCCAAGGAGTTTCGCAGGGTTTTGACACTGGTGCAAGGAAGGCGATAAGAGGACAGTGACCCAAAGCTCGGTTGGTGTGTTAATTTTTAAGGAGCGTTGTGTGGGTGGATGGGAAAATTGGAGAGGCTGATGGAGGAAATTCCAGAACCTGGGGTTCAGGTAGCTGTTCAGCCATGGGAGCCAGGGGCAAGAAGAAAGAGGCCGGATATCTGGGGGGGCTTTGCAGGGAAGTGAGTGTGGTGAGACCACAGATGGATCTGAAAGCAAGGACGGGAATGTTAAAAGTGAGATGTGGTACAATGGGAGCCAGGTTGGGGATAAGGAGCATAGAGGTGACAGGAAAACAGGGACACGAGTGTGTGCAACATGGACAGAAGAACATCAGATAAGTTCAAGTTTACAGAGAATGGAAACTCAGGGAAGGTACAGTCTGAAGCTAGGAGAAGCTTGAAGTCAAACCAGTGTAGGACTTATACTATGAATGGTAGGGCACTAGGGAGGGGAATGGAACAGAGGGACCTAGCAGTACAAGTGCACTGTTTGTTGAAAGCAGCATCACGGGTAGACAGGGTGGTGAAAAAGGCATTTAGCACGCTGGCCTTCAGCAGTCAGGGCCTTGAGTATCGGAGTCGGGACATTATGCTGCAGTTGTACAGCCATTGGTGAGACCACACTTGGAGCACTGTACAGGTTTGGTCACCCTGTTATAGGAAAGATGTGGTTAAACTGGAAAGTGCAGAAAAGGTTGAGGACATTGCCAGGACCAGAGGGCCTGAGTTACAGGGAGAGGTCGGCCAGGCTACGTCTTTATTATTTGGAGTGTAGGAGAATGAGGGGCGACCTTACAGAAGTGATTAAAATTATGAGAGGTAGAGATAAGGTGGACGGTAACAGTCTTTTCCCCAGGGTAGGGGAGTCCAAAGCTCCCCTACAGCCAAGGCATAGGTTTAGGGTGAGAGGCGAAAGATTTAAAAGGGACCTGAGGGGCAACTTTTTCACACAGAGGGTGGTGAGTGTGTGGAACAAGCTGCCAGAGGAAGTGCGTGAGGCAGGGACAACAGGATCACTTAAGAAGCACTTGGACAGGTACATGGAGGGGCAGGGCTTAGAGGGATATGGGCCAAACGCAGGAAATTGGGACTGGCTGAGTGGTCAGCATGGACTGGTCGGGCTGAAGGGCCTGTATCCATGCTAGATTGCTCTAGGAATCTATAACAGTAATGAGGTTCCCAGGATCAGCTGAAGGCAGTAACAGAACAGAAGGCATTTTACAAGCTAATGCATGGACTTCACAGGAAAACAGGAACTGGTGCTGCACACAGCAGAGAGGCACTGAGCACAATTAGCCAACGACCTGTAGAGGTGGCCTTTTCTTGTGGCAAAGGTTTTTATAGCCAGCTCAGGAGTCAAAGGAGAGTTAAATAGTTGTCCAGTGTGCTGCCCAAAGAACGGCCAATGTCAAACTAATTCTTCCCAACAATCCAGCATCACTCTACCTTCACTCCTGAGTATGACATTGATGCTCAGTTCACAATTACAATGCAAGTATTAAAACTGATCAGAGGCACCACATTGGGCGGTGTGGGAAATCTCCAGGTTAGGAGGTAGTGAGCTGGGTACTCCCCACAGTACAGCGGTTCACTAGGGAGCAGAGGTGCTCTGTAAGTCCCTTCGCCGTAAAGTCAAGCTGGGATAGAAATGATTCCTTGCTTGCATGAGCTACATGCACAGTCTACTGTTGTATGTGCTGTATTTGCTGTCAAAATTCAGTGAAGCAGCGGGGTTGGATTTCAGAAGAAGGTTACATCGATATTCATACATGCAGCACATCCACCACATCTAGCTGGAGGTGGCAGGTGGGAACTGATGGATCAGCTCTTGTCCACCCAATGTTCCTCAGCTGCACAGGCATAGTCTTGTGGTATCTGCCACACTGAAGTTGGCATCAGCTGTGGCAGAGTGAGGGGGAGGGTCAAAGTTGTGGACATCAGCCTGGGGACATGGTCCCAGTGGGAATCGGTCCTAAACTTCCATCCAGTCACTGGCAAGTTCAAGTCTATTGTCTAGAGAGCACACACACAGGGTACACACAATGCCATGAAAATTAGCTTTTAGCAGCAGCAGCACAGTACATTACAAGACAAGGACAGACAATTTGACATACACTTAAATTAACATCAATTATACACAACTTACACACAAGGAACAAAACTCAATGATGCTAGTGCAAGATTGATAGAGAGGCAAAGGAATATAGTCTGAGGCAGTGTTGGGGTTCTTCAAGTCAGTTCAAGAACCAAATGGCAGTGGGGAAGAAGCTGTTGTTGAACCTTGAGGTGTGGGTCTTCAGGCTCCTGTACCTCCTGCCTGATGGCAGCATCAAGAAGAGGGCATGGCCCAGATGGTGGGGGCCCCCAATGATGGATGTCACCTTCTGGAGACATTGCCTTTTGTAGATGTCCTCACCCGGGGAGTTCTGTTGGTGGTGTGCTCAATGAGGGTGCAGTGTGAAGCCAAGATCTGTGTGGTGGTTGGTACTGCCACTGGATGCCAACTCTTCACCTCCACTGCAAGGGAACAGGATGGGCTGGAGGAGGAAACATTGTGGGAGTGCTCCATCACGAGCCCTTGGTCCGTGCATCTGTGGGGTGGTTTCATCTCTCTGAAGAATAATTCCCTGTCACAACCAAGGGGGTGGGATGTGTCCAGTTGTGCTCCATCCTCCAGAGCAGGGGGCTGGGAATGACGTCCAGGAAACAGTTTGACCTAACCACTCTCCCTCTTCCCTGGGACATCGCTCGGGTGCAGCCCCCACAGCCTCGCCTGTTCCACCTCTCCGTAGTGTGCAGCCTGGAGGAACCAGTCATGCCAGCCGTCTATGCCGAGGACATCTACAACTACATGACCCAGCGAGAGGTCAGTGCTGCGCTTGTGCTTGCCTAGTGTAGGGATGTAGGGAGCCCTTCAAGATCTGTGGGGTGGGGTGCACACAGGACTCCCAAAACTGCAGCCCTTTGATACAATAGGGTCATAACTCCATCTGGTACAGAATTGGCCCCCTCTCATGGATGAGAGGGCAGAGGGGAGGGAAACACTCAGACAATATGAATGTGTGAAGGCTGAGGGAGAGCTGGTCGAGGGTCTGACAGGGTCAACATGGAGGTGTTCCCTCTGGAGGGTCAAGAACACAATAAGGGGCCAATGTGAGGTGGTCACTGATAAATCTGGGTAGGAATTCAGGAGAAAGGTCTCTCCCCCAGAACTGGAGGGGGTGTGGAGCCTGCTCCCACAGGGAAAGGCCAGGATCAACAATGGGGATGGGTTTAAGGGGAAGCCGGATAAACACGAGGGAGAGGGGAGGTAGAGAAGAGCTGGAGGCTGCCTGGAGCAGAAATCTTGGCAACACACCATCCTGGTGTCTTCTTTCACAGCCACAGAATCGCCTGTCTGTCCCCCTAACTATCAAGTCTCCCATCACTATAGCCCTGCCTGACTTTATGCTTCCCTGCTGAGCCACAGAGCCAGCCACAGTGCCACTGACTGCTGCTGCTGTACCCAGATAGGTCATTCCCCCAGCAGTATCCAAAGGGGATGTTGCTGAGGGGTATGGCTACAGGGGAACCCTGCACTGACTGTTTACTCCCCTTACTTCTCCTGGTGGTCACCCATCTATCTGAAGCCTGTACCCTAGGTGTGACCACCTTGGTAAAAGCCTCATCTATGAAGTTTTCAGCTTCCTAGATGGTCCTGTTCAGTCAGGAGCTGCAGCTGGGTGCACCTCCTGTAGATGTATTCATCAGAGAGACTGAAGTTCCCTGATATCCCACATCTTACAGGAGGATCATTCCACTGCACTAACTGCCATCCTGCCTACACTGAATCAAGGACTAAGGATTTACAGACAACAAAATAAAGACCTTACCTGTTATTACCTGGGCCTTCTTACTGAAACCTTTTTTTTAAAGAGCTGCTCACACTCCCCACACCTAGTCACTTACTCATCCACTCACTCAGTACAACACCTCCAACAGTGTGACACTCCCTCAGTATCTCCCCTCCCACAGTGTGACCCTCCGTCAGTACCGCCCCTTTTTTATGTAAACATTTATTAGCTAAAAGCACTACAGAAAGGACAAACAGTGTCAATACACGACATCTAATACAGGAAAGAAGAAACTAAGCGACAACATAACTACAGTAGATAATGCAAACTAATACTAATGAAACACACATGCAACACTACACCCACTAACGCAACACGCAACACTTCAAATAAGAATCGTGTTCGTAACGTCCACGACATGCGATCCCCTGAGGGGCCCACCGAGCGTGGAATTCAACCAGGGTGTCCGCGGAGACTGCGTGCTCCCTCTCCGAAGACACCCGCACGCGCACGTAAGCACAGAAGATGGGCAGGCAGGCGGACCGGCCAGAACCCTCGGCCACCAGTCGCCGCGTCCCGTGGATGGCCAGCTTGGCCAGGCCCAGCAGAAAAGCCACCAGGAGATCCGTGCCCCGCCCCGCGCCACACCGGGTGACCGTAGATCAGCAACAGTGGGCTGAAGTGCAGCCAGAACTTGAGCAGCAGCCCCTTCAGATGAGCAAAGAGGGGCTGCAACCTCTTGCACTCTGCATACCCGTGGTACACCATCTCCTCCCAGCCGCAGAAGTGACAGGCGGCTGGGGTGTCAGTGAACCGGCTCAGGAAACGGTTGCACAGCACCGTCCGGTGCAGCACCCTCCACCCCAGGTCCCCGATGTACAGCGGGAGGACTCCCGCGTAGAGAAACCTCCACCAGGGACCCCCCTCGCCTGCAAGATGGACCACCACGGCGTGTCTGGCCAGCAGACCAAGGTGAGGAAGTGAAAGGTGTGTAGGAGCAATCTGTACAAGTAACACCTCGGCACCTTGCGGAATGGCACCTTTGGTGTGTCCTCCAGGCAGCTCAGGTTGTTCTGGGCCGCCTCCCGTGAGAGACACCGGGCGCTGGGCCCAACCAGCAACTCCGGCAGGGCTGGGGCCAGGACCCTCCCGGTGCCTGCACAGTACTGCCCCTCCCTCAGTACCCCCCCCCCCCCCCCCCCCCCCCCCCCCCCCCCCCCCCCCCCCCCCCCCCCCCCCCCCCCCCACAGTGATCCAACTTACATTGCAGTTGGGGTGTCTGGAGTTGGGGCCTGAACTCATGGTTCCCTGACTCAGCGAGTGCACGACCCACTGAGATACGCTCAGCAGCACTGCCTTGAGTGGATGCGATATCAATGTATCGGGTACTCACGGACAGTGGGGCTGTGGCTCCAGGGGCAGGGACGTGGCAGAATGATGGGGTGTGATATCCACTCCGGTGCTCCATGGGAGGTGGCTGTTGCAAACGGTACTGAGTGGGAGGGACCCTCTTTGTGGAACAGAAGACCAACTGTGTGTGTGTGTGTGTGTGTGTGTGTGTGTGTGTGTGTGTGTGTGTGTGTGTATTCCCCACAGAAGCACTTCGCCCTAGTGAGTTACATGCACCAACAGCCTGACCTCAATATCCACATGAGGGCCGTTCTCATCGACTGGATGGTGGAAGTACAGGTGGGTGTGGGTCAGGGGCTGTGGGGTACCTTGGGGCTGGGTGACAGACAGCAGGGGTTACTGGAAAGCTGACTGACAGCTGTCCCGACCAAGGGACACTCCTATGAGCAAGATACCTGCACTACCCACCCGACCCAGGGACCCTCCCCCAACTGTTAGAGTTTTTGAAGAGGTAACCAAGAAGATTGATGAGGGTAAGACGGTGGACATTTTCCATATGGAGGAACAAAGGACCGCAGATGCTGGAATCAGAATGAAAAATACTATGATGCCGGAGGAACTCAGCAGGCCAGGCAGCATCCATGGAGAAAAGCAGGCGGTCAACATTTTGGGTCAGGACCCTTCGAAGGCACACAGTCTTTTTCCCAGTGTTGGGGAATCAAGAACTAGAGGACATGGGTTTAAGGTGAGAGGTTTAAAGGGGACCTGAGGGGCAATCTCTTCACCCAGAAGGTGGTCAGTGTACAGAATGAGCTTCCAGAGGAAGGGTACATTAATAACATTTGGAGGGCACTCGGACAGGTCCATGGATAGGAAAGGTTTAGAGGGATACGGGCCAAACGCGGGCAAATGGGACTGGCATAGATGGGAATCTGGACTGCATGGACCAGTTGGGCTGTAGGGCTTGTTTCCATGCTGCATGACACTGTGACTCTATGAGGGGCTCCCTTTGACCCCATGACTGAGGGGCCACTGACTGAAGTGGGGGTTCTGATCCCTTCTCTGTTCGCAGTGGGAGTGGAGTTGCCCAGCTGAGGGGATGGTGGGTGTCTCCTTTACTTCCCCTGTTCCTCAGCCACCTCCTCTCCTCTCTCTTCTCTCTCTCTCTCTCTCTCCTCTCTCTCTCCTCTCTCTCTCTCACACACACACTCCCTCTCCCTCCCTCTCTCCCCATTCCCTCCCTCCCCTGCCGTTGACCTGGTTCCCTTGCCTTGCCACAGGAGAGCTGTGAGCTGAGGCTGGAGACCCTGTACCTGGCCGTGAAGATGGTTGACCGCTTCCTATCCAAGCAGCTGTGTGGCCGGGACACCCTGCAGCTCGTCGGGGCCACCTGTCTGCTCATTGCCGCCAAGTTTGAGGTTAGTGGCTCATCAGGAAGCAACTCTGCCCCCAGTGAGCCGTGTCCCACTGCCCACACCCCACCCTGTCCTCCTGACTCCCTCCCTGCCTGAGCTCCCAACAACTATTCTCACCTTCCTCCCCTCTCCTGCCCTCCCCTCTTCCCCTTTGGCCCTCCCTCACCTCTGGCCTCCCTCCCAGCCCTCTCCCCTCCCCCTCTCCCCTCTCCCCCTTTGCCTTCCCTCACCTCCATCACCTCTGCCCTCCCCTCTCCCCCTCTGCCCCTCTCTCCATCCCCTCCCTCCCTCTCTGCCTTCCCTCCCTCCCTCTCTGCCTTCCCTCCCTCTCTGCCTTCCCTCCCTCTCTGCCTTCCCTCCCCTCCCTGCCTTCCCTCCCCTCCCTTTCTCTACCCCTCTCTCTCCTCCCTCCATCTCCCACTCTGCCATCCTCCCTCGCTCCCTGCCCCCCACCCCCACCACTCTCCTTGCTCCCTGCAGGAGTTCTGCCCACTTTACGTCGATGACTTCCTCTACATCTGTGACGGCAGCTACAGGCGGGAGGAGATGCTGAAGATGGAGAGGCAAATTCTGCAGGTGCTGGACTTTGATATCAACGCGCCAACTGCCTACCACTTCCTGCGGCACTTTGGCAAGGTAAGTCAGCTTCACCTCCTCATACATCTCCTACAGCCCCTCCTGAACCCCCTGCACCTCCTACAGCCCCTCCGGCACCTCCTACAGCCCCTCCTGCACCCTGTCTGTTAGCGAGGAGCTGACTATTCCCGGCACACAGCTCCGTGGGTCATTGTCTGCTCAACTCCAAGCTTCTGTCTCGTGTGAGCCACATGACACAGGAGGAGGAGGCTGTTCGGCCCATTGAGTCTAGGCCGGCTCACAGAGCAAACCTATTCCCCCACTAACTTCCTCTTCCTCCCCATATCCCCATCAATTCCACCCCTCACCCATAGGGGTGATTTACAGCGGCCAGTGAACCTACCAACCCACTCGTGTTGGGTCGTGGGAGGAATCCAGAGCACCCGGGGGAACCCACGCAGTCACAGGGAGAACGTGCAAACTCCACACAGACAGCGCCAGAGGTTGGAATCGAACCGGGGTTGCTGGAGCTGTGAGGCAGCGGCTCTACCTGCTGCGCCACTGGGCCACCCAGACACTATGGGTTGAGTTTGGTGCATTAGATCACTCAACTAACCCCAACAGAGATGGTGAATTGGTGGGCCTCCAATTCCAGCCTCCCAACTATCCCCTAGTTCCCTCCCTGCACCACTGACAGCCCTGCCTTCAGTGCCGGAACCTGGAATTCCCTCCCTGAACCTCTCCACCTCTCCCCTCCTCTATGACGCTTCTTAAGATCTTCCTCTTTGGCCAATCCTTCCTAATATCTCTGTTTGAGGCTTTGTGTCACGTTCTTTTGGATAACACTTTTGTTAAAAGCACATTAAAAAATGTCTTAGATGTGTACGTCACTGGCAAAGCCAGCATCTATCGTCCATATCTCACTGTCCTGGAGGAGGTGGGGGGGAGCTGCCTTCTGGAACTGCTGCAGTTCTTCTGGTGAAGGTGCTCCCCTGGGGAGGGAGTTCAGGATTTAGACCCAGTGACCATGAAGGGATGGTGATAGATTTTCACATTCTCATTGACTTTTCCAGTCACAGGAAGTTATGAAAGAATTTGAAAGGTTGTTGCTTTATTTACACCAGGGAGATAGAACATAGAACAGTACAGCACAGGAACAGGCCCTTTGGCCCACCATGTTGTGGGCATTAAACTAGTAATTAAACGCCTAACTAAACTAATCCCTTCTGCCTACACAATGTCCACATCCCTCCATTCTCTGCACATTCATATGTCTATTTAAGAGCCTCTTGAACATCTCTATTGTATCTGGCTCCAACACCACCCCTGGCAGTGCATTCCAGACACCCATCACTCTCTGTGTTTAAAAAAAACTTGCCCCGCACATCTCCTTCGAACATACCCCCTCTCACCCTCTGGTATTAGACATTTCAACCCCGGGAAAAAGATACCGGCTGTCTGCTCTATCTGTGCCTCTCATAATCTTATAACGATGCTGGAAGGTCATTAATAATTCTGGGTGGAATTGACAGGAGGAATCTGAGAGTCTAGAACCGACGACGGGGAGAGGGTTGTCTGTTCAGGCCTGGATGTTGTCACTCAGGGGACTGAGTTATCACCGTCCCACAAACAGCGATTGATGCCAGGGAATTGTTAACTTCAGAAGTGAGACTGATGGATTTTTACTAACCAAAGGGATTCAGGGAAACAATGCAAAGGTGGCAGTTATGGAGTTGGGCCACAGATCAGCCACCATCTCATCGAATGGTGGACCCGGCTTGATGGGCTGAATGCCCTCTCCCTGTTCCCAAGAACGTAAACCCTGCACCATGTTTTCCAAGTACAGTGCACCGCGGTTGGGTTGAAAACGCTGACCCTGGCCCGTTACATCTGTGAGCTGACCCTGCAGGACTACAGCTACGTGGGGGAGTGGGCATCGAGTGTGGCATCGGCCGTCCTCTGCCTGGCCATCAGGATGGACAGTCTCGAGGGACAGGTAGGTCCGTCTCCAACACTCCGCCTCCTCTGGTTTGAATGTGGATGAGGGCTGAGGTTGGAGGGATAGGTGTAGGGGTTACCGAGAGTGGGTGGAGGGGCTATGGAGGCAGGAGGGATTATCGAGGAGTGGGAAGAGGGATCATGAGGGGCAGGAGGAGGGGTTATGGAGGGAGGAAGGGTTATCGAGGCAGGAGGGGCTACGGAGTAGTGGAAGGATTTTCGAGGGAGGAGGGGTTATCGAGGGAGGAGGGGTTATGGACTGCTTCACATCAGTGTCCTTGGAGTAAACTATTACTTGACAACAAATTGGTAGAATCACTTCTCTCTGCAATCCCCACCCCGTCTCCCCCACATCTCAAGTATCGCAGAGTCGTCCAGCACAGAAACAGGGCCTTCAGCCCATCGTGTTCATGCCGACCATCAGCCACCCATTGACACTGATCCCATTCCATTCCCCCAACATTCCCATCAACTTCCCACCAGATTCCACCCCTCACCCACACGTTGAGGGGGCAACGTCCAGCAGCCAATTAACCTACCGACCTGCACGTCTTTGGGATGTGGGAGGAAACCAGAGCACCCGGGGGAAACCAATGCGGACATTTCCCAGAACTTGGCCCATCTCCCTCTAAACTCCTGTCATCCATACACCTGTCCACCTACTTCTTAAATGTACCTAATGTACCTGCCTCACCCACTTCCTCTGGCAGCTGGTTCCATATATCTACCACCCACTGGGGTAAAAAAACAGTTGCCCTTCTTATTAAACCTTTCACCTCAAACCTTAAAACTGTGTCCTCTAGTTTTTGATTCCCCAACCCTGGAAAAAAGACCATTCACCCTCTCTATCCCCCTCATGGTTTTATCTACCTATCTCTCTCCCTCTGTGCCTCCCTCTCTTCTCAATTTAAGTCATTCCTTAAATCCTCCCTGTTTGACTGAGTCTCAATTTAAGTCATTCCTTAAATCCTCCCTGTTTGACTGAGTTTTAGGTCACCTATACTCATACCTCCTTATGTGGTTCAGTGTCAAACGTCATTTGATGACTGCTCCCACGTGGCTAGGTTTGGTTATGTTAAAGGTGGTGTATGAATGTAAACTGTTGATGGTTGTCAGGTGAAGTTGTACAGGCTGGTCTGTGGTCTCTCGTGGGGAGGAGCCAATGTGTGTGCCCCTAGGACCTGGCAGTGGGTGGAGGTGGGGGGGTGGGTAGAAGACTGGGCCATGGGGAACCAGTGCTGTTGGACTTGTTCATCCTGTGGCCTCTGCCAACCTCTGACATGTGATGCGGCAGGTAGTGCTGTTGCCTCACAGCTCCAGAGACCTGGGTTCAATGCCAACCTCTCTGGCGCTGTCTGTGTGTGGAGTTTGCCCGTTCTTCCTGTGACTGTGTGGGTTTCCCCTGGGTGCTCCAGTTTCCTCCCACATCCCAAATGACACCCTAGTGTGTGGGTGGACGATGGGAATGAGGGGAGAATGAAATGGGATCGGTGTAAATGGGTTGAGGGTCGGCAGGGACTCGATGGCCTGAAGGGCCTGTTTCTGTGCTGTCTAACTGCACAACAAGAGCCCAGGAGCACGGCGGTGGTGCCACCTGCAGGTTTCCCTGCAAGCTGCACTGTTGGGTCTAAATCCTGGGACTCCCAACAGCACTGGGAGCACTGTCACCAGAAGGACTGCTGTGGTTCAAGAAGGCGCCTCACCCCCCCTTCTCGAGGGCATTTAGGGGTTGGCAATAAATGCTCACAGTCCCAGTGATTTCCTCTCTCACTCTCAGCCACGGACACTGCAGCAACCAGCGGGCTACGTCAGGAGGAAGACACACGGGCTCCTGGGCCGGCTGAACCAGATGGTCAGGGAGCAGCCACACAAGAAGCTGCGGGTCATTTACTCCAAGTACTCCCGCCGGTAGGGCTTTGCACCATCATAGCTATGATGTGCACTGGGTCAGGCAGGGCTGGGAGCAGGTTATCTTCAGAAAGAAGCTCCACACGATGAAAATCAAGAAAGCTGCAGATGCTGGAAACTGGAAAGTGCTGGATTCTCAGCAGGTCAGGCAGCGACCGTGGAGAGAGACAAACGATCTGCAGGAAGAACTCAGTGGATCGAGCAGCATTTGTCGGGGAGAAGGAATTGTTGGCCAGAACTGGTGCAGGGTTTTGACCCGAAATGTCAACTATTCCTTCCTTCCAGATGCTGCTGGACCCGCTGAGCCCCTCCAGCAGACTGTGTGTTGTTTCCAATTGCAGCGTCTGCAGCTTCTGGTGTGGGCTCTGTGGAGAGAGGAACAGTTAGCAGTTCAGACTGAAAACCCTTCAGCGCAACTGAGAAAGAGAGAAAACCGGTTAGTCTGAAGTTTGCCTACCTAGACTAACCTTACTGGACTAATGGCTCAACAAACTATCTGCTGGGGGAACTGGTCGAGCAGCATCTGTGGGGGTGGGTGGGGGGGAAGGAACTGTCGAGATTTCGGGTCAAAACCCTGCATTGGGACTGAGAGTGGAGACGGCCAGTATAGAGAGGAGAAGGGGAGCGAGTGGTGGACCGAGGCGGGGTGTGAGATGACAGGCGGGTAGTGGAGGGGAGGGGAGCGGGGGTGGAGTTGGAAGACAGTGGCAGGTGGATGCCACCGTCTTCCAACTGGAGGCATAAAGAGAGAGGGGGATAAAACAGGTGGAGGGAGGGGACTGTGAAGGTGGAGCCGGCTGCTGGAGGGAGATGAGCAGGAACACACAAGGTCACCAGTGCTGGACTCTGCCTAAGTAAAGGCGGTGAGAATGAGAACCATTAGGGAGAGGTGTATGGCAGATGGAACCAGATTTCGGGGGGGAGGGGGGGGGGGGAACCTGTTTTGAAGTGGGTGGATGGAACCAGGTGGGGGAGAGGGTTGAAGATGGGTGAAGGAGGGCTGGGGGGGGAGGGTGGGAAAGGGGACAAAAATGTGAGGACCAGAGGATTAGGAGGAGACGGAGAGGGGAGTGGGGGAAGTGGGGGAACGACCTGTTGCTCCAGATTCCAGCATCTGCAGTCTCTTGTGTCTCCATGTTAGCTTGTCTACCTAGCCTAGGAAGTCTGGCTACCTAGACTGACTGACCTGCTTCTCCCTCTCTCAGTTCTGATGAAGGGTCTTCAACCTGAAATGTTAACGGTTTCACTTCCCACAGATCTTGCATCGTCCACTCTCAGAGAACTTTGATCACCAGGTTTTTGTTTACCTATCTATCCTCAACAGGCAGGGTCACTAAGATTCACTCCAATCACGTTGCATTTGGTTTGGTTCCATCTGCAGGGTATTGGGTGCAATTCAGTTCCCTATCGTGGTCTGGGAGATTTATGGAATGGTCCCGGGGAGGGTGGGGTGCTTCAGTTCTGGGGAGACTGGGGGACTGGGGTTGCTCCCTCAGAGCAGGCTCGGGGGAGATTTAATGGAGGGGTTGAGAATCAGGGAGGGTTGGGATGGAGTGAATGGGGGGGAACTGTTCCCGGGGCAGGAGGGAGGGTGCCCAGGGGACACGGAGTGAATGAGGAGGAACTGTTCCCGGGGCAGGAGGGTGGGTGCCCAGGGGACGTGGAGTGAAGGGGGTGGGCAGGAGAACCAGAGGGGGGAGGAGGAGAATGTTTCTCCTCAGCTAGTTGTTGTGATCGGGAACACGCTGCCTGGAGGGGCGGTGGGACCGGATTCAACAGGAACTTCTGAAGGGAATGGGGGGGTGGGGCGTCACTGGAAGGGGAAACGTGCCGGGGCGGAGGGGGGAGCTCATTTACAGAGCTGGCACAGGCTCAATGGGCTGAACGGCCTCCTGTATGGTATAATGAAGAAAACCTTAAGTAGAGAAACCTCCAGTTAAGGCAATGTAGAGCAAGGAAACAGGCCCTTCAGCCCACTGTGTCCCTGCTGACCTCTTTGCTTATCATTCGCAGACTCTCTACATCACTCACCCACCCTTCTGTCCATTTCTCCCCAGATTATCGTTCGAAGTGGCGAAGATTCCTGCTCTGGGAACTGTGGGGCTGGAGGAATTGGTGTCCGGAGAGGAAATTTCCTAGGAGCCCACCCCAATTCCCCCCGCTGGCAGGCTGCCAGCTCTCGGCCTCCGGACAGACACCCTGCCCCTGGCCCTGGCCCTGAGCATCACCTGTGGTCCTCCCCGGGACCCCCTTCCCCACTCTGCTGGAGCAGGAGATCTTCCTGCCCTGGGAGATTCCACTGGACCAGGAGAATCTCCCTGTTCCAAGAGATCCCATTGGATTTTGGGGTTCCTGCTGGACTGTTGGACTGGGATAGCCCTTTGATTGTGGGATGTCTTTGGTTCTGCAGTTTCTTCAGTGGTGTTCAGCGGAACAGCCCCGACTGTGTACTGGAGCCCCAGCAACAATGGGTTTCACGTGTTACTGTGGTTTTATTTCAATGAACACAGATTATCAGACACCCTCTTGACAGATTTCCATGTTTACACACATCCGTGCAAATATGTTCACGAGCTGTGAGTGTGCGCAGAGACACATTCACAACTCACCCCGGTGAAAACAGACTTAATCGCTCATTCCCATCCCTGGCCCGTGTCTGTGTGCATTAGTGTGCACAAGATACAGCAGTCAGGACGTTCATTTACACACTGGTGTGGACAGTTATTCATGCAACTGTGAACAGCAGCCACACCCATTTGCCCACCTGGCATGCTGTGGGCACACTTATCTGCACGGCCACCGGCAGTGCATGTGCGACCATTTGCACACCTGCGCTGAGACACACTTTGTTCACTCCCTTGCACCTAGATGTGATTGTTCAGGTCTTGAGGTGTGTGTGTGTGTGTGTGTGTGTGTGTGTGTGTGTGTGTGTGTGAGTGTGTGAGAGTTGGCCAACCTCACCATGAAGACCGAGCCCCACAGTCACTGTGACAGCCACTCTGGCTGATGGACCTCCCTGCCTTTCCCCACCTCTTCACGCCCACGGGAGCAGGAGGAGGCCTTTCAACCCCTCCAGCCTGTCCTATCACTCAACAGGACCAGGGCAGATCCCACACCAATCCCCTCCCAGACTCCACAACACCCAACAAACATCTACCCTACTGGCCCCATCCCAGTGTCAGATTCCTGACATCACTCCTGAACGGCCAGTTCCTAGCTCTGCATCATGTTCAGGATTCCTCTGTCCTACAAAGATACGGCACAGAGGGAGGCCATTTGGCCCTTTGAGTCTGTGCCAGCTCCTGGAAGGACCATCTCATCAATCCCATTGTTCCTCCATCCCCTCAACGTCCTCTCCTTCCACCCCTTCCAAACGCTCGGCCTGACTCCTTCTGCCCTCCCCACGGGCAACAACCACGCGACACACGATTTACGAGCAGGAGCCTCTCGTCCCCTCGAGCCTGTTCTGCCACCAACCCAGATCGTGGCCGATTGAACCGTAACCTGACCTCCAGTAACACTTTGCCCGCCTGCGGATCAGATATCCATCTCCCTCCATCTTAAACGTATTCAAAGACTCTGCTCCCACCGTCTTTTGAGGAAGGGAACAAAGGCTCACAACCCTCCGAGACAAAGAACTTTACCTTCGTCTGAAAACGGGCCACCCCTTATTTCTCAACAGTGACCCTGGTTCCTGATTCTCCTCGCATTCACCCTGCCAAGACCCTCAGGACCTTTCCTCAGAAGACAACCTGCCCATTCCAAGTATTCCATCCCTGAACTGCTCCCAATGCTTCAATATCCCTGACCCACTCCAAGTGCAGAGAATAGGGGCAGGAGAGGACATTTGGCCCTTCAAGTCTGCTTCGCCATTCAGGACAATCACGCTCGATCTCACCACCATATCCCCGCTCCCTCTCCCTACCCATTGATCCCCTCAGAGGGACACAAGGCTGTGCAACGTGTCCTCCTGATTTAACCCTTTCAACAGTGGTTTGTTCTAGGCCGTACCCTCGGGGTGGGCAGAGATGTGTATTGGTACACCTCTTCCCCATCTACTTGTGTCTCAGTGTTTCTAGGTGACCCAGTGGCTTCCAAGGGGATCTGCTCCCCTTCCACACCCTGGTGCCCCTGCCTGCTGTGTGCCCTAATACCCGTCACCCCTCCCCTACTTGGTGCTGCCCACGTTGCTCTGGCTTGGGATGGATCCATCTGATGCCACACTGGGGTGGGGAGGTGACGATGGAGCGAGGGAGGGGTTGCAGAGGGATGGAGAGCAGCTACTTGCCAGGCACGTGGTCTCCACCGAGATGGTCCAGGGCAGCAGGCAGAGGGGAATGCCACCCCCAGCTGATTGCCCCCCAACTCACAAAACCTCCTGACCTAGGAAACCATTGTTGTTCCTTCACTGTTGCTGGGTCCAAGTCCTAGAACTCCCTCCCCAACAGTAGGAGCACCTTCCCCAGAAGTTCAAGAAAGAGCTCGCCCCCACTGCCTGGGATGATCGGTTTGGGAGGAGCCGATCCCACATCCCGGGAGTGAGAGTCTCCCTCTCTCTATGGCCAGCCACACCTACTGCCTTACACTGGATCGGAACCCTGGGTGCCAAATGAGGAACAGCTCACCTCTCTGTAAGGCCTGTTCCCACATTTCCCTATGGCACTCGGCCCATCCAGTCTATGCCGGCTCTCATTCCCCCACGTATTTCCCCACAACCTTATCCCCTCGCTCACAACCTCCAATTCCCCAGTTAACCCAATGCCCTGCATGTCTTTGGGACATATTCCCACTCCTCTTTCCAATGCTCTGTTAATCGCCGCAGATTCCTCTGTGCTAATCCATGGAATTTGGTCCAATGTGGATTAAAACGTTAGTAGGTTGTGTCCCCATCTTCCATGTGGAAAGGTGGAGGATACCTCCTCCCTCTAACCTTAAACCCAAGCCCTCTTGTTCTAGACACCCCCACTATGGAAAAATGATTCTGACTGTATATCTCCCTGGTAATCATGGAAAGTACAGCACAATACAGGCCCTTCGGCCCACAATGTTGTGCCAACCTTTAAACCTCGCCTAAGACTATCTAACCCCTTCCTCCCACATATCCCTCTATTTTAAATTCCTCCATATGCTTATCTAGTAATCTCTTGAATTTGACCAATGTACCTGCCTCCACCACCACCCCAGGCAGCGCATTCCATGCCCCAACCACTCTCTGGGTAAAAAACCTTCCTCTGATATCTCCCTTGAACTTCCCACCCATTACTTTAAAGCCATGCCCTCTTGTATTGAGCATCGGTGCCCTGGGAAAGAGGTGCTGGCTGTCCACTCTATCTATTCCTCTTAATATTTTGTACACCTCTATCATATCTCCTCTCATCGTCCTTCTCTCCTAAGAGTAAAGCCCGAGCTCCCTTAGTCTCTCCTCATAATGCATCCTCTCTAAACCAGGCAGCATCCTGGTAAATCTCCTCTGCACCCTTTCTAACACTTCCACATCCTTCCTATAATGAGGCGACCAGAACTGGTGGTCTAACCAGAGTTTTGTAGAGCTGCATCATTACCTCGTGGCTCTTAAACTTGATCCCACGACTTATGAAAGCTAACACCCCATAAGCTTTCTTAACTACCCTATCCACCTGTGAGGTAATGTTATAAACTTCTCAGCCTCCCTTGCTCCAGGGAAAACAATCCCAGCCTGCCCAATCTCTCGTTATAACTAAAGTCCCCAGTCAAAGCGAACCTCATCTGCAGCCCCCATCGGAACCACATCCTTCCTGTAGTGTGGCCTAACCAATGTTTGCAAGGTTGTAGCACAACATCACAGCCCTTGTATTCTATGCCCCATCTGACGAAGACAAGCATTCCTTACGCCTTCTTCACCACCCCATCCATTGGTGTTGGCATCTCCTCAGTTCACAGCTCTCTCTGTACAAGATGTTGGTGAGGTTGCATTTGGAACACTGTGTTCAGTTTTGGTTGCCCTCTTTATAGGAAAGATGCCATTAAACTGGAAAGAGTGCAGAGGAGATTTACAAGGACTTTGCCAGGACTCGAGGGACTGAGTTATGGAGAGAGGTTGAACAGGTTGGGACTTTTTTCACTGGAGTGTAGGGGAATGAGGGGTGATCTTGTAGAGGAGTATAAAATCATGAGGGGCAGAGATAGGGTGATTGCACACAGTCTTTTACCCAGGGTTGGGGAATCAAGAACCAGATGGCAGGGGTTTAAGGTAAGAGGGGAGAGATTTAATAGGAAACTGAGGGGCAACTTTTTCAGCCAGAGGGTGTCCAGTATATGGAAGGAGCTGCCAGAGGAAGTGGGTGAGGCAGGTACAGTAACAACATTTAAAAGGTGCATGGATAGGAAAGGTTTAGAGGGATATGGGCCAAACACAGGCAAATGGGGCAAGCTCAGATGGGAATCTTGGTCGGTATGGACCAGTTGGGCTGAAGGACCTGTTTCCGTGCTGTCTGACTCAGCTTGCTGCTCCCCTGCTAGCTGAGTTTGCTGACCATGCCTTGGTTGAGAGTGGGGGGTGGTGCAGTCAGGCGGTGGATACAGCCCAACCCAATCCTTTGGATCGAGATGCATGCATGTTGTGCAGGATTGCGATGCCCTAACCAGGCCAAATAGCCCCACTCCAGCACTCAAAAGAGAGGGGACTGGTGGAGCTGTACCCAGCAAGGGTGAGCTCAGGAGTGAGGGAGAAGGAAGAGAATAAAATGCCAGAGACGACACAAGAGATTCTGCAGATGCTGGTTTCCTCCAGCATTTTGTGTGTGTGTGTTGGAATGAAATGCCAATAACTTCAGGGGCTGATGCCCCTTGCAGTGCCAGACAACGTCCTGTGGGTGGTAGTGTCGAGCCGCGCCGACGGCGGGCTCAGCAGCCCCATCAGGAGGCTGGGAGCGGTACTGCAGCGTCACCTCCCCTCACATTACACACACGAAACCCCCCAAAAGGATTGGGTCATAGTGGGAGAGCAGATGTGGTTTATTAAGTCTAGGAACACAAGAATGTCGTCAGCCACACGCGTTTTATGATCCTAATTTGCCATTGTCAGGAATTGTGGCGGTGAGCATCAGTCCTTCTGGTGAAGCTGCTCCCAGTACTGCTGGGGAAGGTGTTCCGGGGTTTAGACCCAGAGGAGAAGAAGGACCTTCCATACAGGACACAGATAGTGAGACACACACACCCACACACACCCACCCACACACAGACACACACACACACACCCACACACAGACACCCGAACACAGACAGACACACACCCACCCACACACAGACACCCAAACACACCCACACACAGACATACACACACACACACCCACACACACCCAAACACACACACACCCACACACAGACACACAAACACAGACACACACACACACACACACAAGACTGCAGATGCTGGAATCCGGAGCAACAAACCATCTGCCGGAGGAACTCAGCGGGTCGAGCAACATCTGTGGGAATGGAGAGGAACTGTTGACCCTGCATCAGAATTAACCAGTGTTCCCTGTTAGTTTTCTTTGAGCCCTTGACTGGTTACATCGGAGACAGGTTTCACCAGATGAAAAGCCGTGCATGAAAATCTTCACCTCAAGCTAATCCTGACCTTGGCGTTTCCCCCATGTGTAGAAAGTCCCGTCGAGCCACTGTCCTGGTGCAGGTTAAAGCCATCAGCTTCCCAGAACTTCGGGCTTCATGTGTACGCCCCCCCCCCACAACGCCCTGTACCCCTCTAATCACAGCCTCTGCATCATCCCTCATCGCCTTCCCTCCTAAACTAGTACCACATCTCTCTCTTCCTCTTCCCTTCAAAGACCAACCTCTTAGACGGAGCGTCTGTTGCATAGAACATAGAGCAGTACAGCACAGAACAGGCCCTTCGGCCCACAATGTTGTGACGATATAGCTAATCCCTCCTACCTACAGAATTCCCATATCACTCCATTTTCCCTTCACTCATGTGCCCTTCCAAGCCCCTCTTAAAAGCCCCCAATGAATGTGCCACCACCACCCTATCAGGCAACGCATTCCAGGCATCCACCACTCTCTCAGTAAAAACGTACCCCTCACGTCTCCTCTGAACCTACCCCCTCTCACCTTCAATGCATGCCCTCTGGTATTGGATCGCTCAATAATGGGAAAGAGATATTGCTTGTCCACCCTATCTATGTCCATCACAATTTTATACACTTCCAACAGATCACCCCTCAGCCTCTGCTGCTCCAGAGAAAATAAACCATAGAAACCATAGAAAACTACAGCACAGAAAACAGGCCATTTGGCCCTTCTAGTCTGTGCCAAAACATTATTCTGCTAGTCCCATTTACCTGCCCCCAGCCCATACCCCTCCAGACCTCTCTCGTCCATGTATCTATCCAATTTACTCTTAAAAGTTAAGAGCGAGCCTGCATTTACCACATCAGATGGCAGCCCATTCCACACTCCGACCACTCTCTGAGTGAAGAAGTTCCCTCTAATGTTCCCCTTAAACCTTTCCCCCTTCACCCTAAAGCCATATCGTCTCGTACTTCTCTCCTAATCTAGGTGGAAAGAGCCCACTTGCATTAACCCTGTCTATGCCCCTCATCATTTTGTAAACCTCTATCATATCTCCCCTCATTCTTCTCCGCTCCAAGGAATAAAGTCCTAACATGCTCAGTCTTTCCCTGTAACTCAACTCCTGAAGACCCGGCAACATTCTTGTAAATCTCCTCTGCACGCTTTCAATCTTACTGACATCCTTCCTGTAGTTCGGTGACCAGAACTGCAAACAATATTCTAAATTTGGTCTCACCAATGACTTATACAACCTCACCAAAACATTCCAACTCCTATACTCAATACTTTGATTTGTAAATGCCAGGATGCCAAAAGCCTTGTTTACAACCCTGTCTACCTGAGACTACTTTCAGGGAATTATGTATCTGAACTCCCAGATCCCCTTGTTCCTCCGCACTCCTCAGTGCTCTACCATTTACTGTGTAGGTCCTACCTTGATTTGTCCTTCCAAAATGCAACACCTCACACTTGTCTGCATTAAATTCCAGCTGCCATTTTCTGGCCCATTCTTCCAGTTGGTTCAGATCCCTCTGCAAGCTTTGAAAACCTTCCTCGCTGTCCACTGCGCCTCCAATCTTAGTATCATCTGCAAATTTACTAATCCAATTTACCACATTATCATCTAGATCATTGATACATACAACAAACAACAATGGCCCCAGCACAGATCCCTGAGGCACACCACTAGTCACAGGCCTCCAGTCTGAGAAACAATCATCCACTACCACTCTCTGTCTTCTCCCACACAGCCAATTTCAAATCCAGTTTACAACCTTTCCATGGATACCTAGTGTCTGAACCTTCTGAACTAATCCCCCATATGGGACCTTGTCAAAGGCCTTACTAAAGTCCATGTAGACAATATCCACAGCCTTTCCTTCATCAGCTTTCTTAGTGACCTCCACAAAAAACTCCATAAGATTCGTTAAACACGATCTACCACGCACAAAGCCATGCTGACTATCCTTAATCAACCCTTGGCTGTCCAAATACTTATATGTCCTATCTCTCAGAACACCTTCCAATAATTTACCCACTACTGATGTCAGGCCCACTGGCCTGTAATTACCTGGTTTACTCTTCGAGCCTTTCTTAAACAAGGGAACAACGTGAGCCATCCTCCCGTCCTCCGGCATCCGTGGCTAAGGACATTTTAAATATATCTGCCAGGGCCCCTGCAATTTCTAGACTAGTCTCTCTCAAGGTCTGAGGAAATATCTTGTCAGGCCCTGGGGATTTATCTACCTTTATTCGCTGTAAAGCATCAAGCACCTCCTCCTTTTTAATCTCTATATGTTCCCTTCCTTCCATATCCATGATGCCAGTTTCCTGAGTAAATACTGATGCAAAAAAACTGTTTAATACCTCCCCCAGCTCCACACATAGACGACCACTCTGATCTTCTAGGGGACCAATTCTGTCTCTTACTATCCTTTTGCTCTTAATATACCTGCAGAAACCCTTCGGGTTTACCTTTACATTATCTGCCAAAGCAGCCTCATGTCTTTTTGCCTTCCTGATTTCCTTTTTCAGTATTTTCTTACATTTCCTATACTCTTCAAGTACCTCATCCGTTCCTAGTTGCCTATACCTGCTATACACCTCTCTCTTTTTCTTAACCAGCTCACCAATATCCCTTGAAAACCAAGGTTCCCTATGCTTGTTACCCTTGCCTTTAATCCTGACAGGGATATACAAACTCTGCACTCTCAAAATTTCGTCTTTGAAGGCTTTCCATTTACTGAGCACATCCTTGCCAGAAAATAACATCCCAATCCACCCTACCTAGATCCTTTCTCATTTCCACAAAATTGGCCTTTCTCCAATTTAGAACCTCCACTCGAGGACCAGACCTATCCTTATCCATAATTATCTTGAAACTAATTGCATTGTGGTCACTGGACCCAAAATGCTCACCTACACATACACAAGAGTCCAAGTTTGTCCAGCCTCTCCTCTCTAATCCAGGCAGCATCCTAGTAAACCTCCTCTGCACCATCTCTAAAGCCTCAACATCCTTCCTGTAGTGAGGTGACCAACGTGCACAATACTCGAAATGCGACCTAGTGTGAGAGTGAGAATCAGACATCCAGTTTAATCCACGCCTCCCCTCAGAAGCACTTTGGGTCACTTCCTCAGGCTGGTGAAGAGACGGCAGATGCTGGAATCTGGGGCAACGAACAAACTGCTGGAGGAACTCAGCGGGTCGGGCAGCATCTGTGGAGGGAAGTGGACGGTCGGCGTTTGGGGTCCAGACCCTTCACCTGGACTCCAGTGGTTTATTTATTTCCTCAGGCTGATGAGACCGGTATCTCAAAGGATCTCAGACACAAGGGGGTATAGGTACAAGACCAGGGGAACCATTGGGACTTCTTGTAGAAGGTGGTGAATCCCTGGAATCTCCTCCCCAGGAGGGTTGTGGAAACTGGATCATAAGAGGAGGTGGATTTTGGATAGATCAGTGAGCTGAGGCCCATGGGGAACTAGTACAGAGGAGAAGAAGCAGCCTGACAAAGATCAGCCACAGTCAGTTGAATGGAGGAGCAGACTTGAGGGGCCGAGTGGCCTACTCCTGCTCCTATTTTCTTGTGGAGTGGACCCACGGTCCCGGGAGAAGGGGTCGGCTTTCCAGCACGCAGATGGGGAGGAATTTCCTTAGTGGCCCATAAACTCACACAGCACGGAAACAGACCCTTCAGCCCAACTGGTCCATGCTGACCAAGACGCCCATCTAAGCCCATGTTTGGCCCATATCCCTCTAAACCTTTCCCATCCATGGACCTGTCCAAGTGTCTATTAAAAGTTGTTAATATCCCTGCCTCACCCACTTCCTCTGGCAGCTCATTCCATATACAGGGCACCCTCTGGGTGAAGAGGTTGCCCCTCAGCTTCCTATTAAATCTCTCCCCTCTCACCTTAAACCTGTGCCCCCTAGTTCTTGATTCCCCAACCCTGGGTAAAAGACTGTGTGCATTCACCCTATCGATGCCCCTCATGATTTTATACTCTATGATATCACCCCTCATTCTCCTGCACCAGACCTGTGCACTGTTCCTGGTGCAGTCTCACCATCGCTCCACATCTTTGGAGCACGACATCTCTTGTACTCAAGTTCTCTCGCAGTCATGGCCACCTTACCATTTGCCTTCCTAATTGCTTGCTGTACCTGATATGTGTCCAAGGATTTCCCAGACCAGTTAATCTCTCCTCATAGATAATCTTCTCCAGCACCGGTAACTATTATTCCTACTCCTGATGAACTAGATTGAAGGTGCTGGTTGTTTGGTGTTAGCCGGCTAAACTCCAGGAGACCCCCGGTGTGGAACAGTAGATGTTTCAGCTGTGTTTAGACCCAACCCTTTGGGCTTGAGTTAATTGGGACCATGGACAACTCACAGCCATGGCTGTCAGGAGCAGTCTTCCGACATTCTTAACCCGTGAAGAGTTTTGCAACTTTACAGTTTTAGAAAGGATTGAGTAGTGTCAGAGGTAGTCCATAGGAGAGTCACCAGGCTCGTTCTGGGACGAGAGGGTTTGGTTCTGTGTTCCTTGGAGTTTAGAAGATCGAGGGGTGACCTCATTCAAACATAAGATTCTGAGGGGGGCTTGTAGATGTTGGGATGTTGTCATTACTAGGCACATAACTACAAGATACAGGGCTGGTCACCTAAAACTGAGGTGTGAAATGTCTTTCTGCAGAAGGTGGTGAATCTCTGGAATTTCTCTTCCCCACGGTTGTGGAGGCCAGATCATTAGAGGTGTTCAAGAGGCTCTTAGATCGGTAGGAAGTGGAGGGATATGGACATTGAGTAGGCAGAAGGGATTAGTTCAGTTGGGCATTTGATTACTAATTTAATTAGTTCAGCACAACATTGTGGGCCGAAGGGCCTGTTTCTGTGGTGTACTGTTCTATGTTTGGTGTGGAGGTTGATACAATTTTGAAAGAAGGAATTAAACAATAAAACTTTGGTTAGACCGCACTTGGAGTACTGTGCGCAACTCTGGTCGCCCAGTTACAGGAAGGATGTGGGGGCTTTGGAGAGGGTGCAGAAGAGGTTCACCAGGATGCTGCTTGGTTTAGAGAGTATTGGCTGTAAGGAGAGGTGGGACAGACTTGGGTTGTTTTCTCTGGAGCAGCAGAGGCTGAGGGGAGACCTGATAGAGGTTTATAAAGTTCTGAGAGGCACAGATAGAGGAGACAGCCGGGATCTTTTTCCCAGGGTGGAAATGTCAAATACTAGAGGACGTGCATTTAAGGTGAGGGGGGAAAGTTTAAGGGAGATGTTTTGGGGTAATTTTTTTACGCAGAGAGCGGTGGGTGCCTGGAACGGGCTGCCAGGGTGGGTGGAAGCAGATACTATAAGATTCCCGGATCTGCAGGGAATGGAGGGATAGGTATCATGTGCAGACAGAAGGGATTTAGTTTGATTCGGCATCCATGCTCAGCACAGACATTGTGGGCCGAAGGGCCTGTTCCTGTGCTGTCCTATGTTCTATGTATTGAGCGTTTCTGGGGAACTGGGACAGAGGAGGAAGTGAGGCCCAACACCTGTCAGCCTTGAGGGACGGGGAGGGCTTGAGGGACCGAGTGGCCTACTCTCGTGTTCCAGAGGCAGTGAACACATGAAGAATTCCCTGCGGACGATAGTTCAGGCGGAGCCCCGGCAGGACGCTGTCACCGGAGCAGGACGTCTCTGCTCTTATCGTCGGACCCCCTTGCACACGAGGTCCTGGAGGTAAGCGGGTGATTCCACCATTAGACTTTGCTGGGGTAACTGGAAGACTTCGAGCGATCCAGGCAGCTCCTTGGAGCGAGGGCATTTACCGGGATTGTACCAGCGATCCAGGGGAGATCCCACAATCCGGGTTTAGTTCCTTGGAGTTTATCGGGATCAGGGTTGTGATTGAATCGGTTTTCCAGTTGACGAAACTGATGAGGAGGGAACTTGTTCCCATTGACCCGGGACCTGGCGGCAGGGTCCGAGCGTTTGAGCTGGGGGTTTGGGAATAACGCTTGGGAACACCACAGGGGACACCCGGAAGCCTGGGACTCGGTGCCACATCAGCTGTCGGTTCCAGCTCCGGTGCGGAGAGGTCTCGGTAACGGGAGGGCTCAGCGGACCGAGGGAGAGGCAATGACTGGGAACGTCCCAGGTCAGCCAGGGTGTCAGCCAATGCCAGAACAGGTTCGAGGGGCCCGAAAGGCCTCCTCGTGTTTCTCTGTAGCAGGCTTGAGGGCCGAAAGATCTCCCGTTCCTGGCTAAAGGTTGATCTAATCCCGGGAACACAGGGATCCGTTCCAGAGCCGCAGCCCAGGAAAACCGGGGATATAAAAACGCAGACTTGTGCGAGGCGCAGAATTTCCTGCCGCCCTGAAGCGCGCTCGGCGACAAATGGGGGCAAATTCTCTCCCGAAGCAGCAGCGAACCCCCCGCTTGTTCCAACGATCCGGGAGTCGGACGGTCTCTGTTAACGGGGCCGGTGTTTGCTGCAGCTGAATTGAACTCTCCTACCGGCTGTCGGGGGTTCGAACCCGTGGCCCCTCTTCCCCTTTCACCGCGGGGAGCGGACACAGGAGGGGCGGCGAGGGCGGGGATCCGGAGCAACACACAACCTGCCGGAGGGACCCAGCGGGTCGGGCAGCGTCTGCGGAGGGAAACGGAGACCCTTCGGCCCGTCTGAAGGATGGAGGCGGAGGGAAGGGGCGGAGGAAGAGGTTGGCAGGTGGAGCCAGTTGAGGGGGTGATGAGCAGGTGGGGGGAGGGAGGGATGGGGAGGGAGGGGGAGGGAGGGGGGAGGGAGGGAGGGGGGAGGGAGGGGGGAGGGAGGGGGAGGGAGGGATGGGGAGGGAGGGGGGAGGGAGGGATGGGATGAGGGAGGGGAGGGAGGGGGGAGGGAGGGAGGGAGGGATGGGGAGGGAGGGGGAGGGAGGGAGGGGGAGGGAGGGGGAGGGAGGGAGGGATGGGGGGAGGGAGGGGAGGGAGGGAGGGGAGGGAGGGGGAGGGAGGGATGGGAGGGAGGGGGAGGGAGGGATGGGGAGGGGGAGGGAGGGAGGGGAGGGAGGGATGGGGAGGGAGGGGGAGGGAGGGGATGGGAGGGATGGGGAGGGAGGGGGAGGAGGGATGGGGAAGGGAGGGAGGGGAGGGGGGGAGGAGGAGGGGTAGGGGGGGGAGGGAGGGGATGGGGAGGGAGGGGGGGGGAGACTGGGACATGGCTCCAGAAGCTGGGAGGTGGAAGTGAAAAAGGGCTGCAGATGGGGGGGGGGGGGGGAGGTAGTGAGGGTGTAATTGAAGGATGGGACGTGGGGAGGGGAACCGGTGTGGCGGAGTGTGGGTGAGGGGCAGGTGGAGGGGGGCGAGGGGAAAGAGAGAGGCCGATGGGGGGGATGGCTGTGGATCAGGAGGAGGGAGGAAGGGGTCGGGGGGGGGGCGGTTTACCAGAGGTTGGAGAATTCACCGTTGGGGTGTAGACCATCCCGTCGGGGTCTGAGGCGGCGCCCCTGGCGGTGCCGGAGCCGAGGGCGGACAGGTGTGGTGTGTGTGGGGGGGGGGGATGGGGAGGTGGGGGGCGGACAAGGCGACAGCGGACGGAGCAGAGACCGGTTGGGACCCCAGGGTTTGAGTGGACACGAGGGTCGGGGACAGACTCAGTGGGCAGTTGGACTCTTCCTGTGCACACCTCTGAGGCTCTGCACCGACCCCCCCCCCACACCCCCCCACACACCACACACAACTCACACACACTCACACACCCCCCACACCCCCTCACCCACACCCATCCACCCACCCCCTCCACACCCCCACACACCCACTCACACCCCTTCCACACCCCCACACCCCACCACACCCCCACACACCCCCCACACACCCCCTCCGCACCCCCCAACCCCGTCCCACACCTCCAACACGCCCCTCCACCCCCCCCACACCCCCCCACACCCCCCACACACCCCGCACACACCCCCTCCACCACCCCCACACACCCCCTCCCACACCCCACAACACCCCTCCATCACACCCCACACACCCCCCCCACACCCCAAACCCCGTCACACCAACCACGCCCTACACACCCCCACACACCCCGAACACCCCCCACCCACCCCGTCCACACCCCCACACACCCCTCCACACCCCCCCACACCCTCACCACACACCCACACACCCCCTACCACATTCTCTCCACACACACCCCAACACCCCCATCGACCCCCTCCACCCCATACCCCCCACACACACCCACAGACCCTACACACACCCACAGACACTACACCCTCAGGCATTACCCCCCCCCCCCAACGGACCAATGGAGAGAGAGAGCTGGGGTGAGAACAACATGAGTTTTACTGCTTGTCGCCGGCCTCCCCCCGCTCCGGGCCCCGGCTCACCGTGTGCGCCGTCACCAGCACGATGCGCCCACGATCACCCCCGCCCCACCCACGTCGTAGGCGGTGACGGGCTCGCCGAGCAGCAGGTACTGCAACAGCATGGTCACACCACCTCGGAGTGCAGCAGGGCGCAGACGAGCGCCGGGTGCGCCCTGGTCACCGCGTGGTTGGCGCAGAAGAAGGAGACGAGGGCGAGCAGGGAGCCGGCCGCCACGCAGACCCAGGTGAGCGGGTCGGCGGTGAGCACCGGTCCTGGAGCAGCGGCGCCAGAGGGGCGCACGCCAGGCTGCCCACCACGCCGAAGGTGAAGGCGGCCGTCAGCAGCTTGGCCGGGTGGCCGAGGGCGCGGAAGATGACCAGGGCGACGCCAGCGCCAAGCCGCCAGCATGGCCAACACGTAGCCAAGACGTCAGGCAGCAGCGAGACCTTGTCCAGCGCCGCCAACTCGGGCACCACGATCAGGCAGAGTCCGGCCACGCTGCCCAGGACGCCGAGCCAGTCGCACGGGCTGAGCCGGTAGGTGCTGATGACCAGACCCATCAGCGTGGAGCAGAGGGTCGAGGTGCCCTTGCGCACGGTGGTGGCGCTCCCGGCCGGGATGACCATCACGAGCTGTAGGCGCAGCCCACCGACACCACGTTGACCAGGGCGTGGACGAAGACGGGTCTCCAGGCGGCGCGGGGTCCGAAGAGCGGCGCGCCCCGGCAGCGCAGCGCGAAGCCCAGCCCCAGAGGAGCAGCAGCGTAACAAAAGGATCTGCAGCGGCGGCAGCCGGGACGCCTGGTAGGCGATGCGGGTGAAGGGCGCCACGAAGCCGGCCGGCACGCCGCCCCCAGCAGGGCCACCACCAGCCCCTCGGCTCTGTCCGACAAGCAGCCCCCGCCCCAGCTCCAGCGCCGGCCCGTCCGGCCACCCTCCGGCTCCCGGGGTCGGTCCCCCGCGCCGCGCTCCCGCTGAAGCTCCATCGGCGCGCCGAGCCCCCCGGACCTCTCGGTGGCACCTGGGCGGGGAGAGAGGACCGGGTCAGAGTCAGGCAGTGGTCGGGGGTCGGCCCTTCGGCCCAGCCGGTCCATGCTGACCAACATTCCCCATCTGAGCCGGTCCCACTTGGAAACCTTTCCTCTCCATGGACCTGTCCAAGTGTCTCCTAAACGTGTTCGTGAACTGCCTCACTCTCTGGCAGCTCGTTCCACACACGGACCACCCTCTGGGTGAAGAAGTTGCCCCTCAGCTCCCCTTTGAATCTCTCCCCTCTCACCTTGAACCTGTGCCCTCTAGTTCTTGACTCCCCAACCCTAGGAAGTCAGTGTGCATTCACCCTATCCATGCCCCTCAGGATTTTATACACCTCTACAGGTCACCCCTCAGTCTCTGTATCCCTGGGTCAGACCCTCACTGGGAGCACTGTGCACGGTTCCCATCTCTGTATCCCTGGGTCGGACCCACACCGGGAGCACCATGCACAGTTCCGGTCTCTGTATCCCTGGGTCAGACCCACACCGGGAGCACCGTGCACAGTTCCGGTCTCTGTATCCCTGGGTCGGACCCACACCGGGAGCACCATGCACAGTTCCCATCTCTGTATTCCTGGATCAGACCCACATCCGGAAGCACCGTGCATGGTTCCTGTCTCCATATCCCTGGATCAGAACCCACACTGGGAGCACCGTGCATGGTTTCCATCTCCGTATCCCTGGGTTAAAGCACAGGCACGCACTGGTCATTACTGGATTAGTAATCCAGAGTTCAAAACCCACAGCAGTGGCTGGCAGTGGGTGGGTGAGGACAGGCAAACCTGTGGTACCAGCGGATTGTCGTAAACCTCCTGGTCAGGACCTCCCGCCTACACCCCGGACAGGGGATGGGATCTCCTGATGGGACCTCCTTGACGGGACCTCCCGCTGGCACCCCGAATGGGGCTGTTGTGTCCTCCAGACCCAGTGAGCACTCCCGCTGCCCCGCTCCCACCAGACTGAAGCAGAGGGAATGGATGGGCTGGACAACTGGACCCATTGACCCAGCAACTGGATCCAGACTCAGCAAAGTCATTCCCACCTCTGGGAATGTCCTCCCTGCAAACATCGGGGGACAGGTATGCAGGTTGGGAGAGCCGGTCCCACAGGCCAGTGAGATGGGTGGGACGGTGTCATCACCATGGGGACAAACCCCACACCCCATGAAGTATCGGCACCAGGTCAAACATGCGCCAACAACCTCCTCCTGTTCCCCCTGGCCTTGCCCTCGCTCAGCTGATGAACCGGTGCCCCTCGGTGTTGGAGGAAGGACTGAGGGGAGTGAGGGCCGGAATGTTCTCTGGGTGGGTCGGTAGGACCACCCCTGACCTCGCTGGTTGGGGGCTGCTGGTGAGTGACCCAACAGGAGGGGTAAACCTACAGGAACTCGTCCTCCCCGATCAGCCTGTGGGCCGCCCACCTGTCCATGACCGCAGTGGTGACCACTCAGTCCTTGTGGAGACCTGTCCTGTCCTCACACCAGGGACACCCTGCACTGTGTGGTGACAGTGGAGGGCGGCGATATAGTAAGGCAGGATGGTGCGTGACTGGGAGGGGAGCCTGTGGGTGGCGGCATTCCCCTTGGACCCACTGCCCTTGTGCTTGGGAGAGGTGGTGGGTTTGGGAGGTGCTGCCTGGTGAGTAACCGCAGGACGTTGTGTGGACGGTGCACACGGCAGTGACCGTGCGCCGGTGGTGGAGGGAGGGGGTGTTTTGGGGGTGAGGGGGAGCCGATCGAGCGGCTGCTTCGTCCTGGATGGAGAGTTGTTGGAGGTAAGTGGAGGCTGTTCCACCGGACCTGTGCCTGGTGGGACAGACTCGAACTGGGCGCCCCCGGGACAGCGCGGACCAGCTGCAGAGACGTTCACCCCCCACGCACCCCGACACACCCCTCCCTCACCGTGAATGTCAGGACCGGGGCTGCGCCCTGGCTCCGTGCAGCTGCAGTGGAGCATCTGGGAGCAAAGCATGCAGCAGCCCAGCGAAGCAGTCCTTGCATGTGGAGGAGCAGGAGCCGCATGCATTCGGCAGGGGGCATGGGTCAGAACATCGAACACAGACCAGTCCAGCACAGGAACAGCCCCTTCGGCCCACCGTGTCTGTGCTGAACACTGATGCCGAATTAAACTAAATCTCTTCTCCCTGCACATGATCCATAGCCCTCCGCTCCCTGCACATCCGTGTATCTAACAGTCTCTTAAACACCACTATGGTATCTGCCTCCACCCCCACCCCTGGCAGCCTGTTCCAGGCACCCCACCGCTCTCTGTGTAAAAAATCTTGCCCTTCACATCTCTTTTAAAACGTTCCCCCTCTCGCCTTAAACACACGTCCCTCTAGTACTTGACATTTCTACCCTGGGAAAAAGTCTCTTCCTACCCTATCTGTGCCTCTCATAATTTTAAGAACCTCTATCAAGTCTCCCCTCAGCCTCCGATGCTCCAGGGAGAACAACCCAACTTTGTGCAACCTCTCCTCTAATCCAGGCAGTGTCCTGGTGAACCTCTCCTGCACCCCCTCCAAGCCCCTCCACATCCTTCCTGTACCGGGCGACCAGAAACTGCACACAATCCGCCACAGCGGATCAGATCGTAGCTCTGGCGGCCCCACTGCATCCGACGGTGGACGATTCAACAATTTACAGGAGGAGGTGGAAGATGTCCACCTCAGTGACAGCTGGGCCCTGTGTAGGTGCCGAAGAACGAGTGGGTGATCCACCCTGAGTCCCTCCTGAGAACCCACCATCGCAGATGGCAGTTTATGCTCCATGCGATACACACTCTGCCGGACGGCACCAGTGGTATCAACGGCACCCCAATGTCCCACGGGTTGTGTAGGTGAGTCGGGTGAAGTCTCAGAGCGAGAGGTTGCCTGAACTGCCAGATGCTACAAGGACAGGGGAGCGGAGGAACCTCCAGAACGGGGTGGACGGGTTCAGTTATCCGGCCGAGATCCGGACAATGTGGAAAAAGGTGGGGTGGTCAAGAAAAAACAAAAACAAAAAGAAGTGAATTATCTAAATGGTGAGAGGCTGGAGAGCTCTGAGATGCAGAGGGGTCTGGGTGTCCGAGTGCACGAGTCACCCAGGCCCAGTGAGCTGGACAGGGAAGCCAGCAGATGTTCCTGCTGGTGGAAGTGAATACAAACGTCGTGAAGTTGTACTTCGGCCACAGCTGGTGTCCCGTGTACCGTGTTGGTCGTCTGATCTAAGGAAGGATGTTGATGTGTTGGAAGACGTTCAGAGTGCTCCTCAGCCTCCTCTGTTCCGGGGACAATAGACCCAGCCTCTCCGCGTCTCTGAGACCCTCCATCCCAGTCAACGTCGTGGGAAGTCCCCTCTGCACCCTCTCCAGTGCAGATGCCTCCTTGCTGGAGAGTGGCGACCAGAACTGCACGCGGTTCTCCAGCTGTGGCCTCACTGAGGTTTGGTGTTCGCTCCTCTGAAGAGCTTTGGACATTCTCTCAGTGGTGGTCTGTCAATGCAGGGCTGACCCTGCTTGGGTAGCTGGAGAAGAACCTGGGAACCTACTCAGGGAGTTGTATCCTGAACCATTCCGCCCTAATGCCTGGTAAGCCCATTACCCAGTGATTCTGCCCTGCTGTGGAGGTCAGTTTGCCCAGAGTGAGGTTAATCTGTGGGGTTGTTCATTGACTGTAGGAAGGTTGGGTGGGGAGGAGGTCCGGGTGAACAGGTTCCCACCCCCCCCCCCCCACCACACACACGGGGAGGGAGAGGGGGTGTGAGACATTTCCCTTCCTGCCGTTATCCAGTGCCCCCAAACCTCCCCGGAGGAGAAGTCCACTCACCCTGGCCACCTCAGGAGCACGGAACGGCGGAAGGGGCTGTGTCCGGGGATCTGCTCTCGGCTGTGACATCACAAACACCGCGGCGGGTCACCGGGTCCCTGCCGCCCCCCCCACACATAAACACCCCCCACACACACACCCCTCACACACACACACACACACACACACACACACACACACACACACACACACACACACACCCCACCCTCACACACACTACCCCCCACAACCCACACACACCACCCCCCTCCCACACACACCACCCCGCACACACCCCACGCACACAACCCCACACACACACCCCACACCCCTCCACAGACACCCTCCACACACACCCCTCCCACACACACACACCCCACCCCCACACATAAACACCCCCCACACACACCCCACACCCCCCCACACACACACAGACAACCCCCACACACACCCCTCCCACTCACACACACACAACCCACCCCCACAGCACCCACACACCCCCACACCCCCACACCCACAGCCCCCACACACCCCACACACACACACACACACACACACACACACACACACACCCCACACCCCCACACCCACAGCCCCCACACACCCCACACACACACACACACACACACACACACACACACACACATCCAGAATGCGGAAGACAGATTGCAGAATAAAGTGTCACAGTTACAGCGAAAGTGCAGTGCAGGCAGGCAATGAGGTGCAGGGTCACGGTGAGCTAGATTGTGTGATCGAGAGTTCACCTTTAGCGTGTGAGAAGTCTGTTCAAGGGTCTGATTGCAGTGGGTTAGAAGCTGTCCTTGAGCCTGGTGGTACGTGCTCTCAAGCTTATGCATCTTCTGCCTGATGGGAGGGGGAGAGAATAGAAGAATGTCCGGGGTAGGTGGGTTTTTGATTATAGAGGCAGCCAGAAGTGTAGACAGAGTCCAAGGAGGGGAGGCTGGTGTCTGTGACGCGTTGGGCTGTGTCCACAACTCCCTGCAGCTTCTTGTGGTCCTGGACAGAGCAGTTGCCGTCCCAAGCCGTGATGCATCTGGATAGGATGCTTTCTATGGTGCATCGGTAAAAATCGGTGAGGGTCAAAGGGGACATGCTGAATTTCCACAGCCTCCTGAGGAAGTAGAGCCACTGGTGAGCTTTCTTGGCCATAACGTCTCCGTGGTTGGACCAGGACAAGTTGTTGGTGATACTTACAGCTGGGAACCTGAAGCTCTCAACCGTCTCCACCTCAGCACCGTTGATACAGACACGGGCGTGCACTCCGTGCCCCTTCCTGAAGTCAATGACCAGCTCATTGGTTGTTGTCCTGACTGCACAGGTGAGTGGTCAAGTTCTCTGTGATTCTGCCTTCATTGCTGAGACACAGCAAACACAGAACTGGAGGAAGGTGTGGACAGTCATAGGTTGGAGGCCATTCAGCCCTTCAGTCGTGCTCACCCACTCAACACGATTATGGCTGATTATCCATCATAATTGTTGACCTTTGGTGAGAAGAAATATCTCCATCTTCTTCCTGAACACGTCTGAAGACTCGGCCCTCTTCACCATCAGTGGGAGAGAACTCCACTGGTTCACCAGTCCCGATGGGGGGGACACCCTCTGGCTCTCTGCTCCAGTTGGGAAACCCCGTATCCCACGGTCATGACTCCTGGTCCTGGAATCTCCTGCCATCCAGAACGTCCTCCCTCCCGGTATCTAGTCTGTCTGGTCCTGTTGGAATTCCATAGGTTTCCATGATCCCCTCCTCTGAGGAGTGTCCCAGTCAGCCCAACCCCTCCTCACTCACACGCCCCTCCCGCTGTCCCAGCAATCACTCCAGGAGCAATCTGCTGGAGGGACTCAGCGGGTCGGGCAGCATCTGTGGGGGTGGGAAGGAATTGTCAACTTTTCAGTCAAGACCCTGCATCAGGACCTGCATAAGGTGACAGGGTTTAAGAGTGACCTGAGGAGCAACTTTTTCACAGAGAGGATGGTCTGTATATGGAACGAGCTGCCAGAGAAAGTGAGTGAGGCAGGAGCATTACCAACATTTAAAAGACACTTGGACAGTTTACATGGATAGGAAAGGTTTAGAGGGATACGGGCCAAATGCAGGGAAATGGGACCAGCTCAGGTAGACACTTTGGTCGGCATGGACAAGTTGGGCCGCGGGTCCTGTTTCCGTGCTCTATAATTCGGTGAGTTTCTACTTCCAGGAGTTAGACACAGAGTGAAGCTCCCTCCTCACGGTCCCATCACACACTCCAGGGGTCAGACACAAGGTGAACCTCCCTCCTCACCGTCCCATCACACACTCCCAGGGTCAGACAGTGAAGCTCCCTCCACACCCTCCCATCAGACACTCCTGGGGTCAGACACAGTTAAGCTCGCTCTACACTGTCCCATCACACACTCCCAGTACGTTCACTGAAGTGTCTGCTGAAACCAGCTCTCTGAAATGAAGCCACAGTGCAGAAGGGTGGATTCACGTTGGTGGAGCCAAGAAAAACACAAGCTCTTACTGAAGGACATTCTGTATAATGAGCGGTTACCTTAAGAAACCCCACATCGCAGTGTCACACTGTACACTCAACCGCGGACCCCTTTCCAGCAGGAACCCCCTCCTGTGGGCTGCTGAATGTCACACACCCCCACGCAGAGGGATTCCTCACTGGACACCAGTAACCACCGCCCTGGCAAACTCAGCCTTGCTCTCCCCTCCCTCTGGCAAACCAACCCTGCCCTCCTCTGCCAAAGGGAAGGCTCTGGGCTGGAGTAGGCCAACTCCCCTGGGACTGGAAGGAGCCTGCTTGTTCCCCCCTCCCCTCTGCCTCGGGTTATCTCCCTCCCCGTGGGATCTTGCTATGCCCCCATGAGGTAGTGCTGGGGGTGTGCCATGGAAGAGGGGAGGTGCATTTATGTGGTCTTTCGGGACGCGGGAGGGGACGGTGCAGCCAGTCAGCCAATCCCCGCGGCCTAACCAGCCAACCAAAGCCTGCTCCACAGGCCCGAGTTCGGAGGCAGCTGTGGCTGAGCAGCTGGATGCCACTGGGGGAGATCCCTCCACCCCCCTCTCCCTAACACTGTGCCAGGAATGTTCGGAGGGAGGGGGAGCAGGCTCCTGCCTTCCCCCAGTGAAACCAGCCCAGTAAGGCCTGGTACCCCCACGACAGCCGGCAGCCAGGAGCTCAGAGTGACGACCGTCCTGGGCCTTGGCACAGGGAGCCTGTGCTGCCGATGGCCAGAACCAGGCTGCCGCTGGCTGAAAATCCAGCAAGGCCTGAGGGTGAAGCAACTTTAATTTGCAGGCTTTAAAAAAATAAAATCGGGGTGTGTTAGTGATCAGTGCCCAGTTCCTGTTTGATTTGCAGAGAAGGGAGAGAGGGATTTAAACCTGTCAAGCTGTCTGTATTTGTGTGTGTGTGTGTGTGTGTGTGTGTGTGTGTGTGTGTGTGTGTGTGTGTGTGTGGGTGGGTGGGTGGGTGGGTGTGGGTGTGTGTGTGTGTGTGAGAGAGAGAGAGTGTTGTGTGTTTGTGTGTGTGTTGTGTCTGTGTGAGAGTGTGAGTGAGGGAGTGTGAGAGAGTTGTGTGTGAGTGGTTGTGTGTGAGGGAGTGTGTTTGTGTGTTGTGAGTGTGTGTGTGAGAGTATGTGATTGTGCTGTGTGCGTGTGTTATGTGTGTGAGAGAGTGTAAGAGTGTGTCACTATGAGAGTGAGTGTATGTGAGTGTCTGTGTGTCAGTGAGTGTGTGAGTGTGTCAGTGTGTGTGAGTGTGTCAGTGTGTGTGAGTGTGTGTGAGTGTGTCAGTGTGTGTGTGAGTGTCAGTGTGTGTGTGAGTGTCAGTGAGAGTGTGTGTTTATCTCTCAGCTCTCACAGTTCTAAGTGCGACAGGATTCTTGAAATTCTGTGCGTGTGCCAGATCCAGGCTCCAGCACAATGCTTGGCGAAGCCTGTTCTTTGGCTGGTGTAAGCTAGCAAGAGGGAGGGAGCGAGAACGAGAGAGAGAGAGAGAGAGAGAGAGAGAGAGAGGAAGGAGCTGACAGTCGCTGCATTTACAGTTTGCAGGGCGTAGATGTGTGCAGCACTAAAGCAGCCTCCTGCTGAAAGCAGACTCCCCCTGCCTGTGTCTCTCCCCCTCTCCCCCTCCTGCTCTCCCTCGGATGGCTGGTTGATTTTCAATCGCATGGATTAGTTCTCTCTCTCTCTCTCTCTCTCTCGCTCTCTCTCGATCTCTCTCTCTCTCACACACACAGAAGAAAGTTACCAAACATCAGCAGAGACCTTGATGATGTCACAGGAGAGAGAGCACGCAAGTGCGGAGAATACTGCCAGAACCTTAGTATGAGAGGGACAGGAGAAACGACTCCATATTGGGTTCAGTGGCAGTGAGTGCCCTCTGCAGCAGACAGGATGCAGGTAGGACTACCTCTGGCAGCCTCGGAGGGAGCAGGGGAAGGAGGGGTGTCGACTCGAGCTCTCCAGGGTGTGTTAGATATAGAAATGAAAACACGTAAATATCTGTCGATGTGGTCCTCGGACGAGCATCTTGCTTCTGTTTATCTGCTGGGTTGGTATGGAGGGCAGGCAGGGGTGGATGGGAGGAGGAGAGGGGCCAGGACAGTGTATGCCAGCCTGCTGATGATGTGCTTCCAAGCTGCACAGTCACACTGTACTGTCTGCCAGAGGTACAGGCAATGGGCAGACGCTGTGCTGAGAGGAAGGGGGTGGGTTGTTAGTGTGCACGCGCACACACACACACACACACACACACACGCGCGCGCGCATGCACACACACAGACACGCACATGCGCGCGCACACACAGACACGCACACGCGCGCACACACACACACAGACACATATGCACACACACATATGCACACACACACACGCAGAGACACACACACAGAGACATATGTACACACACATACACACAGACACAGACACACGCACATACAGTGACATGCACACAGACACACATGCACACTCATGCGCACACACACATAGGCCACAGACAGACACATACTCGCGCACACAGATGTACACACATACACACATGTACACACACAGATACACATGCACATAGTGATACACATACAGACATACATAGACCACAGACAGACACATACACACTCTCACATACACAGACACACACATACAGTCTCTCACACACACACACTTTCACACACAGATGCATACACTCACACACACACAGACCACAGACTCACACACAGGAGCACACATACACAAACACAGGATTACAGACAGACAGACAGACACAGACAGACAGACAGACAGACAGACAGACACACACACACACACACAGAGAAACAGACATGCATAAACACTGACAATCACACAAACAGACAAATACCCACACTCAGACACACAAACGGACAGAATCCGGTGCGCATGCCCACAGTCCAACACGAGACACAGGCATGGATGTGTAAGGCCAGGCACACACACACTGACAGACACACGGTGTGAGCACACACTGGTTACAGACAGACATGAAAGCACAGAGTGACAGACACACACTCACACCCAGGGACACACATTGACATGTACACAGACACACACAGACACATATGCACAGGTGTGACCACACAGAGATGCACAGGTACAGTCACACACGCACACAGCCATACAAACACATTCACGTGTGGATGTGAGTGAGGGCAGCGGTGTAGATACACATGGGTGTACAGGCAAACACGCAAACACAGGCCCAGAGAGAAACACATGGACACATAAACACAAAGAGATGTGTATAGACAGAAAGGTACAAACTGACACAGACCCACCCAATAACACACATACAGGCAAACATACACAGACGCACATACATGTTCTGACACAGACAGACACGCCACACACTGGTACAGACATATATGCACCCACACATGCACACAGACACACACTTATAAGTAGGCACAGGCACACATGGACACACAGACATCCAGATACACACGTGCACACACACAGAGGCACAGGCACACACATGTTGATACAGGCAACAATACACACAAGTATGCACACAGACACACACAGAGACACACGCATAAACAAGGACAGAGACATACTAAAAACACACACAGACATAGACACACACAGAAACAAACATACACACAGACACACAGAGACACACACAGACACTCACACACACAGAGGCACACACACGCACACACTCAAGCACACAGACACATAGAGACAGACAGACAGACAGACGCACACACACACAGAGGCAGTAACCCTACCAACAGGCTGTTGGGACACTGTCCCTCGATCTCCTTGGTGGGTGTCTGGCCCCGGGGTGAGCAGGGTGTGGGTGGGGGTGAGGGAGGTGCAGAGCTGAAGGGAGGGGTGGATGGGAGCGTTGTCCACCCACAGACGGGCTCAGTCCCTCTGTCCCTTCGGTCCCTGCCTTGGGAGGGTGGGGGAAGCCACGACCTAGACCCTGTCCCAGCCCCTGGCCCACCCATGGCTCACCCCAGAGTTAACAAACGCAACGGTGCTTTAATCTTCGCGCTGCGTAGGTTGGATCTGCTGACCGTGTGTCTGTGTTTGTGTCTGTGTTTCTCTGTGTGTGTGTCCGTGTGTGTGTTTGTGTGTCTGTGTGTATGTTTGTGTGTGCGTGTGTGTGTGCGTGCATGCATATATGTGGACATGTGTGTGCGATTATGTGCATGTGTGTGTGTGTACGTGCACGCATGTATGTGTGCACGTGTATGTACGTGTGCGTGTGCGTGTACGTGCGTGTGCCTGCCGGTCTCTCTCCCCCAGGCTCCCTCCACACGCTGCCTCTCCTCCTGGGCTCGTTCTGGTCCCTGAGTGTCCCGCCGATGCGATAGGATTCGGGGAGCAGAGCTGAGGACCCTTCAGTGTCCGGACGCCACGCAAGGTAAGGACGGGGGTCCCGACCACTGCCCTGCCGTGTCTGCTCATTCTGTGCCCCTGTCACCGCCGCCATTAACCCTCGACTCACCGTCCCCGGCCCAGCTGCTGGAGGGGGGATCCTACTGGGTCAGGGTAGTCCTGGGGGGCTGTGGGAGGGGGAACACCCTCACCCTATGGGTTCCACACAGACACAGGCCCCCATGGTCAGACCTGGAATGGGGGGGGGGTGGGGGGGAGAGTGAGGATTCGGGGGAGGGAGTGTGGAGGGGATTGCTGGGGCGGGGAGAGGTCGGGGGAAGAGGTCGGGGGCTGGTGGGAGACGTTTCAGTGGTCTGGGGTCAGTGATCGAACCCCAGTGCCCCCCCCAACTGGGCGGGGGGGAGTAGGGCAGACAGTCCCTGATTGTGTGGGATGTCTTCGTTCCCCACCCCTCCCCTGCCCCACTCCCCACCTCTCCTCCCGCACTCCCCTCCCCTCCCCTCCCCACCCCCACCCCACCAGTCTCCCCACCTCCTGCAGCCATGGCCACACACGTTCAGCATCAGTGAGGTGCAGGGTCCAGTTCATAGGCAGCCCCTCCCTCACCCCTCGAGGTTCCAGCCTCCATTCCAGCAAAGGGAGGGGCAGTGAAGGAGCTCCACCCTGTGGGAGGGGCGGTGAGGAGGGAGCTCCACCCTGTGGGTCGGGCGGTGAGGAGGGAGGTTCACACTGTGGGACGGGCGGTGAGGAGGAAGGTCCACACTGTGGGACGGGCGGTGAGGAGGAAGGTCCACACTGTGGGACGGGCGGTGAGGAGGGAGTGTCACATTGTGTGTGGGGCAGTGAGGAGGGAGCCCCACATTGTTGGTGGGGCGGTGAGGAGGGAGCGCCACACTATGGGAGGGGTGGTGAGGAGAGAGTGCTTCGGTCTGTGATCATTCCCTCCATCCACGGATGATCTGTGGTGATCTCTGTCCCTGCTTCCATGATGTGAAGTTACTTTCCCAACCCCGGGAGGGTTTGAGGTGCCAAACTAAGGCTGGTCCATGAACCACTGCCCCATTTCTGCGTCACTGGGCCCAATGACCCCGAGCTGCCGTTCCTGGGAACGCTGCTGGGAGGGACAGAGCTGACGGTTGGGGCTGTGGTCACAGAATCTCCCACCAACCCTACCGCCCTCCGAGATCCCTGCACTCCCTCACTCCCAGCCTCGCCACACTGCTGCTTCCCATTGCCTGGAATTCCTTCCCTGTCCCTCTCCACTGTGGCTGGATAAAGCCAGGCCTAGGCCTGAGTGCCCAAGCCTGAGGCCTACTTCTGGCCCTGTCTGTCGGGAGTTAAAAGTCCACACGCAGGGCGAAGGAAACCCTGGGGGAACTTCTGAGTGAGGCAAGAAGAAGAAAGGATTCTTTGCTTTAATTTTCACGGGCAGTTGGTTAGATATAAAAGTATATTGGGACGGGAAATGCCAGTCTCAGTTTTGACCATTTTGTCCAGTCAGACATGAAACAACCTCTGTGAGTGGCGGAGCTGGAGGGCGAGGGGGTGTCCGGTGGTGGCAGGCTTTGGCGACTGCGGGCTGCATTAACCTCGTAACTAGGTGTGCAGACGAGTGCAGCCATTTCACAGCAACACAGGCCCAGCCCACAGCTCGAAACCCAAACCCAGAGCAGCTCACACAACCCCCGGACACGGGATCAGAGCGCAGCGCAGCTCAAAACCGGCATGGGAAAACATTCCACAGCAACCCGCAGAGAATCCCACTGAACCTCCGGAACCGGACCCCGGTGTTATACAGTGACAGACACAGACCCGTCCCCACCGGTACCGTACCCCAGTGTTATACAGTGACAGACACAGACCCGTCCCCACCAGTACCGTACCCCGGTGTTATACAGTGACAGACCCGTCCCCACCGGTACTGTACCCCGGTGTTATACAGCGACAGACCCATCTCCACCAGTACCGTATCCCGGTGTTATACAGGGACAGATCCATCCCCAACGTACTGTGCCCCGGTTACACAGCGACAGACTCATCCCCACCGATACTGTACCCCGGTGTTATACAGCGACAGACCCATCCCCACCAGTACTGTACCCCGGTGTTATACAGTGACAGACCCATCCCCACCGGTACCGTACCCCGGTGTTATACAGCGACAGACCCATCCCCATCGGTACTGTACCCCGGTGTTATACAGCGACAGACTCATCCCCACCGGTACCGTACCCCGGTGTTATACAGCGACAGACCCATCCCCACCGGTACTGTACCCCGGTGTTATACAGCGACAGACTCATCCCCACCGGTACCGTACCCCGGTGTTATACAGCGACAGACCCATCCCCACCGGTACTGTACCCTGGTGTTATACAGTGACAGACACAGACCCGTCCGCATCTGTACCAGAACATAGAAAGTACAGCACAGGAACAGGCCCTTCGGCCCACAATGTTGTGCTGAACCAATTACATTCGTAATAAAATGCCCAACTAAACTAATCCCTTCTGCCTACACGATGTCCATATCCTACCATTTCCCTCACTTTCATGTGCCTAGCTAAGAGCTTCCTGAACACCCCTCTATCGTGTCTGCCGCCTCCACCACCACCCCAGGCAGCGTATTCCAGGCACCTACCACTCTGTGTAAAAAAAAACTTGCCCTGCACATCTCCTTCGAATGTACCCCCTCTCACCTTAAATGCATGCCCTCTGGTATTAGACATTTCAACTCTGGGGAAAAGATACCGGCTGTCTGTCTGTGCTTCTCATAATCTTATAAATCTCTATCAGATCTCCCCTCAGCCTCCGCCACTCCAGAGAGAACAACCGAAGTTTGTCCAACCTCTCCTCATAGCACGTGCCCTCTAATCCAGGCAGCATCTTGGTAAACCTCTTCTGCACCCTCTCCAAAGCCTCGACGTCCTTCCTGTAACGGGGCGACCAGAACTGAATGCAATACTCCAGATGCGGCCTAACTGAAGTTTTATAAAGCTGCAGCTTAACTTCCTGACTCTTGAACTCAGTGCCTCGACTAATGAAGGCAAGCATGCCCTATGCCTTCTTTACCGCCCTATCAACCTGTGCAGCCACTTTCAGGGAGCTATGGACTTGGACCCCAAGATCCCTCTGCTCATCAACACTGTTAAGGGTCCTGCCATTAACAATGTACTGTCCCTTTACATTTGATCTCTCAAGGTGCAACACTTCACATTTGGCCGGGTTAAACTCCATCTGCCATTTCTCTGCCCATATCTGCAACTGATCTATATCCCGCTGTATCCTCTGCCGGTCTTCTACACTATCCACAACACTACCAATCTTTGTATCATCTGCAAACTTACTAACCCACCCATGTACATTTTCACCCAGGTCATTTCTATACATCACAAACAGCAGAGGTCCCAGTACAGATCCCTGAGGAGCACCACTACTCACAGACCTCCAGCTAGAATAAGTTCCATTGACCACTACCCTCTGCCTTCTACAGGCAAGCCAGTTCTGAATCTAAACGGGCAATTCACCGTGGATCCCATGCATCTTAATCTTCTGGGTGAGTCTCCCATGAGGGACCTTGTCAAACGCCTTACTGAAATCCACGTAGACAGCATCCACAGCTCTACCTTCATCAATCACCCTCGTCACCTCGTCAAGTAACTGAATCGTTAGTAAGGCATGACACGCCCTGCACAAAGCCATGCTGACTGTCCCTAATTAGGCTATGGTTTTCCAAATGCTCAAAAATCCTACCCCTGAGGATCCTCTCCAGTAACTTCCCTACCACTGACGTGAGACTCACTGGTCTATAGTTTCCAGGATTATCCCCCTTTCCCTTCTTGAACAACATTAGCTACTCACCAGTCCTCCGGGACCTCGCCTGTGGCTGGAGAGGACACAGAGATCTTGGTCAAGGCCCCAGCAATCTCATCTCTTGCCTCTTTCAATAACCTGGGGTATATCCCATCAGGTTCTGGGGACTTATCCACTTTAATGCTCTTTAAGAGACCCAACACTACCTCCTCCTTTATCTTGAAATGCCCCAGCATATTAGCAAGCTCCACGCTGATCTCCCTACCCTCCACAGCCTTCTCCTTGGTAAACACTGATGCAAAGTACTCATTTAGGATCTCACCCACCTCCTCTGCCTCCAAGTACGTTCCCTCCTTTATCCAGTTGTCTTACCCTCTCCCTAGGTATCCTCTTGCTCGTGTATAGAATGCCTTGGGATTCTTTTTAATTCTACCTGCCAAGGACTTTTCATGGCCCCTCCTGGCTTTCCTAATTTCCTTCTCGAGTTCCTTTCTGGCTTCTTTATAATCCTCAAGGACTCTGTTTGATCCTCGCTTCCTAAGCTTTACATACTTTTCCTTTTTCTTCTCGACTGAACTCACCACCTCTCTCGACATCCAAGGTTCCCTTCCCCTGCCATCCTTGTCCTGCCTTCTTACTGGAACATCCCTGTCCTGTACTCTGTGCAGTTGGTCTTTAACCACCCTCCACGTCAGATGTGGACTTGCCCAAAAACAGCTGTTCCCAATTATTTCTCCTAGTTCCTGCCTAATGCTCCCGGAATTTGCCCTGCTCCGATTTAATACTCTCCCGTAAGGTCCATACTTATCTATATCTATCTTAACTTAAGGAGTTGTGGTCATTGTTCCCCACTGAAAGGTCAGTCACCTGGCCAGGCTGGTTACCCAGCACCAGGTCCAGTACGGCCCCTCCTCTCGTTGGACTATCAACATATTGATTTAAGAAACCCTCCTGGATGCACCTAACAAATTCTGCCCTGTCTAAACCTCTTACACTAAGGAGGTCCCAGTCTATATTAGGGAAGTTTCCCCGTGACAACGGTTTTACACCTTTCCCTAATCTGCCTGCATTTCTCTTCCTCATTGTCCTGGTGGCTACTGGGGGTGGGGGTGGGGGGGTGGGGGGTGTCTGTAGTCTAATCCCATCAGTGTGATTGCACCTTCCTTATTTTTGATTTCTACCCATGCAGACTCGGTGGACGAGCCTCCATTATGTCCCCTTTGGGTGCAGCTGTGATATTGTCCCTGATGAGCAGTGCAACTCCCCCCCCCCCACCACCCAACCCCTTTTACCTCCTTCACCATCCTTTCTAAAACATGGAAACCGTGGAACGTTAAGCACCCATTCCTGTCCCTGTTACAACCAAGTCTCTGCAGTGGCCACAACATCATAGTTCCATGTATTGATTCATGCTCCAAGTTCATCACCCTGACACATAATACTCCCAGCATCCAAGTACACACACTTCAACCTGCCCGTCCCATCGTGTCTGTCACTTTGCTCTGGCCTGTGTTTACTGGCCCTGACATCTCCCTTCCTCTCAATCCCTCCACTTTCTGACCCAGTGCTCTGGTTCCCATCCCCCTGCCAAACTAATTTAAACCCCTCTGAGTAGCACCAGCAAACCTCCTGACCAGGATATTGGTTCCCCTCCAGTTGAGGTGCAACCCGTCCCTCAGGTCACGCCTGCCCCAGAAGGGGTTCCAATGATCCAAGAACCCGAAACCCTGCCCCCTGCACCAGTTCCTCGGCCACTCATTCATCTGGCATACCATCCTATTCCTGCCCTGACCAGCCCGTGGCACCGGGAGTAATCCAGAGCTTACTACCCTGGAGATCCTGCTCTTCAGCAGCTTCCTAACTCCCTATGCTCACTGCACAGGACCTCTTCCCCCGGAGTTATACAGTGACAGACCCCTCCCCACCGGTACTGTACCCCGGAGTTATACAGCGACAGACCTGTCCCCACCGGTACCATACCCCGGAGTTATACAGCGACAGACCCATCCCCACCGGTACTGTACCCCGGAATTATACAGTGACACACCTGTCCCCACCGGTACCGTACCCTGGAGTTATACAGCGACAGACCCCTCCCCACTGGTACCGTACCCCGGCGTTAAACAGTGACAGACCCGTCCCCACTGGTACCGTACCCCAGAGTTATACAGTGACAGACCCATCTCCACCGGTACCGTACCCCGGTGTTATACAGCGACAGACCCATCACCACCGGTACCGTACCCCGGAGTTATACAGTGACAAACCCCTCCCCACTGGTACCGTACCCTGGTGTTCTACAGCGACACACCTGTCCCCACCGGTACCGTACCCCGGTGTTATACAGCGACAGACCCGTCCCCACCGGTACTGTACCCCAGTGTTATACAGCGACAGACCTATCCCCACCAGTACTGTACCCCGGTGTTCTACAGCGACAGACCCGTCCCCACCAGTACTGTACCCCGGCGTTACACAGCGACAGACCCGTCCCCACCGGTACCATGCCCCGGTGTTATACAGTGACACATCCGTCCCCACCAGTACTGTACCCCGGTGTTATACAGTGACAGACCCGTCCCCACCAGTACTGTACCCCGGTGTTATACAGTGACAGACCCGTCCCCACCGGTACTGTACCTCAGTATTGTACAGTGGCAGACACCTCTGTATTACTGTAGTCTTGGGCCTGTACTCTGTAATGTTGCTGCATTACCACTTCCCTGGTGACGTTGCCCAGGGTCTGACTGTGACCCTGCAGACTGTCCCCACTAGTTGTGTATCTGAGTGTCACCCTGCGATTTACCCCCTGCTGCCTTTTTCCACTGCGCTGGGGCCCTCCTGATTGCAGCGCCTGGAGCCCTCCCATCTGTTTATTTTGGGAACAATTAATATTTATATCTCTGGCACAGATTTTCTGTGTGTGTCCACGTCTTCTGCTGCAGGTGGAATAACCGCTCCTGTTCTCAGCTCTCGGTGCCCTGAGGGGGGTGTGCCGTTTCACCGACCGCTGGGGATCGTCCGCTGGTTGGTTCCCAGTGAAGTCGGTGAAGGGGCTTTGTCACCCTGGGTGACGGTGGACGTCACTGCGGACTGACCCCTGGGCTTTACCAAGTTCCGAACCACCCCTTCAATCCTACACTTAACCCCTTCTGTCTGAAGGTCTGTTGAAGCTCTTTGACCCTAAAGCAGTAGAATTACCGTTTAACTCTTTCAATCCCCAACAATTGTACTTAACCCCTTCTGTCTGATGGCACTACCAGCCTGTTTAAGCTCTTCATTCCTGGTTGTTTGTCCATTTAACCCCTTCAATGAACCAGTCAGACAATGTTTAATCTCCTTTGAACCCAAGCCAGAATGAACCTGATTAACTCCTGCAATCCCAGACCCATGTTGGACCCCTTTCAATCCTGAGCCTGTATGAACATGTTTTAACCCTGACACTTCACAGCTATAATATAATTAACCCTTCAAACCAGGACTGGTATCAGTCTGTTTCATACTTTAAATCTTTAGGCAGTTTGAGAATATTTAACTCCTTCAGTTACTGAGCCAGCACAAAATTGTTTGGGCCCTTCATTCCTGAGGTAGCGTGAGCCCATTTAGTCCAATCACAGGCCAGTCACATCATGGAGAGAATTAACGTTTTGGTTTGAAGTCCTTTGACCTGAAACATTAACTCTCTCCCTCCTGAGGTGTTGTCTGATCCGCTGAGTATTTGCACAGGTTTCTGCTTTTAATTCCAGAATTCCAGTATCTGCAGCTTTTTGCTCTTTAACCCTTTGTCCCAAAGTTTGTATGAGTCTGTTTAACCCCTTAAACCACATTAGAGTATGAGCCTGTTTAACCCCTTCAATGCTGAGCCAGTATAAATGTTTCAAACCCTTCTTATTCCAAGACTGTTAACTCTTTTAGTTCAAAGCCAATTCTGAGTATGTTTAACCCATTGAGTCTTGAGCCAGTAGATGCCTGTTTAACCCATTCAATCCCATGGCAGTAGGAAGGAGTTCAATACAGAAATGGATGTAGAATTGCTTCAGTATGAATCCAGAATCAGCATGTTTTAACCAGAGTTTTTAAAATGAGTCACTATCAGACCAGTGAATATCTTTGATAGAAACCAGTGTGGTGTTTAAACTCCTCATGACTACCAAAGGTAAAGAATGTCACCCTTTAACACAGTGAACCATCACAGTTAAACCACCCATAACATTGTCAGTATCAGGGTGTTTAACCCCTTCAATACTTAACCTGCTTCACAGTATTTAACCCCCTCAGTACTTAGCCCCATCAATACTGAGTTATATCAGTGTTTTACTCCTTCCATTTTGAGGCAGTTAGAGCTTAACCTCTTCTGCACTGAATCTATGTCAGTGTCAAACCCCTTCCATTCTCAGCCTGTCGGTTTAACCCCCTCCATTCTCATTCTGTGTCAGTGTTAAACCCCTTCCATTCTCAGTCTGTGTTGGTGCTTAACCCATTCTCAGCCAGTGTTGATGTTTAACCCTTTCTATTCTGTCTATCAGCTAAACCCCTATTCTGAGACAGTGAATGTTTAACCCCTTCCGTGCCAAGAGCCAATGTTAAGCCCCTTACATTCTTAGTCAGTAACCCCTTCCAACCAGAATCAGTTTAACCCATTCCATGCTGGAACAGTGTCATTGTTTAACCCTTCCCATGCTGGGAATGTCAGTTTAACCCCTTCCATGCTGGGACAGTATCAGTGTTTAACTATGTCCATGCTGGGACATTCAGTGTTTAACCCCTTCCATTCTGGGATAGTGACCCTGTTTAACCATGTGTGCCCAGGCTGTACCAGAGTGTTCACCTACTCAGGGCCGAGCAGTGGTGTTGTGCTTAATACCTCAGCACTGGATCTGTAGTGGGGGTTTAACTCTTTCAACCCTGACTGTTTCTGCCACGTTCCTTCTCTCACGTTGCAGGTTTCAGTCAACCAGCAAACGTGTGGCACAGCTGGAGGCCATTCAGCCCATCATGTCCATACCAGTCTGGAGAGAATGCCCCAGACTAGCCCACGTACCAGCACTGGGCCCATGCCCTCGGCTTCTCTCTCTCTCTCTCTCTCTCTCACACACACACACACACACACACACACACACACACACACACACACACACACACACACACACGCATATCCAGGTTGTGTACCATGGGGAGGGCTTTCTGACCCCCCCCCCCCCACCTCAGACAGGGAGTTCCAGACCACCAACACTCTCCGGGACAAACCTTCTCCTCATCTCCCCTCTAGTCCATCCACGGGTGACCTCCAACCTCTGCCCAGTGGTTTCTCAGCCTCTGCTCAGCCAGTTACTCTGTACAGGTCCCTCATGGTCAGTTAGCCCAGAATTTGGCCAAGGCTTGTGAGTAAATGCTGGAAACTGGAAATAAAAGCAGAAAATGCTGACTGCCTACCCTGTCTGTGCCTCTCAGAATTTTATAAATGTCTATCAGGTCTCCCCTCAGCCTCCACCACTCCAGAGAGAACATCCCAAGTTTGTCCAACCCCTCCTTGTAGCACATACCCTCTAATCCAGGCAGCATTCTGGCGAACCTCTTCTGCACCCTCTCCAAAGCCCCCCACACCCCTCCTGTAACGGAGCGACCAATACTTCAAGTGCGTCCTGACCAATGTTGTATGCAGCTGCAACATGACTTCCTGACTTTTATACTCAAGAGCAGATGATGCTGGAAACCCTCAGCAGGTCAGGCAGCATCCACGGAGGAAGAAATGGTTCAGGACACCCTTTGTCTGAAGTTAGTTCTGCTTCTCTCTCCACAGACGCTGCCGGACCCGCTGAGTGTTTCCAGCACTTTGTCTATCTGTGTTCACTCGACCTGCCTCACATTTGTTCTGGTTCTTCTGCCCTGTTTGATTTAAGCCCTTGTCTCTCTGCTTTTCTCACTCTCTCTCTCACACTCTCACCCTCCCTCTTTCTCTCTCTCTCTCTCTCTCTCACTCTCTCTCTCTCACTCTCTCTCTCACACTCTTGCTCTCCCTCTCTCTCTCTCGCTTTCCCTCTCTCACTCTCACACTCTCGCTCTCCCTCTCTCTCTCTCTCTCTCACTCTCTCTCTCACTGTCTCTCTGTTCCTCTCTCTATCTCTCTGTTTTGATGAGTAAGTTTGCGGAAGACATAAAAGTTGGTGGAATTGTGCATAGTGAGGAAGTTTGTCAAAGGGTGTAGACCAGTTGGAAAGTTGGGCAGAGAAGTGGCAGATGGAGTTTAATCCAGACAAGTGCAAGGTCAAATGCAAGAGGAAAAGACACCGTAAATGGCAGGACCCTTGAGAACATTGATGTACAGAGGGATCTTGGGGTGCAAGTCCACAGCTCCCTGAAAGCGGCCACACGAGTAAATAGGGTGGTAAAGAAGGCTTCACTGGTGGGGGCGTTGGGTACAAAAGTTAGGAAGTTATGTTGCAGCTTTATAAAACTTTAGTCAGGCTGCATCTGGAGTACTGTGTTCAGTTCTGGTCGCCCCATTACAGGAAGGATGTGGAGGCTTTGGAGAGGGTGCAAAAGAGGTTCACCAGGACACTGCCTGGATTAGAGGGCATGCGCTACAAGGAGAGGTTGGATAAACCTGGGTTGTTCTCTCTGGAGCGGTGGAGGCTGAGGGGAGACCTGATAGAGGTTTATAAGATTATGAGAGGCACAGATAGAGTAGATGGTTAGGGTCCTTTCCCCAGGGTGGAAATGTCAAAACAGGTTTAAGGTGAAAGGGGGAATGTTTAAAGGAGATAAACAGGGGAGGTGGTGGGAGCAGGTACAACAGCAACATTTAAGAGACACTTAGATACGTGAACAGGCAGGGAGTGGAGGGATGCGGCCCATGTGCCGGCAGATGGGATTAGCTCAGATTGGCATCATGGTTGGCATTGACATTGTGGGCTGAATGGTCTATTCCTGTGCTGCACTGTTCCGTCACTCTCTCTCTCTCTGTCTCTCTCAGTGTGTGTCTCTCTCTGTCTGTCTGTCTCTCTGTCTGTCTGTCTCTCTCTGTCTCTCTCAGTGTGTGTCTCTCTCTGTCTGTCTCTCTGTCTGTCTGTCTCTCTCTGTCTCTCTCAGTGTGTGTGTGTCTCTCTCTCTCTCAGTGCCTGTGTCTCTCTCTGTCTCTCTCTCTCTCAGTGTGTGTGTGTGTCTCTCTCTCTGTCTCTCTCTGTCTCTCTCAGTGTGTGTGCCTCTCTCTCTCTCAGTGTGTGTGTCTCTCTGTCTCTGTCTGTGTGTGTGTGTGTGCGCGCGCGCGCGTGTGTGTGTGTGTCTGTCTGTCTGTGTCTCTGTCTGTCTCTCTCTCTCTGTGTCTCTCTGTCTCTCTCGGTCTCTCTCAGTTTGCTTTCTGTCAATATCTCACTGTCTGTCTCTCTGTTTCGATTTTTCTCTCTCTCTTTCTGCCCGTCTCTCTCTCAGTCTGTCTGTCTACCTCTCTCCCTCACTCTCTCTCACATGCTTGAGCTCTCTCTAAGGATAATGGAACTGACGTAGTCATGGAAACTCCACTTACACTTAGCTTTGACCGAGCTGGACCCACCACAGGAAGTGGGCAGTTGGAAGCAGCTCTTCCCGAGAACAGGAACTAAAGGGAACAACACAGATTTCTGGGAACGCTGCCACCAACAACACTTCAAACCAAATATACATCGGATCTCAGCAAAAAAAAATCAGTGCTGGGTGAAAGTCATGCCCCATGCCTTTAATACCTGCTCCAAACATTGACCTGCTGCGGGGAATAAAACCATCTCTGATCCAGCAGTGGAGCTGGACCTTGAGGGAAAAACTTCCAGCAGGAAGAGCCCACAGAGTTCTGGAAATTACGGCAAATCTGGGACCTTCACTGGATTTTATTCAGAATGCCAGACAGGAATACACCACCAATGAAGCCCACCCCTTTAATACTCTCCCCCACAGAGCCCACCCGTTTAAGACCCTTCCCCCGCAAAGCCCACCCCTGCAGTGGTCTGCCAGTGGTACTGAGCCAGCTCGCTGAGGGTACAGGAGCAGACCCAGACGTCTCTGCCTCTCCCCGCTCCGACCTTGTCAAGTGAATACAGCTGGGTGCCCAGCTCCCAGTGCATGTGACCTTCCTCTGGGCATGGAGTGTCAGGCGAGGGCTGGGTGACTCCATTCCCCACCGTTCCCGGCTTCCCGTGGGATCTGAGCCCCCTCAACACCCACCACAGCCCATCCCAAACACACACATGGCTGTTCCTTGCCTGAGCACCTCCCAAACAACCTTTATTGTGGATCGCCCCATTACAGGAAGGGTGTGGGGGCTTTGGAGAGGGTGCAGAAGAAGTTCACCAGGACGCTGCCTGGATTAGAGGGCATGAGCTATAAGGAGAGGTTGGACAAACTTGGGTTGTTTTCTCTGGAGCGGTGGAGGCTGAGGGGAGACCTGATGGAGGTTTATAAGATTATGAGAGGCACAGATAGGGTAGGCGGAATATTTTTCCCAAGGTAGAAATATCAAATGCATGTACTTAAGGTGAGAGGGGAAAGTTCAAAGGAGATGTGTGGGGCAAGTTTATTACACAGGGAGCGGTGGGTGCCTGGAATGTGCTGCCAGGGGTGGGGGTGCAGGCAGATTATCATATGGTGTTTTTGTTAGATAGACACGTGAATATGCAGGGAGCGGAGGGATAGGGGTCAGGTGCAGGCAGGAGGGACTTGATTTAATTTGGCATGGTGTTCAGCACAGACATGGTGGGCCGAAGGGCCTGCTCCTGTGCTGTACTGGTCTGTGTACTACGTTCTCTTCCACAAAGGATAAGGCAGTGTTGGGAGGCCAGCACCACCTGCAGCTTCGCCTCTGGGGAGGGTGGGTGGGGGGGAGGGTCACACACCACCTTCGCTCCTTCACTGTCACTGGGACCACACTCTGGTCTGCAGTGGTTCCGGTAGACAGCTCACCTTGCCCTCCCAAGGGGCAGCTAGGGATGGGAAATAAATGCTGGCCCTGCCAGTGACACTCAGGTGCTGTTGACGGTAAGGATGCACGGAAAGGACACAGAGGATCAGAGAGATGACAGGTAGGTAGCAAAGTATGGAGTGACGTGGGTGGTGTTACTCAGTCCACAAGGTTCTCCAAGACAGCATCCTATCCGGATGCATCACGGCTTGGGACGGCAACTGCTCTGCCCAGGACCGCAAGAAACTCCAGAGAGTTGTGGACACAGCCCAGCACATCACAGAAACCAGCCTCCCCTCCATGGACTCTCTGTCTACACTTCCCACTGCCTCAGGAAAGCAGCCAACATAATCAAAGACCCCACCCACCCCGGATATTCTCTCTTCTCCCCCCTCCCATCGGGCAGAAGGTACAAAAGCCTGAGAACTCAAGGACAGCTTCTATCCCGCTGTTATCAGACTCTTGAATGGACCTCTCACACCCTAAAGATGAACTCTTGATCTCCCAATCTATATCGTTATGAGCTTGCACCTTATTGTCTGCCTGCACGGCACTTTCTCTGTAGCTGGAACACTATTGTTCTCCCTCGATGCACTGATGTTTGGATTGATCCCTATCGGTGGGATGCAAAACAAAGTTTTTCACTGTACCTCAGTACCTATGACAATAATAAACCAATTACCAACCAGCTCCCTCCCCACATCCCGGCATGTTCCCCCTTCCAGTGTCCCCACCCCAAACATTCCTTCTGGAATCTGCTCCCACCGCCCCTCCAGGCAGCTCGTTCCTGATCACAACAACTCACTGCGGAGAAATGTTCTCCTCCTCCCCCCTCTGGTTCTTCTGCCCACCCCCTTCACTCCACGTCCCCTGGGCACCCACCCTCCTGCCCCGGGAACAGTTCCCCCTCATTCACTCTGCCCCAACCCTCCCTGATTCCCAACGTCTCCATTGATTCTCTCCTGAACCTGCTCTGAGGGAGCAGCCCCAGTTTCCCGGTCGTCCCCCCTAGGAGTGAAGCCAGCTTCTTCCTTGGCATCGAATCTATGAGGCGGGGACAGGGGAGAGATCAAGGGGAAAGCAACCAGGCTGCTGACAGGTGGCCTTTGAAGGCAGCAGGTGCCAGTTTTCTAGAGAGCAGGATCCAGGATGTGCTTCGGAACTGCTCCCTTGCATCACATGGTGCTGTCTGGGCCAGAACTGTAACCAGGGCACGTCTATTGTCAGAAGCTGGCTGGGACCTCGGAGAGTTTTAAATTATTTTCTGGTTGCTGTGATGCAGACGATACCGGCAGTGTCACTGGTCATTGTCTGCAATCGGTCCTGAAGCCATCAGTGATGTGGGTGGGTCAGCAGTCACGTTTAGTCAATGTCAAGTTTATTGTCAGATGCACAAGTCGGTGTGTGTGCGGATGAAATGGGAAATGCAGCAGCATCACGGGCACAGAGCAGCAGATCGGTGACATTCACAAGAAGAACATCAACGTAAATTATAGACAAGTTTTACAAGAAAGAACGCAATTAGAATGAAAAAAGAAGCCCACTGCAGTGCACAGTGGTCCCGGTGTTGCTGTACCGAGGCAGTGATCAGGGGTGTGCAGGTTGGTTCAAGAACCGAGTGGTTGAAGGGAAGTAGCTGTTCCTGAACCTGGTGGTGTGGGGACTTCAGGCTTCTGTACCTCCTGCCCGATGGGAGCTGTGAGAAGATGGCACGGCCCGGATGGTGAGGATCTTTGATGATGGGTGTTGCCTTCTTGAGGCAGCGCCTCCTGTAGATACTCCCGATGGTGGGGAGGGATGTGCTCGTGATGTACTGGGCTGAGTCCACTACTCTCTGCAGGTTCTCACGTTCCTGTGCATTCGAACTGCCATCCCAGACCACATATGTGCCAGGCTGGACAAGCACAGCAAATGTCCTCCCCTGAGCCAGAGGGATTTTTCCAACAGTCCAACTCTAATGCATGGATTTCCCTGAACTTACGTTCCCAGCTGTGGTGGGATTGGAACCCAACATCTCTGGATCAATGGTCCAGCGCTTGGGTTGCAGGTTCTGTCCTTACCCACTGCACTGTTGCATCCCACAGCCTCCCAGCTCCAGAGACCCGGGTTCAATCCTGACCTCCGGCGCTGTCTGTGTGGAGCTTGCACGTTCTCCCTGTGACTACATGGATTCCCCCGGGGGCTCCGGTTCCCTCCCACATCCCAACAATGTGCGGGGTCGGGGGGTTAATCATCGAGTCGTCGAGTTACGCAACACAGAAACAGGCCCTTTGGCCCAACTGGTCCACGCCGGCCAAGATATCCGCCCAAGTTAGTCCCATTTCCCAGCGCTTGGCCCATAACCTTCTAAACCTTTCCTATCCATGTACTTGTCCAACTGTCTTTTAAATGTTGTTGTACCTGCCTCACCCACTTCATCTGGCAGCTCGTTCCACATAGATACCACCCTTTGTGTAAAAAAAGTTGCCCCTCATATTCCTCTTAAATTTTTCCCCGCTCACCTTAAACCTGTGCCCTCTAGTTCTCGATAGCCCAACTTTGGGAATGTTGATAAGTGCGTTCACCCTATCCATGCCCCTCATGATGTTATACACCCCTATTAGATCACCTCTCAGTCTCCTATGCTCCAAGGAATAAAGTCCCAGCCTATCCAACCTCTCCCTATAACTCAGTCCCTTGAGTCCCGGCAACATCCTCGTAAATCTCCTCTGCGCTCTTTCTAGTTTAATCACATCCTTCCTTATAGCAGGGCGACTAAAACTGAACACAATACTCCAAGTGCGGCCTCACCAGCGTCCTGTACAACCACACCATGACCTTCCAACTCCTGTACTCAGTGCCCTGACCGATGAAGGCCAGCGTGCCGAACGCCTTCTTCACCGCCCTGTCTACCTGTGACGCTACTGACAGTGAACAATCGCCCACTGTAAGTTACCCGCCCGTGTGTGGGCGAGGGGTAGGGTGAGGGGGAGCTGATGGGAATGTGGGAGAGCAGGTCGCAGGGTAAACTACTGGGAATGGGATTGCTCGGTGAGCCAGCGTCGATTTAATGAGCTAAATGGCCCCCTCTGTCAAACAGAAGTGCACAAATCTGTCTGAGCTGCGTTGGGGCTTGTGGAGAATGTCGTCTGCTGCACGTCTGCTGCTTGATGATGAAACGTTACTGCGATAATCAGTCTGCCTACATTGTGCTGGTCCACTGTTACGTCAGCCTCATGTCCGCACAGTGCTGTGTTATGTGGGCTGGTGCGGTACAGTGTTCATGGTGCTGGGAATGTGTTATTGTCACCGGGCTGTGGTACACTGTCTCTGTGTTGCCATGACCTGTGTTAGGAGGGGCTGCGTTCCATTTTCCCCGCTTGTGTCAGCTCTGTGATTGGATGGGCCTGTGTTGTGCTTGCATTTCTGCTGTTTGCTGCAAGACAGAGGTGTTGTTTAGGGCCTGTGTTTTAATGGGCTTGTATTGTGTTGGACCTGTATTGAGTAGGGCTCGTATTGTTTTGGGCCTGTATTGTGTTGGGCCTGTATTGTGTTGGGCCTGTGTTTACTGGTTTGCCTTATGTTGGGCAGTGTTGTGTTGGGCCCGTGTTATGTTTGGCTCGTGACAGTTGAGCCTGCGTTATGATCTGCCTGTGCTTACTGGTTTGCCCTGTGCTAGGACAGTGTTTTGTTTGGCTAACGTTATATTTGGCCTATAAAATCTTGGGCCTGTGTTATGATTTGTCTGTGCTACAAGGTGCCTGCATTGTGTTTTGCCTGCATTGTGCTGAGCCGGCATTTACTGGTGTGCTTTGTGTCAGAATGGTGTTAAGTAGGGATGGTGTTACATATGGACCATGAAGAGTTGGGCCTGTGTTATACAGCGCCTGTATTGTTCTAGGCCTGTGCTTACTGATTTGCCTTCTGTTGGGCAGTGTTGTGTACAGCCTGCATTATGATCTGCCTGTGTTTTATTGGGCTTGTGTTGTGTTGTACTGCATTATGATCAGCCTGTGTTGTGTTAGGAAGGCGTTATATGGGGCCTGTGTTTATGGGTTGCCCAGGGTTACACAACTACTGAGAGTGCTGGTTTCAACCCACAGTAACTTCACTGCCATTATCATCTCGCTGTTTGTGGGATCTTGCTGTGCACAGGTTGGCCACCGTGTCCCAGACACTGCAGCTCAGCCACCCCCCATGATCGGAGGCTGAGACTGGCCGCGGGGAACCTGTGGGTCCCATCGGCCTCTGAGAGAGCCAGAACTCACGGCCCCGACACCCCTCCCCATGTCTGTAACCCCTCCAACCCCGACACCCCTCCCTATGTCTGTAACCCCCTCCGGCCCCTATACCCCTCCCTGTCTCTGTGACACCCCCCCGGCCCCTACACCCCTCCCTGTCTCTGTGACACCCTCCGGCCCCTACACCCTTCCCTGTCTCTGTGACACCCTCCGGCCCCTACACCCCTCCCTGTCTCTGTGACACCCCCCGGCCCCTACACCCCTCCCCATCTCTGTGACCCCCTCCGACCCCTACACCCCTCCCCGTCTCTGTGACACCCTCCGGCCCCTACACACCTCCCCGTCTCTGTGACCCCCACCGGCCCCTACACCCCTCCCCGTCTCTGTGACCCCCTCTGGCCCCTACACCCCTCCCCGTCTCTGTGACACCCTCCGGCCCCTACACCCCTCCCCGTCTCTGTGACCCCCACCGGCCCCTACACCCCTCCCCGTCTCTGTGACCCCCTCTGGCCCCTACACCCCACCCCGTCTCTGTGACACCCTCCGGCCCCTACACCCCTCTGTTCTCACTCCCAGGCCTCTGTCCTTAGAATCTCAGTGTGTCGAGGACTCTTGCAGCACAGAAACAGGCCCTTCGGCCCATTGTGCCCATGCTGACCTCTTGCTCATCTACACCAATCCCATTTGCCTGCATTAGGTCCCTTTCCTTCTATATGCTGCCTATTTAAGTGCCTGTATGTTTCTGTGTAGTGATGGTACCAGACTCCACCACCTCCAGATATCACCCACTCGCGGTATTAAAACTTTCCCCTCAGGTCCTCTTTCAAACTCCTCACCTTCAAACTGTGCCCTCTTGTTTTTGATTCCCCCACCACGGGAAAATGATTCTGACGACCTTCCCTATGTGAGCCTCTTATCATTTTATCAACCTCTCTCGGGTCATCCCTCAGCCTCCCTCGCTCCAGGGAAACAAGCCCAGCCTATCAAACCTCTCCCGATAACGGTCGTCCTCCACTCCAGGTGACGTCCTGGTGAACCTCCTCTGCTCTCTCTCCAGCACGACCACAGCCTTGCTGTAGTGTGGTGACCAGAACTGCGCGCTGCTCCAAGTGTGGCCTAACCGGTGGCTTGTAAAGTTGCAATATAACCCCCAACTTTTATAGTCTGTGCCCCAATTTATGAAGTCAAGTATTCCACATCCCTTCTCCACCACCCTACCTACCTGTGTTGCCTCTGTCAGGAATTATGGACTAATCCCAGGGTTACTCTGTTCGTCAACATTCCTTGGTCCCTACTATTTACTGTCAATGTTCTGCCCCTATGTGACTCCCCAAAATCACCTCATCCTGCCGGGATTAAATTCCACCTGCCAACGCTCTGCCCAACTTTCCGTCTGATGTATATCCCGCTGTAGCCTTAGACAACCTTCCTCGCTGTCCACAACACCACCAGCCTTGTGTCGTCCTCCACGTTACTAATCATTCCTCCCACGTTCATACGTCAGGGAGAGCAGCAGGCCCAGCACCACTCCCTGCGGTACACCACTGGCCACACACTCCCAATCAGTAAACACCCCTCCACCCCCACCCTCTGCCTCCCATCACCAGCCGGTTTCGGATCCAGTTGTCCGGCTCACCTTGGATCCCACGAGCCCCAACTTTCTGGACCAGCCTCCCATGCAGGAGCTTGTCAAATGCCCGACTGAAGGCCACACGGACAGCGTCTACCACCCTGTCTTCATCAATCTTAGTTACTGCTCAAAAGAACTGAATCACATCAGTGAGACAGGATTTCCCTGCACAGAGCCATGCGGACTATCCCTGATTGTCCCTGCCCTTCCATGTGAACATAAATCCTGTCCCTTAGAACTGTCTCCAATAATTTCCCTACCTCTGTTGTAAGGCTCACTGGTTACCTGGCTTATCCTTGGTGACCTCCTTAAATAAAGGAACATTAACTGTCCTCCATTCTTCTGGCACCTCAGCTGTGGCTAACACAGGCACAAAAATCTCTGTCGGTCCCAGCAGTTACCTCCCTTGCCTCCCATAGCATTCTGCGGTGGATCTCATCCAGCCCTGGGGATTTATTATTCCAAGACATCTGACACCTCCACCTCCCTAATACCGACATGTCCCAGACTATCCACATACCCCCCAGCTCGCCGAACTCACTACCCTCCACATCCTTCTCCTTGGTGAATACAGACAAGAAGTATTAATTCAGGACCTGGCCCACAACCCCTGGCTCCGCACACAGATGACCCCTTTGGTCTCCAAGGGGTCCGGCTCTTTCCCTGGCTCCCCTCTTACTGCTGATTTCCATCTACAATGATTCAGGATCCTCCTTATTCTTACCTGCCATGACCTCATTTTGCCTTCCGAATTCCTTCCGCACTCTCCTCCGCACTCCGTCTTCCTCGAGAGATTGACGGTTCCAGTTGCCCGGACCCTGCCATTTGCTTTCTTTCGTTTCTCAATCAAACTTCCACCAACCTTTGTCATCGCAGGTTCCCAAACCTTGGCACCTTCGGCTGGCAGCCCTGCTGGAACGCACTGCCCTGATCTCTCGTTTACTCTCTCTTAAAAGGCTCCCACTTGTCAGATGTCGCTTCCCCCACAACATCTGCTCCAGGTCCTCTCTTGCACTTTTGAAGAGAGCCCTTCTCCGATTTGGGACCCTCAGTTGAGGAATGACCTTGTCCCTTTCCAAAACTGTCTTGAAACTTACAGAAGTATGGTCACTGTTTCCAAAGTGTTCCCCCACCCACACTTCCACCCCCCCCCACGGTTTCATTTCCTAAGGTGACACCACGTACAATCCCTTCTTTGGTCGACTATCTACACATTGTCTGAAAACACTGCCTTGTACAACTTAATGAGTTTCACCCCATCTAAGCCCCCGGCGCTAAATCAATCCAGTCAATAATGGGAAAGTTAAATCCCCGTCAACTCTGACCCTCTACCTCTTGCACCTTTCTGCGATTTTCTTACGTACGTATCCCTCTAATTCCCACCGATTATTGGGCCTATAGTATAACCTCAGCAAAGTGATCACCGCTCTCTCTCTCATTCCTAAGTTCTACCCACATGGCCTCGTTGGACAATCCCTCCAGGGGGTGCGGGTGGAGGGATGCTTTTGTGATTGGTAGACTGTGTTGTCTACGGGGATCAGTCGGAGACATGAGGGACTGTGGATGCTGTAATCTGGAGCAGAAACAAAGCACTGGAGGAACTCAGGGTCAGTTGGGGACCGTTATATACATTAACAGTTTGGATGTGGATGAGGTAGGATTATAAGTCTGTTGACTGGAGGATAGTCTTAGGTTGTGGATGATATTGGTCTGTTGGTGAGAGACAAAACGAAGGCACAAGCAATGATCCTGGTAAGTGAGAGGTGATGTGCTCTGGGAGGTCTGACGAGGACGGTAGGGGAACAGGAGGACCTCAGTGCACAGACCCCAGGATCCCTGAAGGTGGGAGATAAGCTGGTGCAAAGACTGATGTGATGTTTGCCCTCGTTAGCCAGGCACAGAATACAAGAGCAGAGGTGATGGTCCCACTTGGTAAAACGTTGGTCAGGCCCCGCCTAGAGTCTGGTCGCCACACCACGGGAAGGACGTGATACACTGGGGATGTTGCCCGGGATGGAATGTTTCGGATACGAGGAGAGGCTGGGTCTGTTCTCCCTGGAGCGGTGGAGGCTGAGGGGAGGGGGGTGGGGAGCAGTCCTGAAAGAAGTGCACAAATCCAGTGGGGGGGTTAGGGGAGGGAGCACGAGCTGCTTTGTCCTGGGTGGTGTTGAGGCCCTTAGATACCGTCAGAGCTACACACATCCAGGCCATGGGGAGTGTTCTGTCACTCTCCCACCGTGTGCCTTGTGGGTGGTCGAACACCTTGGGGTGTCAGGAGGTGAGCCACCCCCTGCAGGATCCCGTCTCTGACCTGCTCTTGTCGTCTCAGTGTTTATGTGATTGGTCCAGTTGGGTTTCTGGTCAAAGGTGGCCTCCAGAATGTGGATGGTGGGGTTCCTGGTGACGGTAACTAGGGTGGATGGCTCATCTCTCCCTTTTTGCAGATGGTCACTGCTTGGCACTTGTGTGGTGTGAAGGTTGCCCCGGACCTGCTGCATGTAGACTGAGGAGCTGGGAATGGGATTGGACTGTGCAGTCAGTGGGCATCCCGACTCTGACCTTCTGGTGGAAGGAAGGTCATTGATGCAGCGGCTGAGGATGGCTGGGCCCAGGGGATCTTCCCCAGTGATGTCCTGGGACTGGGGTGATTGACCTCCAACGCCCACACCTACCTTCCTCTGGGTGAGGTCTGACTCCAACCACCGGGAGACTTACCCTTGGTGCCTGGGTTCCCTGATGCCACACTCGGTCAAATGTTCTCTCGCTCACCTCACCTCTGGAACTCAGCTCGTTGGCCCGTGTTTGGACCAGACTGGTGATGGGGTACCGTGTTGTGGTCCTAGTGGGTAGAGTGAGCAGGGAGGTGGTTGGTGAGTCAACTGCTATTTGACAGTGCTGTTAGCATCATCCACCGCTTTACTGATGATTATTGAGTTAATGTGGTGTAGGAGGTCCATGTGAATGCAGATAGGTGAGCTGGCCAACGGGATCCCGTCGGCATGAATGGGTCTGTTTCACTTGCGAGGTGTGACGAGTGGTGTCACAAGGATGGGAGCTGGAGATTCGACCTTTCACGATCCGTACACGTGACTTAGATGGAAGGACTGAGGTCTAGAGGCAAAATTTGTTGAGGACAGAAAGACAGGCAGGAAAAAAGCTGCAGAGAGAGCGTGCAGGGGCTCAGTGGGATGTGGAAGGGTTAAGTGAGTGGGCAAAACTCTGGCGTGGAGCACAGTGGGGCAAAACGTGAAGTAAAGTCTATCAAACAGGTAAACGAGAGGGGTGCTGGCATCCGGGCACACGGTTTGCAGGAAGCTGCTATGTAGGGTCAGGAAATAATCAGGAGAACAGAGTGTTGCTGGGAGGGGAGGTAAATGAAAAAGTGGGGAGGTTATGCTTCAGGGCACTGGGGGACCCACACCTGGACCAGGGTACAGTGCTGGACCCCCATCGAAGGAATGATGTTGGAGAGGGTTTACTGGAACAGGAGCTGGAATGGACAGGTGGTTGTATGAGGAAAGGTCGAACAGGCTGGGCTCGTATCCACTGGGGTTTGGGAGGAGACGATTGAGACATCCCAGGTCCGAGGGGAGGGTGGATCAGGTCCTGAGGGTGGGCCTGTGTTGAGAGATACAGGCTCCTGTATCTTCTGCCTGATGGGAGAAGGGAGAAGAGAGAATGACCCGGGTGGGTGGGGTCTTTGATTATGCCGGCTGTTTCACCACGGCAGTGAGAGGTAAAGACAGAGTCCATGGAGGGGAGGCTGGTTTCTGTGATGCGCTGGGCTGTGTCCACAACTCTCTGCAGTTTCTTGTGGTCCTGAGCAGAGCAGTTGCCGTACCAAGCCGTGACGCATCCGGATAGGATGCTTTCTATGGTGCATCGATAAAAGTTGGTGAGTGTCAAAGGGGACAAACCAAATTCTTTAGCCTCCTGAGGAAGTAGAGGCGCTGGTGAGCTTTCTTGGCCGTGGCATCTATATGGTTGGACCAGGACAGGCTGTTGGTGATGTTCACTCCCAGGAACTTGAAGCTTCAACTCTCTGGACCTCAGCACCATTGATGTAGGCAGGTGCATGTACACCGCCCCCTTTCCTGAAGTCAATGACCAGCTCTTTTGTTTCGTTCAGTACTCCAGCTTCCTTCCATCAGCAGTGGGGATGTTTGCTGATGACCGCACAACGTTCAGTCCCGTTCCCAGCCCGTCAGTGAGCGAGGCCACCCACATCCGCTGGACAACACTTGGGCATGAGCTTAGAGACCACGAGCGTCACTGCCTGTGGTGTGACGTCAGGACTGTCTCCACAGGAGGGTGCTGTGGTCACTTCGTCTGCTGGAGGGCGGGCAGGTTTATCCCTGGTGTTGGTCACTGCCTTCCTGCTGCAGACCCAGTCTGACACCTCCATCCTTTGGGAAGTGACCGCATGGTCCCTGCCATTGTTACCGAACCACCGATTGCCTGACGCTGAACCCCCACCCAGAGGACAGTTCTTGGCTGTTCCCCAGGGTGGTACAACATGGAGGGTCACCCACTGAGGAAGGATGGTGAGTGGCAGACAGGGGCTTCCTCTACCCTTGTTTGACCAGGATGGAGGGCTTTATGGGGAGGGATTGGACAGGCTGGGATTGTTTTCCCTGCAGCGACAGAGGCTGAGGGGTGACCTGATGGAAGGTTATGAGAGGCGTGGGTGGGGTAGATCGTCAGAATCTTTTCCGCACAGCAGGGCTATCAAAAACAAGAGGGGAGTGGTTTAACGCAAGGGTTTTAAAGGGGAACTGAGGGGTAAGATTTTTTTTCTGCAGAGTGATTAACATCAGCAATGCACTGCAGGAGAACGAGGTGGCATCAGATATAATCACTGCGCTTAAGAGGCATTTAGACACTTAAATTGGTAATTGGTTTATTATTGTCACGTCTACCGAGATACAGTGAGAAGCTTTCGTTTGCATGCTATCCAGACAGATCATTCTATACATAAGTACATTGAGGGAGTACATAAGGCAAAACTAAACAGAATGCAGAATATGGTGTTGCAGTTACAGAGAAAGTGCAGGCAGACAATAAGATGCAAGGGCCACGACGAGGTAGATTGGGAGATCTTTAGCGTATGAGAGGTCCATTCAAGAGTCTGAAAACAGTGGGATAGAAGCTGTCCCTAAACCTGGTGGGACGTGCTTTCAAGCTTTTGTATCTTCTGCCCGATGGGAGAGGGGAGAAGAGAGAATGTCCGGGGTGGGAGGGGTCCCTGATTATGTCGTCTGCTTTTGCGAGGCAACCGAATAGGCGATGCGTACAAGGATATAGTCCTAATGCGGGCAAGTGGGATCAGTGTGGATGGACGGAAAGATCAGGACCCGTTGGAACACTGACGCACCGATAGGGTCCACAGCTCCCTGAAAGTGGAAACACAAGTAAATCGGACGGTAAAGAAGGCGTCCAGAATACTTGCCTTCATCAATTGGGATGTTGAGTATAAAAGTCAGGAAGTCATTTTGCATCTGTGTAAGCCTTTGGTTAGGCCGCACTTGGAGTATTGTGTGTAGTTCTGGTCGCCCTGTTACAGGAAGGGCGTGGAGGCTTTGGAGAGGGTGCAGGAGGTTCACCGGGACGCTGCCTGGATTAGAGGGCATGAGCTATAAGGAGAGGTCGGACAAACTTGGGTTGTCTTCTCTGGAGCGGCGGAGGCTGAGGGGAGACCTGATGGAGGTTTATAAAATTCTGAGAGGCAGAGATCGGCTAGGTGGTCAAAGCTTGTTTTCCAGGGTGGGAATGTCAAGTACTGGAGGACAGAGTTTACAGGTGAGAGGGGAATGTTTGAAGGAGGTGTGTGAGGTGAGTCTATAAAGTGTTCCCTGGAACGTGCAGCCAATGAGAGTGGTGGACGCAGATACGATCGAGGCGTTTAAGAGGTATTTAGAGAGACACGTGAACGGGCAGGGATGGAGGGAGGTGGATCGTGTGTAGGACTGGGATTAGAACGAGGCATGGTGTTCAGCACTGATGGGGATGTCCTACGTTCTGTGTCAGATGGAGGAGGTATGGCGTGATCTGCTGGACTGGCATGCACTCTATGTCGGCACGTGTGGCAGTGAGGAACCGAGTCCAATGCCCCCTTTGTTTCCATTTCTGCAGTCTAATCTTGAGGAGAACACGGAGCTCCTTCAATACTACCCCTCCCACAGTGTGACCCTCCCTCAGTAACCCCCCACAGGCTGCACACCAGTCCTCACTGTGCGGTGACCTCTCCACCCCTGTTTCCCGCAGGTTCAGAGACAAAGATGGCTTCCAGCTTCGAGGTGACAGACCGAGCTCACTGCAGGATGCTCCTTCACAGGCTGAATGAGCAGTGGCTCCAGGGCAGCTTCTGCGACGTCACCATCGTGGTGGAGGAGAGCAAGTTCAAGGCCCACAGGAACGTGCTGGCCGCCTTCAGCTTGTACTTCAAGGAGCTGCTGTCGGGCCGCGCCCCCTGCCCCCTGCAGCCAGTGCTGGAACTGAGGGAGGTGAAGGCCCAGGTCTTCGCCAAGATCCTGGGCTTCATGTATAGCTCGCGGCTGGTGGTGGAGCGGCTGGAGGAGGCCCGTGAGCTGGCAGCAGCCGGCACTCGGCTGGGGATCCCTTTCCTGGAGGAGCTGGCCCCCCGGACGTCCGCTGGACAGCGGCCTGACTACCCCCAGCAGCCTCCCCCGGGCCCAAAGGACCCGCCCCACCGAGGGGCAGAAGGGACCCACCCCTCCCGAGTGTGGCACACGGACCGGCCCTTCCCCTCCTTCCCTGTCGATCTGACGTCTTCGGGCAGCAGGCAGGAAGGCCCCTCGGATGGGACCGTGCCCCACTCGTCCCCCGGCCCCCCCGGCGAGGAGGAGGAGGAGGGCGGGCAGCAGGGGGAAGGGGAGAGGTCGATGGAGGACAACCAGAGGCTCTACACTCTCAGCACCGTGGCCTTCCGAGGGCTGGGCTTCAGCGTGGAGGAGGAGGCCGGGCCTGGAGGAGGCCGGAGCGGGCCCCAGGAGGATGGAGCCGAGGAGGAGGCCGAGCAGGGGGAGGCAGAGGGGTCTGCGGGAACCCAGACCCCTGCCCCCTGCTCCCCCCAGCTCGCCCCGCCCAGCGCCCTCCCCTCTGGCCGGATCCCGGCTCTCAACCTGCGGCTCCACCGGACCCTGAGCTGCCCGCACTGCCACAAGGCCTTCGTGCACGTCAAGCGGCTGCAGACCCACCGGCAGCTGTGCCGCCGGGCCGGACGCCCACCCGCCGCTGAGCCCCAGGGGCAGGGCCAGGGGCAGGCCCAGCCGCCCTCGGGGGAGCCGGGGCCCGCCAAGGCCCGCCGGGCCCCGCGGCACGAGCCTGCGCCCGAGGAGGAGCACTTCATGAAGGTGGTGGACGGGCACCTGCTCTACTTCTGCGCTGTGTGCCAGCGCTCCTACATGACCCTGTCCAGCCTCAAGCGCCATGCCAACGTGCACTCATGGCGCCGCAAGTACCCGTGCCGCTACTGCGACAAGGTCTTCGCCCTGGCTGAGTACCGAACCAAGCACGAGGTGTGGCACACCGGGGAGCGCCGCTACCAGTGCATCTTCTGCTGGGACACCTTCGTCACCTACTACAACCTGAAGACCCACCAGAAGTCCTTCCACGGCGTTGACCCGGGACTCACCATCAGCCAGAAGACGCCCAACGGCGGCTACAAGCCCAAGCTCAACGCCTTCAAGCTCTACCGTCTGCTGCCCATGAGGTCCCAGAAGAGGCCCTACAAGACCTACAGTCACTCGGGCGCGGGGGCCCTGGAGGGCCCGGGCCCGGTCAGCCCGTTGCCGGGGCCGACCCGGGCCTGCCCGTCCCCAGGGGAGGAGGGTGACCCGGCCTCCCGCAGCCCGCTCCCCGAGCCGGGGCCTGACCCACTGGGCCTGAGGCCGGCCGGGGCTCCCGGGACTCTCTCCTCAGTCATCACGTACGGGCGGGCGGCCAAGTCGTCGGTCATCGTCCACAGCAAGGCCCTGGTCCCCGCCATCCCGTCCTCGGTCATCGCCTACAACGGCCGCTGCCCTCGGCAGGACGGGCATGAGGACTCAGCCTTGGCCCCGCCGCCCCCGCCGCCCCCGGCCCCGGGCACCCCGGACACCACCGACCAAAGACCGCCACTGCCCAGGGCCCCGAAGCCAAAGAGGCAGGCGGCTCCGGGCCGGCCCAAGACCCTGACGTACGTGGCCAAGCCCGCCTGCCCCGCGTCCGCGGCCTCGGGCAGCAGGCCAGGGCCGCTCTGCCAGATCACCGTCCGCATCGGGGAGGAGGCCATCGTCAAGCGGAGGATCTCCGAGTCCGACCTGATCCGGGACAAGGCGGGCCCGACTCTAGACCCTGGTCCGGGCCCGGCCAAAGGCCGACGTCCCGAGGTCCTCTCGCCCGGTCTGGGGGCCAAGAAGGCGCGGGCGGCGGAGGAAGCCGAGCCGTGCTGCCGGCGGAAGGCTGACGACTTCCTGGGAGCCGAGTCGGCCGACGAGGTGAGCGACCAGGATGCGGACGACAACCTCTGGCGGCCCTACTACTCCTACAAGCCCAAGCGCCGGGGCGCCGGCTTCCAGCGGGCCAAGAGGGCGGGCTGGAGGAGGAAACTGAGCCTCAGGCCTCCTGCAGCCCGCTGGCTCCACCGAGCCGCCAAGGGTCCCGGGCCCGGGCCGGAAGAGGCCGAGGACCCGAGTCTATCCCCCCGGGAGCAGGGTCCCGAGGTTGGGCCGCGGGCAGGGAGTGGCCTGTGCGCCCATGGGCCCGAGGGTGAGAGGCCCCCAGGTTGCTCAGCCTGCGGGGGCCCAGAGAGTGCTGGGGAGCCGGGCCCAGCCTGCGACAAGGCTGGAAGCCCACCCCCGCCGGGTACGGGCAGGAAGGCCCCTGCCTGGCACGCCTGTGCCCACTGCCCCAAGGCCTGCAGGACGGCAGCAGCCCTGGGACGGCATCAGAGGCGCCACCTGATGGGGGACAGGCCGGGCCTGGAGCAGGGGGCCGGGGTGGAGGGGGAGGAGGATGTCGAGGTGCCTGGGCCCCAGCCAGAGGAGGGCCCTGAGGAGGGGGCCTGCGTCTACCCCGGGCCCCAAGGGGGTGAGGAGGAGGAGGAGGAGGGCGAGGGAAGGCCGGGGTGGGAACCGTATGGCGACCAGCAGGCCCCGGGGGGAGGACGGCCCCCCAGCCCCATTCCCCGGGACACCCGCCTCACTCCCAGCCCTGTCCCTCAGGACCTCCCCAGCCCGCCCCTCCGGCTGCCGGCTCCTCCGGGGGGCCAGCCCTGTCCTGCCGTCGCTCCAGAGACAAGGACGGCCTATGCCAGCGCGCCGGAGCCCTGCCGGGCCCTCTCCGATCCCGGCCTGCCTGCCAGTGGACAGGAGCCCCTCGTCCCCCCCGCCCCCACCCCCGCCACCCGCGCCCAGGAGACGGAGCCGCCGGCAGATGGTGGGGGGGGCTTTGGCCTACCGGAGGTGGCCCAGGAGGAGGAGGACGCCTTCGAGGGCCGTGGGCCCCGCCCGGACCCCGACTACCCGGTGCAGGAGTTCCCCCTGCCCCTGGTGACCGCTGGCAGCTGCCGCTCCCACCCCGAGCTCCAAGCCAAGGGCCTGGCCTTCCACCCCGGCGCCCTGCGCTTCAAGGAAGGGGAAGAGGATCTGGGCAAGGTGGCCTTCTACCAGGAGCCCTACCAGCTGGTGTATGGCCACCCGCTGCTGGCTGGCGCCTACCCCTATAGCCTGGGCCCCGTCTCACCCCTGCCCGTCGCCCTCAACATGGTCATCCAGGACAAGGGGCAGCCGCTGCCCCTCCTGCACCGCATGTTCGTCTACCCCACCCCCTGCCGGGATGAGGCCCACCCTCTGCCCCCACCTCCCCCTCTCCCGCTGGGGGCCGGGGGCACGGGGGGCCGAGACGAGGCTGGCCGGGAGGTGCTGGCCGGGGACAAGGCTGGCCGGATGTACTGAGGGCCGCTCAGACCCCTCCCCACCAACCCCCCCCTCCCCCATCTCCCCCCTCCCACCTCCACCTCCCGAGTTGTGGTCGGGGGCACAGCGAACTACAACGTTCTAGGTATTGCACTGTGTCGGGGCAGGGTGTGGGGAGCACAAGGGGGGTGGGGTGGGAGTTGACCAGTGTCCTGGGCAAGGGCGGTGAAAGCAACAAGGCCAAGTTGACCGAGGTTACGGGGTCATTGACTGAGGTTATGGGTCATTGGCCGAGGTTATGGGGTCATTGGGTGAATTATGGGTCATTGGCCAAGGTTATGGGTCATTGGCTGAGGTTATGGGGTCATTGGCCAAAGTTAAGGGTCAATGGCAGAGGTTACGGGATCATTGGCTGAGGTTATGGAGTCGATGGCCGAGGTTATGGGGCACATCGGCCAAGGTGATGCTCATCGGCTAAGCTCAAGGTCTTTGGGCAGTCCAGTTCCTCCTCCTTGTCCGTTGCCATGCCCATGGTCACTGCCACGGAGATAAGGTTGTGTCCCCCCCTCCCCAACCCCATCCTGGCCTGGGGCAATCTCACTTTCTGCACTTTGACGACCGTTTTACTTTGCTCCGGTCTGAATCAACCATCGAGTTTTATAGCCCTCCTCCCCCAGCGAGACGCCGCCTCCACCGCAGACTTGGTGTGGGAGGGGGCACCACGGACTCCAGTGGCCGATCGGCTCTTGGCTCCAGTCCTGACCGTGGGTGCATTGGATCCCCCTCCTCCAAATACCGCCACCAGCCCCCCGCCCAATCCCACCCCACACGTCTGATCCCACCAGCCGTGGCCCAGAGTGGCCCATCCCTGCTGTCCTACAATGGGCAGGCCAACCAACCATCACAATGGTCCCTCATACCAGGATGTCTCCCTACGGGAGAGGGAGTGACAGTCGCCCGTGGCGATTGATGTTGACATAGGATTGGGCCTCAGCACCATCTCACTGAACGTTCCACAGCAAGGCAGCCAATTGGGCCCCGTGTCCGTCAGATTCGTGCTGAGCTTCCCCGGGGACCAGTCTCTTAAACTGCAAGCAAGCACAACCGTATAAAGATGAAGTGGGCAGTCGACGTTTCAGGTCAAGGACAGATGAAGGGTCTCAGTCTGAAACATTGACTGTCCCTTTTCCCTCCCCAGACGCTGCCCAACCTGCTGGCTTCTCCAGCAGTGTGTGCTCCAGATTCTAGCAGCTGCTGCCCCTGGTGTCTCCTGGTGAACATGAGTCTGTGGCTCAAGCCCGGAGACGTTCCGTCAAAGTCCACGGCACGGCATCTTCCCACCGTCGGTGTTTCTTCCTCCTGGCCCCATTCCATGCTGCCTTCTCCCCCAACATTCACCCCCCCCTTCCGTGTCCCGAGGCAGATATTTCACCCTCACTGTGTGAAAACCCCAACAGGTTACCTGGCCATCGTTACTTTGTGCCTTTGGGAGCTTGCTGTGCCCAGAATTGGCTCCTGCTTCACCGGAGCTGAGTCATGGTCATCTCCAGACGAGGTGGGTCAGTCTCTGGGCCGGGACGGAGGTGGACTCCACGTTCCCAAGGGTGGAGAGCCCCAGGGAGAGTGTCCTCCCTTCCCCTTTTCAGTTGCCAGACTGGCTGAGGGGTGAGAGGTTGGCTTCTCCCCAAATGCGGACCCCTCTCTACCCAGCCCTGAGCCCCAAAGGACCAACACCATTGGCACCGTGTCCCAGAGGGTCCTCCTGCCCATGTTCACCAGCCCCGTCTCCAAGGCTGGAGGTGCCACTGTTTGAGTTCCCAATCTCTGCTCCTCCACGTACCACACCCCGAGTCGTGGCCCCCTCCCTCTGATCTGCGGACACTCTTGTCCCTGCCTCCACCGCCTCTGGGCTTGATGATTCCTCAATGAGGAGGCTATTTGGCCCTCCAGCCTGGTTCACGATTACGATCATGGCTGATCAGATTTTGGCCTTGCCTACCCCCTACAGACCACAGATCATGCCCGCCTCAGCCCTCCCCCTCACCGGGCTCCACATCGCTCCGAGGTCCCTGAGTTCCTCCAGTTCCGGCCTCTTGACCAACATTCCTGATTCCCATTTGAGCTGTGCCTTCAGCTGCCTGGGCCCCGAGCCCCGGAATCCTCTCCCTAAACTTCATGTCCCTCCACGGATCTCAAAACCAAAACTGGCCGGAGACACTCAGTAGGTCAGGCAGCGGCTGCAGAGAGAGAAACGGTTAATCTTCCAGATGGAAAGACCCTCCTGAACATTTGCAACGTTTTCCGTTTATATTCCATAATTCCTGCATCTGCGTCCTTTGATTTTCCAAACCTCTCTCCGTGTAGCCTCTTCCAGGCAGCCAGCCCAGCCCTCTCCTTGTCCGGATTGGCTGTATCGGAGAAGGATTCCCGTAGAGTGCCTTGAGACGTTTATGCAGGGAAGTTGTCGGATAGCAGAGACGGGAGGGACAGTTGGGATGGGAGGAGGTGGTCGCAGAGCGTCGGGGAAAGGTTGGTGTGCGACAGGGACCCAGGTAAATTGGTGTTGAGGAATATTCGAGGGCCCAGAGCAGGAAACAATCCAAGTGATTCCAAAGCCCAGTGTTTGTGTTGGATTGGAAGGACATTGTCCCTGGGTTGTCACGGTATGGATCTAACGAGTTGTCTGAGTTCTGTGCCCCTCCCACTCACATTCCATGTCCCTCCACCTCCCTCCTCCCATCCCCAGCCTGTGGGTGGGTTAGGACCATCCCACCCCTTCCCCTTGAAGCAGGGCAGCGCACGGTGCAGTCCCTCTGCCGAGTTATGACGGGTCTGGGTGTGAGGGAACGAAGCTGGTGGTTGTGTTTACCACACAGAGCAGCAGCTGTGGAGGGAGTCGGGGGTAAAACCACCCTCAACCCTGAGCCTTGGTCTGAGGGTGTTGGTTGTGGGGTGGGGGTGGGGATCCGTTAGGGTGGGGTCAATGAGTGGAGAGAGTTCGATTGCAACAGCCAGGATATCCCTGGGAGGTAGGGATCGAGGGGAGAGCTGGTGAGGAAACCAAAGACAATTGGGGATTATCTCTCGCTGTTTGTCCCCCTGTGCTGATGTCCCCTCCCTATTTCCGCCCCCACCGTCCCCTCCTACACCCCCCTGTCCTTTGGAAGTCAGCACTAGACTTGTGAGCATTTGTCTCCCAATAGCTTCGGATCTGTGAAGAGAGGCCATTGGGCCCGTTGTATTCATGCTGGCTGCCCTTGCCCAGTGTGACTCCAGACCCAGCGGTGCAGTTGGCTGAAACAGCTCACTCCCTGGCCTGACCAGTGCTGTCCCTGTCCTGGGGTGGATACTGTGCCATTACCTCACCTCCCCGAATAACCCTCACCCCACAACCCTCCAACCCACCTCAGTACCCTCCATCATCCCCTGATTTGCATCACAGTGTGCCTGGGTCCTGAGCTCTGGAACCCCTCCCCAAACCCCTGTACCCCCTCCACCTCCCTTGTAACCCTCAACCAAAGTTTGGACCAGGTCCTGCAGTCCCCTTGGGGGCTGAAACCCCTGTCAAGCACTTTGAGGCGCTTTGCTTCATCAAAGGTGCTATAGAAATGCAGCTGTTATTTCTTCACAGACAGCATGGCCTATTTACTGAGCAGTGGTGGGACTGGCACTTCCTGGCAGCTGGCTCCTGAGGTGACGGTTCAACGATCTGCAGGTTGGCGAACACTGGTTCACTGCCCGATGTTCCCTCAGTTCGTGTCTGTGGAGGGAAGGAGGGAGGGAGGGAGGATAGGGGAGGGGAGGGGGAGGGGAGCAGAGCTGGCGGGCGGCGAGGTTAACACTCCCCGTGTGAGCGATGCCACAGTGGTCCAGCTGGGGTTGTTACCGGCCCTGGGAACGGAGAGGGGTTTTATAAACAAACCTGGGAGCTCCTCCTGTCTGTCAGTCAGATTCTAGCTGTTGCTATAGCACCCCTCCCTGTCTCAGTAACCCCCTCCGGCCCCTACACCCCTCCCAGTTCCTGTAACACCCTCCCACCCCTACAACCATCCGGTCCCTGTAACCCCTGCAGCCCCTACACCCCTCCGTGTCTCTGTAAACCCCTCCGGCTCCTAAACCCCTCCCGGTCCCTATAACCCCCTCCCACCCCTACAACCATCTGGTCCTTGTAACCCCCTCTGGCCCTGCACCCCTCCCCGTCTCTGTAACCCCCTTCGGCCCTGCACCCCTCCCCATCTCTGTGACCCCCTCCGGCCCTTCACCCCTCCCCATCTCTGTGACCCCCTCCGGCCCTGCACCCCTCCCCATCTCTGTGACCCCCTCAGGCCCCCACACCCCTCCCCATCTCTGTGACCCCCTCCGGCCCCCACACCCCTCCCCATCTCTGTGACCCCCTCCGGCCCTGCACCCCTCCCCATCTCTGTCACCCCCTCCGGCCCTGCACCCCTCCCCATCTCTGTGACCCCCTCCGGCCCCCACACCCCTCCCCGTCTCTGTGACCCCCTCCGGCCCCCACACCCCTCCCCGTCTCTGTGACCCCCTCCGGCCCCCACACCCCTCCCCGTCTCTGTGACCCCCTCCGGCCTCTTTAAATTCTGTGCTCATTCCCACTAATTTCATTCCCTCTCATCCCTATCACTCTGTCCTTCTCTCCTCCTCCCTCCCTCCCTCCCTCCCTCCCTCCCTCCTCACTGGCTCCCTCTGCTGTCTCAATTCCGTTTTATCTTTCAGTTCCCAGCCAATCCCATCGAGGCCTGAGGCTGCTCTCTGTCGCTGGTGACTCACAGTTTCCTTCACTGTCAGCCAACTGGGTGACGTCTTCTCTCTCACACACACACACACACACACACACACACACACACACACACACACACACACACACAGTCAGACACACACACAGACAGATACACACACACACACACAGATACACTCACACACACACATACACACAGTCAGACACACACACACACACACACACACACACACACACACACACACACACACACACACACACACACACACGCACCATTTCCTCAGACCCTTGTAAATTATTATGTCCCAAATGCCAATGCAATTTCCTGATTGGCGTGGCTCCCACCACCTCTGTTAGTCTGTAGATGATCACCTGCTCTCTGTAAAGCACTAAAAAAGTTCCTCACCTCCCCCTGCACCTTTTGCTCATCACTTTAACCTCGAGCTACACCCCCCGACCCAATCGGAACAATCTCTCCTCCTTACCCTTCCTAAACCCCCCGAGACCTTGGCCTCCCCCAGCAGATCTCCTGTACTCCAACAGCCCCAGTTCCCTGGTCTGACCCAGGAGATGTGGCACCTCATTGGTAAACCTGGGACCAGGAGGGACTACAGACAGATGACCAAAGGCAGTAGGGTTTCTGGTGAAGGTATTTAAGCAGAAGTTGGTAGATTTCCCGACTGTGGGAAATGGTGGATGGTGGACCTTGAGCTTGTGGGCGTGATTCACTATGGACATGGGGAAGTGGGGCTGCAGTCACATGGTATGTCTGGGACGGGGTGAGATGGTTCCTCCCCAGTGAAGGTTTCACAGGAAGCTCCCTGGTTACCTGCACCATTAGGAGCTGGGGAAGGAGCAGGAGTTAGAACACGGGGCAGAAACTCAGACCGGGTCCCTTCCCCCACCGCCCAACACACCCTCAGTTGGGGTAAAGGCTCCCCTGGAGAGTTCCTTGGCAGGAGTGCGGGGCTGAGGGTTTTAGAGAGAGCTGTGAAGGAAAGTCCCCCTACACCCCATGTGTCCAAGCATCAGTCTCGAGGTTCCCAACCATGAAGCCACATGCAGTTTGCTTGCCTTGATTAAGAACGGTAGTTAACCTCTGGGACCTTTTTTCCAGAGGGTGTGGATGCTATTGTTGAGTTTATTCAAGACCATAAGATATAGGAGTAGAATTAGGCCATTTGGCCCATTGAGTCTGCTTTCCCACTTAATCATGGCTGATTTTGTTTTTACTGAACCCCATTCTCCCACCTTCTCCCCGTAAACCCCCCCCACCCCCCCCCCACCAATCAAGAACCTGTCGCTCTCTGCCTTAAATACACCCAATGACTTGGTCTCCACAGCCATCTGTGGCAACGAATTCCACAGATTCACTGATGCCCCTTCATTCTGAGGCTGAGATCCTTTATTCAAGGATGAGAACAATTATTCTTCATGGTAAAGGAATGGAAAGGTAGGACATTAGGCAGGGGGGTGACCACACACAGGGTCTCATTGACTGGGCATCTGACCTATGAAGGAATAAGGTGCTCTCTGGATTATTGTTCAGACTGGTGGCCTAACATGGGACTACAAAACTGACAGAATGCGATAGAGACCCAGATGGGGACAGTTGTACAGCAAAGCAGTCTGGAAGGGGATATAAACTTTGTTCTTAATGGATAACAGCATCAGTGGAAAAAATGCAGCAATCAAGTGGCTAAAAGGACGAGAGTATGGGGTTCACGTGCGGAAGAAACAAAGCATGTAGAGGCTGGATTAAAGATTTTTTTATTTTTGTATATACAAAGATGATGAAGAGTTTATTTTTGTAGTTTAGTCACTGTACTACTAGTGAGACGGCTGTGATAGGAGATTTATTGCTGTAATATTAAGGGTTGCTACATTGGCTGACCCGCCTGTTTTGGGAATGGAGGGGTTCCCAGCTCTCTGTCGGTGGGGGTGAGGGTGGGGGTGGAAGTTAGAGGGAAGTGCAACTGGGGGAAGGTGGATCTGGTCTCAAACCCATGGTACCAAGTGGTACCCTTGTCCCAAACCTGCCCCGACCCCTCACTCCCCTGTGTACACACAGTGATCCCCCTGGGGTTCTGTTGCTAGCTGTGGGGACTGGAGGAACACGTCCCACCTCCTGGTTGGGACCTCTGACGCTGGGCATGCTGAATGTGGACGTGTTCCAGTGAAGCACTTTATCAGGTGTCTCATCCTTGGCTGGGCTGTCGGCTGGACGAGGGGGAATGCAGTTTATACCCGAGCTAAGCAGGATCCTGGCATCCAGCGAGCCTGTGACTTTGAACCTTGAAGTGAGGGTTCCAGAAGGACCAAAGGAAATGGTGGAGTTGGGAGCCGAGGTGGGAGTGGGGTCATTCCCCTGTGCAGCTGCTCTGAGCTCCGGGTTAGAAGCCAGGCTGCGTTCACACCACAGGAAGCTCCTGGTTCCTGGTCCAGAGTCCCTGACCCAGCTGTCAGCAGGTCATCACATCCTCACCTCAGGAGGGGCGGGCAGCTGATGAAGGGTCCCCAGGGGTGGGGTGGGAAATGGCTCGGAATGCATTCCTGGGACCAAGTAGACTGAGACTGTCTTGGAACCTAATCCCGGGAGGGATTGGATGGGATGGTGCAGAGTGTATTCAACCTGTACAGTCCCTGCCCCGGGAGTGTGTGATGGGACGGTGTAGAGGGAGCTTCACTCTGTGTCTGACCCCGGGAGTGTGTGATGGGACGGTGAGGAGGGAGCTTCACTCTGTGTCTGGCCCTGGGAGTGTGTGATGGGACAGTGTAGAGGGAGCTTCACTCTGTGTCTGACCCCGGGAGTGTGTGATGGGACGGTGTAGAGGGAGCTCACCCTGTGTCTGACCCCGGGAGTGTGTGATGGGACAGTGAGGAGGGAGCGTCATTCTGTGTCTGGCCCTGGGAGTGTGTGATGGGACAGTGTAGAGGGAGCTTCACTGTGTGTCTGACCCCGGGAGTGTGTGACGGGACGGTGTAGAGGGAGCTTCACTCTGGGAGTGGGTGACAGACAGATTAGTTCACCAGCATTGTCCATCTGGACAATGACATGATTTTAAGGTGAGGCCCTCCCTTCCTTTCCCTGAGCCCCACTCTGCCCCTTCCTTGAGGGTCTGCCTGGTTTGGGGCTTTCAAGGGTAAGGGTGGGGGTCGTTACCCTGGCGGAGTTCAGCTCGACCTTGGCTCAGCCTCTGTGAGACCATCAGAGATGAAGGTGTGTTTCTCTGCTGAGGGACAGCACCATGAAGTGTCTCCCCTCCATCCCTCTCCCCCTGCTCTCTGCCACTCCTCCCTCCCACAGCCCCAGCGAGGGGAGGCTGGGGATACTGCCACTCCCACCGAACTCCCTGCCCTCCCAATTTCCAACTGGATACAAATGGGACGGAGCTGTCTTCCACGCCAGTTCTCCTGCTCTCTGCCTGCTGTTGCGGTGTGTCAGTGCCGGTGTGGTGGGCTTCCGGTTTCACAAGGGCTGGCTGGGCTGTGGGCTCGTAGTCACTCTGGCTGATGCCCTCAGCCTCCCCCAGGGACCATGGTTTGGGTAAGGAGGCGTTCCCAGCACTGCAGGCAGTACAGGGCGGGTCCACGTGCAATGAAGGGCTTGACTCATGGGGAGATGTTAGAACCTAGAACAGCTCAGGAACAGACCCTTTGGCCCATCATGTCTGTGCTGAGCATGATGCCAAATTATCCCTTCTGTCTGCCCATGATCCATCTCCCTCTGCTCCCTGCACATCCACGTGTCTGTCTAACAGCCTCTTAAACCCCTCTATCGTATCTGCCTCCACCCCCACCCCTGGCAGCCCGCTCCAGGCACCCACCGCTCTCTGCGTAAAGAAAACCTTGCCCCACACATCCCCTTTAAACATTTCTCCCCTCACCTTAAATGCACGGCCTCTGCTATTTGACATTTCTACTGTCTACACCTCTCATAATCTTATAAACTTCCTCAGCCTCTACCGCTGCGGACAAGACAACCCAAGATGTCCAACCTCTCCTTATAACTCATGCCCTCTAATCCAGGCAGGGTCCTGGTGAACCTCTCCTGCACCCTCCCCGAAGCCCCTGCACCCTTCCTGTACCGGGGCGACCAGAACTGCAGACAAGGTTGAGCTCGTTGGGCCACACTCCGTGGTGTTTAGAAAAATGAGAGGCGGTCCTACTGCGACATCTGCGATTCCGAGACGGAGATACCTCAGATCAGGAGCACTGTGGCAGACGAGAGGAATCTCTTCTCCCTGATGGTGAATCCTCGGAATTCCCTGTCCCAGAGTCGCAGGATTGGACCAGTGAGATTGTACAGAATGGCGGGGCAGGTTAGAGGGGCTGAGTGGTGAGCTGCTGTCCCGATTGTGTTACCAGACACATCCATAAGACACAGGAGCAGAATTAGGCCATTCAGCCCATCAAACATTGTACACAGGACCGAGGAGACGGATTACGTAGAGGGTGGAATGTGTCACACACACACAGTGTGCACTACAATGCACAGGGCTGAGCAGAGATGAGGGTAATGTTTAGAAGGGGATTTATGTCTGGTCAGTGTCTCACGGGGTCCTTAGTGGGTTCCTGCTCTCTCCCCAGGACCACTGGGTTTCTGAGGTGATGTGCAGGGTGTGAGGGTCCCTCTGAGGCTGATGTAACGGGGACCAGGAGACACTAATGGGACCATTTCTTGGGCATCAGCCAGGTTGGGACCTTCCACAGTGAGAGGTGTGGGGGCACTGGGTAGAATTAGGCAGCAGGAAGCCAGATTGTACACACCCAGGGAACTGAGGTCAACAGGAGCGAGCCTCACAGAATGGGGTGGGGGTGGGGGATTTGGGGGGTAAGTGGGCGAGGGTTCCTGGGATAATTCCCAGCCCCAACCAGGGTAGCTGGCAGCAAGGAGATCCCCCTGGAAACCCCAAATTCTTGCGTCCACTTCCAATGAACCTACAGTGTGAGTACAGGCCATTTGGCCCCTCTACTCCATGCTGGTCTTCTATCCCAATCTGCCCTCTCCCTGACCATGCCAACCCCATCTCCTCCTCCTGTGCTCTCCCCCACGACCCATCCCTCTGACAGTGAGTTCCATCAACCCCACACTCAGGGCAGAGAACTTTATCCCAAATTCCCGATCAGACTCACTGGGACTGTCACACATTGTAGTCCCGGCCTGGTCTCCTGTCACATCTCAAACTCACCTAACCCTCGGATAGAAGCTCCCATTAGCCCAGCTCAGCCTTCTGTTTCCCAGGGAGAGGCTCCAAATGGCCTAATCTCCCCTCGTTCCGCTCCCTGTCCCGTTCCTCATGTGTTCCACAATTTGCAGCGCCTTGTAAGTCTTGTTGTTTTCTTTAAGGAACAGCAGAGAGTAGTTTACTCTGTGTCTGACCCCGGGAGTGTGTGATGGGACGGTGTAGAGGGAGCTTCACCCTGTGTCTGATCCTGGGAGTGTGTGATGGGACGGTGTGGAGGGAGTTTCACCCTGTGTCTAACCACAGGAGTGTGTGATGGGACGGTGGCGAGGGAGCTTCACTCTGTGTCTGACCACGGGAGTGTGTGACGGGACGGTGTAGAGGTAGATTCACCCTGTGTCTGACCCCGGGAGTGTGTGACGGGATGGTGTGGAGGGAGCTTCACTCTGTGTCTGACCACGGGAGTGTGTGATGGGACGGTGTAGAGGTAGATTCACCCTGTGTCTGACCCTGGGAGTGTGTGACGGGATGGTGTGGAGGGAGCTTCACTCTGTATCAGAGTGAAGACTATTGCACTAAAACTTACAGAGCAGGAATCTCCATCAGTAACTCTTGAGCTCTGCAGCTTCAGAAACTACACTTGGTGAAACTTTCCCCTGGTCTTGCAAAGTACGGGACCGAGCAGTGAGGATTGGAGGGTTCATACTTCATCCCTGGGTATCTTTTTTTTGATGTATAAACCCTCCCAAACCCTTCAATTAGCTTCCAGTCTGGAAGCTACAAGTTTTGGTTATTCCAGGCAGCTTCAATCTTAAAGGGTCACATTTAGATCTCTGGATGTGCTTCTGCTCGTTTCTTCTGCTCAGTACTGTGGGAGGGGCAGTACTGAGGGAGCTCCGCAATGTGGGAGGGGCAGTACTGAGGGAGCTCCACAATGTGGGAGGGGCAGTACTGAGGGAGCTCCGCAATGTGGGAGGGGCAGTACTGAGGGAGCTCCGCACTGTGGGAGGGGCAGTACTGAGGGAGTGTCACTGTGGGAGGGGCAGTACTCAGGGAGCTCCGCACTGTGGGAGGGGCGGTACTGAGGAAGGTCTGCACTGTGGGAGGGGCAGTACTGAGGGAGGGAGGGAGGCAGTTTGAGAACAAGCAGCTGCTTGAGACAGTTGCTCTTTGGGATGGAGATGCTGTGGACACTGCGGGAACAAACCAGAGAGACCAATGACGTATGGTGTTGTTGTGATCGCTGATCACCACCTATCCTAGCCTTCCGTGTGTGCACACATAGACTGCAGTAGAATGACTTCCATCTGTTTCTCTTATTTTTTTAAAGTTTGTTTTAAAAATCAAAGTAACTTGCACTTTGCCACTGAAGACCTACTATTTGCTACTGAATGTATCTGGTATTTTAGACGCTCTGTCTCTTAGTACTTGGCAATTATTAGCCGCTGCTTCTGGTCAGTGTGCCCAATGAGACGTGTGTCTGTGTCCAACCTGTGTATAGAGCAAGCGGATGAATTGCTTATATATATATCTGTGTGTGTGTGTGTGTGTGTGTGTGTGTTACTATAAATGAACATCTGCAAATAAAGTATAATCAACACCACGTTCGCACTGCCTCGTGTGCCGTCTGTTGGGAGCCTGCTAGATGTTGGTGTCAATACTCCCGTCTAGTCCCATGTCCAGAGCACAGGGAGAATGTGGTCATGGGCAGGCCATTGGTTGGGCAGTGCAGAGGTTTCCCTTCCACAAGCTGCTCTTCTGGAGAAGGCACCACTGATAATGGGGCTCTCCGTCTCCATTCCCCCTTGCTCAGTGCTGCCCCTCTCTCAGTACTGCCGCCCCCCCCCAACAGTGTAACACTCCCTCAGCACTCCTCCCACAGTACGGCACTCCCTCACCGCCCCTTTTTTTTAAATAATAAACGTTTATTCACTAAAAGCACTACAAAAGACAACCAGTGTCAATACACGACATCTAATACAGAAAAGAAGAAACTACGCAACGACATACTACGGTAGAGAATGCAAACTAATACTACCGAAACACATACGCGACTCTACACCCGTCAACGCGACACTTCAAATAAGAATCGTGTCCGTACCGTCCACGACACACGCGATCCCCTGAGGGGCCCACCGAGCGCGGAACTCGGCTAGGGTGCCCGCGGAAACCGCGTGCTCCCTCTCTAAACACACCCGCGTGCGCACGTAAGCGCGGAAGACGGGCAGGCAGGCTGACCTGCCGGGACCCTCGGCCGCCCGCCGCCGCGTCCCATGGATGGCCAGCTTGGCCAGGCCCAGCAGGAGACCCACCAGGAGATCCGCCGTGCGCCCCTCCCCGCGCCGCACCGGGTGCCCGTAGACCAACAGCGCTGGGCTGAAGTGCAACCAGAACTTCAGCAGCAGCCCCCGCAGATACTCGAAGAGGGGCTTGCAGCATCTCGCACTCCACGTACGCGTGGTACACTGTCTCCTCCCGGCCGCAGAAGTGACAGGCGGCCGGGGTGTCGGTGAACCGGCTCAAGAATCGGTTGCACGGCACGGCCTGGTGCAACACCCTCCACCCCAGGTCCCCGATGTACAGCGGGAGGACTCCCGCGTAGAGAGACCCCCACCGGGGACCGCCCTCGCCGCCCACCGGCAAGACGGACCGCCACGGCGTGTCCGGCCGGCAGACCAGGGCGAGGAAGTGAAAGGTCTGCAGGAGCAGCCCGTACAAGAACCGCCTCGGCGCCTCGCGGAACGGCACCGTCGGCGGCCTCACCACCCCCCCCACAGTGTGACCCTCCCTCACCACCCCTCCTGCAGCGCGGCGCTCCCTCAGCAGTGAGACTCGATCTGTTGACCCTGGGGTCTGTATGTGATCTCCGACCCGGCTGGAACTCCTGCCTCCAGCCGGCGGCATGCGTTCCCAGTGCCGGGGTCCCTCGGGGTCACTGAGTGTCCGGTCCTCCGGGGACACCGGAGAGGGCAGATGCTGGAATCTGGAGCAACAACGGAATCTACTGGAGGAACTCAGTGTGTTGGGCAGCATCTGTGGAGGAAGAGGCACAGTCAATGTTTCAGGTGAAGACCCTGTCAGGACCATCCCTCTGTCCCCACAGACACTGGGTTCCTCCAGCATTCTGTCTTGCGCCCGGTTTGCCAGGTTGTTGGGACATTGAGGGACCTTTGTCCACTGCTGGACAGAAGGTGTGTGGGGTGGACGATTGCACCAGCCCCATCCCAGGAACAGCTCAACGAGTGAAGGACCCAGGGAACAGGAGCAGGAGGATGCCACTCGGCCCCTCAAACCTGTCCTGTATTCGATAACATCTTGGCTGATCTGCCCCAAGAGGATGGTATCTCTTCTGTTCCTCGTGGCCCCTGATTCCCCGATCTTTTGGAAGGTGATCTCCTGCCCCCAGTCATCTGGGCTCCACCACACCCCCAGGGTAGAGAATGCCAGAGATACCCCCTCCCTTGCCTGCACAGCTTCCCCTTCTGCAGCTCTGTGGAGACCCTGCCACGTGGGAACGTCTCCACCTTGAGGACCAGGAACCCATCCCAGGTCAGGGCTTGGCACCCCCAGGGAGGGCAGGGACACAGGAGGTACCGGCTGCCGGGGTCTGGGGCGAGGAACAAACTGCTGGAGGAGCCCAGCGGGTCGGGCAGCATCCGTGGACGGAGGGGTTCGGTTGACGTTTCCGCTCGACACCCTGCACCTGGGCTGCTTGATGTTTCCGGTCGAGATCCTTCGTCGACTGTCCACCTCCCTCCACGGATGCTGCCTGACCCGCTGGGCCGGGGGTGGGGGGGATGTTGCCGGGAAGATGTCAGGGGTGGGGGTGTTGCCGGGGTGATGGGTCAGGGGTGGGGGGTGTCATTGGGGCGATGGACCGGGAGTTGGGGGGGGGTGTTGTCGGTGTGATGGCCCGGGGGTGGGGGTGTTGCCGGGGTGATGGGTCAGGGGTGGGGGGTGTTGCTGGGTCGATGGGTCAGGGGTGGGGGTGTTGTTGGGTCGATGGGCTGGGGGTGGGGGGTGTTGCTGGTGTGATGGGCCGGGGTTAGGGAGGGGGTGTTGCCGGGACGATGTCAGGGGTGGGTGGTGTCGTTGGGGCGATGGGTCAGGGGTGGGGGGGGGGTGTTGCCGGTGTGATGGGCCGGGGGTGGGGGGTGTTGCTGGGTCGATGGGTCAGGGGTGGGGGGTGTCGTTGGGGCGATGGACTGGGGGTGGGGGGGGGTGTTGCCAGTGCGATGGGCCGGGGGTGGGGGGTGTTGCTGGGTCAATGGGTCGTGGTGGGGGGTGTTGCTGGGTCAATGGGTCAAGGGTGGGGGGTGTCGTTGGGGCGATGGGCCGGGGGTGGGGGGGGGTGGTGTCTCTGGGGCATTAACCAGTCCTGAGGTCGACCACCACCCCCGCACCCCCCATGTGTCCCTGGTGACGGGGCCAAAGGTCACACCAACCTGTTTTGTAACCATTCAACAAACATGTGCGATTGTGCAACTGTCCGATGGCGATCACCCCACCGCCCCCGCCACCGGTTAATGTTTAGCAGGGAGCTGGCTGGCTCCCACACCACAGGGCAGGTGGCGGGAGCAGACCCACAGCACGATGGCACCTCCAGAGGAGGCCGTCCGGCCCATCGGGTCGGCCCTGGGACTGGCGATGGCAGCCCTCTACCCTCCACACCCTCAGCGCGTCCCGCCGGCTCACGGTGCGGCGCCCAGCCCGCCGCGCTCCGACAGCCCAACATTTCTTCCCCGTCCACGGCATGTCCCGTCGCCCTGACGCCCTGTTCACAGAGAGACCAGAGCCCAGGGTTGGGATCCCGGCGTGGGAGGGGGTCCAGGGGCGCCCCTTGTCACTGAGTCGGGACGTCCTTGCGACCCAGAGTCACCGGGACACGGTCAGGGCTCACCGCCACACAGCACGATCCCAGATGTCATGGGACCCTCCAGAACCCCCGACCGCTCCCTCAGGAATCCCCTCCCCTCCGTTACCCAAGCCCACCCAGCCCGGACTGCCGCCAGCCAGCGAGGGAGACGCGGGCGACACTTCGGAAGGGACGGTGGGAGCGGTGTGCGTGACCCAGCCACCAGCCTGCCCCCCACCCCCCCCCCCCCACCTCCCCTTATGTCTCACTCCGGGGACCTGGAGTGGGAGACCACTGGGACCACCCAGCGACTCCCCTCCCCTGTGGGATCTCTCCCCGGCCATCTCCAGAGCCTCTCGGCGGGGGTGGGGGGGGGGGGGGGAGAGCAGCGTGCCTGTGGTCTGTGTTTGAGGGCTGTGGTCTCCCACGCACGGTCCCAGCAGTTCAACGGTGTCACCCACCCGGTCAATGTCCACTGGTTCAGCAGGGACACTGTTGAGAAATCACCTCCGCTCTCATATAAGACCAGTTGCCAAGACGCTCCCAATCAGTAGCTTGGCAGCTCTCTGCCGACCGACACGAGGACTGTCGGTGTCTATATCTGACCATGGGTCCTTGGAAGCTACTGTCGGCCCTGAGTATCCTCTCGGCTGCCTACGCTGACATGTCGCTGTTTCATTCTCGGGCACGGGTGATGTCGGAGAGGGTAATGTGAATCCCAGCTCCCTGCGGTCGGCTCTGACTGAACTGCCCCCGTGTCACTGCGGTGGTGACCATGCCCCAGGGACAAAACATGACGCACAGGGGAAAGTGACTGGGGTTACGGGAATGTCCCGGCACCAGGAGCTTGGGATGAACAAGGGTTTGATGGGACCGTTGTTTCCTCAGGGATGTGGTGGCCATTGGCCCCCTGAGTCCCACTGCCGCGGGGAGGGGAGTCACCCTCTCGGGCCGCTGCTCTCTGTTGTGAAGGAACTGCATCAGGTAGACCCAGCACCCCTGCGGGAGGTGGTGTGTGACTGGGGTGGGATCTGTGGGTGCTGGAGTCCCCCTGCACCCTTGGTGGCAGGTTTGGGAGGTGGTGTGTGGTTGGGTGGGGGGGGGGGGAGTGGTGGTGACTGGGTGGGGGGGAACCTGTAGATGCCGTCGTGCCCCTGCACCCACTGCCCTTGCTGGCGGGTTTGAGAGGTGCCTTCTGAGGACGGTGCGCTCTGCAGCCACTGCGTGCGCCGGCGGTGGAGGGAGGGGGGATTTGTGGTGATTCCTGGGTGCTGTTGGAGCCGCACTCACCCAGGCGAGTGGAGAGAGTTCCATCTCACTCCTGACCCTTGTCCGACAGACGGGGCACAGACTCCCCGTGAGTCACTCCCCGCGGGATCCCCGGCCCCGGCCCCTGCCCCTGGTGCCCAGCGTTTATGTGGTGAGTGTAAACCCCCACAATCTTCATGCCGGGGACTCGGTGACGGTCAAGCCCCTGCACATGAGGGGTAAGTGGTCAGATCCTCTCTTGTTGGAGATGGTCGCTGCCTGGGACATTGAGGGCAGGAACGCGCCCTGCCACTGGTCAGCCTGTGCCCGAGTGTTGTCCAGCGGATGTGGGTGGCCTCACTCACTGACGGGCTGGGAATGGGACTGAACGTTGGGCAGTCATCAACGAACATCCCCACTGCTGTTGGAAGGAGGCTGGACTACCGACACATCCGAAGGCAACGGTGTAGCCCCGTGAAACTGCAACACTGGGCTACATGCAGCCAAGCAGCAGGAACCCCAGGCGATAGGCAGAGCCGTGCCAGACGGAGCCAGACCATCGCATCAGACGGAGGCTCTGTAGCCCCACCGCGTGTAGCGGTGGACGGCGGTGGACGATTCAACAATCGACGGGAGGAGGAGGCTCCAAGAAGATATCTGTCCTCACTGACCGGGGGGTGGGGGGGGGGGGCGCGGGAGTGTGTGACAGGGCGCAGTGTGGGTGCTGAAGAGAAGAATTTGTGACCGTGTCCAGCCACAGTGCGGAGTGGGCAATCCGTCACTGCCCCTCCTGAGGTCCCCACGGTGCCAGACACCAGTCTCCAGCCGATTCCATCCTCTCCCCCCCCCCCCCCCCGAGGGTTGCAGGGCCACACCACCCCCCAGTGGTACTGAAGGCCTGTGCTCCAGGCTGTGTCTCTGTCCGAGCTGTTCCAGAGCAGTTACAGCTGGGGACAGTTCCCAGCTCCGTCCCGCTCACAGGCAGCAGGATTCATCCAAAATGGTTCACCGCCACCCAACAGTCCACTCCAATTATCAGTCAGTAACCTGCTCACCAATAACCTGCTCACTAGTAACCTGCTCACCAATGCCCTGCTCACCAGTAAGCTGTTCACCAATAACCTGCTCACCAATGCCCTGCTCACCAATAAACTGCTCACCAATAACCTGCTCACCAATGCCTTGCTCACCAATAAGCTGCTCACCAATGCACCGTTGGGGCATCACTAGAACCACTGGACACCAGAGCTCATCACAGCCTCAGTCCACACAGGGACTAATGACCTGAGTTCCAGAGGTGAGCTGAGGGAGACCGCCCTGACATCGAGGCAGCCTTCAACCTATGTGGCATCCGGGACCAGGGTAAAGCTGGAGTCAGTGGGCATCAAAGGGTAAACACTGAGTGGTTGGAGCCAGACCTCACCCAGAGGAAGGTGGGTATGGGTGTTGGGGGTCAGTCACCCCAGTCCCAGGACATCACTGGGGGAGTTCCCCAGGGCCCAGCCATCCTCAGCTGCTGCAAGGATGACCTTCCTTCCACCAGAAGGTCAGAGTGGGGATGCTCACTGACTGCACAGTCCAATCCCATTCCCAGCTCCTCAGTAAGAAACTGCCTGTCTACATGTAGCAGGTCCTGGGCAAAATTCAGGCCACAGAACTGCCAGCAAATGACCATCTCCAACCACTTTCTTTGGCCATTCAGTGCCATTACCACTGAGTCCCCACTGTCAGCATCATGGGGGTCACCTTTGACCAGAAACTGGTGAGTGAAGCATCTCCTCACACCTCAGTGGTTTCCCACCGTTTATGAGGTCTGGACTGTGGTGGAACGTACTCCTCTTATCTAGGTGACAGCAGCTACGACAACTGTCAAGGAGCCCGACACCATACAGGGCAAAGCAGCCGCTCGATCGGCACCCCATCCTCCCCCCTAAACACCACCCTCCCTCCCTCACTGGCGCACAGTGGCTGTGGCGCGGACCATCTACAGAACGCTCTGCGGTTACTTGTCCAACCGTCTGAGGGCACCTCCCAAAGCTGCCGGCTGTCGCACCAGGGATGAGTACAGCAGGTTCAGGGAACACCACCACCCACAGGTTCCTCACCATTGTACCATTCCTTCCAGGCTACTGGATCTCGGCCCCGGGAATCCCTCCCCAACAGCGCTGTGGGAGAACCTTCATCAGAAGGACTGCAGGGTTCGAGGGGACAGCTCAGCCCCACCGTCTCCAGGGCAGTAGGCGATGGACAATAAATGCTGGCCTTGCTATCCCAAAAAATGATCCTAAATATCCTTATGATGCCCAGGACACTGCCCTGGGGAACTCCCCCAGTGATGTCCTGGGACTGGGGTGATTGACCCCCAACACCCACACCCACCTTCCTCTGGGTGAGGTCCGGCTCCAACCATTGATGCTCACTGGCTCCTTCTTTACCCTGGTCCCTGATGCTACACGTGGTTGTACACTACCTCGATGTCGAGGGCAGTCTCCTTCACCTCAGCTCGCTGCACCATGAGTGGACCAGGCAATGGTGTCCAGTGGTCCCGGTGAAACCCCGACTGGGAATCAGTGAGCAGGTTATTGGTGAGTGGGTGCTGCTTGGTCGACTAGTTGTTGGAGACAGGGAGTGAGTGAGCTTCAGGGGAGAGGTACCAAGATCCAATGACAGGGGTGTGGAGCTCGCCAGGTAGAAGTTGCCTTGCTCCTGTATTCCATGGGAGATATTTTGCTAAAACTCTCTGTTCTTTGTTCTGCCTGGATCACCGTTAGATACACAACACTTGCTTCTTCTGGGGCAGTGCCAAGGATCCCAGCATACTGTCCCTGGCCCAGAGCGGGAACGTGGCCATACTCGAGAAGACACTGAAGACACACAAGTACGTGCGCGCACAGTCTGAACATGCCGACAGGCAGCTCGCTCTACATCGCTGCCCCCCACCACCCCCCACCAGCTGGACTGGTTCTGGGGAGGGTGGGGAGGGATCCCTGTTAGGGGTAAAGGAGGGGTGGTACTGAGGGAGGGTCACACTGTGGGAGGGGCTGTGTAAAGAATTTCTTGGATGATAGTTCTCAGGTTACAGGATCACTACCTGGGGGAACAGTGTGTGGACTTAGATCTGTGTGGCTGGGTGTGGTACAGAGAGAGGGAGGGGTGTAGGGGTCGGAGGGGGTGACAGAGACGGGGGAGGGGTGTAGGGGTCGGAGGGGGTTACAGAGACGGGGGGACGGGTGTAGGGGTTGAAGGGGGTTGCAGAGACGGGGTTGAGGGGGCATTTAGTGGGCGAGGGGTGTATCGGAGTGTTTCCCTGCAGAACCCGGCCCTGCTCTCTCCTTCCACAGGCACATCTACCAGTCGGAGTTCGACCTGAGGACCCTGGACCCTGAGGGGCTGGTGTTTTACGGTGACACAGAGGGAAGTGTGAACTGGTTCATCCTCGGCCTGAGGAACGGCCGGCCAGAGATCCAGCTCAGTAACCAATACTGCCAAACCGTGGTCTCGTCCGGAGACGTCCTCAACGACGGCAGGTGGAGGACGGTGAGGCCATTCAGCCCCTCGAGACTGTCACCCAGGGCCTGCCGCAGGCCCTTCGGCCCTCTAGACAGGTCCTGCCCTCTGGTGACCGATACCCCACCCCTTTCCCCGACTCCCTTGGACCGAGGGTGACCTTCGTTGTTGGTGGGGGGAGCTTGGCGTGATAACCCCCGTCCCACCCCCACGGGACGAGGAGCTGCCACCAGACTCCTCCCACCCTGGCCCCCCCTCCCCCCCCCCCCCCGTCTCTCGCTGAGGGAACCCTGGCCCAGTCTGGGCCGTTAACCCCTTCAATGCTGGGGTCCCTCTGGTTCCCATCTGCACTACACCTCGGGTCCCAGAAGGATGAAGGCCCATTGTCAATACTGGCTCTCTATACAGCACAGAGACAGGCCCTTCAGCCCAACTCATCCCTGCCAACCCAGGTGCCCATCTGAGCTACTCCCATTTACCCACATTTTGCCCGTATCCCTCTAAACCTTTCCTATCATTGGACCTGTCCAAATGTCTTTTAAACGTTGTTCATGTACCTGCCTCACGCACTTCCTCTGGCAGCTCGTTCCACACACCCACCACCCTCCGTGTGAAAAAGTTGTCCCTCAGGTCCCTTTTAAATATTTCCCCTCTCACCTTACTCCTGTGCTCTCTGTTTTTGGTTCCCTTTCCCTGGGAAAAAGACGGTGTGCATTCACCCAATCTATTCCCCTCATGATCTTATACACCTCTATAAGGTCACCCCTCAATCTCCTGCACTCCGAGGAATAACGTCCCAGCCTGCCCAAGCTCTCCCTATAACCCAGGCCCTTAAGTCCCAGCAACATCCTTGTAAATCTCCGCTGCACTCTTTCCAGCTTAATGGCATCTTTCCCCATGGCAGGGTGAGCAAAACTGAACACAGTACTCCAAGTGCGGCCTCACCAATGTCCTGTACAACTGCTACATAACCTCCCAACTCCTGTACTCAGTGCCCTGACTGATGAATGCCAGCGTTTCAAACGCCTTCTTCACTGCCCTGTCTACCTGCGATGCCACTTCTAGTGAACCATGTTGATGTACTCCCAGGTCCCTCTGTCCTACAACACTGCCCGGGACCCCACCATTCACTGTGAAACTCCTCCCCTCGTTTGAATTCCCAGAATGCAGCATCTTACCCATTTGCCATTCCTTGGCCTATTTGCCCAGCTGATCAGGATTCCTCTGTAAATCCCCATACCATCGTCACTGTCAACAACACCAGCTGCTTAGTGTCATCTGCAGGCTTACTAAGCGGCCCTTATACATCCTCATCCAAGTTGTTGATCTAGATGACAAACAAACATGGGCTCAGCACCGAGCCCTGGGGAACACCGCTAGTCACGGGCCTCCAGTCCGAGAAACAACCTTCCTCCGTCACCCTGTACTTCCTGGCATCAAGCCAATCCTGTATCCAATCAGCCAGCTCTCCCTGGATCCCATGCAATCTCACCTTCCAGAGCAGCCTACCATGTGGAACCTTATCAAAGGCCTTGCTAAAGCCCATATAGTTTACGTCTACCGCCCTGCCCTCATTGACCTTCTTGGTTACTTGTTCAAAACACCCATTCCTGAGACATGATTAGTCAAAGATCAGTTAGAGTTTAAAGGGAGCAGGAACCGAGACCCAGTGAGTTTAGAGGGAAGGGGATCAGTTAAAGTGTCTCGGTCTGCGTAATGTGTCGGTAATCCTGAAGATGTCTTTCGCAGCACCTCACAACATTAAAACCTAACCTAAGCCAATTCTTCCCAACATCTGACCCATCCCCATGAATGTAACTACAGTAGAACCCTGATAAATCCATTGTCCAATTGCACAGAGATCCGATGGTTAAACTCACCGGGACCCCGTTTCCCATTCCCTTTAAGCTCACTGTGGCCCTGTTTCCGATGCCTGGGTTTATAAAATCACGAAGTGGATGATCACAGTTTTTTCCCCAGGGTTGGGTACAGGATTAAGGTGAGAGGGGGAAGTTTTTAAGGGGACCTGAGGGGCAACTTTTTCGCCCAGAGGGTGGTCAGTACATGGAACGAGTTGCCAGAGGAAGTGGGTGAGGCAGGTACATTAACAACATTTAAAGGATATTTGGACAGGTGCATGGATGGGAAAGGTTTAGTGGGATAGGGGCCAAACGTGGACAAATGGGAGCTTAGCTGGGCATCTTGGCCGGCACGGACGAGTTGGGCCGAAGGGCCTGTCTCCCTGCTGTACGACCCTGTGACTCTACCTGCCTTTAGGAAGTACAGGCAGAGAACACAGGGAGCACAGGGCAGGTCCGTCAGCAGCCATGGGGAGGGGAGCAGCATCAATGACTTGAGCTAGCTCCCCCTGCCAGCATCCCTCTGCAGTCCTGTTACACCCATTGGGATCTCCTGTTCCCACCACCGAACCCCCACCCCAGTTCCCTCACAGCCGGAAGGCCAGGATCCCTGGAACAGTTCTGCACCCTGTCCCATGACCCCGCCTGAGGTGCAGCACCGGGCGCCATGGGCCAGTGTTGGAAGGATAGTCGGCCTAACCTTGCAGCTCACGTGTGCCTGTGTTTGTGTCCCCTCTGCCTCCTCCCCCTTCCCTCCACCCCTGTCCCCAACAGATAACTGTGCAGAGTGATAGGAGAAACATCAAGCTTCTGGTGGACGGGAAACCCTCCCTGATCATCACCGTTCTGCCCAACATTGGCCTGGAGGGGAACCTGATCGACATGCGCATCACCATGGGACACCTTCTCATCAACGAGTCCAGCCTCCTCATCCCTGTGAGTTCTACACAGTGGGGGCCTGACGCTGGGGTGGGGGGAGGTTTCTGGGGCGCCGTGTCGATGATGGGGTCTCGGAAGGAGGGACTGAAGAACCGTCAGTCCATTTGGCCCATTTTCTGGCCCCCACTGGTGGCAAGCCTCTGTGAGTTCTTGTCTCCAAAGCTGCCCCTATCCAACACTCCACTGAAGTTCCTGATCTCTGTGTAAACGAAAGAGGCTTTCCCCCACATTCCCATGACCCTGAATTAGCCAAAGTGCCATTGGTTAATGAGACCAGCACCCTCTCCTCCTCCCCCCTTCCTAAACCAGTCGTGAATCATCCCACCCCATCCAATCTCCAGCGACCGCCAAGAACGGTCCCAACTTCTCCCCCATAACATGGAGCTGAAGTCCCACGTCCCCACACACGGATCCTCACATCCTTCCTAAGGCAGTGGTGACCGGAAATGGATGCAGTTCTCCAGGTGGAGGGTCTGACCAGTGTGTTGTACAGATTCAGCTTGTGGGGTGACCTTCCAGAGGGGCCAAGGCAAGGCGGAAGGTCACAGTCATTCCCAGCACTGGAGAGTCTGAAACCAGAGAGCAAAGTAAGAGGGAAAAGAACCTGAGGGGCGGTTGTCATGCAGAGGGTGGGGGGGGGGGGATATGTCAGGGGTCCAGGATTCTACAGGCTTCCAGTGGGCAGGTGAGGTGGGCAGGTAAAGGGTACAGGTGAGGGGGGACAGGTGAGGGGGACAGGTGAGGGGAGAACAGGTCAGGGAGACAGGTGAGGGGCAACGTGAGGGAGGACAGGTTGGGGGAAGGTGAGGGGGACAGGAGAGGAGGACAGGTGGTGAGGGGTGAGGGGTACAGGTGAGGGGACAGGTGAGGGGACAGGTGAGGGAGACAGGTGAGATGGACAGGTGAGGGAGACAGGTGAGGGGGACAGGTGAGGGGACAGGTGAGGCAGACAGGTGAGACGGACAGGTGAGGGGACAGGTGAGGGGACAGGTGAGGCAGACAGGTGAGGCAGACAGGTGAGGGGACAGGTGAGGCAGACAGGTGAGGGGGACAGGTGAGGGGGACAGGTGAGGCAGACAGGTGATGGGACAGGTGAGGGGACAGGTGAGGGGACAGGTGAGGGGGACAGAGAGGCGATGATCCAGGTGACGCAGATAGAGAAGGGGTAAAGTAAACAGTTTAAGTGTTGGGCAGAGGGTGTGAGGAGCCGGGTGCTGGACACAAGTCCTGGTCCCACCAGCGTACGATTTGAACATGAAGAATCCCTGACCTCATCAACAGTTATTGCCAAATTCTTCAGAAGCCCCTTCATCACAGGACATCCTGGACTGGAAGGAACAGGAGGGGAGGGAGCAGCATTTCCTGGGACAGTCCCAGGGAGGACTGGGCGACGGTAGATGCTAGAATCTGGAGCAACACATGAGATGCCGGAGGAACTGAGTGTGTGAGGCAGTGGCTTTAGACGCCGACGAAGGGTCTCGGCTGGAAACGTCGACTGTCCGTCTCCCCCCCACAGATGTTGCCTGCCCCCTGAGTTCCTCCAGTGTCTTGTGGCTCCAGGGAAGGGGGGCTTCGGCTCTACGGGGGAGACTGGGGGACTGGGGCTGCTCCCTCAGAGCAGGTTCAGGGGAGGTTTAATGGAGACGTTGGGAATCAGGGAGGGTTGGGACAGGGAGTGAATGAGGGGGAACTGTTCCCGGGGCAGGAGGGTGGGTGCCCGGGGGACACGGTGAAGGGGGTGGGCAGATGAACCAGAGGGGGAGGAGGGGAACGTTTCTCCGCAGCGAGTTGTTGTGATCGGGAACGCGCTGCCTGGAGGGGCGGTGGGACCGGATTCAACAGGAACTTCTGAAGGGAAGTGGGGGGGGGGGGGGGAGTCACGGGAAGGGGGAACGTGCCGGGATGTGGAGAGGGAGTGGGGAGGGGATGGTTGGAGAGCTTGATCACAGAGCCGGCATGAGTTCAATGTGCTGAGTGGCCTCGTCCTGTGCTGTAACGTATACTTTCCCCCAGAGGGAGGGAGCTAGGACAGCAGGGGTTGGGGAGAGGTTGGGGTTGGCAATGGGGCAGTATTGGAGGTCACAGGTCAAAGGATGAGAAGTGAGTGATCCCGGGGACTGAACCTTGGCCTTAACCCCTTCAGCTCAAGGACCGATTGGATGCCTGTATCACCAACTGGGATTGGCTGCAGCAAAATACCTCGTGGTTGGCTAAGGAGGTGGCCAGTAACCCCAACATCCAATGTCCAACCAACATCATGCCGGGAACCTTTTTCCCGGGAATGGGAACGGCAACGTTCAAGACCAGCGGTAAGGGAATTCTCCATCTTCTTGGCAAATGTCCATTGATGAGCCGTGGGGTGGCCGGGGTCGCCGGGCAACACCACCAAAAGATGGGGCCTGAGCTTGGGGGGGTGGGGGTCAGGGGTAATTGCCCTGGGCTCACCGTCCACACTCACCCTGCCACGTTAAAGATGAACTCCTGATCTCCCGATCTACCCCGTTACGACCTCATTGTCTGCCCTCACTGCACTTTCTCTGTAACTGTGACACTACATTCTGCTTTCTGTTTTCCTTTTTACAACCTCGATGTACTGACGTACGGAATGATCTGTCTGCATGGCACGCACACAAAAGCTTTTCACCGTATCTCGGTACATGTGACAATAATAAACCAACTACCAATTACTAATTTAAATAACCCAAGGGATTACACACACACACACACACACACACACACAGACTCACACACACACACACACACCACACACACACACACACACACACACACACACACACACACACACACACACACAGACTCACACACACTGGGTCTCTGGAGCAGTGAGGCAGTGGCTGTATCCCCTGTGCCACCGTGAACCGTGGGTGTGGTGGTGTACTGAACCAGCAGTCAGAGATCTAGACCAACTGTTCCAGAGCCAACAGTTTGAATCCCGTCAGGCAGCTGGGGAATTTAAATTCAAGTAGTTAAATAAATCTGTAATAGATAACAGTTGGATTCAGTAATGGTGACCACAGAACTAGCAGCCTCTGGTAAGAACACACCCTGTCCATTAATATCCTTGGGGAAGAAAACCTGCCAACCTTGTCTGATCCGACCCAGACCTCCCCCCATCTGCCTTCACAGTTCAGGGGTAATTAGGGATGGGAAATAAATCTGGCACCGGTAGGAGATCTTGTTTGTCTGTGGGACATCCCGACCGTGATGCGGTGGAGGGGTGTAAGGTGCTCTCCCGGTGGGTGACACTGGATTTTCTTCGCCAGGTTTCCAAAATGATTCAGAGTCCCAGGAGGACTGGTCTCTGAGGTTTGAGGCTCTGATCCGTCCCTCCAAACACAGCGGGGTGGTGTTGGCCATTTTGTCCCAGACCTACATACCTCTGCTGCAGCTGGACTTTGTTCAGAAGAACAGGCAGGAGGTGAGTTGTGTTCCCGACGTGATCGCAGGAAGAAGACCCTTGCCAGGCGTACAGGAGGGGCAGGCAGGTTACACAGTCAGTGTAACTAACAATCTGCCAGAGGAACTCAGTGGGCCGAGCAGCATCTGTGGGGGGAAAGGACGAACGTGGACAATTCCTTCTCCCCACAGACACTGCTCGACCCACTGAGGTCCTCCAGCAGATTGGTCATTGCTCCAGATTCCAGTGTCTGCAGTCTCTGTGTCTACCAGGGTAGGGATTTCAAAAACCAGAGGACATGCATTTAAGGTGAGAGGGGACAGTTTAAGGGAGATATGGGGGGCAATTTTCTTACACAGAGAGCGGTGGGTGCCTGGAGTGGGCTGCTAGGGGTGGGGGTGGAGGCAGATACAATAGAGGTGTTTAAGAGGCCTTTAGACACATGAATGTGCAGGGAGCAGAGGGATGTGGATCGTGTGCAGGCAGATGGGATTTAGTTTAATTTGGCATCGTGTTCGGCACAGACACAATGGGCCGAAGGGCCTGTTCCTGTGCTGTACTGTTCTGTGTTCTATGTTCTCACTGCTTGGGGACGGAGGGGGTAGGGAGGTGGGGGAGAGGTGAGTCCTCTGGCACAACCCCACCCCTCACTGACAGGGTGCTCCCAGCTTCTCCCACAGTGCCGCAGACAGAGGACTTTCAGATCAGTAACTGTGCACCCCCTGCACTGGGTTAGACTGAGGTCCCTTTGTGACTCCACCCACACTAAGAATCAGAGTCAGGTTTAGTACCACTGACACATGGCGTGAAATGTGTTGTTTTGTGGCAGCAGTGCAGCGCAAAGACATAAAATTAATATAAATTACAAAATAAATAAACAGTGCAGACAAAAAGGAACGATGAGGTGTTCATGGGTTCAAGGACGGTTCAGAAATCTGACGGCAGAGGGGAAGAAGCTGTTCCTGAATCGTTGATCAGATATCTTTATTAGTCACATGTACATCGAAACACACAGTGAAATACGTCTTTTGCGTAGAGTGTTCTGGGGGCAGCCCGCAGGTGTCACCACGCTTCCGGCGCCAACATAGCACGCCCACAACTTCCTAATCTGTACATTTTTGGAATATGGGAGGAAACCGGAGCACCCGGAGGAAACCCACGCAGACACGGGGAGAACGTTCAAACTCCTTGCAGACAGTGGCTGGAATTGAACCTGGGTCGCTGGCGCTGTAAAGCGTTACACTAACCGCTACACTACCGTGCCTACCCTCAAAAGTGTGGGTCTTCAGGCTCCTGTACCTCCTCCCCGATGGTAGTAGTGAGATGAGGGCATGTCCCGGGTGGTGAGGGTCCTCAGTGATGGATGCTGCCTTCCGGAGGCACCGCCTCCTGAAGATGTCCTTGATGGTGGGGAGGGTTGTGCCTGTGATGGAGCTGGCTGAGTCTACAACCCTCTGCAGCCCCCTGTGATCCTGCGCGTCGGAACAGGATCACCGGGAAGAAGTCGGATCTGTGACTTTGTCCCAGCTCTCGGCCGCTCCTGGGTGATGGGGAGAATTTGGAGCGCCGTGGACAGTTCTGGGAAGGAGGGGGGTATGTAAGCTGGAGGGAGTGTGACGAAGGCCAATCCCTGGAGTGGAGGGGAGGGGTTGGCGTGTGAAGGGACGTTGAGCGGTTTGGGCTTAGAATGAGGGGTGATCTCATTGAAACATGAAAGGGTCTGAGCGGGGTCGACGGTGGCACTGAGGCGGGGGTGGTGTTCCAGGGGCAGGGTTCCAGAGTCACAGGCAGCGAGGAGGAGGAATATCTCCTCTCCTGAATCTTCTGCCCCAGAGAGCTGTGCAGGCCACATCACTCAGAACCTTCGAGGTGGAGACAGAACTTTGGAGTCAAGGGGTGTGGGGAGAGAGTGGGGGAGTGGCACGGAGGCCAGAGTGAGTACACATATAGCTGGCGCAGGCTCGATGTGTGGAATGGCCTCCTCTTGAGTGCGAGGACCCTGCGATTGGCTTGTTCATGGAGTGAAGGACAAAGTGAGGAGAGGTATAGCTCCCCGCCTGCAGTTGATCCGAAGGATTTTTCCACCCATTCTGCTGGGTGGGATCGGACATCCCCAGGGACCTGAGCTTGGGATGGGGATCGGGATGGGGTCCGGTTTCAAGGAAGGACTCCACAAATGGGGAAATCACACTCCCAGGAATATTGAGAACTTGGTGGGCTCGGGTGGGGGGGGGGGGGTGAGGTGATTGGTGGGTGGGGGAGAGACAATGTGATTGGTGGGGGTGGTGGGGGGGGTGGGGGCTCAGAGGAGCCAGGGCTGGTCGGTGAGGGGAGCCTTCACCCAAGGCAGGAGGGGCATTAGGGAGGCGGGTTTCCAGGAATATAGACAGGTGGGCCAACTAATGGTGGGATTCTATTGTTGGCGAGGCAGATGATGCACCAATCACGGTTGGGGAGCTGGGCAGGGGGGCAATGTTGTTGGGACCCCTCCCTCGACCATCCCGCAGAAGGTTCCAGACTCCCCGCCCGCTAAAGCCTGTGATGTCCTCCTCAGCAATTCCGCCTGAAGCTCGGGGGCTCCACACTGGTTCAGCTGCCAGGGCCCAGTCTGCTGTGTGAGGGCCAGAGAGTCACCATCAGCCTCTCCGCGAGCAAGGTCTCCCTACACATCGGCGGCCAGAGCAGGAGCCGGCCCGTTACCCAGGACACCATCGCCACACTGCGGACTGCCTGGTTCGACGGGGAAGCCCTGCTGTTCCTGGGGGGACTGCCAGGTCAGTGGGCTCCCCCACACCCCACGGGGGCTGAGGGGAGAAGTTTGTAAAGCTACAGAGGCAAAGATCGAGGAGACAGTCCGAATCTGGTCCACTAGGCAGAAGTGACAAGCACTGGAGGGCAGGCATTCAGAGGGGGAAGGTTTAAGGGGATGAGTGGGGCAGGCCGTTGGTGGGTGGTGGTGCCTGGAACGGGCTGCCAGGGGTGGGGGTGGAGGCAGATACAACAGTGGTGTGAAAAAGGCACATGGATGTGCAGGGATCGGGGGGAGATGGCTCATGTGCAGGCAGAAGGGATGTAGTTTGGTGAGGGGTTAAAGATGAGACGGGGAGGGGTGTAGGGGCCGGAGGGGGTGACAGAGACGGGGAGGGTTGTAGGGGCCGGAGGGGGTGACAGAGACGGGGAGGGGTGTAGGGGCCGGAGGGGGTGACAGAGACGGGGAGGGGTGTAGGGGCCGGAGGGGGTTACAGAGACGGGGAGGGGTGTAGGGGCCGGAGGGGGTGACAGAGACGGGGAGGGGTGTAGGGGCCGGAGGGGGTTACAGAGACGGGGAGGGGTGTAGGGGCCGGAGGGGGTGACAGAGACGGGGAGGGGTGTAGGGGCCGGAGGGGGTGACAGAGACGGGGAGGGGTGTAGGGGCCGGAGGGGGTGACAGAGACGGGGAGGGGTGTAGGGGCCGGAGGGGGTGACAGAGACGGGGCTGATCGGGATGTGGTTTGCGATCGGGGTCCGGCGAGGGGTTGGGATGGCGATGGGGACTGCATGAGCAGCGGTGAACCCTCAGAGCCGCAGAATAACCCACCACTTCCCTGTTGTTCTCCAGCCCTGGACACACTGGGCTATGATTGGTTCTACTTCCAGGGCTGTATGCAGGAGCTGAAGGTGCAGGGGGTGTCCGTCGACCTGAACCAGGCGTTCTTCGTGCACGAGGCCATCTCCACCCACAGCTGCCCAGCTGTGAAATTTAGCCAGTCACATCATCTGTGAGCACAGCAGCCACAATCTTCAACCTCTCCCTAGTCTGTCTGCCTCCCCACTCTCGATCACATTAAAGTCTCTTGTGAATGGACAGTGAGTCTTGTCTCTCTGGGTCTCTGGGAATTACCGCGGCTCTCTCCTTCCCGCCGTGTGTGTACACCCCTCCCCCGTCTCTGTGACCCCACTCTGGCCCCTACACCGCTCCCCATCTCTGTGACCCCCTCCGATGAGAAGGAATTTCTTCATCCGGAACCTTTGGAGTTCTCTCTGCTGAGAGCTGTGGACACCTCCATCCATCCAGCACAGGGGTTCACTGATACTGAGGGAATCAGCACTGGTGCAGCACGGAGAACCATCTTATTGGATGGTGTAGCATCAGGCATGGGGACTGAATGGCCTCATTCTGCTGATGATCCTGCAGAGCCATTGGGCTATCAGTGCCCAGAGAGTGGCCTCACTGTACTGAATGCTGGGTGCCTCTGTGTCCCAGTGCCGGTGAGGGGACCATCTGGGGTTCCTCATCTCCTGCCCCCAGTGGCTCCAGATGTTGGGTCTGGAACCACATCTGGATCAGGAGGACAGATTTCTCCTCTCCGACGCTGGGCAGCACTGCCCTGGGAGGCCCACACCTCTTGGCACACCCCGAGTTCAGTGGTCACCATGGAGGTGAGGTTTTACTGAGTTGTCTGCTCACTGGTTTTACCAGCTCCTTGCTCCCTGGTTTAGAGAGCATGCACTATGAGAGACTAAGGGAGCTCGGGCTTTACTCTTTGGAGAGAAGGAGGATGAGGGGAGACATGATAGAGGTGTAAAAAATATTAAGAGGAATAGATAGAGTGGACAGCCAGCGCCACTTTCCCAGGGCACCAATGCTCAATACAAGAGGGCATGGCTTTAAAGTAATGGGTGGGAAGTTCAAGGGAGATGTCAGAGGAAGGTTTTTTTACCCAGAGAGTGGTTGGGGCATGGAATGCGCTGCCTGGGGTGGTGGTGGAGGCAGGTACGTTGGTCAAATTCAAGAGGTTACTAGGTAAGCATATGGAGGAATTTAAAATCGGGGGACATGTGGGAGGAAGGGGTTAGAAAGTCTTAGGAGAGGTTTAAAGGTCGGCACAACATTGTGGGCCGAAGGGCCTGTATTGTGCTGTACTGTTCTATGTTCTGTTAATGACACGGCCTGCAGGGTCCATGCTCTCTCCCAGGACAGCAGCCCCGTCAGTCCCATTCCCTGACAGCTCCCTCTCTCACGCATGCCCATTGGCTTCAGTTCTCATGCCACCAGTCCACTGTCTGTGCTGACCAGCAAACACCAACCTATGCTAACCACATTTTCCGGCATCGGAACCGTGTTCGTCCAGAACGTTCTTCAATGTTGCGAGAGTCTCTGCCTCCACCGACCCCTCAGGCAGTGGGTTCCAGACTCCCCACCCCCACCACTGGGGAACAGATTTCTCCTTCCCGCTGAGCCCCTACCTGTGGGTTTAGACACCTCTGCAGTGGGAGGAGGTCACTACTAACTGTGCCCCTGGTAATGTTTTACACCCCATCAGTTTCCCCCCCCACCCCCCCCACTCCAACTTCAGCCTCCTCTGCTCGGGGGCGAACGGACCCAGCCTCTCTGGTCAACCCCCATCCCTGGCACTGCCCTGTTGCGTGGAGACCAGGACTGCACGTGATGCGCTGGCTGAGGTCTAACCGGTGTTTTACACTGTTGTACCCCTGCTCTTATATTCTGTGCCCTGGCTGATGAAGGCGAGTATCCCTTTTCACACCCCATCTGCCTGAGCTGCCACCGAGGATCCTTGTACACCCACGGTGTCTCTGTTCCTCAATATTCCCCAAACCCCCATTCTAGGTGTATGTCCTGCACTCCTGACAGTTCCCCAAGGTGATTATCGGGATTAAATTCCATCTGCTAAAGGTGGAACTGGGAGGGAACTGGAGCCCCCGGGGGAAACCCACGCACTCACAGGGAGAACATGCAAACTCCACACAGACAGCGCCAGAGGTGAGGATCGAACCGGGCTCTCTGGAGCTGGGAGGCAGCAGTTCTTCTGCCTGAGCCAGTGTGATGGGGTTCAGATCGCGGGTCGGGCGGCTCGGCTGATCGATCAACCTCGTCTCAGTGCCGCAGGTGTCCTGTGACTGGGATAAAGCCACATCCCATCCACCTTCCCGGGGAGAGCCCTGGGACACCGAGCCTGTGGCTGAATCCTTGAGCAAACGGCACCCCGCCCCTCAGATAGGAGATGTGAGGCCATTCAGCCCCTCGGATGGGAGAGGAGGAGGACATTCAGCCCCTTGAGGGATGGATATACGGGAACAGGTGGCTCAGCCCCCTTCAGTTCTCCATGCCACAGGAGATGAAGGGTGAGGTGAGGGGTGAGGTGAGGGGTGAGGTGAGGGGCGAGGTGAGGGGTGGGTGGAGGGGTGGGGTGAGGTGAGGGGCGGGGTGAGGGGTGAGGTGATGGGCGGGTGGAGGGGTGGGGTGAGGTGAGGGGCGGGGTGAGGGGTGAGGTGAGGGGCGAGGTGGAGGGGTCGAGTTTGCTGGCAGTGAAACCCACAAACCAGCAACACCGAGGACATTTTTGCACCGTTCAGCGTTTCGCTGGTTTACAGGATCAGCGTTTAATAAATTCAAATCACATCGTCTCTGAGGGCTGCGGTTCAACAGTGCTGCTCACTGGGAGGGGCGGTACTGAGGGAGGATCGGTATGCAGGGAGGGTCACACACTGACCGAGCGTCACTGGCGGCGGTACTGAGCATCACACTGGGAGGGGCGGTACTGAGGGAGCACCGCACTGAGGGAGCGCCGCCCTGTACTCTTAGTCCCTGCTCCGTGCAGACTGTGTGTCTCTCTCCGCGTTGCCCTCCTCCGGCCCGGCGGCCCCTCACAGGAGGGTGCATGTGCCGGACTTGTTACTGGCCGAATCCTCCACCTCGTTCAGCATCTTGCCGTCTTCCCCCCAGACGTTCATCTCGTCAAAGACGCCGGTCTCGATCATCTCCTCCTGCCAGGGGATGGCCATGTTGCCCGAGGCGAACTCGTTGTAAAAGTCTTTGTCGCTGTCGGTGATGACCACGCCCTTTACCGAGGAGAACATGCCCACGTCCCCAATGTCCTTGGCGTACACCGTTTTAGGATCAGGGATGAACGGAGGTGTCACCAGACCTGTGCGAGCAGTGGCAACAGTTAGATCGGTTGTCCATTGGCCCAGTCAATGCCAGGGACCACACCGACATCAGCTTCCCTGTAGCTGGAGGGATTCAGCGGGGAAGCTGGCTCTTCCGAACCCCGTCAGACAGCGGGGGTCGGGGCGGGGGGCGGGGGGCATGTCGTGGGTCTGGGCTCCTCAAATGACATTCACCCGATGTTTGTTCAGGAAACGTCAGGAGGTTGTGCAGCTGACAAGGAGGTTTAACGTTGCGGTACACAGTTCCAGCATAAGCTCCCTCCCGTGATATTCCCTGCCCCAGGATCACACGTGGCTCCCGCCCGCTCTCTGACATCTCCTTGTTACCTGCGCAATAAATTCCTGGGAGCACGTCCCCAGACCCTTACAGGCACAGGACCGGTCAGTACGCGGTCCGAAGGGACCATGTGATGGGGGAGGGAGGCTCTGCTGGAACTGTGATCACCAATGGCAACTGTCTACACCAATGGGAACTGTGAACACCAATGGAAACTCTCTACACCAATGGGAGTGTCTACACCAAGGGCACGTGAACCAGGACACACTCCACAGTGTGACCCTCCCTCAGTACTGCCCCTCCCACAGTGCGGTGCTCCCTCAGCACCCCCTCCATCAATTACCTGCTTCCAGCCTGCCCCAGTTGATGGTGCTGAAGAAGGGCTGGTTCTTCACCTCCGAGCAGTTCCCGTCCTTAAAGCTGAGTCTCTGGGATGCATCTTTGGCCATGAGAGCCTCACACAGCGCCTTACAGTCTGCGCTGAATGTCGGTGGATACTGCACTGCATCACTCAGGATCCTCCGTGTCACCTCCTGATTCTCCACCTGAGGGAAGAGAGGATGGTCCTCACTGCCTGCAGTCCCCCTCAGCTTCCCCTGGGACCCCACATCACAGGGCACACCCTGGAACCTCAACCAGACCCCAGCCTGTAAACCACTCCCGGGGATCTGTTATTCTATATTTAAACCCCCCAAACCCCTGGATCAGATAGATCCCAGCCTGTAACCCACACCCGGGCATCAGTTACTCTACATACAACCCCCCGAACCCCTGGATGAGACCCCAGCTGTAACCCACTCCCGGGGACCTGTTACTCTATACACAAACCCCCCGAACCCCTGGATGAGACACAAGCCTGTATCCCACTCCCGAGGACGTGTGCCCCCTACACCCAGTGCGTTGTCCAGTCTCCGGCCCACCCTGGGGTGGGCGGTACCTTCTCTCCGCGGATCCTGAACGGCCCTTTTGCTGCCACCATCTCGTACAGCGTGACCCCGAGTGTGAAGTAGTCCACGGAGAAGTTGTAATGTTCCCCTCTGAGCATCTCCGGGGCCATGAATCCTGCGGAGAGATGGTCGGAGGGTCAGGGAGGTGGGGAGGGAGCCGGGGTGTGGCAGAGAGCAGAGGCGCCTCTCCCCGCCTGGACATCCCAAAGCACGGCCACTGGAGGGAACTGCAGGGCAATCCGTGCACAGCAAGATCCCACAAACATCGCTTCACCAATATTGTCAGCTCCAGGACACTGGGGTCAACTTGCAGCCAAAACAGGCGCAATGAGATCTTTTACAATCGTCGTGCGGTCCCTCTCCCACAGTGACGCTCCCTCAGTACTGCCCGTCCCACAGTGTGACCCTCCCTCAGAACATAAATTCTAAGCAATAGCAGCAGGTGGACGCCATTCTGCCCTTCCTAACCCGCCCCACGGAAGACCACGGCTGTCCTTCTACCTCAGTCCCATTTTCCTGCCGTCCCAGATCGCTCAGTGTCCAAGACTCAGTGATGGGATCGCCCCTCCCTGAAGACAGCGGGGTCGGCACCGCTGCCCTCTGACCCGGTGGGAGCAGGGTCGGCACTGCTGCCCTCTGACCCGGTGAGAGCGGGGTCACTCACCAGGGGTGCCGGCGTAGCCCTTCGTCTGGTCGCGACCCTCCTTCAGCACTGTGGCCAGTCCCAGGTCCGATATCCGCACGTGACCTGCGGGGGGAGGGGTGGGGGGGCGAGAGGAGGGAGGGAGTGGGGTGCAGGAAGGGGAGAAGGCAGACAGGAGAGGAATTAACCCTTTGTTGTTGGAGCTAAGTATAAAAGGGTGTTCGAGGCAACAAGTGTCTGCATCTCGTATACTCATCACTCCCGGGGTCGGACACAGGGTGAGGCTCCCCCCGCACCGTCCCGTCACACACTCCCGGGGCCGGACACAGGGTGAGGCTCCCTCCGCACCGTCCCGTCACACACTCCCGGGGCCAGACACAGGGTGAAGCTCCCTCTGCACCGTCCCGTCACACACTCCCGGGGCCAGACACAGGGTGAAGCTCCCTCTGCACTGTAACAACATTCTTGATCTGGAGATATCCCACACTAACCACAGTGCCACCCCACCCCCAACACCTGGCGCTCCCCCTCCCTTTCCCCACCATCCATGTGGCCTGTCAGAGTGGGACGGGATGTTTAAGCCACATCCCAGATCGTGGCGGGGGCCGGCTGGTGGGACGAGGGAAGACTCGAGGCTGCAGTACGGTGTGAGCCGGGAGCCCCAGCCTCCCTACCCACCTCCGTCGTCAAGGAGAACGTTCTCGGGCTTGAGGTCTCTGTAGATGATGCGGTGCTGGTGGAGGTGCTCCAGGCCGCAGATGATCTGAGCGGTGTAGAAACGTGCGCGCGACTCGTCGAAGCCTGGGTTCTTCTCATCGACACTGTAGATGTGGAACCTGTGGTGCAGAACCAGAGGATTCAGCTGGTGAAGGGGACGGGTGCAGGACCCTCGGATCTGCTACCTGGATCTGGACCTGACCTGGAGAACGTCCCGTTCCCTCTCTCACCCTCCTCAGGTGTTGGCCAGAGGTCAGAGAGTCAAAGTCACCTCCAGCCCTACTGTTCCAACCTTCCTCATTCCAACACAGAGGGAGGCCATTCAACCCATCGTTCATTCCAAGTCCCATTCCCTCCAGTTTCCCTGCAACTCTCAACTTATTCTTGCCTTTAGAGAGTCACAGAGGCAGAGAGCAAAACACCACAGAAACAGGCCCTTCAGCCCAACTTGTCCATGCTGACCACGGTGCCCAGCTCAGCCAGTCCCATTTGCCCATGTTGGCTGGTACCCCTCGAAACTGTTCCTATCTCTGCACCTGTCCAAGTGTGTCTTCATTCTTTTTCTTTGACACCTACCTAGCAGGGGCAGCACGTCTCACTCACTAGCACGTCTCTGGGATGCGGGAGGAATCCAGGCCTCCGGGGGAAAGTTCACGTGGTCACAGGGAGAACGTTCAAACCCCACGCACAGCCAAGGTGGAACATAGATCCCTGGAAGTGACAGGCAGCAGCTCTGTTCCGATACCATGGGAGGGGCGGTACTGGGGGTGTCACACTGTGGGAGGGGCAGTACTGAGCCGAGGGTTCTGGCTGGTCCGCCTGCCTGCCCGTCTTCCGTGCTTATGTGCTCGTGTGGGTGTCTTTGGAGAGGGAGCACGCGGTCTCCGCGGGCACCCTGGTTGAGTTCTGCGCTCAGTGGGCGCCTCGGGGGATCGCGTGTGTCGTGAACGGTTCCAATGTGATTTTGATCTGAAGTGTTGTGTGTGGCGGTAGCGGGCGTAGTGTTGTGTGTGTTTCGCGGGTATTTGCTCAGTTGTTTCTTTCTGTATTAGCTGTGCTGTATTTGATGTTGGGTGTTTTTTGCAGTGGTTTTAGAGAATAAATGTTTTGTGGAAAAAAAAGGGTGGTGCTCAGGAAGGGTCTATATCCTGGGTGCCCAGTCTCCATCCCATACAACTCACTCCACTTGAAGAAACAGCTGAGAACTCTGGAGTCACCCAGAGAAAGGTGGGGGTGGGCGTTGGAGGCTAATCACCCCAGTCCCAGGACATCACTGGGGGAGTTCCCCAGGGCTCAGCCATCCTCAGCTGCTGCAAGGATGACCTTCCTTCCACCAGAAGGTCAGAGTGGGGATGCTCACTGACTGCACAGTCCAATCCCATTCCCAGCTCCTCAGTAGGTGAAGCTGTCCGTCTACATGTAGCAGGTCCTGGGCAACGTTCAGACCCGGCTGGTAAGACACATTCACCTCACAGAAGTGCCAGGCAATGCCCATCTCCAACGAGAGAATCCAACACCTTCCCTTGACGTTCAAGAGCGTTACCACGGCCGAGCTTCAAGGCCAGGCACTCCGCGGGGATCGCCATTAATGGTCTGGCTGAAGAGCGAGTCAAAGGCTGGGGCTTGTGTGGTGGGTGGCTCACCTCCTGACACCACGAGGCCTCTCCCCATCGATGGAAGACCCTCCTCCTGCCTGGGTGAGCACCCCCACCTGATCGGCACCTCATCCCTAACCCTGAACAGTGAATGCAGTGCGGAAAATCCGTACAGGGCCTTGGATCACTTCCCCAGGGGAATCCGACAGCACTTCCCAAACCCATCACCTCCAGGATCAAGGACTAGGGCTTCGAGTCATGAAGCAGTACAGCACAGGCACAGGCCCTTCGGCCCAGCTCATCCATGCTAACTGTGACGCCTGTCCACGCTAATGCCATGTCCCTCTGCTCCTCTCCTCCCCACGCACCTGTCCTAAAGCCTTTTTAAAGTTGTAACCTCTCCCACCTCTCCCACTCCCTCTGGCAGCTCGTTCCACACACCCACCCCCCTCCGGGTGAAAACTCTGCCCCTCAGATCTCCCCTCTCACCTTAACCCTGTGCCTGCCAGTTCTACACTCCCTGCCCTGTGAGGAAGACTCCGGCTACCTACGCCCCTCGTAACTTTATAAACCTCTACAAGGTTACCCCTCAGCCTCGGAGTCCCAGTGAGAACAAACTCAGCTGTCCAACCTCTCCTTATAACCACAGCCCTCTGTTCCAGGCACCATCCCAGCCAATTTCTCTGCACACTCTGTATTGCCCCACACCTGCTCTGCAGTGTGGTCACCAGAACTGTGCACAATACACAGTATCCCAAGGACGGTAGGTGCAAGGGAACACTGCCACCCACAGATTCCTCTCACAGTCACACCCCATCCTGACTTTGAAATAATCCTCACTGCCTGGAAGGGCGGTGGGAGCAGATTCAACAGGAACTTCTGATGGGAATGTGGGGGGCAGACTGGAAGGGGAGGTGGTGGTGGGATGTGGGGAGAGAGCAGGGGACGAGGGGCTGGTTGGAGACCTCGATCACAAAGCTGGCACAGACTTGAAGGGCTGACTGGCCTCCCAGCAGTCCAGGTCGTTCTGGGATTTTTTAAACTCTGGAACTGTGTGGTTCTTTGAAAGAATCATGTTTCAGTCACTGTTAAATCTAGCAGATGGAACTGATGTGGATGTATTAAAGGTGGGGGCAGCTGAAATGATCACACCATGCTTTGTACTGGCAAATCCGGATCAGTCTGCGTCAGAGCTAAACCATGCACTAATCTGCCTCTGGGGCCAAGATTTAAACATCAGCCTCTCTGAGCCGAGCCACTCAGCTGGTCAGTTATCAGACAGCAGCTGTTCACAGGAAATGCCGTGACGTCACTGAGAGGGGAGACCATCTCCTGCCAGGAGCCCTTTCACCCACCCTGTCCCCAGCTGGGACAGTACAGGTCAGACACAGTGAAGCTCTCCCCACACCGTCCTGTCACACACTCCCAGGGTCAGACACAGGATGAAGCTCCCTCTACACCGTCCCGTCACACACTCCCGGGGTCAGACACAGGGTGAAGCTCCCTCTGCACTGTCCCGTCACACACTCCCGGGGTCAGACACAGTGAAGCTCTCCCCACACCGTCCTGTCACACACTCCCAGGGTCAGACACAGGATGAAGCTCCCTCTACACCGTCCCGTCACACACTCCCGGGGTCAGACACAGGGTGAAGCTCCCTCTACACCGTCCCGTCACACACTCCCAGGGTCAGACACAGGGTGAAGCTCCCTCCGCACCGTCCCGTCACACACTCCCGGGGTCAGACACAGACTTCATAGAATGCATCCATGATAGCTTTCTTGAACAGCATGTTAGTGAACCTACAAGGGAAAATGCTATCTTAGATCTGGTCCCGCGCAATGAGACAGGTAAAGTTAACCATCTTGTAGTTAGGGATCCTCTTAGAAAGAGTGATCATGGTGTGACTGAATTTCTCATATAAATGGAGTGTGCAACAGTTCGATCTAAAGCCAGTGTATTATGTCGAAATAAGGGAGACCACAATGGGTTGAGGGAGGAGCTGCCCAGCGTAGACTGGGAACACAGGCTGTGTGGTGGGACAGTTGAGGAACAGTGGAAGATTTTCAAAGAGATTTTTCACGGTGCTCAACCAAGGTATATTCCAGTTAAAAGCAAGGACAGTAAGCGTGGGAGAACCAGCCACGGATAACTAAGGGAATAAAGGAAGCCATCAAACTAAAAGCTCACGTATACAAAGACGGCAAGATTAGCGGGAAACTGGAAGACTGGGAAAACTTTAGAAAGCAACAAAGAACCACTCAGCAAGTGATAAGGAAAGGAAAGATAGATTATGAAAGTAAACTAGCACAAAATATAAAAACAGTGAAAGTTTTTATAATTATATAAAGCGGAAAAGGGCGGCTAAAGTGAACGTAGGTCCCTGGAAGATGAGAAGGGAGAATTAATATCGGGTAATGTGGAAATGGCTGAGGCCTTGAACGACTATTTTGTGTCGGTCTTCACGGTGGAGGACACGTCTAACATGCCAAAGAGAGATGTTATGGATGCGATGGGAGGTGAGGACCTCAATACAAACGCTGTCACGAAAAGAGGTAGTGATGAGCAAACTAGTGGGCCTAAAGGTAGACAGGTCCCCTGGTCCTGATGGGATGCATCCCAGGGTACAGAAAGAAATGGTGGAAGTTATAGTAGAGGCGTTTGTGATAATTTACCAACATTCTCTGAACTCTGGGCAGGTTCCTGCAGATTGGAAGACAGCGAATGTCACACCACTGTTTAAAAAAGTATATACGCAAAAGGCAGGTAACTGGAGGCCAGTTAGCTTAACGTCTTTAGTCGGGAAAATGCTTGAAGCTATCATTAAGGAAGAAATAACAAGACATCTGGATAGCAGTGGTTCCATCAGGCAGACACAGCGTGGATTCAGGAAGGGCAGGTCCTGTTTGACAAACTTACTGGCGTTCTTTGAGGATACGATGAGCGCAGTGGATAGAGGGGAACAGGTGGATGTTGTATACTTGGATTTACAGAAGGCATTCGATAAGGTGCTGCATAAAGGACTTATCCATAAGATAAGGATGCATGGAGTTGGGGGTAATGTATCAGCATGGATGGAGGATTGGTTAACCGATAGCAGGCAGAGAGTTGGGATAAATGGGTGTTTCTCTGGTTGGCAATCAGTGGCGAGCGGGGTGCCGCAGGGGTCGGTGCTGGGCCCACAACTGTTCACGATATACATGCATGATTTGGAAGAGGAGACCGAGTGTAGTGTGTCTAAGTTTGCTGATGACACTAAATTGAGCGGAAAAGCAAATTGTGCAGAGGATGCGGAGAGTCTGCAGAGAGATAGAGATGGGTTAAGTGAGTGGGCAAGGGTCTGGCAGATGGAGTACAATGTTGGTAAATGTGAGGTCATCCACTTTGGAAAGAAAAATAGATCAGATTATTATTTAAATGGTGAAAGATTGCAGCACGCTGTTGTGCCGAGGGACCTGGGAGTGCTTGTGAATGAATCACAAAAGGTTGGTTTGCAGGTGCAACGGGTTATCAAGAAGGCAAATGGAACGTTGGCCTTCATTGCTGGAGGGGTTGAATTTAAGAGCAGGGAGGTTATGCTGCAACTGTACAGGGTACGGGTGAGACCACACCTGGACTACTGCGTGCAGTTCTGGTCTCCTTACTTGAGGAAGGATATACTGGCTTTGGAGGCAGTGCAGAGGAGGTTCACTAGAGATGAAGGGGTTAGCCTATGAAGAGAGATTGAGTCGCCTGGGACTATATTTGCTGGAATTCAGAAGAATGAGAGGGGATCTTATAGAAACATATAAAATTATGAAAGGGATAGATAAGATAGAGGCGGGAGGGTTGTTTCCACTGGTAGGTAAGACTAGAACTAGGGGATATAGCCTCAGGATTCGGAGAAATAGTTATAGGACGAAAATGAGGAGGAACTGCTTTTCCCAGTGAGTAGTAAATCTGTGGAATTCTCTGCCCAGGGAAGCAGCAGAGGCTACCTGATTAAATGTATTTAAGACACAGTTAGATAGATTTTTGCATAGCAGGGGAATTAAGGGTTATGGGGAAAAGGCAGGTAGGAGGAGCTGAGTCCACGGCCAGATCAGGCATGATCTCATTGAATGTCGGAGCAGGCTCGATGGTCCTGATAGCTGACTCCTGCTCCTGTTTCTTAAGTCCTTATGAAGCTCCCTCCACACCGTCCCATCACACACTCCCGGGGTCGGACATAGAGTGAAGCTCCCTCCGCACCATCCCATCACACACTCCTGGGGTCAGACACAGGGTGAAGCTCCCTCAGCACCGTCCCATCACACACTCCCGGGGTCAGACACAGGGTGAAGCTCCCTCAGCACCGTCCCATCACACACTCCCGGAGTCAGACACAGGGTGAAGCTCCCTCCGCACCGTCCCATCACACACTCCTGGAGTCAGACACAGGGTGAAGCTCCCTCAGCACCGTCCCATCACACACTCCCGGGGTCAGACACAGGGTGAAGCTCCCTCAGCACCGTCCCATCACACACTCCCGGGGTCAGAGACAGGGTGAAGCTCCCTCAGCACCGTCCCATGACACACTCCCGGAGTCAGACACAGGGTGAAGCTCCCTCAGCACCGTCCCATCACACACTCCCGGGGTCAGACACAGGGTGAAGCTCCCTCAGCACCGTCCCATCACACACTCCCGGAGTCAGACACAGGGTGAAGCTCCGTCCGCACCGTCCCATCACACACTCCCGGGGTCAGACACAGGGTGAAGCTCCCTCAGCACCGTCCCATCACACACTCCCGGAGTCAGACACAGGGTGAAGCTCCCTCAGCACCGTCCCATCACACACTCCCGGGGTCAGACACAGGGTGAAGCTCCCTCAGCACCGTCCCATCACACACTCCCGGAGTCAGACACAGGGTGAAGCTCCCTCAGCACCGTCCCATCACACACTCCCGGGGTCAGACACAGGGTGAAGCTCCCTCAGCACCGTCCCATCACACACTCCCGGAGTCAGACACAGGGTGAAGCTCCGTCCGCACCGTCCCATCACACACTCCCGACCCAGGGATGGTGCTGAGTCTCCTACACCTTGTCAATTCTCTTCTCACTTGGGGCTTGGGTTGTGTTGGTCTTGCGTCCATGTGGTCTGCAGTGGTTCCAGGATGTTACGCGGTTCCTCTGATCGCCTCTCCTTCACACCCCCACCCCCATGCTGAACGCTCCAAACTCCAGACCAAGAAAGGAGGCGACTGGTCAACCTGAGGATGTTTGGAAGGCTGACGGTGAAGGGGGGGGCTATTTGAATGTGGTCACTGTGAACACAACTCCAAGGGCAGGCAGCTGTGATCCCCGCCTCCTGGCTACCGACAGGGGGCAGGAGAAATCACGCCAACATTCCACATGGAAATCCCTTCAAATCCAATGGCAGCGTAAGGGAACCAACGTCAGGCCAACCCCTATCCCACCAGCACTGAGCCCTGCCTCTAGTAGGCAGGCCACACGGCTCACACCAGATTTCCAACATCTCACTATCCCGAGCTCCGTCATGGGAAGCCGTTACCAGGTGGACAGGCTCGAGGATTCAAGGACCTGTTCAAAGCCTCCTTGAAGAAGTGCAGCATCCCCACTGAGCCCTGGGAGTCTCTGGTCCACAACCTCTCAGAGAGGAGGACGGGGTTCAGGACAGTACTGAGGGCCGTGTGTCCAATGTAAGTGGTGTGGGGTGGGGGGCACTGTCCCACAAACCCGTCAGCCACTTCCCGCCCCACCCACGGAAGAGTCTGAGGGTCTCTCTGGGGCCTCATCAGCCATCTGAGGACCAGAGAAGGAAGGAAGCCGTCCCCAATCCCGAGGGCCTACGCGAGAAACCAGAAGGAAATGCAGCCGCTGATTTGTGCACAGAGTGATCCCACAAAGAGCAGCGTGCTGATGACAGGATTATCAGTTTTAGTGGTGAGATCAGTACTGAACGGAAGGGAAGTTCATCCCACAAGCACAGGAGGTCCCAGAGCCCTGCCCGGGCACTGGGGACACCTGTCCGACGGATGGCGGTGGGGATCTGAGGGGTGGGGGTGGTTGGTTTCAGCTCTCGCTGACGTGATGAGAGTGGAGGGTTTGATGTCTGAAGGGTGGAGACTGTGTTCTGCTGTGGGAGGACCCTTAAACGACAAGCCAGGCTTTCCCCAGACCCGACCTCTCACCAGACTGGTGAAGGGGTGAGGGACTCGCCCTCCATACCTCAGGTCACCGCCGTTCATCAGGGTCATCACCAAACACAGCTCGTACTTGGTCTGGAAAGCGTAGGCCAGCGAAACGATGAAACGGTTGTGAACCTTGGCCAGAATCTGCTTCTCCACAATGGCCGCCTATGGGTGGTGGGAATGAGAGAGGCACAAAGTGTGGTGAGGACCGCAGCGGCAACCCGACCCGTGTCTAACCCGCGCTGTCCCTGCCCCGGGAGTGTGTGACGGGATGGTGTGGAGGGAGCTTCACTCTGTGTCTGACCCAGGGAATGTGTGATGGGACGGTGTAGAGGGAGCTTCACTCTGCGTCTGACCCAGGGAGTGTGTGATGGGACGGTGTAGAGGGAGCTTCACTCTGTGCTATGACCGACGGCGGAGTGGTTGGATTCACAGATGATTGAGAGACTGAGATTATAGGAGCATAGAGACGGGGAGGGGTGTAGGGGCCGGAGAGGGTCACAGAGATGGTGAGGGGTGTAGGGGCTGGAGGGGGTCACAGAGATTGTGAGGGGTGTAGGGACCAGAGGGGGAGATAGAGATGGGGAGGGTTAGAAATAAAGGACAGTGTAAAGCTGAAGTTGATTTTCTTTTCCTTTCTTTCACAGCCCCCAATCATTCCCTGGTTGATGAGGTGAGCTCTGGACCAGGTCTCTGCTTCAGGATTTAGGGCTCTCCCAGTTCACCCAGGGACGAAGCAACGTCCCTTCCCACAGAGGGTTGCGAGTCTCTGTACCTTCTCCTCTCTGGGTGGTGGAACAGCCTGTGAACGTTTCTGAGGCGGAGATCGGTAGATACTCGCTGAGCAAAGGTGTCTGGGGGTGGGTGGGATCGTTGAGAGTCCCGTCCGATCAGGTATGATCACGTCGAATGCTATGTTGGCGCCGGAGGTGTGGCGACACTTGAGGGCTGCCCCCAGAACACTCTACGCAAAAGATGCATTTCACTGTGTGTTTCGATGTACATGTGACTAATAGAGATGTCTTGTCCTGCCTTGTATGTGCCTGTGATGCTGCTGCAAGTAAGTTTCTCATTGCACCTGTGCACACACGGACTCGTACAGATGACAATAAACTCGACTTTGACTTTGACTAATCGCAGTCCTCACAGTGATGAAGGGTTTCAGTGGATGGATGAAGAGGAGGTTTGGGGAAGAGCAGGAGCAGCGGCTGCTGATATCTGAGTTGACCAGACACCCAAGAGGCATGTCAGAGGAAATGCCGTGAGCAGTGAGAGTACTACCATCGGGCAGGAGGTACAGAAGCCTGAAGTCCCACACCACCAGGTTCAGGAACAGCGACTTCCCTTCGACCGTTCGGTTCTCGAACTGACCTGCACACCCCTAACCCTACTTCAGCCACGGAACAGCACGGACCACCTCTTGCACTGCCATGGACGTGTGCTTTTGCACTACTGTCTTGCTTCGCACAGTATTTATCTCTTCTCTGTCCTGTATAACGTCTGTTCTGTGTGTTGCCTGTACCTATGAGCCTGTGAAGCTGCTGCCAGCAGAGCTTCACTGGACCTCTGTCCCACTGTACTTGTGCCCATGGCAACAAACTCGACCTGGCTAGAACTCACCTCCACAGGGCGCGGTTGAGAGGAAGGGATATATAAGTGGGGGCTGAACAAGCTTCTGCAGGAGAAGGTCCCACTGATGGACTTAGATGAGGAGAGATGGGGGGAAACTTGAGGGGAACACTACACAGCGTGGGCTGAATTGTGGTGTACATCCAGTGCGGAGGAGGGTTGGGGAGGGTGGGGTGGGGGAGTTCTTTCTGGCCCACCGACCTCGTATCCTTTCCGTTTCTTCAGCCGCTTCTTGTTGAGCTTTTTGTTGGCGTACATCTTGCCGGTGGCCCTCATCTGACAGGCGCACACCTCCCCGAAGCCCCCCTTGCCCAGGACCCTGAAGTCCGTGAACCACTCCTCACCCACGGGCTGAGCTTCCAGCCACTTGAACTGCAGGAAGCGCAGGAAGAACGGGCTGGCCTTGTAGCCCTCGGCTGCCTGGGTCTCCAGGTAGCTCAGCAGCTGCATCTTGGACTCACGGAAGAGCTCGGCGTGGCCGTTCCCCTGGTCCTCTTTCACCCGGAGGACAGTTTTCTCGTCCAGGAAGGAGCAGAAGTCCTGGGAGCCGCTCTGGTAGTACTTGTTGACCATGCTCTGGGCTTGGGCCACTCGGCCGGACTCCTCCATGGTGCCGTAGTCCTCCATGTCCTGCCACAGCCCGGCGGCCATCTGGAACCGCTCGGTGCCCCCCAGGTACTCCTGGAAGAGCTTCTTGCCGATGGGTTGGCGACAGCAGATGCTCTGGAAGGTCAGGTCCACCTGGTCCCTCAGCCCCTGGCATTGGGACACCGGCGGCAGCTTCAGCCGCGCCCGCATCTTCTTGTCCCGCGCGGTGAAGGCTGAGCCGGCGTCCATGCTGCTCCTGGCCGCCACGTAGGCCGAGTTCGCCACCACCGTCTCCAGCCCCCCGAAGTCCATGCTGGTGGGTGGGGTCACCTTGAGAGCGCAGAATGGGCAGGTGAGGAATGGGGAGCGGAGGGGGAGAGGGGGAGGGGTGAAGGGAGGGAGATGGGGAGCGGACGGTGTAGAGGGGGAGAGGGGTATGGGTTGGGGAGATGGGAAAGGGGAGAGAGAGGGGGAGAGGGGAAAGGGAGGAGAGGGGAGAGAGGGGGAGAGAAAGAGGGGGAGGAGAAAGAGGGGGAAGAGAGTGGATAGGGAAGGACACGGAGAGCGAGAGGGTGAGGGGAAGGGGAGAGAGACAGGAGGGGGAAGGAGAGGACAGGGAGAGGGAGGTAAGGGAAATGGGACAAGGGTAGGGAAATGGACGGGGAGAACGGTGGGGGAGGAAGAGAGGGGGCAGAGATGGAGTGGGAGAGAGGTAGTGGGTGGGGTGGGGTGGGAAGGAAGAGAGGAAGAGAAAGTGAGAGAGGCAGAAATGTGTTTCCCCAGCACTGTCACCACCTCACTGCATCCTGACCATCAGATTCACAGGATCACACAGCACGGAAGCAGGCCCTTCGGCCCAACTTGTCCCTGCCGACTGTGTTGCCCAGCAAGCTGGTCCCACCTGCCCACGTTTGGCCCATAGCCCTCTGAACCTCTCCTCTCTACTGACTTATCCAGATGGGTTTTAAATGTTGCTGATGTGCCCTCCTCAGCCACTGTTTCTAGCAGCTCATTCCCAATATGCACCATCCTGGTCCAACCATGTAGACGCCACGGCCAAGTAAGCTCACCAGCACCTCTACTTCCTCAGGAGGCTAAAGAAATTTGGCACGTCCCCTTTGACACTCACCGACTTTTATCGATGCACCACAGAAAGCATCCTATCTGGATGTATTATGGCTTGGTACGGCAACTGCTCTGCCCGGGACCACAAGAAAGTGCAGAGAATTATGGACACAGCTCAGCACATCACAGAAGCCAGACTCCCCTCCATGGACCCTGTCTATACCTCTTGCTGCCTTGGTGAAGCAGCCAGCATAATAAAAGACCCCACCCACCCGGGTCATTCTCTCTTCTCCCCCCTCCCATCAGGCAGAAGATACAGGAGCCTGAGGGCACGTACCACCAGGCTCAAGGACAGCTTCTATCCCATGGTGATAAGACTATTGAACGGTTCCCTTCAACACTGAGATGGACTCTGACCTCACAATCTACCTTGTTATGACCTTGCACCTTATTGTCTACCTGCACTGCACTTTCTCTGTAGCTGTGACACTTTACTCTGTACTGTTATTGTTTTTACCCTGTACTACCTCAATGCACTGTGTACTAACTCAATGTGTCTGCACTGTGTAATGAATTGATCTGTATGAACGGTACGCAAGATAAGTTTTTCACTGTACCTCGGTACAAGTTTTTAAATTTCTCATCTCTGACCTTAAACCTATGTTGTCTTGTTTTTAGCACCTCCCCTTCCCTGGGAAAAAGACTGTGTGCTTTCACCCTGTCCGTGCCCCTCGTGACCTTACGTTCCTCCATCAGCTCACCCCTCAACCTCCTGCATTACATTGCAGGAACCACACCAGCCAGTTGATTGTTCATGGGGTGCAGACAACAATGGAAGGGCCAGCACCACTGTGAAGTCCAATTGCCCTGAAACCAGTGTCTCTGGTTGGTTGGGAGGGTAGTGAAGTGTCAGCCGTGTTGCTGGGGCTGGAGTCACATACAGACAGGCTGGGTGAGGACGTCAGATCTCCCACTTGGAGGACCCCGGTGAACCAGAGGGAGTTCCACCACAGTCTGCCAGATCCTTTTTGTGCATTGAACCCATCTCGGGCTTGTTAACACTGGCCTCCGGTTTAGAGGGACATAATGCGAGGATACTCCACCCGCTCCACCACACCGATGCACAGCAAGATCCCACAGGCAGCAGTGCAACAGTGACCCCCGACTCCTGGCTCTCCTCAGTTAAACAATTCTCCATTCATGTCCATTACCCCCACTCAACGTGCTGATCTTGTCGACTGACCTCGTGTGCCAGACCTCACTGAAAGGCTTCTGAAAATGCCGATGTACCCTTCATATATTCAATTCAATCAACGGCAATGGACCTCACCTGTGTACCTCTGCAGTTTGCTTTGTTTCTCACTGTCAGACTCAGTGTAAAATTCCATCATATTCCACCAAGGCCTCCTCTACAATGTTATTAACTCACCCATTGTCACTGCACAGAACTAGATCCGACATGGCCTTTTGTCAGACAGTTCCTCAACATATTGATCCAGAAAACTAACTCATACACATTCCATAAACATGTCCTCTCCCTTAGTACCACTAATTGTGTAAACACCCCCACCTCCACAGTGTGACCCTCCCTCAGTACCGCCCGTCCCACAGTGTGACCCTCCCTCAGAAGACTCGCTATGTGGGACACCAGCTATTTCCCTTTCCTTCGCCTTCAGTAAAGCTGAGCTCCTCAGAACCTGTGCCATCCTCTTACCCCACCTGTTCCTCGTCCTCCCTGTGCCGACTGACCTGATTACTGAACCACTGCCTGTAGAATTCCCATCCATTTATTCCGATGCATTCACGGTCTTGCCCACCCCCCTCTTCTCGTAACCTACGGCCCCATGACCCTCCGAGTCCTCTGTGCCCCTGCAATGTCAGCCCCTTCCACCTCCCCGACTCCTGACTGCCTTGTCTCCAACTGGCTGGACCCTGAGCTCTGGAATTCGCTCTCCACCCCTCTCCCCACTCCTCTGAGGTACTCAATAAAACTGACATCTTTGACCGAACAT